>NC_072006.2:7525000-8150000 GCF_028885655.2 Pongo abelii | reverse complement strand
TTAGCTGGATATTTTGCTCGTTAGTTGATGCAGTCTCTTCCTAGTCTCGATGGTCTTTACATTTCGGTATGATTTTGCAGTGGCTGGTACCGGTTGTGCCTTTCCATGTTTAGCGCTTCCTTCAGGAGCTCTTTTAGGGCAGGCCTGGTGGTGACAAAATCTCTCAGCATTTGCTTGTCTGTAAAGTATTTTATTTCTCCTTCACTTATGAAGCTTAGTTTGGCAGGATATGAAATTCTGGGTTGAAAATTCTTTTCTTTAAGAATGTTGAATATTGGCCCCCACTCTCTTCTGGCTTGTAGGGTTTCTGCTGAGAGATCCGCTGTTAGTCTGATGGGCTTCCCTTTGATGGTAACCCGACCTTCCTCTCTGGCTGCCCTTAACATTTTTTCCTTCATTTCAACTTTGGTGAATCTGACAATTGTGTGTCTTGGAGTTGCTCTTCTCGAGGAGTATCTTTGTGGCGTTCTCTGTATTTCCTGAATCTGAATGTTGGCCTGCCTTGCTAGATTGGGGAAGTTCTCCTGGATAATATCCTGCAGAGTGTTTTCCAAGTTGTTTCCATTCTCCCCGTCACTTTCAGGTACACCAATCAGACGTAGATTTGGTCGTTTCACATAGTCCCACATTTCTTGGAGGCTTTGCTCGTTTCTTTTTATTCTTTTTTCTCTAAACTTCCCTTCTCGCTTCATTTCATTCATTTCATCTTCCAGGGCTGATACCCTTTCTTCCATTTGATCGCATCGGCTCCTGAGGCTTCTGCATTCTTCACGTAGTTCTCGAGCCTTGGTTTTCAGCTCCATCAGCTCCTTTAAGCACTTCTCTGTATTGGTTATTCTAGTTATACAATCTTCTAAATTTTTTTCAAAGTTTTCAACTTCTTTGCCTTTGGGTTGAATATCCTCCCGTAGCTCGGAGTAACTTGATCGTCTGAAGCCTTCTTCTCTCAGCTCGTCAAAGTCATTCTCCGTCCAGCTTTGTTCCGTTGCTGGTGAGGAACTGCGTTCCTTTGGAGGAGGAGAGGTACTCTGGTTTTTAGAGTTTCCAGTTTTTCTGCTCTGTTTTTTCCCCATCTTTGTGGTTTTATCTACTTTTGGTCTTTGATGATGGTGATGTACAGATGGGTTTTTGGTGTGGATGTCCTTTCTGTTAGTTTTCCTTCTAACAGACAGGACTCTCAGCTGCAGGTCTGTTGGAGTACCTGGCCGGCCGTGTGAGGTGTCAGTCTGCCCCTGTTGGGGGGTGCCTCCCAGTTAGGCTGCTCGGGGGTCAGGGGTCAGGGACCCACTTGAGGAGGCAGTCAGCCCGTTCTCAGATCTCCAGCTGTGTGCTGGGAGAACCACTGCTCTCCTCACAGCTGTCAGACAGGGACATTTAAGTCTGCAGAGGTTACTGCTGTCTTTTTGTTTGTCTGTGCCCTGCCCCCAGAGGTGGAGCCTACAGAGGCAGGCAGGCCTCCTTGAGCTGTGGTGGGCTCCACCCAGTTCAAGCTTCCAGGCTGCTTTGTTTACCTAAGCGAGCCTGGGCAATGGCGGGCGCCCCTCCCCCAGCCTCACTGCCGACTTGCTGTTTGATCTCAGACTGCTGTGCTAGCAATCAGCAAGACTCCGTGGGCGTAGGACCCTCTGAGCCAGGTGCGGGCTATGCTCTCCTGGGAGACCGTTTCCTAAGCCCGTCGGAAAAGCACAGTATTCGGATGGGAGTGGCCCGATTTTCCAGGTGCCGTCTGTCACCCCTGGAAGGGGAACTCCCTGACCCCTTGCGCTTCCCGAGTGAGGCAATGCCTCGCCCCTGCTTAGGCTGGCGCACGGTGCACTCACCCACTGACCTGCGCCCACTGTCTGGCACTCCCTAGTGAGATGAACACGGTACCTCAGATGGAAATGCAGAAATCACCCGTCTTCTGCGTCGCTCGCGCTGAAATTATTTTTTTTAGTCGTAGGTAATATACTGAAAATTACATTTGCCTCACGTAAGACTATCTTGATTACTGGATGAGCCTACAGATTTTACATGTAAATCAGTAGATAGGTCAGTAACTTAATTAATGTCTTATTGGATCACCCCCATCCCATACATTTATTTAGGTTATAAAGCCTGATGATTGGCATTTGTTTTCAGTATAACTTAATGAGGATTTTCTAAATGTTTATGGCTTATAGTACTTTATGCCAATCATCAATATCTGAGTGTAAAACTTTCGACCTTTGATGACTAGACAATTGCAGTGTCTGTGTGTGTGTGTGTGTGTGTGTGTGTGTGTATGTGTATGTGTATATATTCCTGATTTAGGAAAAGCTTCTAACTTAGCATAGAAAGATTCAATACCTAATAGATGGAGTTTCTTCCCAGGTCTTCCTTAAATCCACACCAAGCTATACCTTAAATCTATATGAAGTCTTAAAGTTATAAGTAAGATGAAATTGAGGCAAGAAGGCAATGTTAAGAAATCTTAACTACTGTTTTTATTTTGTAATGGAAGTAACCTGTGGTTTGTCAGAATATTTGTTATAAGTTGACATCAGATATTGTCAGCCTTGTAAATTCTTCCTAAATTTTGAGTATTTAATAGCTCTGTAAAGACTTAAAATTTCTAGTATTTAACGGAATCAATGGAGAGGGAAAAAAGGAACATTTCTTAACGTTATCATTGGAATAGTCCCAGCTGATCTTGTGTATAATATTAAGTCACCACCTTGTAGCTTTCCTAACAGGAAATATCTCCAGTGAATGGAATCTCACTGGGACTACAGATAGAAGCCTTCATATCTGGGAAATGGCTTAGATGCTGGTGTTAAGAACATCAGATTCCAAGTTTAAATATGTCTCCATGTGATATCATATGATATCACCATACACCAATGACCTGATTTGCCCTATCATAGACATGGTGATGCTGACACATGTATAGCTAATAAGACAGCAGAATAAACGAGTGCATTAAAAAAACCAAATGTGTGTACACACACACACACACACACGCACACACACATTACAAGTACAAGGGTATTTTAAGATCACAAGACAAGAAAGAACCAGTGCTTAGTTAGGTTGATAGAAAGCTATCTGTAACTTTTTAAAGGCTTGGTTCAGCTATATTTTCTCTAACCAGCTTAGAATATTTTAAATGCCTAGTCAGGTCCCAGGAACTATTTGAAATTCAATACTTGAGACTGGAATTACTTGAGTGGAGGGAATAGGGTAAGGTGAGAGATGGTGTATAAAGAGTCAAGAGTTGTATCTGGGTCTACCATAAGCCTGTCCAGAGACTTTGGGCAAACATGGAACCTCTCTAGACTTTAGTTTCCTCAGCAGTTAAGTCAGCATGTTGAACTAGGTAATTACCAGGGTCTTTTTTAGCTTGGTAATACTCTTAATACATATTCATTGTCAACATGGGGTATGTCCAAACTTCCTTGATTCTCTTATTAAGGAATTCTTTATTCTAGTGGATCCTAAACCTGCCTGATCATTAGATTCATCTGGGGACTTTTAAAACTACAGATTCTTAGGTTCTGCTCTAAACATACAGAATCATAATCTGCAGGAATGGGTAAGCTATTGGGCCGGTATTTGAGATCATTGCTTGTTCTTCCTAATATGTCACAGTGGGCTTAGAAAAGCACCCATTGCTTAAACAAACATGGAACATTTTAGATGAACTGGGATTATACGATTGAATTCAGTTAATGACTTCATGTCCAGCATCACTCATTTAGCTTTCCTCCAGGTAGTCTAGAACTCCCTTCTTGGAGTTGCAGCTCTTCTTCTTTGCTTCCAGGATTTGCCTCAGGGTCAGTTTGATTGTTCACAGTCAAACCTTCACCAGGCAGCGAATTCTCTCAAGTCAGGCTCCTTGCTCTTTATGTTCCCCTGCCCAGCAGAGCACCTGACACATTAGCAGCTATTTAATGAAGGTTTGTTTGAATGGATGAATCTATATGTATTTTTCCATTTCCTTTTTTATGTCCCAACCTGTTCCAGTTGCCTGTTT
Source organism: Pongo abelii (assembly GCF_028885655.2). Taxonomy (NCBI): domain Eukaryota; kingdom Metazoa; phylum Chordata; class Mammalia; order Primates; family Hominidae; genus Pongo; species Pongo abelii. The sequence continues at coordinate 8,146,006 of NC_072006.2, read as the reverse complement.
TCTCCTGCCTATTACACATTTTCACTTGTTTGACCCATCACAGTCTAACTTAACATGTTTAGAATCTGCTTCTGTCACTCTCATGGATGATTGCACTAGCTTCCTACCTATCTGCCCACAACTGCCTTGCCCTTTCAGTCATTTCTCTACCCAGCATTCTTGAAGTTTTCTAAAAGTACAGTTTGATTTTGTCATGCTCCTGCTTGAACCCTTAACTCACTTCCAGCTGCTCTTAAGAATAAAGTATAGACTCCCCAGCAGAGCCCCCAGGACCCTATGGGAGCAGACATGGCTGTCTGTCTTTCCAATCTTCTGCCATCTCACTCCGGGTCACATTGTCAAGATTCTTCCTGTGTCAAGGTCTTCACACCTGTGATTCCAGATCCAGGGAATGTTGCCTGTCTCCTTTCTTCTTCTCTCTCTTTAAGCTATTGTGCTGCTCCAGTTGTCTCTCTGTCGTTATTAGTGTGGTTATTTGATGTCTTTATCTTCCAGTAGAATGAGGTTCCAGGAGGACAGTTATTGTATGTCTTATTTACCATGGTTTCTCAGCTTGACATATAATAAATGCTCAATAAACATTTAATGAATACATGCACTACTTTTTTTTTTCTTGTTTCTTTTTAGTAGATGTACTACCAGTAAGCCTTTGTCTTTTCACCCTCAGTGGCTGGACTGTTGCAGTATCTTCATGCCTGGCTTCTTTGCCTCTAGTCCTGCTCCATTGCGTTTTAATTCTGTGTGCTATCGGAAGATACATTTCCCTAAAAATACCTGCATTGGTTTTGTCTCTCTCCTGGAAGAAACTTTAATAGAATCTTTACTCTCTGTGGGTTAAAACCCAAACTTTTAAGCTGAATTTTATAAACCGTCTTGAAACCTAGCTACAAGCTACTTTTCCATTATCTTCCTTCTGGAATTATCTTTTTTTCTCACCGAATATATTTCTCTTTTCAGTTTTATTTGCTGAGAGTTCTCAAATCTAAGTTTTTGTTCATATATCTTCCCTTAATGGGATAAGCAATAATTAATAATGGAATATTAGCTACTTCTTTGCTTCCTGAAAATTCTAATTCAACTCTTCCTTTATGAGCTAGCTCCAATACCATGCAGATCAAATTTCTTTCTTCTAGTTGGCACAGATGATAGGCACTTAATAAGTGTTAATTGAATTGAATTATCTGCTTTACACATTTGCCATTTTGAGGTTGGTGTATGTGGTTATTTTGTTTGTGTATATCCATAGAAGCATGAGCATTTTGTTACTTTATCCTTATCGCAGTCTCTAGAAATAGTGCCTTTACTCAGTTGACATTACTAATTTAAGCATCTACAGCTGATGATTTGAATATTAATTTTGAAAGAGAAAAACCATATAATGATATTTCCTCTTAATAGTAAATTTTGCAGTCTTTCAATAGGTTTAAAATCTATTATTTAAGGGCTTCAAACATGCATTAGTCTAAAAACTATGCTTGTTTTAACAATAAGCTTGTATTTGGGGAAATAAAAGGGATAGGTTATCTGAAGTATTACCAAATAATATTATTATGCTCATTCAACATTATAGAGATGTAAGGTAATATGTAATAAGGGAGGGAAATGAATGTTGAAAAATAATAGCTTGAAACAGCCCACAGTCTCCACTGGCCATACCAAAGAGGTGAGTCAGGAAGTGCCCACAAGGGGGCGTGCTCATCTAGAGAAACTTGACCCAACTGCCTTACCTGTTAATGCAGGTAAAACTGCCTGTTTACAAATGAACTTCTAGACCATGTCTTCCCTACACCGCCAAGAAAAAGAATGGACCCTCATCACAACAAGAATTCCTATCCATTTTGTAGCACATGTTTATTTTGGATGTGTGATTTTCCAGAGGGCTAGGGGACTTACAGAATGGAAATATGAATTGCCTTGTGTGCTCAGACAAGTTTATGAAGCTTGTGATTATGCCTTTTTTTGGCTGTGCTAAGAGCATTTTTATTTTGTAAGCATTGTTGTCTTTTTTATGAAGAAGTGTTGAGGTTTGCAAAATATCCTTTTTGGATTATTAGCCCAAGAAACAGTCAGTGCTCTATTTTCGCTGCTTCATCAGTTTGTGTAGCTTGAGGAACTACCAGCTAGTCATTTGGAGAAGTGCATGGGCTTTGATTAGTGTTTTTTCCACCAGAAGTCATGGCTTCTTGCAGTCTTTAATGTTTCTTTTCCAGTCCTTTTTTTTTTTCAACCTTTGGCCTCAACATTATCACCAACAAACATTTATTGAATGCTATTTATGCACAGGCTTTTAAATAGATCTTAGAGAATGAATAGAGGATATGGCACTTAGTCCCTGCCCTTTATGTATTTGATGCGAAGGAATTAAACAATAAAAAGAAATCATGCCATTTGGTATGTGTTAGAAGAACAAAATCATCAGTGAGAGCCACAGGAATTAACTGGATGGAGAAATCACTCCAAGCTCTGCTAAGTTTCACATGGCAGCCTTAATGGAATTGGAGGAATTTAAGCTGGATGTTGGATAAAGGGTCAGACTTATATGTCTGGGTAGAAAGAAAGATAAAAGTCCTGGGTTCAAAGGCCTGCGAATGGATGAGTTTGGTTGCACTGCAGGTTTTCTGCAGGACAGTGGTTTCAAACTCAGATGCCAGGGGTGCCAGGCAGGTAGGCAGCCTAAATGTGTGAGACAGGTCTAGAGAGGTAGACAAGTAGAAGAGAGTGGGGCTGACTGGCCATGTGTGTTCCATTGTAAGGTATTTTAAAAAAAAAAAAATGTGTAACACCAAACTACACTTTGCTAGTCAAACGAAACGCTGGTTTTTGCAGCTTATAATTCCTGGTGGGGGAATGTCAGTTGATAAAGTTAAACTCTGCAGAATTTAGCAAAGTAAAATAGGCCATAAAGGAATTATGACCATAGCTAGAGTCCCCCTGAATATCATGCTACTTTTATTTGTATTATCGTACTTCTGACCAAATGAGGGGAATATTTTGAAATATGTATGAATGGCCCATCCTTGTGGCTATTTGAACTAAACACAGGCTTTGGGTATTTAGAGTCTCTGAAAACATTACTGAGATTAATTAAAATGACATTCAATTTTCTAGGATATGGCACTATCATAATTTAGGTTATATTTTATATCCTAGGATATACTTAACTCCTTTCCTACTCTCTCAATTCTTTACTTTCTAATAAGATCTATTGAGGAACAAAAGGATAAAGAGTACATAGGTACTATTTCTTTCTTTTTGCTTTTCAATAGGCTTATCTTTAATTGTTATGTATGTATGATTTCGAATAACAGTTTCTATTTTTGTGGGTCTGTTCATAATTATATGGCCATTTGGTGATATGCATAGACATGCTGTACTTAAAAAATCTCATGTTAAATAAAGTAACTTATTACTGTATTAAGTCAATGTTAAATATTTTTCTACAGTCTGGAAAGGGTTGAATTTAAATCCAAGTTAAGTGGCCCATCCCAATTGTTATGGTGTTTCATTGACAGGAATAGAATCCAGATTGTCCATGTTACCTTCCAGTCCTTTATCTGTTATTCCCCACTGCTTTAAGACTCAGTTTAAAGGCTGGCAGAGCTCTCGTATTTAAAAGAGAAAGTGTAATTTTATCCAGAGAAGATAAATATGTGCCCTAAAATGAAAGAAAGACCAGAGGTCCAGACCATAGCTAGTTGTTTTTGGAAAGAGCCAAATTGGACAACTAAATTGGAAAAGGTTGTCTGCACGTATAAAGGAGATTTCCTTGCTATTTATTAATAATTAGCAAGGTCTTAGCTTGTCTAGCTTTGTATTTTTAAATCTGCCCAGTAATGAATTCATATCCTATTAGTCAGTATGTTAGTAGCATGTTGTGTTGTTTCTGTCTTTGAAGTATTAATACTGTGATACACATGCCTCTATGAAGTAAAACTAGCAAATAATCTTGGTTCTCTTCTTCTCTCTTGAATATGTTTCCCAGACAGTGGTGACTGATTACAGTGAAGGATGACCAGCTCTCCAGTGGGAAAAACAAAGTTAGAGCTGAAGTGTAGTATGGGCATTACTTGTTCTCACTTTTAGGAAATCAAGAAAGTTTGGAGTAAAATAGAACTGAATTAGTAAAAAATGAGAAAAGTGTGATCCAGTACCAAATGACCTCATAGGATGGGAGGGCAGTAAAGAATTTTTTCAAAAAGGAAACACTGAATATAGGAATATGGGACCAATATCAAGAAATACAATTTTTTTACAGATAAAGTGAGAGGCTTAATATTCAATGGTTTTAGTCTTAGAAGTTTGTTTTGAACAATAGACTAAAGGGCACGCAAAACTTCCAGAAATAAGGATTACTCCCCTATTACGAGAAATGGGTGTGGATTTCGGTTTGGTTATTATGGGGACCAGCCAAATATTTCACGGCAGTTGTTAAAGGATGTGCTTTTGGGAACAAACTCATTTAAAAGTGATGTGCAAAATGGTACATTAGGGAAGATCTAAATATGAAATAATCAGAAATGTGAGGTAATAGAAAACTGCTTTAGATAAGCTGAGTTTGGATCATATGTCCAAATTGAGCAAGATGCAGTTTCAGAAGGAACAAAGTTTGAGTTATTGATGAGATTCAATTAAAGAATATTAATTTTATGATACTTTGTTGCTTATAGATGCGTGAGGGGCAAGATAAGCCAATAAAGATCCTGTAACAAGCCAGCCTATGGTCTTCTTGTATTGTGGAGAAATGTGTGTATTAGAGGTTGAAAGGCACAAGGGCCTCCTGTTTGGTCGGGAAGTGATTCAAGAAATCTTTGTTTTTGAGACGGAGTCTCGCTGGGTCACCCAGGCTGGAGTGCAGTGGTGCAATCTCGGCTCACTGTAGCCTCCACCTCCGAGATTCAGGCTATTCTCTTGCCTCAGCCTTCTGAGTAGCTGGACTACAGGTGCATGCCATTGTGCCTGGCTATTTTTTTTAAAATATTTTTAGTAGAGATGGGGTTTCTTCATGTTGGCCAGACTGATCTTGAACTCCTGACCTCAAGTAATCTGCCTGCCTTGGCCTCCCAAAGTGTAGGGATTACAGGCGTGAGCCACTGTGCCTGGCCAAGAAATCTTTTTCTGGAATTATTTGAGCCTGCATCACTTGAAGATATGTAGTACTTTAATGTGTGATGTGGGTGGGGTGGGGATGAGGGTAGGGGTGGAAAGTGACATTTGCACTGTATGAAGTACAAGTGAGGCAAAGATGCTAGCGTCTGTTATTACTTGAGAGAGATGAGGCTAGTGTTGGAGGACAAGGCAGGAGGGATGGGCTTTTGCTGAGATTTAGGTGATACACAGAGAAAGTGATTGCCAATCAGATTGAATTCATTCAAGTATTTTTACACAGAACCAACTTTGCCTTTTTTTTGGTCTCTTTATTTAAAGTTTGTATCTATCTCCTTCATTGATTTTTCATTTTTTCTTTGTTTTTTTTCCCCCTTTTTCTTTGTGTTTATCTTGTTCTCTTTCTAATTTCTTTTGTTGGATAGTTAGCTTATTAATTTTTTCTTCTTCTCTGATGTTAAAATTTTGGACATAAATTTCCCTCTCAGTACTACTTTTACTGTATCCCACAAGTTTTGAAATGCTACATTTTTGTTTTTCATTATTAAGTATTTTTTGTTTCCATTTGGATTTATTTGATCCATAAATTATTTAGAAGAATTTTTTAATCTTTTAATTTCCAAGTTTTATCTACTTTTATTGACTCCTAAGTTAATTGTATTATAGTCAGAGAGTATATTCTGTTTGATATTGTTTTTTGAAATTTGTTAATGATTTAGTTTATGGTTTAATGTGTGATCCATTTGTGCCTGAAAAGAAACTTTCTTTTCTAATATTGGGTACAGAGATCTGTCAATGCTATAAAATCAAGCTTTTTAATATGCTATTCACGTCCATTTCTTACTGATTTTTCTTGCTTGACCTCTTCCTAATTGAGAGAAATGTGTTGAAATATCTCATTGTGGAGTATGATTTGTTGATTTCTCTGTTTTTACTTTACATAAATTTGAGGCTTTTAAAAATACATACAAATTTAGAATTATTGTATTTCCTTGGTGACTCTAAGCTTTCAGCATTTATCATGTAAAGCCCTGTATCTCTATTAATGCTTTCTGTCTTAACACTTATTTTGTGTGATGTTAACATAGTTTCATTGTTTGGATTGATATCTGCTTGGTATATTGCTTTTTCTTCCCCATCCTTTTACTTTCAACTTTTCCATATTCTTATGCTTTAGGCTTATCTCTCATAAATAACATCTAGCCAGATTTTAAAATCCAATCTGACATTCAATAAGACATTATTATTTTTTAAGATTTTTTTTTTTTTCTTTTTTTTGGAGATGGAGTCTTGCTCTGTTGCCTAGGCTGGAGGGCAGTGGCACAATCTCGGCTCACTGCAACCTCTGTTTCCTGGGTTCAAGCAATTCTCCTGCCTCAGCCTCCCGAGTAGCTGGGACTATAGGCACACGCCGCCATGCCCGGCTAATTTTTTGTATTTTTAGTAGAGACGGGGTTTCACTGTGTGTTTTAATTTATATGCAGGTTTGCTATTGTATTTGCTTACCCATTTCTTGTTGCGTGTCTGCTTGTCCTCCTTCATTTATTTCCCTTCTTCTTGAAATATATCATTTATTTATTTATTCATCCATTCAACAAGTGTTTATTGAGTGCCTAAGAGGTGTCAAGTGCTTTTCTGGGTGCTTGGCATATGTTAGTGTATAAAATGTGCAAAGGTTCCTGCCTTCATGAAGCCTGTCATCTTGTCAGAGAGATGGGCAATGTAAATGATATGAGCATTCTATCATTTTAGAAGGTGATGAGATGTTATGGAAAAAATATAAAGTAGAGCAAAGAACGGGAGATTAGGTGTGCTTGTGTGTGGATGGTAGGGAGGATGCAGAAGGAGGACAGGTTGTAGTGTTAAGTAGAATGCCCCTTATAGACTTTACTAAATGCAGTCCTCCTGGCAGTGAACTCATTGGATTTATTTATATATTTATAAATGTCTTTAATTTTGTTCCTAAAAGGCAGTTTTGTTGAATACCATTTGTAAGTTCATAGTTACTTTTCTTTGAGGATATTATACCAACCAATTATAGCCTTCTGGCCTACTGAGCTTCCAGGAATTTGGCTGTCATTCTGTTGTAGGTGACATTTCTTTTCTATCTGGCTTTTTCCCTTTTTCTCTGGCTTCCTGGCGATCAGGATTCTTGTTTTCTATCAGTGCTGGAAAATTTGAGCCATTTTGACTTTAAATATTTTCTCTCTTTTATTTTGTCTATTCTCTCTAGTTAGCCACAGATTAGACTTTGAGCCATGTCTCTTAATATCTCATTCATATTTTTCAGGTTTTCCCTTTTTTCTTACAGTTACAACCAAATGTGTATTAAATATGCCTTGTACCAATAGGAAAAAGTTGAAAAATTTGTTCATGATCTGATGTTTTGAATATTTGGTTTTGTTTTTTAAGATAATACGTTGCTATTGATTTTTTTTGCCTTTTTTTTGCCTTTTTTACAGTAAAATGCATGCATCTTGAGTGTATAATTCGATGAATTTTGACATGTGTATATAACCATGTAACCAATACTCCTATCAAAATATAGAATATTTCCATGACTCCAGAAAGTTTTCTTGTGCCCCTTTGTAGGTAGTGCCCTCCCCAATGAAGATAACAATTTTCTGATTCTTTTTCACCATAGTTTTACTTGTTCATTAAAATGGAGTCTATATGTTCTTTTGTGTCCAGCTTCTTTTGCTCAGCATATGTCTGAAAGATTATTCATATTGTTGCATATAGCATGGGCTCCTTTTTATTGCTCAGCAATCCTCCAGTGTTGACAATATCATGATTCGTTTACCCATTCCCCTGTTGATAGACATTTGGATTGTTCCCAGGTTTTGGCTATTGCAAATAAAGGTGCCATGAACACCCTTGACAAGTCTTTTTTGTGGTATACATTTTGATTTCTCTTTGGTAAATACTTAAGAATTTCATTGTTGGGTCATAGGTAGGTTTATATTTAATGTAGAACTTATAAATTTTGATTTAGAATTATAAAATTGTGATTAATATTCATTTCAGACAAATAAGCCAAATTGGACATATTTATCATTAAATATTTAATATTTGAAGTCCTTGAGATGTGTTCTATAAGTATTTTGATAGGATGAATGCAGTTTAACGACCTACTTAATGTTATCTTAAGGAACTTGCTATAATTTTTATTTCAAGTTCAGCATATCCTAGGTTCTCAATCTTTAACCAGTGGTTCACTATGGGTATAAGTTAAATGATATTAATTAAACTGCATATGAGTGAGAATAGAAATGATTTAAAGCTGCATAAAACTACTTTTGTGATAGTATTTCCTGTTTAGCCGTGTAATAATTTAAGCCATGAGTATGTTGGTGTGACCTCTACCATCGCTTACACACACTCATTCAACATGCATTCTGAGGCCCTTCAAACTGTTTCGTTGTAAGGAGAAAAGCTTACAATTCATTATTTAAAAGATTATCTTAAAAACCAAGATGAAAACTGTTGCCTTTTCCACCTTTAATGTTGCAAACCCCAGAACATTGTATAGGAATTCTACCAGTTAGAAAACATCGTCCTTTGCTATCTTTGAGGGTTTGGAATTTTTAAGTAATCTTTTTTATGATATGAATTTAACTCCTCTAACCCAGATATATTAAATCCCCTTAAAAGCATGGTTCAAACAGTTTATTTTTATTTTAACCTGAAAATCCTTCTGTTAATTTTTGTCAAGTGATTTAGGAAATAAATAGTATAAAGATTTTATTGTTTATTTTTTTGCTTGTTTAGAGATAGTGTCTTACTCTGTTGCCCTGGCTGGAGTGCAGTGGTGTGACGATTGCTCACTGTAGCCTTGCACTCCTGGGCATAGGGGATCTTCCAGCCTCAGCCTCCTGAGTAGGTCAGACTACAGGTGTGTGCCACCATGCCTGGCTGGGTTTTTTATTTTTTTGTAGAGACGGGGTCTGCTATGTTGACCACTCTGTTTAGATTTTTATGTGGTATACATTTTTTTCCTCTTGCTCTATAAATATATTTGGTACCAATTTGTATAGTGTTGCAAAGCCATTTAATTCATACCTATTAAACAAAGAAAATAAAAGATTACTTAAGAATAGACATCTTGACTATAGTTTATAAGAAACATCATTAATAGTATTGGGCATCAGAAGATGATTTTCTAAAGAGGGAAGATAATATCATTGAGTGTTCCTATGTTCAGATTTTTGCTGGTTTCATGCAGTCCACATAGGTGAGAGTAGATAATTCTAGCTAAATTATTAATATTTTTGGGACAGAGTCTCACTGTGTCACCCAGGCTGGAGTGCAGTGACATGATCTCAGCTCACTGCAGCCTCCACCTCCTGGGTTCAAGTGATTCTCCCATCCCAGCCTCTGAGTAGCTGGGACTACAGGTGCACACCACCATGCCCAGCTAATTTTTTTTTTTTTTTGTATTTGTAGTAGAGACAGGGTTTCACCATGTTGGCCAGGCTAGTCTTGAACTCCTGACCTCAGGAGATCCACCCATCTTGGCGTCCCAAAGTGCTAGGATTACAGGCGTGAGCCACCCAGCCCGGCCTAGCTAAATTATATTTTGTTTACATATAGTTGATAAACTGTAGCCCACAGTGACCCTGCTGTTGGATGGCTGATTTGTGAGAGATATAGAGCTAGGTCTAGATGTCCTGTAGCTGGAGCCATCTCTCTACATTTAGGATGCTCAGAGATGTGAAAGCTTTATGATGGCATTGTTGTACTGTCATGTTAGGGTATAAGTCATCTGCATTTCTCAAGTGGAAGCTCATGCCAGTTATAATGCTGCTCTCAAACCTGACAGAGGTATATGAGGAGGGCTTGGTATATTTTCAAAGAATGCATTTCTGTCTTTATCATTATATTAAGATAATAGACCTATTTTAGGATGCACTTATACATTTAAGATATATTCTTATATTTTAGCTACTTGATATTTGAGTAATTCTGGACAGAAGAAAGACTGAGTTAATAAGATAAAAGACTGGTAGATGGGGCTGGGCCTGGTGGCTCACGCCTGTAATCCCAGCACTTTGGGAGGCCAAGGCAGGTGGATAGCCTGAGGTCAGGAGTTCAAGACCAGCCTGGCTAACATAGTGAAACTCTGTGTACACTAAAAATACAAAAAAATTAGCTGGGTGTGGTGGTGGATGCCTGTAATCCCCCTACTCAGGAAGCTGAGGCAGGAGAATCGCTCAAGCCTGGGAGGTGGAGGTTGCTGTGAGCCAAGATCACGCCATTGCACTCCAGCCTGGGTAACAAGAGCGAAATTCCGTCTCAAAAAAAAAAAAAAAAGACTGATAGATGGTGTCTCTTGGCAGATTTCAGAGAGTGCAGATTAGAAGCTTAATTTTCTGGTGGGAAGTGCCTTAACTTTTTGTTAAGGGATTTATTCATTTTAAAGTAGTTTACATGTGTTATTTTAATTCTTATAATAACTATATAATAACCGTCTCTAATTTGGAGCAGAGAAAACAGGGACTGCTTATTTATTGGTTACTTCAAGAAAGTTTTATTTCAGTGTTTTCTTTAACACATGTAACCTCTATGCTAACTTTATATACATGCTTATTTTGAAGAGGGCTATAGTTTTATACAGTTGCTTTTTAGTTACAATTTTATCAAAATAATACAAATAGCATGTTTTAGTCAAGGACAATAGGTATATGTGTATCCGTGTAGTGCATATATTTTTAAGTATTTATAGAGTGTAAGAGTGTAATAGTAGCTCTATATAGTAGCAGTCATTGTATATTTTTTAACCTTTCTAAGATTTCATTCCTGTACAAACGAGCTCTGTGAAATTATTATGGCCAAAATACCAATGTTTGTCTTTCACCTAATTTATCTGCACTTCATAAAAATGCTTAAGTATTACTTCATCATCCTTAAATTTGCTTTGCAGTATGTGAAGCCTATGAACTAATTCTTGAATATTTATGAAGTAATTCTGATTTTTTTTTTTTTAGGTGTTACAGGCTCTTAGGAATATTTAGCTTAATTTGGAACAGGATTCTTTATTATTTGCATGATTTTTCATTTTTGAAAACCAAGTTACAGTAAATCCATGTATGTATAATCCAGTTATACTGACATCAGTTTTTGTATCTTTCTACAGGAGTTTGGTTAGACATAACAGTTCTCATGGTTCACAATATCCTGATTGAAATGCTAGGAAAATTGCTTTACAGATAATGCATAGCATTGTGTATACGTTACTTATCCCCTCTATAAAATTCTGTTTTACAGAATGCGTGGGTAGTATCAGCAGTTGTAGTTTATAAAAAAGAGCTAATGAAAATACCCTTAAGAGAGTACATTGTAAGCATTCTCTCCAGAAATAAATGATTATGTGAGGTAATGTATATGTTAATTAGCTTGATTTCTGCCATTCTACAATCTATGCCTATATCAAAACATCATGCTATATACCATAAATATATATAATCTTTATTAATTAAAATAACTGAAATGTAAAAAAGAGACATAACCCTCCCTCAAAGGTTAGACAGTGAAATAGGATGAAAGTCACAATTTGGTGGCAATAATCAATAGCTTACCAACCAAAAAAAGTCCAGGACCAGATGGGTTCACAGCCGAATTCTACCAGAGGTACAAGGAGGAGCTGGTACCATTCCTTCTGAAACTATTCCAATCAATAGAAAAAGAGGGAATCCTCCCTAACTCATTTTATGAGGCCAGCATCATCCTGATACCAAAGCCTGGCAGAGACACAACAAAAAAAGAGAATTTTAGACCAATATCCTTGATGAACATTGACGCAAAAATCCTCAATAAGATACTGGCAAACAGAATCCAGCAGCACATCAAAAAGCTTATCCACCATGATCAAGTGGGCTTCATCCCTGGGATGCAAGGCTGGTTCAATATACGCAAATCAATAAATGTAATCCAGCATATAAACAGAACCAAAGACAAAAACCACATGATTATCTCAATAGATGCAGAAAAGGCCTTTGACAAAATTCAACAACCCTTCATGCTAAAAACTCTCAATAAATTAGGAATTGATGGGACGTATCTCAAAATAATAAGAGCTATTTATGACAAACCCACAGCCAATATCATACTGAATGGGCAAAAACTGGAAGCATTCCCTTTGAAAACTGGCACAAGACAGGGATGCCCTCTCTCGCCACTTCTATTCAACATAGTGTTGGAAGTTCTGGCCAGGGCAATTAGGCAGGAGAAGGAAATCAAGGGTATTCAATTAGGAAAAGAGGAAGTCAAATTGTCCTTGTTTGCAGATGACATGATAGTATATCTAGAAAACCCCATTGTCTCAGCCCAAAATCTCCTTAAGCTGATAAGCAACTTTAGCAAAGTCTCAGGATACAAAATCAATGTGCAAAAATCACAAGCATTCTTATACATCAATAACAGACAAACAGAGAGCCAAATCATGAGTGAACTCCCATTCACAATTGCTTCAAAGAGAATAAAATACCTAGGAATCCAACTTACAAGGGATGTGAAAGACCTCTTCAAGGAGAACTACAAACCACTGCTCAAGGAAATAAAAGAGGATACAAACAAATGGAAGAACATTCCATGCTCATGGGTAGGAAGAATCAATATCATGAAAATGGCCATCCTTCCCAAGGTAATTTACAGATTCAATGCCATCCCCATCAAGCTACCAATGACTTTCTTCACAGAATTGGAAAAAACTACTTTAAAGTTCATATGGAACCAAAAAAGAGCCCGCATCGCCAAGTCAATCCTAAGCCAAAAGAACAAAGCTGGAGGCATCACACTACCTGACTTCAAACTATACTACAAGGCTACAGTAACCAAAACAGCATGGTACTGGTACCAAAACAGAGATATAGATCAATGGAACAGAACAGAGCCGTCAGAAATAATGCCACATATCTACAAGTATCTGATCTTTGACAAACCTGACAAAAACAAGAAATGGGGAAAGGATTCCCTATTTAATAAATGGTGCTGGGAAAACTGGCTAGCCATATGTAGAAAGCTGAAACTGGATCCCTTCCTTACACCTTATACAAAAATCAATTCAAGATGGATTAAAGACTTAAATGTTAGACCTAAAACCATAAAAACCCTAGAAGAAAACCTAGGCATTACCATTCAGGACATAGGCATGGGCAAGGACTTCATGTCTAAAACACCAAAAGCAATGGCAACAAAAGCCAAAATTGACAAATGGGATCTAATTAAACTAAAGAGCTTCTGCACAGCAAAGGAAACTACCATCAGAGTGAACAGGCAACCTACAAAATGGGAGAAAATTTTTGCAACCTACTCATCTGACAAAGGGCTAATATCCAGAATCTACAATGAACTCCAACAAATTTACAAGAAAAAAACAAACAACCCCATCAAAAAGTGGGCAAAGGACATGAACAGACACTTCTCAAAAGAAGACATTTATGCAGCCAAAAAACACATGAAAAAATGCTCACCATCACTGGCCATCAGAGAAATGCAAATCAAAACCACAATGAGATACCATCTCACACCAGTTAGAATGGCAATCATTAAAAAGTCAGGAAACAACAGGTGCTGGAGAGGATGTGGAGAAATAGGAACACTTTTACACTGTTGGTGGGACTGTAAACTAGTTCAACCCTTGTGGAAGTCAGTGTGGTGATTCCTCAGGGATCTAGAACTAGAAATTCCATTCGACCCAGCCATCCCATTACTGGGTATATACCCAAAGGACTATAAATCATGCTGCTATAAAGACACATGCACACGTATGTTTATTGCCGCATTATTCACAATAGCAAAGACTTGGAACCAACCCAAATGTCCAACAATGATAGACTGGATTAAGAAAATGTGGCACATATACACCATGGAATACTATGCAGCCATAAAAAATGATGAGTTCATGTCCTTTGTAGGGACATGGATGAAACTGGAAATCATCATTCTCAGTAAACTATCGCAAGAACAAAAAACCAAACACCGCATATTCTCACTCATAGGTGGGAATTGAACAATGAGAACACATGGACACAGGAAGGGGAACATCACACTTCGGGGACTGTTGTGGGGTGGGGGGAGGGGGGAGGGATAGCATTGGGAGATATACCTAATGCTAGATGACAAGTTGGTGGGTGCAGCGCACCAGCATGGCACATGTATACATATGTAACTTACCTGCACATTGCGCACATGTACCATAAAACCTAAAGTATAATAATGATAATAATAATAATAATAATAAAAGAAAAAAAAAAGAAAGTCACAATTTGATTATTTACCAGAAGCAATCATCCTTATCTGGTAGGACTGATGAAGACAGTCACTTTACATTATGCCTTACTTGGGCTAGGGAAAAAAGTGTGTAAAAATTTCCAGAGTTTTATAACAAAGAATAAGGGCAAAAAGTACTGGCATATGTCTCTCAATAAAAACTCAGTATTTCCAAAAATAATCTTAAAAGAATACCCTTTCTTGACTTTTCTGTTGTTATTGTTGAGGAAAGTTATTTTACAGTTTGTTTATTTGTATGAGATTTGTTTGCTGTTCAAAGTGTAAGATCAGTATTTTAAAATATACATACCAAATCCATGTAGTATAATGGTGGTGATATGCTGTCAGTTGACAGTTGAACAAGATAGAACTTAAATCTTTTATACTGGCATAATGTTAGCCTTAGGTAGTTTAAGTTTCTCCTTCAGCAGATTTGTGCCTATAAATAGTTTGCTTCAGAATTAATGGGGCAGGTATTTGGTGGATAATGATCCCCTGGGGTGGGATGCTGTTAGACCATCAGCATAATGTGGAATATTGTTAGATGTACAGTCTTGGATAGTTCCCAGATTGCTCCATCAGAATCTGCATTTAAACAAATTCTCCTGATGATGTGTGTGCACATTAAAATTTGAGAAGCCTTCTTAAAGGAGACATCAAACTTGGCATCTGGTGAACTAACACTTCTCTACCCGAGATTGCAAAGGATATAAAGATTTAGAAATTATTTATTAGCATTATAAAACAAATATTCCTCTTAAAAGTATATTTCTCTTTAAGATTATCCATCTTTTCTGGAATAAAATGTTTTTAATGCATTTCCGTACTGCTGTTCTTAATCTTACCTACCAGAGAAGATAGACTTTGCTTTGTCCAACCTGAATGAGCAAGTCTGGTTATTGTTAAGTCTTCCCTAAGATAGCGGCAGCATCTGGATTTGCATGAAGTCAAATCTTGCGAAACGGAGGTAGAAAACTGGCCCTGACATTGGGATGGCATTGCATGTTACTCGCTATTGGGCATGTTTTGTAACACCAGGGATACAGACATCCTGCATCCTAATTAAAAAATAAGTATGTCCTGAGTGTCTGTTGCATTCGGTGTGATATGGAGTGGATCAAACCTTTCCTTAGGGAGTTCAGGCTAGGAAGTATTCTTGAAGGGCACATGCTTTGAGCAGAACTATGTCATTCTGAGATATGACCATGTGGATCCATTGGCTAGACTTTCCCCACCTGTGGTTAAAAGAGGGATTAGGAATATAGCATTCATTTCAGCCAGTTCAACATTTCCTATCAAACTAAGTACTGTCATAGTGTATCAGAATATTTACGAGAAGTTAGAATTTAGAGCAAGAAATATAAATTCTAGATGTAAGTACCTTTTCCTAACAGACTTGATGTAAAATTTTGTTGTGGCACACTCTACTTCTGAGTTTTCCAGTTTGCTTTAGGGAAAAATCTCTTGTTTGAATTCTGTTTCAACTATTTAGAAACTCTTCAATGTTGCCCAACTTCTGAGATGGGCCCAGGAGCTCATTGACTTTTCTGGTGATTGCTTTAGTGTGTCATTTTGCTTCTTAGGGATCTCTCAATACCAACCAAGTCCTGCTCAGTAATGTGAGCAATAAATCACACAGGATGGGGAGCTGTTCATGTTGAACCCTGCGTTGGGCCTGGCTCTTACATGCATACTGGTGGTGGGGGTAAGAGTGGGATCTAGGGTTGTGGGGCAAGGTTTGAAAACCAATGCCCTAGCATAAGAACACTACCATGACTACTATTAACCTAAAAACCTACCTTAACCCCCCTTTTTAATATATGAGACTTCTTTTTCCATGAATTTTTTTCTTGCCTCCCTTAATCATCGTTTCTATCCAGTAGTGTAGTGTTTGTCTCTCTTGCACAGGTGACCCAGAAACTTTGGAGGTAGGAGACAGCTGCTCATAGTCACTAAATATCACTGTGTGCCTTAAACATGTGGGACCTGGGACAAAACATAGAAACACAAAGATACCTTCCAAGAACATACACTTTTCTGCCATACAATTGGCAAGCATGTTACTGTTATAGGAGAGAAGGGAGCTTGCCATAAAGTTTCTCACAAACAAGGAACTCTAGGAGAAAAATGATAGTGTGGTATACTTTAAGATTGTAAATGTCATTTTCTTAATTTATTGTGTGGAATGTATTTCTATTAGATGTTTGTATATAATACTTAAAGAAATACTAACAAGAGTATTTATTATTAGCTCATTTATGCCACAGATGTTTTCGTCTACACATTCTCAAACATGAACTTAATTCTTGAGAATGAAGAGATACTGCTGTATACTGTAATTTATATTAAATTGTGACATTTCCTCTATTAAAAAGACACTGCAGCCTTATTATTAGAGAAAAGCAACAGGATACCTTTTGTTTGGGATTTCTCGGTGGAAAATACGTTTTGACTTAAATAGGATTTAAATGGCAACTTGATAATAGATAATTTTAGGAGATTGCTCAATGTTCCACTTAGGGATTAGTTTAGATTTTTTCTGTCATGATTGTATGGAAAAGTACTATGTGGTCATATCAGATTGTCCCATGCCATGCTTAGTGAATACTTGTGCCACTTTTGCTCTGCAGGAAAATGACTCAGGCACTTTGGACACGGTAGGCGCTGTGGTTGTGGACCACGAAGGGAATGTTGCTGCTGCTGTCTCCAGTGGAGGCTTGGCCTTGAAACATCCGGGGAGAGTTGGGCAGGTAAGTAATTATGGGTTTTTTAAACTAGCCTTTCAGAGTAAAGCATGGAATTTTTAGCTCACAATTTTTTGACCAGTGGGAACATTTTTTCTTTAGAAAAAATGAATATCATTGTTTTTTAACATGTAGTATAAATCATCAACCAAATACCTTTTTAAAATTCTTTTTAAGAAAACCTATCTTGTAGTAATTGGTTTGTTTCTCATCTTTACAATCGTTGATCATAGTTTTGCTGCTTTCAGCAGGCTGGGCACTGGCATTTAATAAATGTGTGCCAGTTTCCATTTTCTCTCTGTAAATGTCACTCTCTTTAGGAACAAACTCTACTTGACTATACTGCTTGCTTTTTAGTTGGAGAAATGATTTTAGAGTTACATTTTTTATTTGCTCTCTTTCATGTATTGTGACATTTGGCCCTTTACATCCCTCCTCTGATCCAGCATTTCAGCCATTTTAGAAAATAACCAGTATTTCAGGTCACCGACACATGATACCACTTAAAAAATCTAGAAATGGAGATGGTCTAATTTATGTAAAATATGCTTGTCCCCAGTTCACTTGCACATCCTCTTCACTTTGCCCCTTCCCCCCATCTCTCATCTTTAGTTTTATACTGAGAATGAAATTTAACTGAGAATGAAATTTAACAATCCATTTGATCTAGGAAGCTTTCTGAGGATAAATCAATTTTGGCACATTACTTGTGGGCTTAATAAATATTTGTTGAGTGAACAAATGAATTGGATACTCTCACGGAGTAGTTGCAAGGGTTCATTTAAACTTAGTATTTGGGTGGCATCTTATAGATGGAATGTGTCTTGTTATGCTTTGTGTACTTTGTCACATTTGCAGAAGAGTCAGTGTCACAGTTACTTTTTTCATGATGGTTAGTGACTGCTTGAAGCAGAGAGATCCAATTCATGGAGAATATCACTGCACACCCCAAAGTGGTATTGCTTGATCTGCTCTAAGCTGCTTACATTCCTAGACTAGGAAAAAGGGGAAGGGAAGAATAACTAGTTTTGTGCTACTCTGCCTAGTGTGCAAGGGGCTGTATAGGGAATGATTACTTAACGTATGTACAATGCTTTGAACTCATTGTAAAAGCCTTTGTCTGGTCATGGTATTTTTCTACATTATAAAGTCCTGTGTATTTGTCAAGTTTGCAATAGGAAAATCAAGCTTGGCATATCAGATTTGGATACGCTAGTAGAGAAGGTGAGAGAAAAGCCAGCAGAGTCACCTTTGATGCATTATGGTCCCCATGACTTTCTCACTGTTTTCTGTTTGTTTTGGTTAGCAAAATAGCAACAACAGAACTAAGGATAGTTCTGGACTATGTTAGCAGGATATTACGTCTAACAATCTTGAAGTTATTCTGCCCCTGCACTTAGAACTGTCCTGAGCAAAAGAAATACTTCTGTAAAATTTATGTGTTGGTTTGCCTCACTTGGCTAGTTTGTGAATACACAGCTTCTGAGAGTTAGAAAATCAGGAAAGAGTATGGAAGAAAGGAGTAAAAGGGCTTATACGAAAATGCAGTTGCTTAATTGGATTATAATGCTTGGATAGAGGAGATGTAATAAACTTGAAACACATTATGTAAGTATCAGATGAGAGGTAAAGAACAGTTCTTTTTGACAAGCCCAAATGAAACAAAATACAAAAGCAAGTTATATCAAAGGCTAATTATTTTTTAAAGTGTGCTGAAACTAGATACTTTTAATGTATTTTAAATGCACAATTAACTACTTAAAAATTTTAGCATATTACCCTGCTGTAGATATGTGGTAGCAGTGCAGATGGTGAATGTTAATTTGAGGCCGGGTGCAGTGGCTCACTCCTGTAATCCCAGCACTTTGGAAGGCCAAGGTGAGCAGATCAGTTGAGGTCAGGAGTTCAAGACCAGCCGGGCCAACATGGTGAAACTCCGTAGAGAAGTAGAGAAGGTGAGAGAAAAGCCAGCAGAGTCACCTTCAATGCATTATAGTCCCTGTGACTTTCTCACTGTTTTCTGTAATCCCAGCACTTTGGCTCACGCCATCTCTACTAACAATACAAAAATTAGGCCAGGTGCAGTGGCTCACGCCTGTAATTCCCAGCACTTTGGGAGGCCAATGCAGGTAGATCACTTGAAATCAGGAGTTCAAGACCAGCCTGGCCAACATGGTGACACCCATCTCTACTAAAAATACAAAAAATAGCTGGGCGTGGTGGTATAAGCCTGTAATCCCAGCTAGTTGGGGGGGGGCTGAGGCAAGAGAATCGCTTGAACCTGGGAGGCAGAGGTTGCAGTGAGCTGAGATCTCGCTACTGCACTCCAGTGTGGGTGAGAGTGAGACTCTGTGTCAAAACAAAACAAAAGAACAAAAATTATTTGAGCATGATGGCTGACACTTGTAATCCCAGCTACTTGGGGAGGCTGAGGCAGGAGAATTGCTTGAACCTGGGAGGCTGAGGTTGCAGTGAGCCAAACATGCCACTGCACTCCAGCCTGGGAGACAGAGCAAGATTCTGTCTCAAAAAAAAGAAAAAAAAAAAAGATAAGAAATGACAATTTGAATTATAACTTATTTGCTTCTTTAGCTTACTGTAATAATTTGAATTTACAGTTTGGACATGAGAAAGAAATTATTATATTTCACTTGTCCTCCTAAACCTCACCCCACCTCCACACAAATAGGCGGTTGAGTTTACTGTTTAAGTGTGGACTTCCGATCTAGGTAAACCTCTATTCTAATCCCACCTCCCCATTTACCATGCCCCTTACTTTGAACAAGTTACTTAACATCTTTCAGCTCCACTTTCCACCTCTGTAAAATGGGGATAACCAGCTACCTTACAAACCTGTAGAAGATTCAATGTCAAAATGTATTTAAATTACATATTATAGCTCCTAGTAATAACAGCTATAGCTACTGTTAATTAAGCACTTGCTATGTTCAGCAAGTATGTTAATTCACATGATCCTGTGACAACAATATGAGGTAGGTATTTTCATTACCCTTATTGTATAGAAGAGGAAACTATCGCCCAGAGAAGACTAATAATAATATCATTTATATGACCTACTTTTACTGCATGATAATAGCTTTAATAAAATTTTAATACAGTTTTACTACCAAAAAGAAGTAAGATTTTAAAAATTTGTTTTTAAAGGCTTGCTTAAGGTTGCCATATTTTATCCAAAGAAGTGGATAAGAGATGGACAACCTCTAATTCTTTTATCTTACCTATCACTGTCTCAGCCCAGTGAATTTCAGAAGGTTAAGAAGGAAGACAATTTTAGGTCTTGAAACTAAGGAAGGGTACCATAAAGGGAATTTTCTTAAAGGGAAGGAACAAAGGGTAAGTGTAAATGTTCTTTTCTAGAAAGATGACCTCCCCTGGCTTTCTAAGAGGTATCCTTGGGACCTTATTTACTATTTTTTGAGTGCAGGCTCCTGGTCATGTTAATTGTGGGGAATGTAAAAGATGATAGTTTTCAATGAAGGACGAATGGGTCCTTCCATTGATTTCTTGTGTTCTCTGAGACTTTGGCTGACCCAGCACTTGCTTCAGGGAGTACCAGTTGAATAGTTATCCCACAAGTCTGCCAGTTTATTTATAGATCTTATTCTAAATCACTTCTGAAGGGCTTTCAGTTGCCACACTGACCCTGAGCCAGCATGTATTTTAGAAGCATGGTGTTGTCAGAAACAGTAAACAGATTTCCCACTGTCTGCCATATTGAGAGTATCCCGCTCAGTTCTTGCTTCTATTTTAAGAGGATATTGTCAGTAATATCTGGAGATAGCAACTATGGGTCACATGAACATGGGAGACTTCCATCTCTGGTTATCTTGGACACTGACTTATTTCTCTAGGAGGGTAATTATGAGAGAGTAGTGGGTTTGTGCATCGCAGAGTCTTGGGGGAATAGCTCACAAATTTGGGCTTCTTTGGGTTAGAAAAGAGAACTAGAATAGCTGTTTTTAAAAAATTGGAGGACTTTCTAGGGGAGGTTACAGTACTTCCAGAGCGCAGAGCCAGGACTAGTGGTTGGAGGTTATGATACAGCAGATATTTGCTACCAATGGGAAGTGTCTGTAAACGGAATGTGTTCCCACATGAGGCAGTGAGGTTCTCAGTGTCAGAAGTGCCTGGGCTGTTTCATGGAGATTCCTGCTCTGAGGAGAATATTGGAGCTAATGATTTCTAAGATCCTTGTAAAAAATAACAGAATATCATAGAAAGCTGAAGTCTGGTCCCCATCCTCAGTCTTAGCTTATTCCCCAGTCCTCAGAATGAACTCTTAGAAAATATCAGTACTGCTTTATGGGAGTATCTTTTTCCTCCATCAGTGGCAGGGAATACTGAATGTATTGTAGCTTGCTGTTTTTTTCAATTCAACAATATGTTTGGGAGATCTTTCTGTATTTGTTCTTAAAGACTTTTTAAAAAGCTTAATTCTTTTATTTTTAACCTTTGCAATGAATTCTACATAATGCCATGCCAAGGTTTAGCCATTTCCTCACTGATTGACATTTAGGTTGTTTCAAATTTCTCATTCTTATCAACCATTTAGTAATGAACTCTTGAGCATGCCTCCTTGTATTTTTCTATGATAGCTAGCTAGCTAGGTTTTTTAAAAACTTTAATCTCTACTTCTTACTATGGAGTGGAAAAGTTATTAGTTGTGATTTCCCTCCCAAAGTCAGAAAAGTCATTGTGGATATTGAAGAGAAGTAGCGTTATTAAAAACAAAATAGGAATGATTGTCATAATCTGTTATAAAACCATAGTAGCTTATTGTGTTCCTGATGGTTTCAGATGTGTAAATCTGCTCCACCACCTAACAAACTGATGAGCTTGAATAGGCCTTTTTGCCTCCTTTCTTTTCATCTGGCTGAATCTAGCACAGTGGTGAGCGTATATTGGGCCCTTTGGTACAGAACTATTTGCACTTCCTCTTGTGCCACGTCAACACAGACATGGAAAAGGCCCTCTTGAAGCAGGGTTTCCTGGAGCATGGCAGGAGGACCAGCTGCATCCCAGTACCCCATGGCCCTGGTTAACAGTACTGATTCCCAGGTCTGCCCCAGACACTAAGTCAGAATTTCCGGAATTAGGTTTCTTATCAGTAAGCTCCCCAAGTAATCTGACACACAACTAGTTTGAAAACTACTATTTTAAGCTAACCACATTGGTTTTAAGGGGCCAGAAGAACAACTAGCTGACAAATTACAAAAGGGAGAAGTTTTCCGGGGAAGGAAAAAATTACTGCTGATGACACTAAGAAACTTGCTGTTGCTGTTTTCTGAAAGTTTTAAGATTAATGGAATATCTGAAAACATAGTTTTGATAGTATTAAAAGCATCGTGTGGGTAGGTCTTATACAACATCTGGTATTATCACCTAGTTGTTTTATATCATTATTAAACCAGGCTTTATTAGATGGGTATGATTTCTGTTGAAAACTAATAATTACATATGATATTTTTGAAATATTATATCTATTTTCTTTTTTCCCCAGGCTGCTCTTTATGGATGTGGCTGCTGGGCTGAAAATACTGGAGCTCATAACCCCTACTCCACAGCTGTGAGTACCTCAGGTATTTGCTGCTTTCATAACCATTTCTCATAACTTCAACCTTGTCAATCATTTAATGATTAAAAGCAATATTTGTGGGTAAACATAGAGCATGTGCTATG
Organism: Pongo abelii; assembly: GCF_028885655.2. Lineage (NCBI taxonomy): Eukaryota > Metazoa > Chordata > Mammalia > Primates > Hominidae > Pongo > Pongo abelii. The sequence continues at coordinate 8,123,189 of NC_072006.2, read as the reverse complement.
GACAGTGTGTGGATGTGGGAAAGATCTTCAGTATTTGCGAGGTTTTAAGGGTTGTTTAGTTTCAGTGTAAATACTTTGCTAACATTTCCTTTTTTTTTTTGAGTCAAAGACTCACTCTGTCCCCATGCTGGAGCAGTGGTGCGATCTTGGCTCACTGCAACTTCTGCCTCCTGGGTTCAAGTGATTCTCATGCTTCAGCCTTCCGAGTAGCTGGGATTACAGGTGTGCACCACCACGCCCGGCTGATTTTTTGTATTTTTAGTAGAGACAGGGTTTTGCCATGTTGGCCAGGCTGGTCTTGAACTCTTGGCCTCAAGTGATCTGCCCTCCTCGGCCTCCGAAAGTGCTGGGATTACAGGCGTAAGCCACTGCACCCGACCCACTAACATTTTCAGTACAACTCTGGAGTTAACTGTGGTTAATTATATTTTTATAGATCTATATTTTTTCTAATGACCCATGATGCTGCCAAGTTTAGATAACAAAAGACATAAAAGTAGCAGGTCATTTCAAAAATTAACAGATAATCTCTTGAGTAAAATGTTGACATAAAACTTATAAGGTACATTTCCAAATATATAGTTTATGACATTCCGTCCTTGAACGACACTTTTAATGTAATACAGGTCTTCTTTTTGTATGTATATTGTAAAGGCATTATCGTTTAGTACAAAGTGTGTGTGTGTGTGCACATATGTGTGTGTGCGTGCGTGCGTGTGTGCAGGAGATGAGGAATGGTGGACATGGAGAGTTTTAATAGGCAGAATGGTTGTTATCTATTTCCATACTTTAATCATGCCTGTGCCAGATATACGTGAAGCCTTTTCTCGTTATGTGGTGATACCTCTGGTTGACAAAATAATATTGATTCATTCCTTTTTCATGTTATCCTTCAAGTTACAGTCCTATCCCTTTCTCTCCAACAGCCTCAGGCTTTATCGGGAGAGTGGACAAATATGGCTTCCTTTCCTACCTTTCTCCCTCCAATTTCTTATCACATTGGTTTCTGCCCCACCACACTAACAAAGCACCCAGTCCAATAGCCCTCTTGTCCTGCTTTCTGCCTGCTCTTTCTGCGATCTCTGATGCAAGTAACTTTTCCTTTTGCATGTAGCATAGATCCTGGAACCCTCTTGGTTTGTCTGCCTCTCTGACCTGTTCCATCTTGGCCTTCTTCACAGATTCTTATTCCTCTGTCCTCCCATTGCCCACAGCCCCAGGGTTGGGCCTTTGGTGAATTCTGTGCTTTCTCCTGCTGATTTCTTGTTATTTCTGCTGTTCTCATGATTTCAGCTGTTCTCTCTCGGGATTGGCTTCCATGTCTGTATCTACTTTGGACTTTTGAGGTGCATGTGAGTCCTTTCTGACTTCCTGGTGGACATGTTCCTATGGGTGCTATGTATACATATCAGACTCATCGGGTTCAACAGAACATTTCATTCTTCATCCCCACCCTGTGCCACCTTTCTCCTGTGTCCTCTATCTCTTTCATTGCTCTTATTCTCCTATTCTTTGCTCAGACTTGAAATCTTGGCACCACTCTCATATTTGTGGTTTCTGTTTCTTCTTTCCTGACTCTGTTCTTTCAGACTCATCTTCCCATGCCTGCCTATCTTAGCAGCCTCCTGACCTAGCTCCGTTTCTTGCATCAGTGGAAAAACATGGTTTTGAGCCATTGGCCTATCAGGAGAAGTCTAAAGATGAATTAATGTTGAATCGAATCCATACTACTATAATTGTCAAAAAATTGTTTTTAGTCGTTTTTGAAGAAATGAGCATAATGTAATAATATGAGTTAATTTTAAATTTTAATTTAATATTGGTGGCACATGAAAACCTTGATGCATAATGTTTACAAATTAGGCTGTGAACATAATTTAGTATGGCCCTGTGTCTATGGAAAATTGTAGTATTTGAACAAAGCAAAGACAAATTCATAGTTTCATTTGATTTTCTCAAAGAAATTGCAGTTGGAATCATGTATTATAAGAGTTTTCTTTGTGGTCAATATGTTGTTCAGTGAGATAGGTTGTTGTTTAGACATTATTTTTATATCTAGATGTTAGGAGAATTGGATTCTATTCTAAACCGAAATCCTGAGAGCCTGCCTGATTGCGTCAATTTGGAAAAGAGATTTCCAAGTCCAAGGAGATTGTCCACCAGTCCCCTACCCTTATTTTAAAATTGGTGATGTGCAAGTTGGAGTAAGAACATACTCCATGGATTTGATTCTATTAAGTAGAATGCAAGGAATGGGTAGGTAAAGTTAAAATTATAAAATTGAGGTTTTTCTCCATTCCTTTTGAATATTTCCTCCTATGCCTATCCTGTGTCAGTTGAAGATGGTTTCATATGACTAAAGATACCTTTAGCTTTCCAGTTCATGACATCCAGTGTAGCTTTTTAACTTAGATACTCAGCTTGTCATGTTATACTCTTCGCAAGCTAAAAGACTAACCATCATCAGCCCACAGAACCTGGGGATGATAGAGTAAATCTCCAGTCCCTCTTGTCTGTTGGACTTTGTGTGCTTGCCTCACTCTTGTTTCTCATGGGGCTGTTGCTATGAAGTTGACAATGGAAACACATGGCAGAGTTGGGTGATCAAGTCAGAAGAAAGGTGGAGCACTGAATTTTGCAACTGTTTGGCCAAAATAAAGAAGACTTGTGCCTTAGGCTGCTACAGAAAATCCAGAGACCTGGCCTGCATTTTAGGATTATATATCTTAGAAGGTGATAATTGAAAGGTGGAGAAAAGATAGTTAGTTATGGTTAGGATAGGGCTCTCCCAAGGCCAGATGGGTGATTTGGTCATTAGCCTGAGGGATAAACTCTAGCATCTTGTTCTCATCACTGGATGAGGAGAAATGAGTAAGGGCTTGGGGAGAGGGGGTGGAGTAACAGGAGCTGACCTTTCAAACTCTGACTAATGTTCTGGTGTCATAGGAATTTGCCTAGCTAGGGATAGAGTAGAGCAGGCACATGGGTTCCTGTCCAGACTCTTCCAGACCCACTAGCTGTGGAGCCTGGGCAAGGGGTTATTTGTAAAACTGGAATAATATCTACCATTACTGTAAGGGGTAAGTAAGTTGACATACACAAAGCTTTTAGTGCATTTCTTGTCCCAGAGTAGGGGCTCAATACTTACTGTATTTCATTGAATCTAAGTCATCATCCTTTATCAGATACACCATTATTTTTATACCACTAAGGAAACAAAAGACTGTCAATTAAAGTATAACACACTGCCTTCTCATCACTTAATGCATGGTGGTTGCTTTACAGGAAAATATAGAATTAGGGATGTGCCACCAGTGAGAAGTATTTGTTTGACTGATAGCAAAGTCATGCCTCATTGCCATTTCCATACCTTTCTATGTGTACAGTTTTTTTTAAATTTGAATTCTATATCACACCGTAATCCTTCTGAACACATTTTAAACAACAGTTTAACTCAACACATGTAGTTCTAACACGGCACATAACTGAAGGGTCAACACATGTGAACCGCTTGCATCTAGAGGCAGTGGCAGCTCTGTCACTACTGCAGCCTGGAGGATTACATGGGAGGATGCATCAGTTATAACACACCTCCTGAATCCAGAAGTTTAAAGATGTGAAAAAAGTGTATTTTAGAATTGATAAATTATAGTAAAAGCTTTTCTTATTCTCAGCTTTTTCTAGAAAATAAATAATTTGTTTCAGACTGTCTTGAGGCAGTAAGATAAACTCTTGAGGAAAGGAGGGCTGTGGGTATCTTTGTGTCTCCTGAGTGCCTGGCAAACAGCCTTGTACGGGGTAAGTGCCCAGGATACAAATAAAAATTAAGAAATGTATGTGTGGGTCCTCCCTGTTTAAGAAGAATGCTTACTTTTTCAGACATATTATTCACCATGGACTTTCTTTAAATAGGATTGATTCAATTTGCCACATTTGAATTCACACATAATTTTTCAGTAACACAGCAAATGCATAATGTTAGAAATATCTGGGATCTGTCTCTGGCTGTGGAAAGGAAGAGCAGATTGAAGATGAGAAGATCAGAAAGAGGGGAAAAAAGCAAGAGATTAAGTTTATGCTTTGATTTACCTTAACATTGCTTTTCTGTTACTTGTCTATACAGTTCTTTTTTCTTTCCTTAAAAAAAAAAAAAGACAAAGTCTCACTCTGTTGCCTAGACTGGAGTGAATGCAGTGGTATGATCATGGCTCATTGCAACCTTGGACTCCTGGGCTCAAGTGATCCTCCTGCCTCAGCCTCCCAAGTAGGTAGGACTACAGGTGCACACCGTCACACCTGGCTAATTTTTAATTTTTTTGTAGAGGCAGGATCTTGCTGTGTTGCCCGGGCTGGTCTTGAACTCCTGGGCTCCAGTGATCCTCCCACCTTGGCCTCAAAAAGTGCTGGAAACAGTGAGTACAGGGGTACTGATGGCAATTGACTAAGATCAGAAGATGTAGGCTTCATTTCCCCTCCTTAAAGTATTCTGGCATGAAGAAAGACCTACTACCTTGTTTCTGCTGTGAGGCCAAAGGATTTCTGATTTTCTCAGTTCTTTGCTTTTCAAGGTCTTGGCTCTAGGCATTTCTAGAAACCTGAGGGCGGAGAGGGTTGTGGTCAGGACTTGCCAGGAGTAGCTTCAAAGGTAGATGGGATTAAAAAAACACCAAAATTGAGAACAGCCTTATGCCTCAATATTTCTGAGCTAGTGATTAGTTTCTTCCTCAAGGGCTAGGAGAATATGCCATTCCTTTTTGATTTCTCAACTTAACAACCAGAGGTCTTCCTCTGCCCCTCTGTGGGAGATTGTCTATGGGACTGTGTTAGAAAACTCGTGCCCAGAGACCTTTGTCAGGAGGGCATGAGACAGCCTTCTCTGTGAGAGGGGAGTTATGTGACAGCAGGAGCCAATGGGAGACTACTGCTGAGATATTGACAAATGCCATGTGGTCGTTGCTCTTTAAGGGTATGTGGAAGGCAGGCAGGAATCCATGCTTCAGCTTCTATTTAGCAGCAGTCATTCTTGTACTCTGTGTGTCACAGGCACGCTTGGTGAATACAAGCCCTATTCTACTGAGGACTCAGTGCAAATCACCTAGGGTTCCAGTCTTCCTTCTAGCCCTCTCCCCGTTTCTTAGCACCCTTCAAGGTGAAACCTCAAGGAATTTTCTATACTCAAGGTTTATTATTTTTCTTAGTTCTCTCCTCTCACTTACTTTTATTCTACTTCAGTCAGGGCTTCTCCTCTACCACTCCACCAATCTGTTCTTGTCAAGATAAACAGTTACCTCTAAAGTCATGTGATTATCCTTTAGTCCTATAAGCAGCATTTGACACGGTTGCTCAAATAACTTGCTCCTCCTGTAAATACTGTCCTTAATAGACTTCCAGGGACCACACTCTCCTCTTTGTCCTGCCACCTCACTGGCTGCTCCTTCTTAGTCTCCTTTGTTAATATTCCTCATCTCTTTGACGTCTCAGTGTTGGAGTGCCTCAGTGCTTAGTCCTTGAACCTCTTCTCTCTTTCTTTGTATACCTGCTCCCTTTGTGTCTCATCCAGTCTGATGGCTAAGTACCATCTATGTGCCGATGATTCCTACAATTTTATCTCCAACCTGGGCCTCTCTCCATAACTGAGTTATAATTCAAGTGCTTGTTAAAATCTCCACTTGTATCTATAACAGACATCTACTTATCATGTCCAAATATGAGCTCTTGCCTAACCCTAAACGTGTTCTCTTGAAATATTTTCCCCACAGCAAGTGTCAATTCCAGTGGCTCAAGTCAAAATTTTGGGTTCATCCTTGACCCTCTTTTCTATCTCACTCACATCCAATTCACCAACAAACTTTATCTACTCTCCTCTCTGAATATATTTAAAATCTGACTACTTCTCAGCACGTTAATGGCCACCAACAGTTCTATGATGCCATCATCTCTAATCTGGATCATTGCTAGCCTCCTAGCTGGTCTCTTGCTTTTTGCCCCTTTCCCCCTTTATTTGTTTCTCAACCCTGAAGTTGGTGTTCAAACCGAACTCAAATGATATACCTCTATTTTAAACTGTTAAGCCACTTCCCATCTTAATAAATGGGAAAGCCAAAGTCCTAGTGAAGGGCCTATAAGGCCTTGTTGGAGATACTTCCTAGCTTCCCCTCAGAAGCTCTTGCTTTTCTTCCCTTGCTCACACAATTCCAGCTACGTTGGCTCCCTTGCAGTACTTCACACATGCCATGCACACTCCCGCCATAGGGCCTTTGTCATGCTGCTGCTTCTCCTCCACCCTCAGTGTCTCAAGCCCCCACCCTCACCTCATCAGACCTTTATTCAAATGAGTCACCTTGATGAGCTCTTCCCCAGCCATCCTATATAAACATGGAGTTCTTCCTTCAGCCAACATTTCCTGTCTCCCTTTCATGTTTTACTTTTTCCCATAGCGAGTATCATCATCTAATATTGTATATCTTTACACAATTTTCTTTTTAAAAAATTGGTTTAATTTAATTTAATTTTATTATTATACTTTAAGTTTTAGGGTACATGTGCACAACGTGCAGGTTAGTTACATATGTATACATGTGCCATGTTGGTGTGCTGCACCCATTAACTCGTCATTTAACATTAGGTATATCTCCTAATGCTATCCCTCCCCTCTCCCCCACCCCACAACAAGCCCCGGTGTGTGATGTTCCCCTTCCTGTGTCCATGTGTTCTCATTGTTCAATTCCCACCTATGAGTGAGAACATGCGGTGTTTGATTTTTTGTCGTTGCGATAGTTTGCTAAGAATGATGGTTTCCAGCTTCATCCATGTCCTTACAAAGGACATGAACTCATCCTTTTTCTGGCTGCATAGTATTCCATGGTGTATATGTGCCACATTTTCTTAATCCAGTCTATCATTGTCAGACATTTGGGTTGGTTCCAAGTCTTTGCTATTGTGAATAGTGCCGCAGTAAACATATGTGTGCATGTGTCTTTATAGCAGCATGATTTCTAATCCTTTGGGTATATACCCAATAATGGGATTGCTGGGTCAAATGGTATTTCTAGTTCTTGATCCCTGAGGAATTGCCACACTGACTTCCACAATGGTTGAACTAGTTTACAGTCCCACCAACAGTGTAAAAGTGTTCCTGTTTCTCCACATCCTCTCCAGCACCTGTTGTTTCCTGACTTTTTAATGATTGTCATTCTAACTGATGTGAGATGGTATCTCATTGTGGTTTTGATTTGCATTTCTCTGATGGCCAGTGATGATGAGCATTTTTTCATGTGTCTTTTGGCTGCATAAATGTCTTCTTTTGAGAAGTGTCTGTTCATCTTCTTTGCCCACTTTTTGATGGGGTTGTTTGTTTTTTTCTTGTAAATTTGTTTGAGTTCATCGTAGATTCTGGATATTAGCCCTTTGTCAGATGAGTAGATTGCAAAAATTTTCTCCCATTCTATAGGTTGCCTGTTCACTCTGATGGTAGTTTCTTTTGCTGTGCAGAAGCTCTTTAGTTTAATTAGATCCCATTTGTCAATTTTGGCTTTTGTTGCCATTGCTTTTGGTGTTTTAGACATGAAGTCCTTGCCCATGCCTATGTCCTGAATGGTACTGCCTGGGTTTTCTTCTAGGGTTTTTATGGTTTCAGGTCTAATATTTAAGTCTTTAATCCATCTTGAATTGATTTTTGTTTAAGGTGTAAGGAAGGGATCCAGTTTCAGCTTTCTACATATGACTAGCCAGTTTTCCTAGCACCATTTATTAAATAGGGAATCCTTTCCCCATTGCTTGTTTTTGTCAGGTTTGTCAAAGATCAGATGGTTGTAGATATGCGGCATTATTTCTGAGGCCTCTGTTCTGTTCCATTGGTCTATATCTCTGTTTTGGTACCAGTACCATGCTGTTTTGGTTACTGTAGCCTTATGGTATGGTTTGAAGTCAGGTAGCGTGATACCTCCAGCTTAGTTCTTTTGGCTTAGGATTGACTTGGCAATGTGGGCTCTTTTTTGGTTCCATATGAACTTTAAAGTAGTTTTTTCCAGTTCTGTGAAGAAAGTCATTGGTAGCTTGATGGAGATGGCATTGAATCTGTAAATTACCTTGGGCAGTATGGCCATTTTCACGATATTGATTCTTCCTACCCATGAGCATGGAATGTTCTTTCATTTGTTTGTATCCTGTTTTATTTCATTGAGCAGTGGTTTGTAGTTCTCCTTGAAGAGATCCTTCACGTCCCTTGTAAGTTGGATTCCTAGGTATTTTATTCTCTTTGAAGCAATTGTGAATGGGAGTTCACTCATGATTTGGCTCTCTGTTTGTCTGTTATTGGTGTATAAGAATGCTTGTGATTTTTGTACATTGATTTTGTATCCTGAGACTTTGCTGAAGTTGCCTACTAGCTTAAGGAGATTTTGGGCTGAGACAATGGGGTTTTCTAGATATACAATCATGTCATCTGCAAACAGGGGCAATTTGACTTCCTCTTTTCATAATTGAATACCCTTTATTTCCTTCTCCTGTCTGATTGCCCTGGCCAGAACTTCCAACACTATGTTGAATAGGAGTGGTGAGAGAGGGCATCCCTGTCTTGTGCCAGTTTTCAAAGGGAATGCTTCCAGTTTTTCCCATTTAGTACTATATTGGCTGTGGGTTTGTCATAGATAGCTCTTGTTATTTTGAGATACGTCCCATCAATACCTAATTTCTTGAAAGTTTTTAGCATGAAGGGTTGTTGAATTTTGTCAAAGGCCTTTTCTGCATCTATTGGGACAATCATATGGTTTTTGTCATTGGTTCTGTTTATATGCTGGATTACGTTTATTGATTTTTGTATGTTGAACCAGCCTTGCATCCCAGGGATGAAGCCCACTTGATCATGGTGGATAAGGTTTTTGATGTGCTGCTGGATCGGTTTTATTTTCTAATTTCAGTTGTCCTTTATTTCTTTTTCTTTCTTTTAATTTCAACTTTTACTGTAGATTCATGTGTACATATGCAGGTTTGTTACATGAGTATATCGCATGATCCTGAGGTTGTGGTATGATTGATCCCATCACCCAGGTTATGAGTGTGGTACCCAAGAGATAGTTTTTCAACCCTTGTGCCTCTTCTTGCCTCTGCACTCTAGTATTCCTCATTGTCTATTGTTCCTATCTTTATGTCCCTGTGGGCCCAATGTGTAGCTGCCACATATAAGTGAGAATGTGGGGTATTTGGTTTTCTGTTTCTGCATTAATTTGCTTAGGATAATGGCCTCCAACTACATCCATGTTGCTGCAAAGGATATTTTTTTTGTTCTTTTCTGTGGCTGCGTAGTGTTCTATGGTGTATATGTACCACATTTTATTTATTAATTCACCACTGATGGGTGTCTAGGTTGATTCCAGGTCTTTGCTATAGTGAATAATACTATGATGAACATGTGAGTGCCTTGTCCTTGGTAGAACAATTTATTTTCTTTTGAGTATATACCCAGTAATGAGATTGCTGGGTCAAATGGCAGTTCTATTTTTAGTTCTTGGCTGTTTTCTTTTTATTTTCTCCCCTGCTCTAAACTCCTTAGGGGTTGGGATTTTCATCAGCTTTGTTCATTGATGTGTGAATGTTGCTTATTACCTACAACTGCTGAATGAGTGTGAATGAATATGAATGACAAACAGATACATTGTGGTGGGATGAGCCAGTGAAGCCCAGATGAGTGAAGGCTGAGAGGAAGGCAAATGAGGGGCTAAGAGTGGTATGTTCTTGATAAGAGCAGAGGATGCCTGAAGAAGATGATTGAGTCTGAGGTGTTTGGGGCTTAATTTGGGGACTTAGATGGTGGTGTTTAGACATTTTCTTTTGTATGAAAGGGGGACTCTTGAGTAGGGAGATGATCATACTTTTAGAAGATACTTGAAGATAGCTCTTTCTTCTCTGAGAGTGTTCTGGCATGATGAGCAATGATCCAGACACTGAGATGCAAAACTAGTCAAGGAGTTAAATACATTGCTCTTGGTCCTGCTGGTGACATCCAGACTCTTTAGTCCACTTTGATTCCTTAATCTGCCTTGTTGGGCAGGCTGACACTGGCTTCTCAGAAGTTTCTTGTCCTTATGAAAGAATAAACCTCCGTAATTTTTGTCATGCTCAACAAGATTCTTAAAATGCTGAGGAGCTGCCACTGGAGCTGAAATAATTTGAGACATAATATGTGGGGTTAGGAATAATGCCATGGGAAATCTTTTTGTGAATTATGACTTCTAGATGTGAGCCTAGATAAAACCCTAATGTTTGTAAACATTATCATCTTAAAAGCACTTAACTCTTTGGACTGTTTGGTTGTTGGGGGTGGGACAAATAATATTCATTTACAGATAACAGAGTATATAAACTACCAGCACATTTCTAAGAACTGAAGTAATTATCTGGGATGGGAATTCTATTCTGAGTTTATTGCGTACTCTAATTGGGTCACTTCATATCTGATTAACTTTTAATATATTGCTTCTTGCTTTTTATATAAGTCAAGTCACTGATGGTACGAAGTTATGTAGAATTCTGAATTATGCCAGATCATTTTCTAAGAAACCAGTTCAATGTGACAGCAATTGATATATCTTAGAGATTTTAAATGAGTGGATTTCTTCCTTTCATTCAGTGTGACATGTTACTTGTATCTTAGAGATTTTAAATGAGTAGATTTTTTTTTCCTGATTGTGAAATAATGCATGCTCATTGATAGGATTTGGAAAATGAAACTGATAATTTTTGCCATCCTGTGGTAGTCGCTATTAATATTTTCGGTGGAGTTTTGCCATTAAACAAAAGTGGAAATACTGCTTAGCTTGTATTGTGCTTTGTTCATTTAATATTTTGTAATGAACATTTTTATGTATTATTATTCTTCCAAACATAATTTTAAAGGATATGAAGGATATCTTTCCATGCATCATGAGTTCAGGTATTTTGCTCCTCAGCAAGATGACTTGTAATTGGCCTCATGCAATAAAGCAGCAGCTGTTTTAGAGGCTCTTATTCTATTTTCTAGCCTGGTTATGATAAGAGAGAATTAAAAACATAGTCCTTGTCCTCAAAAGACATGAAACCTGGGGCCTTGGTAATATAGGAAACCTTCTTGCCAATGTAGAAATATGTTGACATATTAGCTATAGCAAAAGGCTTATTAGCACCGAATGAGGCTCTGCTGCATCCATTCACCTAGGGAATGTGCACTGTGGTGCTTCCCAAAGGATCACTTCCAGATACCTCAGTGTACCTGATGGCTTGACTGTTGTTGCAGCCGTTAGTACATCTCCCTTCTTGCCACCTTTCTCTCCCCAAATCTCAACAGAACCAGTTGTTTTTAATCTTAACACTACCCATCACCCTCCTACACTCACTGAAATGTCTTCAGCCCCTAACCTCTAGAAGAGCTGAGGACATCATGGAGGGAAGGTTAAGTCTTTCTCTGAAAGAGATTGTAGACCTGGGATATAATGGATAAAGTGATCCCCAAGATGCACTTTTGATGTTTTAATTTCTCAGATTTTTTTTGCTAGATACTTACTTTGCATTGCTTTGTTGTTGTTTTGTGAAAGAACAGACTTCTAATTTTAAAACACAAGGTGAAGAAATGGTAAAAAAAAAAAACAAACACCAAGGCGTAAGATCAAGTGATGAGTTAAAATGCCAATCCTGCAATCCTTGATGTAGTCCTCCCTTTGATTGTTCTCACTTGAAAGAATGCCTTTTCCTTCCTATTGTGGAGTACTACCTGCTGTCAGTTGGAGAGGGGATAAGTTGAGCAACCTGTCAAAGACTTTCTAAGCTCCCTTCATATGGTTCACAGAAACAGGGCTGGATTTTCATTTCTTCTTTCATTCAACAGGAGTCTCTTTCATGTTTGAAAATTGGAAACGCGTGTTTTTCAGTGTGGAGCGAGGATGTGTGTGCCCTCTGGCACACCTGTTTCTAATTTCCTGACTTGAAAGCATAACTCATCAAAAGGAGGAGAAAAACAATTTCTTTGTGACATGCTGCTTCGTGGCCCTTGCTGGACTCAAGGCCTTCGTGGGTTTGCCACCTTGGTTCCCTCTGTAGAAGGTTCTTGTGAGACGCAGAATTCACTAAATACAACTAGTGCCTTTTATGGCACAGGGCTGTTTTTGGTATTATTTTGTTGTAGTTCTTTTCAGCTCAGGAAATTTACTTGAAATAAGATTTTTTTTAAAAAAATGTATTAAATTTAGCTGAGCAGTATATGTTGGAAGGATATCTGTAAACTGATCACTGAGCCGACTGGCTAGGAATAGGGTTTGGTTGAGCATACGAATGTTTAAATTCCATAGTGCTGTTTAACATAAATCAAATAGTTCCGATGGGTTGCTTCATATTTGTGTGTACTTTAAAGTCATGCCAGCTTAAATGACTGTGAGGTACAATATGTTGACTTTGAGTTTTGTAAATTGATAATTTGTTGCTATGAAGGTTGTACATGGTATAACTCATCACTTTTTGAAGGTACTTAGTGTGTCTGATACTGGCAAGCTGTCATGAAAAAATTGATGCCCAGGGAATTCCAGGCTTTTGCTTTCAGATGCTTGACATGTAGATATTTAATTCTTCTTAAGATTTCCCTGGACATTGTCAGTATAAGGTGTATTGATCTTTAAACACAAACTTTAGTTTGGTCTCCTATTTCTCAGCATTCTTTGGGATAATAATCTGAATGGTGTATTCTCAAGTTTTTTTTTTTTTTTTTTTTTAAGTGTATGAATCACCTTGGGGATCTTGTTAAAAGGCAGGCTATGATCCAGTGGGTCTGGGTTGAGTCCTGAGATTCTGCATTTTCCCAAGCTCCCAGATAATGCCAGTGCTGCTGGTCCACAGACAGTACTTTAAGCAGCAAGACAACACTTTGATGGGCAAAGTGGTGCTGTGCAACACCCATCACATACAAATTACCAGTTGCTTTCCTCACTGTGTTTTGGTGCATCTGAAGCTAAGATGATCTGGTGTATATTCTTGACTCTTGGGTATCCCTGTGAGCATTAATGAATAGTTTAACAACTGACCATTTGGTCTAGCATGGATGGAGACTACCAAGACAGGCTTATTGTGTTGGAAGAAGTGATGCTTATGTTGTTAGACTCTTATGGAATATACCAATTCTTGTATGTTAGCCAAGGTTCTTGCTGCAAACAGAAGTGAATACAACAAACTGCTAACTTGAAAAGGTGCTGATAGAGGGGTTAGAAAGGCATAGTGCTGAATCAAATGTATTTATTTTAACTAGATCTGTTCACGATGGCTGGTTAATTTGGGCAAAAAGATTTATTGATGAATCATGGAGAAAAAGTGGGAACATGTAAATGTAAAGTATAGAAACAGTTTGCATTTTTATTAACTTGTTATTGAATATATGTCATGGTTTCTCATTAGTGAATTGCAGCATGATCCAGCCCACAGTATAAAATGCCACGATTAAAGGTACCTTACATTTTTATTTTCAGAATGTTTTGTTCATATCATGAAAAGTACACTTATTTGTATGTTGTGTTTTTCTTTTAGCTTTGACGAAAAAGAATTGAAATAAATACTGACTAGTAGAAAGCGTGGATAGTTGTTTAAAAAAATCTGAGTTGGATATTGAAGAAATAGAGACTTCAACTAAAATTCTGCAATGGTATTTTAGGTCTGCCTGTACCTACATTGAATTGAAGAGCAAGTACACTTAGGGGCATATTGAGGTGAGGGATTTATGGGCTTTGGAATCAGACTTCAGCTTGAATCCTAACGGGAGCAGATTGGAAGGATTGTGCCCATCCATCTCAGGATTGGGACACCTTTCCTTATGGAGGAGAAACACACAGCTATGCTAATTATCATGGATGTTCTCACTTTGCACCACTGAATTTCCTGTTAGTCGGGACTCTGTTATGGCTGTGTTTAATAATGCTGAGGAGTTCTTGTTTCTCCATTTCTCTCTCTCTATCCCAGCCCTAGAATGTTTTACTGGTTCTTCAAAATTTCCTAGTAAATTATATATGTTGTAATCTATCATAATTATCACTGTTTACTATTATTGATGATAGAATAATTAATAGGCTCCCAATTGAAATCTGCTAAGATGATGTAGTGATGTGTTCTCAGATATATAAAAGAGTATTTACTGCAGTATAGCTAAGATAGCTAGTAAAATTCATGTCAGAGGATAGTAAGGATTTGAAGATTTGCTGCACATTTGTTTCACCTGAGTTCTTTCTTGTCCTTAAAATTTAGATTTGCCTCTGCTCTACCTGTTATGCTTTCCTTCTCATGCAAAAGTAAATTTTGTCGGATATGGAAATATAATATTCTCAAGTTAAAGATTTTTTATCTTTGTTTTACATACCCTCCTTTGTCTGACTCATCTTACCTGTTTTGATTTTATTCTTCATCTTAGTAGCAGGTCTTTCTTTGTAGCTTTTCATATCAGAATTATAACATTTGTATCTGGAATAAGCATAAGCAATGTAGTCCTGGACTTTCCTCAGAACCACCTTTGCAAGTTAAACCCTGCCTGTGCCATCAGGTTCATAGACAGTTTTCAGCAACTCACTACGGGAATTGCACAGGTTTGTCTTATTAATCTACAAGTCTGGGCAACTCTTATTATTTAATAGAAAGTCCTAGCTACTGTCATTCACTTTATTTTTTCTTTCTGCTATAATTGCAATGTAAACAACTTAGCACAATTTCTTGAGGGGTGCATGTTTCTCCTTTTGCTCTTGTTTAGAATCCCTTCCCTCCTTATCCATGTGGTGAAGCCTGAGATGAGCTCAAATATCTTCTCTTTTCTGCAGCCATTCTCCCTCCCTCTCTCCCCATTTCTTGCTCTGCTTTCTGTCTCTCTCCCTCCCTCCCTCCCTCTTTTGTTTCTTCCCATGCCCAGCTTCAAAGATTTACTCCCTCCAAGGTCAGTGGTGCCGTGATGTGGAACTTAAACTACTCGTATGGTTGTTCTTCTCCACAAAACCTAGGAGCTACTTGAGGACGAGACTATTGGCTTAAAGATACAGTAGGTACTCAATAAACATCAGTTGAATTGAATTCAGGAACCCTTTACTTTTTTGAAGCACTGTCAGATTCTGATTGGCAAAATGACTGACTTGTTCCTCGTTGGTAAACTGGAACTAGTGTTCCTGTTTGCTACTTTAAAGTTCATATGGAACCAAAAAAGAGCCCACATTGCCAAGACAATCCTAAGCCAAAAGAACAAAGCTGGAGGCATCTCGCTACCTGACTTCAAACTATACTACAAGGCTACAGTAACCAAAACAGCATGGTACTGGTACCAAAACAGAGATATAGACCAATGGAACAGAACAGAGGCCTCAGAAATAATACCACACATCTACAACCATCTGATCTTTTACAAACCTGACAAGAACAAGCAATGGGGAAAGGATTCCCTATTTAATAAATGATGCCGGGAAAACTGGCTAGCCATATGTAGAAAGCTGAAACTGAATCCCTTCCTTACACCTTATACAAAAATCAATTCAAGATGGATTAAAGACTTAAATGTTAGACCTGAAACCATAAAAACCCTATAAGACAACCTAGGCAATACCATTCAGGACATAGGCAAGGGCAAAGACTTCATGACTAAAACACCAAAAGCAATGGCAACAAAAGCCAAAATTGACAAATGGGATCTAATTAAACTAAAGAGCTTCTGCACAGCAAAAGAAACTACCATCAGAGTGAACAGGCAACCTACAGAATGGGAGAAAATTTTTGCAGTTTACTCATCTGACAAAGGGCTAATATCCAGAATCTACAATGAACTCAAGCAAATTTACAAGAAAAAAACAACCCCATGAAAAAGTGGGCAAAGAAGATGAACAGACACTTCTCAAAAGAAGACATTTATGCAGCCAACAGACACATGAAAAAATGCTCATCATCACTGGCCATCAGAGAAATGCAAATCAAAACCACAATGAGATTACCATCTCACCATCTCACACCAGTTAGAATGGCAATCATTAAAAAGTCAGGAAACAACAGGTGCTGGAGAGGATGTGGAGAAATAGGAACACTTTTACACTGTTGGTGGGACTGTAAACTAGTTCAACCATTGTGAAAGACAGTGTGGCGATTCCTCAAGGATCTAGAACTAGAAGTACCATTTGACCCAGCAATCCCATTACTGGGTATATACCCAAAGGATTATAAAACATGCTGCTATAAAGACACATGCACATGTATGTATATTGTGGCACTATTTGCAATAGCAGAGACTTGGAACCAACCCAAGTGTCCATCAATGATAGAGTGGATTAAGAAAATGTGGCACATATACACCATGGAATAGTATACAGCCATAAAAAAGGATGAGTTCATGTCCTTTCTAAGGACATGGATGAAGCTGGAAACCATCATTCTCAGCAAACTATTGCAAGGACAAAAAACCAAACACCACATGTTCTCACTCATAGGTGAGAATTGAACAATGAGAACACTTGGACACAGGAAGGGGAATGTCACACACTGGGGCCTATTGTGGGGTGGGGGGAGAGGGGAGGGATAGCATTAGGAGATATACTTAATGTTAAATGATGAGTTAATGGGTGCAGCACACCAACATGGCACATCTATACAGATGTAACAAACCTGTACATTGTGCACATGTACCCTAGAACTTAAAGTATGATAATAATAATAATAAAAAAGCAGAACTTTAGGTATTCATGGTAGAGGCTTTGTTCTATGAAGTGAAGGGTAGTTTAAGTTTGGGTTGGTGTAGTTTTGATAAAATCTATTACCCTTTTCCCTTACTGTAGTGATTAGGGTGCTTTGGTTGCAGTTAACGGAAATTACAGCACAAATTGGCTTCAGTAATAAGAAAATACATGATTTTATGTAAGAGGAAGTTCAGAGGTAGGAAGACTCCAGGGTTAATTGGTTCACGGGCTCCATTGATGGCTTCAAGGACCTGCTTCTCCACTTCTCTTGCTTGCTCCGTTGCCATCATTGTTGGCTTCTTTCTTGGGCTGATAGTCCAGTGGCTTCTGCATTGCCAGAAAACTCATCACAAAAAGATCTCCAGAGGAATTTAAAAAAAAAACAATCTTCTTTTAGTTTTTTTTTTTTTCCTAGGAATGAGGAACACTTTCTTTAGAAGCTCCCCAGCAGACTTCTCAGTCAATGTTTTGTTGATTGGCTAATGTCGTATGTTTATTTCTGGATCAATCACTGACAGAGGAAAATGGGATTACCCACGAACCAGTGATGGGTATAGGACATGCCTATGGGTTATGTACATGACTGTGGGTGGGTGGAAAGCAGAAGGAAATCAAATTTCATTCTGGAAAGGAGAAGGGAGTAGATGTGTAAGTGGTAGCCACCGGTATCCTACTAAACTTGACACTTGCCATCATTTTGTGATCAGTAATAAGGATGAACCAAAAACTAAAAGAGATAATAATAAGGATGGTAACAGCAGTTAGCATTTGTTGAGCATGTGCCATGGTCAGGTACTGTGCTGAGTACTTTTTACATAATGATTCTCATTTTCAAATAAATCTGTAGTTCAGAGAGGTCAAACAGTGCCTGAATGCCCGAGGAATATAGTATGTCTTCCCTCAATGAAGGTGGAATAATATGAGAAGGAAGAAGAAAGGCTAAATTTAAATTTAATTACCTATTTTTATTTTTACTAGAAAAGTTATAGATTAGGTATTTAGAGAGTTAAAAAAATCATGTAATTTTCATTTAAATCTGTTCTTACCAAAGCCATGAATCTTTTATTTTTGGCTAACAGAGAGCTGGCCATAGAAAATGGATGTTTTTGTTTTGAAAAATCAAATATAGTAGATAAAAAAATGCCACCACAAAGTTTGTTTATATCTTCATTTCACTTAAATTGAGTAGAAGAAATGGAATCTGGCCTTTTTCATATTGTTTATGTTCTGCTTTGCTTCTTGGTTCTGGGGCAAGATTCCTAGTTGTGTTTGAATTTGTTTTCCTCTCAAGTATCATTTGCAAAATTAGTGTGGAAATTAATAAACTCTTTCTGTTCAATAAGTGTTGTAACTATCCTAATATGACATAGTATAATGCTTTCATTAGCATAATAAAATTCAAATATGTGCTCATTTAGCCTCATTCTACTGTTTTTTTTTTTTAAGTCTAGAAAAGAAGGAAGGTGCTTTGCATAAGTAACCAATATAATCTTTATTTATTAACTTTCATTTTAGGTTCAGGGGTACACGTACAGGTTTGTTATATAGGTAAATTGCAGGGGTTTGGTGTACAGATTATTTCATCACCCAGGTAATAAGCATAGTACCCAGTAGGTAGTTTTTTGACCAGGAAGGTGAAAGATCTCTACAACAAGAATTACAAGGCCAGGTGTGGTGGCTCACGCCTGTAATCCCAGCACTTTGGGAGGCCAAGGTGGGTGGATCACAAGGTCAGGAGTTTGAGACCAGCCTGTCCAATATGGTGAAACCCTGTCTCTACTAAAAAATACAAAAATTAGCCAGGTGTGATGGCGCGTGCCTGTAGTCTCAGCTAGTCAGGAGGCTGAGGCAGGAGAATCGCTTGAACCCAGGAAGGTGGAAGTTGCGGTTGGCCGAGATTGCACCATTGCACTCCAGCCTGGGTGACAGAGTGAGACTCCTTCTCAAGAAAAACAAAAACAAAAAACAGAAAAAGAATGACAAAACACTGCTTAAAGAAATCAGAGATGACACAAACAAATGGAAAAACGTGAGATGATTGCCACAATCAAACTAATTAACATAATCCATCAACTCACTTAGTTACCTTTTTTGGTGTGGTGAGAATAAAGATCTACTCTCTCAGCAAAGTTCAATTCTATAATACATTATTATTGACTGTAATCACAATGCTAATATATTAATCCTCCAGAATTTATTCATCTTACAACTATAAGTTCATACCCTGTGACACTATCTCATCATTTCCTCACCCTGGTAACCACTCTTCTATTCTCTGTTTCTATAAGCTTGACTTTAGATTTTTATATATAAGTGAGATCATGCAGTAGTTGTCTTTTTTTGTTTGGCTTATTTCACTTAGCCTGATATCGTCTAAGTTCATCCATGTTGTCACAAATGACAGGATTTTCTTGGTTTTAAAGGCTAAATCACACCCCCCCCCACCCACACACACACTTCATTCATTCATTCATTCATTCATTGATAGACACTTAGGTACTTTCCATATCTTGGCTATTGTGAATAATGCTGCAGTGAACATGGGAGTGCAATTGTCTGTTTGAGGTACTGATTTCATTTCCTTTGCATATACAACCAGAAGTGGAATTGTTCGATTATATGGTAGTTCTGTTTTTAACTTTTTGAGGAACCTCCATGTTGTTTTCCAGAATGGCTGTACTAATTTATAATTCCACCAGCAGTGTACAAGGGTTCCCTTTTCTCCACATCCTTGTCAACACTTATTATTTTTTGATGTTTTGGTAGTAGCCATCCTTAGAGGTATGAGGGAATACCTCATTGTGGTTTTGATTTGCACTTCCCTGATAGTGATGTTGAACAACTTTTCATATAACTACCTATTGGCTATTTGTGTATCTTCTTTGGGAGAATGTCCTATTCATGTCCTTTGTCCATTATAAAAAATAAAGTTATTTTATTTTATTTTATTTTTTGCTAATGAGGTCCTTATATGTTTTGGATTTTAATCCCTTATTGGCTACAGATTGAGCATCCTTTATCTGAAATGCTGGGCACCAGAAGTTTTTTGAATTTTGGAGTTTTTCAGATTTTGGAATAATTGCAGAATACATACCAGTTGAGCATCCCTAATCTGAAAATTGGAAATCTGAAATGCCCCAGTGAGCATTTCCTTTGAGTATCATGTTGGCACTCAAAAAGTTTCAAATTTTGGAGCATTTCAGCTTTTAGATTTTTGGGTTAGGTATGCTCAGCTCATATTTTGTTTGCAAATATTTTTTCCCATTCAATGGATTGCTTTCATTTTGTTGATTGTCTCCTTTGCTGTGCAGAAACCTTTCAGTTTGATGTAGTCCTACTTGCTTATTTTTGCTTTTGTTGCCTGTGCTTTTGTTGTCATATAAAAAAAAAAATCATTTCCAACACCTTTGTCATGGAGCTTGTTCCCTATGTTTTCTTCTAGGAGTTTTACTCCTTTAGTTTTACTCTTCCAGGAGTCTAGGTATTATGTTTAAATCTTTAATCTATTCTGAGTTGGTTTTTGTGTATGGTATAAGGATCCAATTTTATTTTTTGCACGTAGATATTCAGTTTTTTCAACCTGATTTTTGAAGAGAACATCCCTTCTCCATTGTGTGTTTTATTGCCTTTGTCAAAGATTAGTTGACTGCATATGTGTGGGTTTATTTCCAGGCTTTCTATTCTGTTCCATTGATCTGTGTTTCTGTTTTTATGCCAGTGCCACACATTTTGGTTACTATAGCTTTGTAATATAATTTGAAGTTAGGACACATGATGCTTCCACCCTTGTTTTTCTTGCACAAGATTGCATTAGCTAATTAGGGTGTTTTGTGGTTCTGTATGAATTTTAGGATTGTTCTATTTCTGTGAAAAACATCATTGAAAGTTTGATAAGGATTACATTCAATCTGTGGATCACTTTGAGTAGTATGGACGTTTTGACAGTATTCTTTCAGTCCGTGAACACAGAACACAGGTATCTGCACTTATTTTTTTCTTCAGTTTCTTCATCATTATTTTATAGCTTTTATTTTTGTTTTTTTCTTTTGAGACAGGGTCTCACTGTGTCACCCAGGCTGGAGTACAGTTGCAGAATCATGGCTCATTGGAATCACCTCCTGGGCTCAAGTGATCCTCCCACCTCAGCCTCCTGAATAGGTGGGACTACGGACACGTACCACCATGCCCGGATATTATTTTTATTTTTTGTAGAGGTGAGGTCTTGCTATGTTGCCAGGCTGGTCTCAAACTCCTGGACTCAAGCAATCCTCATGCTTTGGCCTCCCAAAATGCTGGGATTATAGGAATGAGCCAGTGTTCCTAGCCCAGTGTTTTATAGTTTTGAGTGTACAGGTCTTTTATCTTCTTAGTTAAATTTATATCTGAATATTTTGTTCTTTCTGATGCTATTATAAATGGGATTATTTTCTTAATATCTTTTTGGATATTTTATTGTTAGTGTATAGAAATGCAACTGATTTTTGTATGTTGATTTTGTGTCCTGCAACTGTACTGAATTTATTTTAATAGTTTTTTGATGAAGTATTTACAGTTTTCTATATATGACATTTTGTCATCTGCCAGTAGTAACAGTTTTACTTCTCCCTTTCTGATTTGGATGCCTTTTTGTTTAGGCAAACAAAAATGGAAACACAATGTACCAAAATTCTCTCTTTTTTTTTTTTTTTTTTGGCCTAATTTCTCTGGCTAAGACTTGCAGTACTGTGTTGAAAAGAAGTGATGAGAGTGGATATCCTTATCTTGTTCCTGATGTTAGAGGAAAAGCTTTCAACTTTTGACCATTGAAGTTGAGGTCTTTATTGTGTTGAGGTGCATTCTGTACCTAATTTGTTGAGATTTTCTTTTTTTAATCATGAAAGCATGTTGAATTTTCTCAAGTGCTTCTTCTGTCTCTCTTGAGATGATCATATGGGTTTTGTCCTTCATTCTATTAATGTGGTGTATCCCATTTATAAATTTGCATATGGGAGCCATCCTTGCATTCTGGAGACAAATCTCACTTGGTCATGGTGAATGAACATTTTAATGTGCTATTGAATTCAGTTTGCTAGTATTTTATTGAGAATTTTTGCATCTGTGTCATCAGGGATATTGGACAGTAATTTTCTTTTCTTACAATGCCTTTGCCTAGCTTTGGTATGAAGGCAATGCTGCTCTTGTAAAATGAGTTTGGAAATATCCCTCTTACTTGATTTTTTGAAAGAGTTGAGAAGGATTGTTATTAGTTCTTTAAATGTTTGGTAGAATTCAGTAGCAAAGCTACCAGGTTCTGAGCTTTTCTTGGATGAGAGATTCTTGATTACTGATTCAGTTTCCTTACTTCTTATTGGTCTGTTGAGATTTTCTTTTTCTTCATGATTCAATGTTGGTAGATTGTATATTTCTAGGAATTTACGCATTTCTACTAGGTTATCTAATTTGTTGGCATATAATTGTTCATGGTAGTGTCTTGTAATCTTTTGGATTTCTGTGGTATCAGTTGTAATGTGTCTTTTTTCATTTATGATTTTATTTTAGTCTTTTTTCTTTTATTCTTAGTCTAGCTAAAGGTTTGTCAATTTTGTTTCTGTTTTCTAAAAACAGCTCTTAGTTTTGTTGATCTTTTTTATTGGTTATCTAGTCTTGATTTTATTTATTTCTGCTCTGATCTTTGTTATTTCCTTCCTTCTGCTAACTTTGGCCTTTGTATGTTTTTCTTTTTCTAGTTTATTGAAGTATAAAATTAGGTTGTTTGTTTAAGGTCTTTCTTTTTTCATGTAGGTGTATGTTGCTGTTAACTTCTGTTTTAGAACTGCTTTTTCTGCACCCATACGTTTTGTTATGTTGTGTTTCCATTTTTGTTTGTCTCAGATATTTTAAAATTTCCCTTTTAATTTCTTCCTTGACCCATTGTTTCTTTCAGAGTGTGTTATTTAATTTCCATATATTTGCAAATTTTCTAGTTTTCCTCCTGTTTCTATTTAATTCTATTGTGGCTGGGAAAGACTTGTTATGATTTCAATGTTCTTAAATTTGTTAAGAGTTTTTTTGTGGCCTAGCATATCCTGGAAAGTATCCTGCGTGCACTTGAGAAAATCCTGCAGAGTTGAGCTGGCTATCTGTATATTTGGCTGCTGCTGGGTGGAATGTTCTGTATGTCTGTTAGGTACATTAGATCTAACATATAGTTCAAATTTAATGTTTCCTTATTAATTTTCTATTTGCATAATCTATCCATTGTTGAAAGTGGGATATTGAAGTTCTCTACTATTATTTTATTTCTTCAGATCTGTTAATATTAGTTTAGGTATTCTGACGATGGGTACATATGTATTTCTTCAGATCTGTTAATATTTGTTTAGGTATTTTGACGATGGGTACATATGTATTTACAATTGTTACATCCTTTTGGTGAATTAATCACTTTATCATTCTATAATGACCTGCTTTATCTGTTGTTACACTTTTTGACTTGAAATCTATTTTGTCTTATAATAAATATAGCTCCCCCTGCTGTCTTTTGGTTTTCATTTATATCTTTTTTTCATCCCTTCATTTTTAATCTGTGTGGGTCCTTAAAGCTTTAGTGAATGTATATAGCATATAGTTGGGTCTGTATGCCGCTGTTTGCCTTTTTATTGTAGAATTTAATATACGTATATTCAATGTAATTATTGATAGTAGGGATGTACTATTGCCGTTTTGTTATTTTCTGGGTGTTTTGTAGATCCTTTGTTCTTTTCTTGCTGTCTTTGTGATTTGATGATTTTCTGTAATGTTGTGCTCTTTTGCTTTGTAGTTACTGTGAAACATACATAAAAATTTTATAGTTATGAAAATCTATGTTAAGCTAACAACTAACTTTGATTAGATATGAAAACTCTACAGTTTTATCTCCCTATCCATTTTATGTTTTTGATACCACAATTTACATCTTTTTATGTTGTGTATCTGTTAATAAATTATTGTAGCTACAGGTATTTTTAAATATTTTTGTCTTTTAACCATTATACTAGAGTTATGTCTTTTATATACCATCAATTCAGTATTAAAGTATTCTAAACTTGACTATGTCCTTTCCTTCACCAATGAGTTTTATACCTTGATATGTTTTCATGTTACTAAATAGCATCCTTTCATTTCAGCTAGTAGAACTCCCTTTAGCATTTCTTGTAAAACAAGTTTAATGATGGTGAACTCCTTCAAGTTTGTTTTTCTGGGAAAGCCTTTATTTTTCCTTTTCTGAAGGACAGCTTTGCCAGGTAAAATATTCTTGGTTGGCAGGATTTTGTTTGTTTTTGTTTTTAATTCTGGCATTTCAAATACATTATCCTACTCTCTCCTGGCCTGCAAAGTTTCTACTGAGAAATCCGTTGACACCTTTGGGAATTTTCTTGTATGTGATGAGCCTCTCTTGCTGCTTTAAAATTTTCTCCCTTTGCATTTGGTTTTTGATGATTTGATAATAATGTATCTTGATGAAGTACGTTTTCGGTGGAAGCTGTTCAGAGACATTTGAGCTTCTTGTATTTGGATGCCTATATCTCTCCCCAGATTTGAGTAGTTTTTAACTCTTAAAAAAAGCTATGTGTCTTTCTTTCTCTTTCTCTTCTCCTGTTTGAACTTCCATAATGCTAGATGGTACTCCATAAATCCTGTAGGCTTTATTTCTTTTCATTTTTTTTTCTCCTCTGATGGAATATTTTTAAATGACCTGTCTTTGAGTTCACAGATTCTTTCAAGTCTTTATCAGATTGATTCTTTATCAAGTCTGCTGTTAATGTTCTCTATTAAATTTTTTCATTTCATTGATTGTATTTTTCAGAATCTGTTTGTGATTATTTTGCATGATTTTAATCTTTTTATTAAATTTCTTATTTTGTTCATGTATGTTTTCCTGATTTTATTGTGTTGTCTATATATTTTTTGTAGCTTGCTGAGCTTCCCAAAAACAATTATTTTGAATTCTTTCTCAGACAATTTGTAGATCTCCATTTTTTTTGGATCAATTAATGGGATATTATTATGTTTCTTTGATAGTGTCATGTTTCCTCAACTTTTTGTTCTTTGACATGTTGCATTACTGGCTTTGCAGTTGAAGCAATTACGTCCTCCAGTCTCTACTAACTAGTTTCAAGAGAGAAACACCTTCACCAGTCAGCCCAGCTAGGGATTCTGAGACTCTCTTAAACCTTTTTTTTACGCCTATTCCATATCTTTTATTCCCTTTTGTTTTGGGAAGGTATTCTTAATATTTTATGTCTTTTCTCAATCCTGCAGAGTTGAGCTGGCTATCTGCACAAGACACTTCTATTTGCCATCCATGGGATCATGCTTGGGGAGTTGGCCTGGGGGAAGGTGTTGTGAGTAGAGAATTTGGGGTGCCCATGGGGCTGTTTAGGGGTGTTACACAGGCAAGGCATCCCACATGGCTTGTGTGCAGGCTTTCTGAAGGAGTCATGGAGTGGTTAGTAGCATCATGGCCTCCCTCCCCTTCCTTCTCCTAACCTCCTCAACTACTTAATTATGCCAATCACATCAGTATTCTGGGTGGGGTAAGAAAGAAGTGGGCTTCCTGGACAGCATCCTGCACAACTGGGGTACCCAGGAGCTTACTCACTGCACTCTCACTTTCCATTGTGAGAGAAATTTTGGGTGAGGGTATCTCTTTTGGCACTGAGCTGTGCCACCTTGGGGGAGGAGCGATGAGGGTCATCCTCTTACCAATCCTCTTCTTAGTCTCTTCAATGCATTTATTCTGGATCTTGTGCTCCAACTGTGTGCTAAAACTTTTCTGTTGGACTCTGGACTCCCACAGATGTATTTTCCTTTGTAGGTAGTGGTCAAATTGATGCTCCTGTAGGGGATTGATGATAGAAAACTTCTATTCCACCATCTTGCTTATGTCACTCTGATTAATAACACTGTTGCAGCCTCTTCTACCTTGTCACAAATTCTCTGATTAATAATACTGTTGCACCCTCTCCTACCTTGTCACAAATTCTTCTCCATGGGTAACCACTATTTTGAAATTTGTGTATCATTCCCTTGCTTTAAACAGAATGTTTAATCATATATATATGCATCCCCAAATAATATATTGTTAGTTTTATGGTTTTTATTGACCTATAGGTCTATGGTATCATATGTTGTATAGTCCTCTGTGTTTTACTTCTTTTACTAAATATACTTTTATAATTGTCCATATAGTTGCCATGTCACTCTAGTGCATTTATTTTAGTTGTTGTTTAATACTCCATTGTGTGACTATAGGCCAGAGTTTTATACATTCTCCTGCATTTATTAACTGTAATTCTTCTAAAAAGATGACCTTTTGCTTATCATCTATTTGGCTACCCAGAGGAATAGTTCATAAGGTAAAGGCAGAAAAGATGTTCATATCTTTTTTTAATATACTATTTTTCAAAATAAAGAGATGATGCACAGATAATCTCCTAAGACATCCAATTAGGTTTCATTTTATGTATTAAAAAATTTCCTATTTATTTATTTGCTCATTTGTAAAATTACTAATTTATGATTTTTATATATTTGACATATTTCAATCTGTTACATCCATTATATTTTTCCCATTATTTAGATGCTTTATTACTAAGTGTACACATATTTAGATTGTTAGGTCTTCCATTAATTGACACTCTCATAATTGTCACTTTTATCATAAAATATTCTCTTTATCTCTGGATAATTTGCTTTGTTTTTATGTAACTTTGTTTAATATTAATATGGTCAGAGCAACTTTGTTATCCTTAGTACTTGTCTGCTATATTTTTTTAATCTGTTTTACTTTTAGCCTATTTTGTCTGTGTAGTAAAGTATATTTCTTATAAACGAACAACAATTGGGTCTCCCATTTATTAATAAAAAGATTATTCTAGATTGATAACCTGTGCCTTTTACATGGAGTATTTAGTCCATTTATGTTTAATGTAAGTATTGATGTAATTGGGCTAAATATACCACCTTGCTTTTTGTTTTCTATTCTTTCGTTTTATTGTTCTTTTCTTCTCCATAAATATTTTGCTATTATTCTATGTATTATGTTTTCTGTAGTTGCTGTAGGGAATTATAATATACACCATTAATTTACCATGGTCCACTTAGGGTAATATTACTTTATGACAATGCAAGAAACTTAAAAAGTTAAGTTCATTATTTCTTTCCCATCCTTTGAGCTCTCGGCATATTATGTTATAAATTCTAAAATATATTATTGTGTTAGATATTCAGTTGTCTTTTAAAAAATTTATACAGGTACTCACACACACTAAATATATATACTTTTAAACTTACTTTTAAACTTACTGAATGAGTTCCACTTTCTGATGCTTTCTTTTTAAAGAAAGAGCTCAGGGTTCTCTCTGGTATTGTTTTCCTTAACCTAAATAAATGCCCTTTAGTATTTTTATATTTCATGTTTCCTGATGATGAGTCTTCCCAGCTTTGTCTATCAGAAATGTCTTTACTTCCCCTTTGCTTTTGAAGGATGTTTTCTCTGCATAGAGAATTCTGTGTTGGCTTTTTTCTTTCAATAATTAAAAAATGTCATCCCACTATCTTTTTGCATCCATTGTTTCTGGTGAGAAGTATCTGTAGTGGTCTCTTTGTATGTAATGTATCTTTTTTTTCCCATGTGTTTTTAATATTTCATATTTGCTTTCCAGCAGTTTTACTATGGCGTCCTTAAATGTGATAGTATTTGCATTATCCATTTTGGAGTTTTCCAAGGTTATTGGGTTGTTAGGTGTGGAAAATTCTTAGCTATTATATTTTCAGGTATTTATTCTGGCATGTTCTCTCTTTTACTTCTAGGACTGCTGTTATATACATTTGACATTGTTCTACAGACATTGGGTACCACATTCCTATTTATTCATTCTTTTCCTCTTTGTATTTCAGTTTGGATAATTTCTCATGACTATATCAAGTTCAACAATCCTTTTGTTTGCTGTCTTTTGCTTGCTGTAAAGCCCACTGAATGCATTTTCACTTGTGATACTTTTTCATTTTATGTATTTCTTTTTGATTTATTTTAATAGGTTTTCTATGTTGGAGTTTCCCATCTTTTATGAATATTTTTTCACTTACATAAATTATTTTTCATTTAAAAACCTTATCTGATAATTCCAACATCTGGGCTATTAGTAGTCTACTTCTGTTGCCTGTTCCTTCTCTTGTTTCCCAGTCACATTATTTCTTACTTTTTCATATGTCTTATAATTATTGATTGTATACTAAACATTATATTTGAAAACAGAAGAGACTGCAGAAGATATTTGCCTCTAAAAAAGGGTACACTCTTTCTTATTCCACACATCTAGTATGACAAATTGAGTGTATATATATATATATATATAATATATATATATATACACACACACACACAGACACACACACACATTTATATATATAGATGCTTTATACATATAAACATATATAAATGTTTTATACATATAAAACATTTCAGCCCTTTATACATATAAAACATTTATATAGGTGTTTTTGTTTTTATAGGTCTGGGGTGTGTGTGTGCAGGTTTGTTACATGGATATGTCACATAATAGGAGGTTTGGGCTTCTAGTGTATCCATCACTCAAATTGTGAACACTGTACCCAGTAGGTAATTTTTCAACCCTCATCCTCCTTTCACCCTCCACTCATTTGAAGTCCTCAGTGTCTATTATTTCCTTCTGTATGTTCATGTGTACTCATTGTATAGCTCCTATTTATGAGAGAGAACATACAGTATTTGATTTTCTGTTTTTGAGTTATTTCATTTAGGATAATGGCCTTGAGCTCCATCCATGTTGCTGTAAAAGGTGTGATTTTTATTATTTTTTATGGCTGCATAGTATTCCATGGTTTATATATACTACATTTTTTTGGCTTAAATAACAAGCATTATTATTTCACAGGAGAAATTCTCAAGAAAGTTGCTTCGGTGGTTGGTGGTTGGTTTATTCAGCATCAAAGACTCCATTCCTTTCCATCTTTCTGCTCCACCATCCTCAACTCTTGACTTTGGTACTCAGGCTTGCTCCTTTATGGTCCATAAGGTGGCTGCAGATGCTCCAAGTATCACAGTCTGTTCAACAAAATTCAAAAACTGGGGGAAGTAACAGCTTTGCCTTGTGTTGCCTTTTTATTTATTTATTTATTATTATTATACTTTAGGTTTTAGGGTACATGTGCGCAATGTGCAGGTTAGTTACAAATGTATACATGTGCCATGCTGGTGCGCTGCACCCACTAACTCGTCATCTAGCATTAGGTATATCTCCCAATGCTATCCCTCCCTTCTCCCCACCACCGCAAAACAGTCCCCAGAGTGTGATGTTCCCCTTCCTGTGTCCATGTGTTCTCATTGTTCAATTCCCACCTATGAGTGAGAATATGCGGTGTTTGGTTTTTTGTTCTTGCAATAGTTTACTGAGAATGATGATTTCCAATTTCATCCATGTCCCTACAAAGGACATGAACTCATCATTTTTTATGGCTGCATAGTATTCCATGGTGTATATGTGCCACATTTTCTTAATCCAGTCTATCATTGTTGGACATTTGGGTTGGTTCCAAGTCTTTGCTATTGTGAATAATGCCGCAGTAAACATCCGTGTGCATGTGTCTTTATAGCAGCATGATTTATAATCCTTTGGGTATATACCCAGTAATGGGATGGCTGGGTCAAATGGTATTTCTAGTTCTAGATCCCTGAGGAATCGCCACACTGACTTCCACAATGGTTGAACTAGTTTACAGTCCCACCAACAGTGTAAAAGTGTTCCTATTTCTCCACATCCTCTCCAGCACCTGTTGTTTCCTGACTTTTTAATGATTGCCATTCTAACTGGTGTAAGATGGTATCTCATTGTGGTTTTGATTTGCATTTCCCTGATGGCCAGTGATGATGAGCATTTTTTCATGTGTTTTTTGGCTGCATAAATGTCTTCTTTTGAGAAGTGTCTGTTCATGTCCTTCGCCCACTTTTTGATGGGGTTGTTTGTTTTTTTCTTGTAAATTTGTTGGAGTTCATTGTAGATTCTGGATATTAGCCCTTTGTCAGATGAGTAGGTTGCGAAAATGTTCTCCCATTTTGTAGGTTGCCTGTTCACTCTGATGGTAGTTTCTTTTGCTGTGCAGAAGCTCTTTAGTTTAATGAGATCTCATTTGTCAATTTTGGCTTTTGTTGCCATTGCTTTTGGTGTTTTAGACATGAAGTCCTTGCCCATGCCTATGTCCTCAATGGTAATGCCTAGGTTTTCTTCTAGAGTTTTTATGGTTTTAGGTCTAACGTTTAAGTCTTTAGTCCATCTTGAATTGATTTTTGTATAAGGTGTAAGGAAGGGATCCAGTTTCAGCTTTCTACATATGGCTAGCCAGTTTTCCCAGCACCATTTATTAAATAGGGAATCCTTTCCCCATTGCTTGTTTTTGTCAGGTTTGTCAAAGATCAGATACTTGTAGATATGCGGCGTTATTTCTGAGGCCTCTGTTCTGTTCCATTGATCTATATCTCTGTTTTGGTACCAGTACCATGCTGTTTTGGTTACTGTAGCCTTGTAGTATAGTTTGAAGTCAGGTAGTGTGATGCCTCCAGCTGTGTTCTTTTGGCTTAGGATTGACTTGGCGATGCGGGCTCTTTTTTGGTTCCATATGAACTTTAAAGTAGTTTTTTCCAATTCTGTGAAGAAAGTCATTGGTAGCTTGATGGGGATGGCATTGAATCTGTAAATTACCTTGGGCAGTATGGCCATTTTCACGATATTGATTCTTCTACCCATGAGCATGGAATGTTCTTTCATTTGTTTGTATCCTCTTTTATTTCCTTGAGCAGTGGTTTG
Organism: Pongo abelii; assembly: GCF_028885655.2. Lineage (NCBI taxonomy): Eukaryota > Metazoa > Chordata > Mammalia > Primates > Hominidae > Pongo > Pongo abelii. Next base: position 8,092,627 of record NC_072006.2, on the reverse strand, counting down.
TAGTTCTCCTTGAAGAGGTCCTTCACGTCCCTTGTAAGTTGGATTCCTAGGTATTTTATTCTCTTTGAAGCAATTGTGAGTGGGAGTTCACTCATGATTTGGCTCTCTGTTTGTCTGTTGTTGGTGTATAAGAATGCTTGTGATTTTTGCACATTGATTTTGTATCCTGAGACTTTGCTGAAGTTGCTTATAAGCTTAAGGAGATTTTGGGCTGAGACAATGGGGTTTTCTAGATATACAATCATGTCATCTGCAAACAGGGACAATTTGACTTCCTCTTTTCATAATTGAATACCCTTTATTTCCTTCTCCTGCCTAATTGCCCTGGCCCGAACTTCCAATACTATGTTGAATAGGAGTGGTGAGAGAGGGCATCCCTGTCTTGTGCCAGTTTTCAAAGGGAATGCTTCCAGTTTTTGCCCATTCAGTATGATATTGGCTGTGGGTTTGTCATAGATAGCTCTTATTATTTTGAGATATGTCCCATCAATACCTAATTTATTGAGAGTTTTTAGCATGAAGGTTTGTTGAATTTTGTCAAAGGCCTTTTCTGCATCTATTGAGATAATCATGTGGTTTTTGTCTTTGGTTCTGTTTATATGTTGGATTACATTTATTGATTTGCATATATTGAACCAGCCTTGCATCCCAGGGATGAAGCCCACTTGATCATGGTGGATAAGCTTTTTGATGTGCTGCTGGATTCGATTTGCCAGTATTTTATTGAGGATTTTTGCATCAATGTTCATCAAGGATATTGGTCTAAAGTTCTCTTCTTTTGGTTGTGTCTCTGCCAGGCTTTGGTATCAGGATGATGCTGGCCTCATAAAATGAGTTAGGGAGGATTCCCTCTTTTTCCATTGATCGGAATAGTTTCAGAAGGAATGGTACCAGTTCCTCCTTGTACCTCTGGTAGAATTTGGCTGTGAATCCATCTGGTCCTGCACTCTTTTTGGTTGCTAAGCTATTGATTATTGCCACAATTTCAGCTCCTGTTATTGGTCTATTCAGAGATTCAACTTCTTCCTGGTTTAGTCTTGGGAGAGTGTATGTGTCAAGGAATTTATCCATTTCTTCTAGATTTTCTAGTTTATTTGCGTAGAGGTGTTTGTAGTATTTTCTGATGGTAGTTTATATTTCTGTGGGATCGGTGGTGATATCCCCTTTATCATTTTTTATTGCATCTGTTTGATTCTTCTCTCTTTTTTTCTTTATTAGTCTTGCTAGCGGTCTATCAATTTTGTTGATCCTTTCAAAAAACCAGCTCCTGGATTCATTAATTTTTTGAAGGGTTTTTTGTGTCTCTATTTCCTTCAGTTCTGCTCTGATTTTAGTTATTTCTTGCCTTCTGCTAGCTTTTGAATGTGTTTGCTCTTGCTTTTCTAGTTCTTTTAATTGTGATGTTAGGATGTCAATTTTGGATCTTTCCTGCTTTCTCTTGTGGGCATTTAGTTCTATAAATTTCCCTCTACACACTGCTTTGAATGCATCCCAGAGATTCTGGTATGTTGTGTCTTGGTTCTCGTTGGTTTCAAAGAACATCTTTATTTCTGCCTTCATTTCATTATGTACCCAGTAGTCATTCAGGAGCAGGTTGTTGAGTTTCCATGTAGTTGAGCGGTTTTGAGTGAGATTCTTAATCCTGAGTTCTAGGTTGATTGCACTGTGATCTGAGAGATGGTTTGTTATAATTTCTGTTCTTTTACATTTGCTGAGGAGAGCTTTACTTCCAAGTATGTGGTCAGTTTTGGAATAGGTGTGGTGTGGTGCTGAAAAAAATGTATATTCTGTTGATTTGGGATGGAGAGTTCTGTAGATGTCTATTAGGTCAGCTTGGTGCAGAGCTGAGTTCAATTCCTGGGTATCCTTGTTGACTTTCTGTCTCATTGATCTGTCTAATGTTGACAGTGGGGTGTTAAAGTCTCCCATTATTAATGTGTGGGAGTCTAAGTCTCTTTGTAGGTCACTCAGGACTTGCTTTATGAATCTGGGTGCTCCTGTATTGGGTGCATATATATTTAGGATAGTTAGCTCTTCTTGTTGAATTAATCCCTTTACCATTATGTAATGGCCTTCTTTGTCTCTTTTGATCTTTGTTGATTTAAAGTCTGTTTTATCAGAGACTAGGATTGCAACCCCTGCCTTTTTTTTGCTTTCCAGTTGCTTGGTAGATCTTCGTCCATCCTTTTATTTTGAGCCTATGTGTGTCTCTGCACGTGAGATGGGTTTCCTGAATACAACACACTGATGGGTCTTGGCTCTTTATCCAATTTGCCAGTCTGTGTCTTTTGATTGGAGCATTTAGTCCATTTACATTTAAAGTTAATATTGTTATGTGTGAATTTGATCCTGTCATTATGATGTTAGCTGGTTATTTTGCTCGTTAGTTGATGCAGTCTCTTCCTAGTCTCGATGGTCTTTACATTTTGGCATGATTTTGCAGCGGCTGGTACCGGTTCTTCCTTTCCATGTTTAGCGCTTCCTTCAGAAGCTCTTTTAGGGCAGGCGTGGTGGTGACAAAATCTCTCAGCATTTGCTTGTCTGTAAAGTATTTTATTTCTCCTTCACTTATGAAGCTTAGTTTGGCTGGATATGAAATTCTGGGTTGAAAATTCTTTTGTTTAAAAATTTTGACTATTGGCCCCCACTCTCTTCTGGCTTGTAGAGTTTCTGCTGAGAGATCCGCTGTTAGTCTGATGGGCTTCCCTTTGAGGGTAACCTGACCTTTCTCTCTGGCTGCCCTTAACATTTTCTCCTTCATTTCAACTTTGGTGAATCTGACAATTATGTGTCTTGGAGCTGCTTTTCTCGAGGAGTGTCTTTGTGGCGTTCTCTGTATTTCCTGAATCTGAATGTTGGCCTGCCTTGCTAGATTGGGGAAGTTCTCCTGGATAATATCCTGTAGACTGTTTTCCAACTTGGTTCCATTCTCCCCGTCACTTTTAGGTACACCAATCAGACATAGATTTGGTCTTTTCACATAGTCCCATATTTCTTGGAGGCTTTGCTCGTTTCTTTTTATTCTTTTTTCTCTAAACTTCCCTTCTCACTTCATTTCATTCATTTCATCTTCCATCGCTGATACCCTTTCTTCCAGTTGATCGCATCGGCTCCTGAGGCTTCTGCATTCTTCACGTAGTTCTCGAGCCTTGGTTTTCAGCTCCATCAGCTCCTTTAAGCACTTCTATGTATTGGTTATTCTAGTTATACATTCTTGTAAATTTTTTTCAAAGTTTTCAACTTCTTTGCCTTTGGTTTGAATATCCTCCCATAGCTCGGAGTAATTTGATCATCTGAAGCCTTCTTCTCTCAGCTCGTCAAAGTCATTCTCCATCCAGCTTTGTTCCCTTGCTGGTGAGGAACTGCGTTCCTTTGGAGGAGGAGAGGCGCTCTGCTTTTTAGAGTTTCCAGTTTTTCTGCTCTGTTTTTTCCCCGTCTTTGTGGTTTTATCTACTTTTGGTCTTTGATGATGGTGATGTACAGATGGGTTTTTGGTGTAGATGTCCTTTCTGTTTGTTAGTTTTCCTTCTAACAGACAGGACCCTCAGCTGCAGGTCTGTTGGAGTACCCGGCCGGCCTTGTGAGGTGTCAGTCTGCCCCTGCTGGGGGGTGCCTCCCAGTTAGGCTGCTCGGGGATCAGGGGTCAGGGACCTCCTTGAGGAGGCAGTCTCCCCTTTCTCAGATCTCCAGCTGCATGCTGGGAGAACCACTGCTCTCTTCAAAGCTGTCAGACAGGGAGATTTATGTCTGCAGAGGTTACTGCTGTCTTTTTGTTTGTCTGTGCCCTGCCCCCAGAGGTGGAGCCTACAGAGGCAGGCAGGCCTCCTTGAGCTGTGGTTGGCTCCACCCAGTTCGAGCTTCTGGGCTGCTTTGTTTACCTAAGCAAGCCTGGGCAATGGTGGGCGCCCCTCCCCCAGCCTTGCTGCTGCCTTGCAGTTTGATCTCAGACTGCTGTGCTAGCAATCAGCGAGACTGTGTGGGCGTAGGACCCTCTGAGCCAGGTGCGGGATATAATCTCCTGGTGCATGGTTTTTTAAGCCTTTCGGAAAAGCGCAATATTTGGGTGGGAGTGACCCGATTTTCCAGTTGCCGCCTGTCACCCCTTTCTTTGACTAGGAAAGGGAACTCCCTGACCCCTTGGGCTTCCCGAGTGAGGCAATGCCTCGCCCTTCTTCGGCTCGCGCACGGTGCGCACACCCACTGACCTGTGCCCACTGTCTGGCACTCCTTAGTGAGATGAACCCGGTACCTCAGATGGAAATGCAGAAATCACCTGTCTTCTGCATCGCTCATGCTGGGAGCTGTAGACCGGAGCTGTTCCTATTCGACCATCTTGGCTCCTCTTCTTTTTTCTTTTTTCTTTTTTTTTAAAGAGATTTCAGCTTTTATTTTAGAATCAGGGGGTACGTGTGCAGGTTTGTTACACGGGTATATTGTGTGACACTGATCCCATCACCCAGGTAGTGAGCATAGTACCCAATAGGTAGTTTTTCAGCCCTTGCACCCCTCCGTCAATCTCCCCTGTAGTAGTCCCTGGTGTCTATTGTTTTCATATTTATCACCATATATACCCAATGTTTAGCTCCCATTTATAGGTGTGAACATGCGGTATTTGGTTTTCTGTTTTGTGTTAATTTGCTTAGCATGATGACTTCCACGTACATTTATGTTGCTGCAAAGGACATATTTTCATTCTTTTTTATATCTATGTATTTTCCAGGGCATATATGTACCACATTTTCTTTAATCCACCATTCATAGGCACCTCAGTTGATTCCATGTCTTTGCTATGGTGAATAGTCCTGTGATGAACATATGAGTGCATGTGCCTTTTTTGTAGGACACTTTATTTTTCTTTGGGTATATACTTGGTAATGGGATTGCTGGGTCATATGGTAGTTTTGTTTTTAGTTCTTTGAGAAGAAATCTCCAAACTGCTTTCCACTGTGGTTGAACTAATTTATATTCCCACCAACATTGTATAAGTGTTCTGTTCTCTTTTCTCCACAGCTTTGCCAACACCTTTTTTTTTTTTTTTGCCTTTTTTATAATAGCCATTCTAACTGGTGTGAGATGGTATCTCATTGTGAATTTGATTTGCGTTTCTCTGATCAGTAGTGATGTTGAACATTTTTTTGTTACGTTTTTTGGCCATTTGTATGTCTTCTTTTGAAAAATGTTTGTTCAGGCCGGGCATGGCGGCCCACGCCTGTAATCCTAGCACTTTGAGAGGCCGAGGTGGTCAGGACTTGAGGTCAGGAGTTCAAGACCAGCTTGGCCAACATGGTGAAACCCTATGTCTACTAAAAATACAAAAATTAGCTGGGCGTGGTGGCAGGTGCCTGTAGTACCAGCTACTCGGGTGGCTGAGGCTCTAGAATTGCTTGAACCTGGGAGGCAGAGGCTGCAGTGAACTAATATTGCACCACTGCACTCCAGCCTGTGTGACAAAACGAGACCCCATCACACACACACACACACACACACACACACACACAAAGAAAAGAAAAAGTGTTTGTTCATGTCCTTTGCCTACTTTTTAATGGGATTATTTGTTTTTAGTTTATTGAGTTAAGTTCCTTATAGATTCAGGGTATTAGACATTTGTCAGAAACATAGTTTGCAAATATTTTCTCCCATTGTGTGGATTGTTTGTCTACTCTGTTGATGGGTTCTTTTGCTGTGCAAAAGCTCTTTAGTTTAATTGGATCCCACTTGTCAATTTTTGTTTTTATTGCAGTTGCTTTTGAGGTCTTAGTCATATATTCTTTGCCAAGGCTGATGTCCAGGATGGTATTTCCTAGGTTTTCTTCCAGGATTTTTATAGTTTGAGATCCACCTTGAGTTAATTTTTGTATATGGTGAAAGGTAGGGGTCCAATTTCATTCTTCTGTGTATGGCTAACCAGTTATCTCAGCACCATTTATTAAATACAGAGTCGTTTCTTCATTGCTAATTTTTGTCAGCTTTGTTGAAGGTCAGATGGTTGTAGGTGTATGGCTTTATTTCTGAGTTTTCTATTCTGTTCCACTGGTTTATGTGTCTGTTTTTTTACCAGTACCATACTGTTTTGGTTATTGTAGCCTTATAGTATAATTTGAAGTCAGATAGTGTGATGCCTCCAGCTTTCTTCTTTTTGCTTAGGATTGCCCTGTCTCTTTGGGCTCTTTTTTGTTTCCATATGCTGGCTTGAGATATTTTGATGGTAGTGTCAACTCTTACTATTCAGCAAAGGCTGGGATCCGAGCACCAGCAAAACTCCAGATATCTCTTTATCTATTTATCTATTTATAGACCGGCTGTTAGCTTTAGGAATCATGGGGGAATTTCTCTCTTTCTCTTGCCTTCTGTCTTTTACAGCCTAGCTTTCAGCTTATTGGGTCACTGGGGATATTTTTACTTTCACCCACCTATGAGATCTTCCTTTGGCTTACCACTCTGGTCTCACACTTTGGTGGACAGTTGCAGTGCACTTAGGGAAGATCCAGTGTGCTTCTGAGGGATTTCTTTCAGCTCTTTTTTACTTTTCCCATTGCTTGGTGGCTGCTGCTTTGCAGTAAGTGATGGCTCTCTGCATCCAGGTTGGCTCTTCTCCTTCAGCTCTCTTGTTGTGTCCCCAGACTTCAGAATGCTGCTGCTTTTCACTTGCCAAAGAACTGTGCACCTCAGGGTGTGGATATCTTTCAGCCTCTCCTGCTCTACCCCACATTTTTGGAGCTATTAGTGAAGACCTGTAGGAAAGAATTGATGAATGGATTCAGCCTTGTTTAGTGAATGGGATTTCTTTTGATTCTGATTCATCATGGTAGCTCACATGTAGTCATTTGAAGTTTATTAAAGTTCAACTAATTTCTTATCCTCATCTATAGCATGTATTCTTTTTCCACTGCTTCCTTAGGAATAAAAGAGACCATGGCTCTGTTTTCTCATAGGAAAGGCTTATCTTTTTTGGGAATTATGTTTATTGAGATATTTGTGTGTTTTCGTAAAAAAACCATGACTTTGTAGCTTATCTGGCTTGCTATTGTTATTACAGTGGGAGTGATGGACTCTTGGAAGTTTCTTCATCCTAACTAGAAGTGGAAATTTCAGGGATCTGTTTTGGAGGCTTGTGAGACATATTAGAGGATTTAGAACCATTATTTTAGCTGGTAAAATTGTCCATCTTTTGGCACTGGAGCCCCTTTATGTTGGTTTCTGTGATCTTTGACTTTACTATCTTTGGTAATTTCCTTGTTTTTGGGTAGAACAAGATGCCTCAGACTCCTCTTGAATACATCTTTCATGAGACCTAGAGACCCAGAACCAGTCATTTCTCCAATGATCCTCCTCCTCCTTTTTTTTTTTTTAAATAGGAAAATGTGATTTTAACATAATAATCTAGTTTCCAAATTTTTACTGCAATTTCCATGTTAGCCTCTAGGCGATGATAGTGTCACTGTAGTTCATGGGTCCAGCAGCAGTATTAAAAATCAAAATCAGACTGGGCGCGGTGGCTCACTCCTGTAATCCCAGCACTTTGGGAGGCCAAGGCCGGTGGATCACCTGAGGTCAGGAGTTTGAGACCAGCCTGGCCAACATGGCAAAACCCTGTCTCTACTAAAAAATACAAAAATTAACCAGGTGTAGTGGCAGGCCCCTGTAATCCCAGCTACTCAGGAGGCTGAGGCAGGAGAATGGCTTGAACCCGGGAGGCAGAGGTTGCAGTGAGCTGAGATCGCACCAGGGCACTCCAGCCTGGGCGACAGAGCAAGACTCTGTTTCAAGGAAAAAAAAAAAATCAAAATCAAATTGAAACCTTAGCCTACAGGTTTAAAACCATACGCTTATAGATTTTTAAATAAAATTATAGCCATGTGGTTTCTTAATTTGGGATTTGTAGACCCTATGGAATCTACACATGGGTTTTTATGGAGCATTCTGTGAATTTCCTGAGACTATATGAAAAATTTTAGTCCAAGATATATCTTTTTCTCATGACCTGAGAGAGATTGGGAAGCACAATCTTAGGTAATTTTGAATAAAACTGTAAATTAACTTGCTGGCTAAAATAAATAAATAAATTTAATACAAGTTGATGTAGTTCCTTCTTTTCCTGGTATTATTTCTTAGTAATAGTGTCAAATGAAAACCTTGAAGAGTCCCAAATTTTATATTGTCTGTGTCTTTTGTTACCTAACTCATTTGAGGTGGCCTTCCTATATTTTGCCCCTTTCTTCTTTTATCTGCTTCTTTCATCTGATAATTTTTCTAGTTGGTGGTAAGACAGCTTTTGGACAATTTCTGAATGATATTCCTTAAATTCTACCCAGATATAGAGAATAAAATATGAATACTATTTTCTCCTTCCTCCTTCAGAACAGTGTGTCTTTCCCTACCCTGAAAACTTCCCTTGATACTGTATTGAATAGAGAAAGGGATAAGCAATGACTGGTGAGCAGATTTAAGACTTTTTTCTATGGTACTTTATTTGGCCTCTAAATACTGAATGTTGTTTTTAAACTTTGGGTACAGCTTTAAAGCTGATGAAATGATTTATATTGCCTCTCCTTTGTACAGAGGAATTTATTGAGAAATAACATTGGCTCAAACTTCCTTTTGAGCTTTTAAAGAGATCAAAATGACCCCAATAAATTACTTCTAAATTTTAAGTCATTAAGAAAATTATTAATTAAATATTTAATATATATGGCTGGCTCAGTAGTTATAGGTTAGATTTATGGTGTAGTATGACTATCTTGCTTATGTTCTTTCTGTTTGTGGCCTTTATACCACATATATAATCAATATGTATAGTGAAATATTTATTTTACATGACATCTACATATTTGTAGATGTTTATAACTGCATTTTGGCTTTGGTTTTTTTTTTTTTTTGGCTCATGAAATGCACACCATGCACACCATGGCTTAGAGGCAAAATAAAATCTTTAATTTTATTTTGTTGGGATGTGCTTGGTGACTTACTATTTATAGGACTTTCTGGTTAAAATTGGGGACTATCTACAGTCCTAAGTGTTAGTATCAGAACCTGTTGTGCTCCTTATTTGCAGATAATTATTACTATGATCTTGTCCATGTTCTCAGATTTTTGGGGCTTTGGATTTTGTTTGTTTATATCTCCTTTATTCATGTGATGATATTAGCCTGGTTTCTGCAGTGACTGTTATGGAATGAGCATGTTACTAGGAGTCACAATACTTGGATCTTAGAATCTTAGTTCTTCCAAATCACTCTTCTTGTTTGTCAGATGGGGAGATGATAGTACTTTCCTTGCAAGATAATTCTAAAGCCTCAGATATATAGTAGTTGATTATTTAATAGGGAATCAGTGAGTCAGTGACCCTTTCTCCCTACAAAAATTAAGTTTTCTATAGTTGAATTTAATCTAAGTGTATTTTTTCATTAATTAACAGCTTTTAAAAAGGGTTTTCTCAAGTCATCTGCCTTTTGCAAGCCTCTTAACTAAATTTTAACCAGCAAGTTATTAAAGTTCTAAAACTACATTCAGTGGTAAATATTTTGTCTTGTGAGGAATATAAAACTATTAAAGCTAAGCCATTTAGTTTTACAAATGAGGAAGCTGAAGCATAGATGTCATAAGTGACTCATTCCAGGTTCTACAGCCAGAGCTGGTTCTCCTCATATGTGATCCTTCTCTCTGATGGAACAGGAATCCAGATAGAAGATTGACAAGAGCATGAACTGAACATTACAAACAGTGTTGCTTCTTTTATGATTACTTTCCTAATGAAGTTCTCAGGTGTGGATAAGTCTAATGCTTATACATATACTCTGTTTCCCAGATAAATACAGTGTAGTGATACAATCTTAGCAGCACCACCATAGATAAGAGTACCACTTTTACTGGTGATGGTTGCTTCTGATTTTTTTTCCTCCTTCCTTGGGTTCATTTGTCCCTGATGCTCTAATTAGAGTATTATAATTTAGGTAAGTAAATTTAAATAATTTAGAACAGAAAGCAAGGTTCTGCTTTATCATCTGTATTAACACTCAAAATGAATATTGGGTGAATTTCTACATTGAGATGTGTATTAGTCAGGGTTCTCCAGAGGGACAGAACTTATAGGATATTTATGTATATGAAAGGGAGTTTATTAGGGAGAACTGGCTTACATGATTACAAGGTGAAGTCGCACGATAGACCATCTGCAAGCTGGGGAAGAAAGAATCCAGTAGTGGCTCAGTCTGAGTCCGAAAGCCTCAAAACCGGGGAAGCTGACAGTGCAGCCTTCAGTCTGTGGCCAAAGGCCCAAGAGCCCCCAGCAAACCAATGGTATAAGTGCAGGAATCCATCCAAAGGCTGAAGAACCTGGAGTATGATGTCCAAGGGCAGGAGGAGCAGGAGGAAGCATCCAGTGTAGGAAAGGGAAAAGCCAGAAGACCCAGCAAACAAAGTCATCCCACCTTCTTCCACTTGCTTTGTTTTTTGCTGTGCTGGCAGCCAATTGGATAGCACCTACCCACATTGAGGGTGGGTCTTCCTCTCCTAATCCACTGACTCAAATGTCAGTCTCCTCTGGCAGCACCCTCACAGACACACCCAGAAGAGCAAGGAAAAGAGAGTGGCTGAAGCTTTGTCAATTACACACTTCCTCTGACATGGTAGATTGGATGAAGCGTTTTCACTACTCATGTTTGTTGAAGTTCTTTTTGTTTGTTTTTTTGGTTTGAGTTTTTTTCAAAAAGGTTTTAATCTATGAAAGTATTTGCATTCATAAAACTGGAACCTTTCCTATTTATGGAGCTACTTATTTAGACAGTTGGGATTTTTCGTATGAGTGTGTGATTTGGTTATATCCTCAATAAAATTGGCAATAGTGATAAAAACTAATATATGTATAAAGCACTTAGTATATGTACTATATGTCTAGCACCGTGCTCTAGAGATCTGTGTTTAATCATAACTGTGATATTTCTCTATATTAAAAATAATTATGAAATGCTAATGCATATATCAATCACACCCTACTTTGTAAGAGATGATAGCTCTAGGAGATAATTATAAAATTGGTTTTTCTTTTGGTTATTATTTATCACAGAAAAAATTGAAAAGCCTGAGTTGTTTTTGATACATTACAATAAGTATCCAAAGTATGAGACAAGTTGTGGATTACAGAGAACTCTGAATATTTGGGAAACACTAAATATGTGTTGGTGAGCTATAACCTTAAGATGTGACTGGATTAGACATCTTCACCACTTATTCCATCTCTTTATGAAGCTCCTTATGTTTTCCCCTTGTATATAATAGGTTCCAGGTTTGATAACCATAGGGACACTGTGAAGACTGAAATCATGTGTGGCCTATCACTTTTAAGGTAGCTCTCTCTTTAATTTTGCAAGACAGGCTTGAAAACCAGAAGTAACCCAACTCCAAAATTGGCAGCAAATCCTTTGACAGGGAAAAGGTGACGTACTGTGTAATAAATTCCTTTGTTGAAAAAGAGATGTTGCAATACTGGAAACTGAAGTACCAAATGTTTCCTTTTAAATTTGGAAAGGCCCTTTCTTATTACTTATCTGTCCCTGTGGACTTCTAAGAGGGGATGTGTTGAAAGATTTTTCAGATGTCCGCTAGCCACAGTGAGAGTGAATGGCAGCATTTATAAGATGACATAAATACTTCAAAATCATCAGTAATCCTTGGAGACGTGTGGTGTGCCAGGGGTACTGAATGTGAGCTTTTGTTGCTGTCGAGCCTGTGCTTTTGTAGGAGGCTGCCTAGGAATGTGGGTTGTGTCTCTCCTGTGAATGCAACTTCACTTTTTCCCTTCTGGGGCTCTTTGTATTAGAATTGAGGTGAGAGTGGTTTAGAAGACAAAAAGTCTGCACAGATAAGAAAGATCTGTGATATTATGAGTTATATTTTAAAATCCTAATCTTATTTTGAGGTCCTGTGGAGCAATTATATTATTGTCCTCAACCATTAGAACACTACATTAATAACTGGACACATAAAGGTCTTTTAATTTTCATTTTGTAATAATGGGGCTTATCCCACCACTGCTGCTACTACTACATTAGATGAAGACAAAAAAGATTGAAAATAATCTAGAGATGCAATGAAGATATATCTTACATGTTAGCCAAGAGTTGGTAAATTTTGATGTTTCTCTATTCTTATTGCAAAAGCTTTTTAGTTTGTTACTTTTACCTTTTGGAACTAAAACTTAATTTGACAATATGATTTTGTTGGGCTGTCACAATCCCTATATTTAATTATCTTGTTTTGAAGGCTGCATCTATCACTGGAGCTGAAGTTAAAAAAAGTTATAAATGTGTGATGAAGGTCAGGCAACATAAAACACCCATGGCATCTGTTCATGTTCACTCTGATCAACTCGTGTACTCAAGATACAGGGAAGTGAAGTGAATGGGGCCAAATCCCATCATGGGAAACTTTGCTTTCCCCTTTACTAACTTGCCTTAAGAGAAAGTATTGTGAATGCAGGAGTGTGATCTTAAGTCGGGCAATAAACCTGTTGGAGAAGAAAAATAGGTATTTATTTTAGATTCTGGGGAAAATAAAAGGAATAAATAAGAAAAGTCAAGCATGATCCACAGTCTCTAGATAATCACAGTTAAAATGTTTCCTGCCAGACTAAGAGAAATCTTTATCATACTATTTGTTTTGTTTTGATAACGGCAGGTTTACCTAGGTGGTCATTTTTACCCTGTGTGAAGGCTTAGCTTGATTTGAAGCAGTAGCCTTCATTTAGAATTACAAGGCAAAGGACAAACTTTTAAATTCTATTTTAGGTTCTCTCAGTGATGATTGTCAAGCTAGCTGGGAATCACTTTAATAGAAGGGACATACAGAGAATAGGATGAGAGGCAGGAAAGTAGTAGAAAATTTTTCTTAAGATGGTTATTTTCCTCATAGTAGTATTTTAAGTGCTTACTCTATGGTCAACTCCATGCTAAATGCTTTATGTGATTTTTCTCATTCTGTCCTCAAAACAACGGTAGTTGGTATCCCAGTCCCCATTTTACAGCTATGGAAACTGAGCCCTAAATAACCCAAAGTCACCCTGCTGGATTCAAACATGAGTCTCACTGCAGAACAGATATTAACCCTTACCCTGTAGGCCTTAAGGTAGGGGTGTGTGTGTAAGAGGGTGGGAGGGGTGAGGGAGGGAAGGAGGAGAGAAAATGAGAATGAATGAATAGAGTAAATAAAATGTACAAGCTGTCCTCTTCTTAAAAAAGACCCTGCTTCTTGACACAGAAATATCAGATTTCTCCTATGGGTAAAGATACAGAAGCATTTTGTAATGTAAGCTAATGTATCCAGTAGAGAAATAATGGCATTGTTGGAAGGATTTAGATGACAGGAAAATAAAGATACTTTATTAATTAACTCTTCTAGTTTCCTTGGGGTTTTGCTAACTTTTTCTGGATTCCAGACAAATCCAAAAACAGATGATTTAAAGGTGGCTTCACTGAAGTGGTGTCACATGATTGAGGGAAGTGGTCATTCTTTAGATGGATAAAAGGTGGTTTTAAAATATGCAGGACTCTATTTTTCAGACAATATAAAGTATTTAATCAAAGTATTCTTTTTTTTATTCAAATAAACTAAAAAGAAATTCTGTAGTTGGAAGCAATTAAATATATCCTGGGTTTCCCCCCTAAAAAAGTCAGTTAAAATAAATATTCTCAGATCAAATGATCTTTTTCGTGTATCGCTGCTAATGGCATCTGATAAATATATGTATATGAGCTTATCAGAAATTATGTTTGAATCAACACAGAGTTGCATATTTGAATTGGAAAAAGTAGCTAGAAGTCGTCTTCTTTCAGTGTAAAGTTTTCTGAGCCATTTTCAATCACCAGCAAAGAGCCATGTATATAGGTTAAGAATGCATTTGGTCCCATATATTCATTGACAGATGAATGAATAAAGAACATATGGTATATACATACATAGAGTATCCATTTGGGAATATGAAAAAGTTCTGGAGCTAGATCGTGCTGATGGTTGTACAACAGTGTGAATGTACTTAATGCCACTGAATTGCATACTTTAAAAATGGCTAAATGGTAATTTTATATTATTTATGGTAGGAATGGATGTAGCCTTAAAAAAGAGAACTGAATTGCAGTTGCTAAAGTGGCAAGTTTTTAAATTTAAACTTAAATTAAAAAACCACATGTAACAGATGCCTGGGAAGAGACTGGGTCTAGTCAGGCTACCTAGCAGTACCCTTTGGTTTTCAGGTCTGTCCTTTCCCTCCTGCCGTCCTCAGCAGATGGTGTTTTCTTTCTTTTTTCTTTTCTTTTCTTTTTTTTTTTTTTAAAATTTATCCCACTCAGTGGCCATGGATGGGCCTTGATGCTCATGCATGTCACCCCTCAGTCATGCTGCTGTGCCTCAGGCTTAGCTATGCAAGTGCAGGCATGGAAAGTTGGATTTAGTCAGATATGGCAGAGACATTCAACTTAATGCTCTCTGAAGATCCATATATTCCCCTATATTTCACAGGCCCCTTGTAGTTGCCTAAGAACGTGTAGCTCTTTCTGGCCAGGGACTGGAATGGTAATGATATTTGTCACTTCCAGGCTAAGGTGGTAAAACAGCCTTCTGGAACAGCAGGGTGGCCTCGTTCTTGTGGAGGGGAAGTATGTGATTCAGGTAGTGCATTTACAGGTGATGGAGTCTCCATCTGCCTAGGTTTGTTCCTTTCACCTAGGTTTGAGTGAGTGTATGAAGCAGATCTTCAGGTGATCCAGGTATGACCTATAACATTAGTGAGAATTATATTTTAAGTCACTGAGATTTGGGCGTTGTTTTTGCAGCCCAGTATAGCTATTCTGACTGTTACTCCAGGGTGGGCTTTTGCCAGACATGTTTGATGAAATGAGAGAAGCAGGGAGGTTTTTGGGAGTAAGGGGATGGATGTAAGTTGATGAAGCATGGAATTTTAGTTAGTTAAGAATAGGGGTGAGGACCTGAGTGGGGTGAGGAATAGTTAAAAGGCAGCAGAATTAATGGATGGCAGTTTTTGGTGAGATGGAGGGAATGTTGGAGTTGGAGTGCCCAAGGGAGGGAGCTGGAAAGATAGGAGTGAGATGATTCCAATTGATATGACTGAGGAGTTCACGTTGCTGCTGAAGATGGGTGTGAGTTTATCAGGTAGTGTGCATAACTGGAGGAGAGGATATCAGAATACCAAAAGCCAAGATATTGGGAGAATCATCTAGATAAATATTAAATTCAGCAAGAATTTAAGGAGTAGTGTTGGGCAGAGTAAAAGTGAGCTGGGAGTTAAAATCTCTGAGGAATGAATTTGTCGTTATATGTCTGAAACGGTCTGTATTCACCCTCACTCTAGAATGGTAGTTTAACTGATTCCAGGTTGGCAGTGTTTTTTTCTGTTTGCTTGTTTTTTTGCCATAGCATCTTTAAGATATTAGTCTTGTGGCTTTTTTTGTTGCTTGGAGATATTTAGTTATCAGTTTAATTTAAACATTTTTGAATTTTTTTGTAGGTTAATTTTTTTCCTTTTCTTTTTGGTTAGTTTTTAATATTTTCTTGTTGTCTTTGGTCCAGAGCTTCAAACTGATACAATTAAGGATGGATTTCTATTTTTATTCCTCTTTTTTGGAACTCTATGTGGATCTTCAGTTTAATAACTTAAATTCTAGAAAATTCTTATTCCTTATACAAATATTAGTGCTTTCTTCTTTCTTTCCTCTCTTTCAAAATGCCTATTAATGCATTGGACATTATCATTTTACACTTTGGGACCCTTAACTCCTCATTTTCTTTCTCTTTATCATTCCAGGCTCCGTTTCTTTTTCTTATTGTACTACAGTTTGCTGTATTTCAGGGATAGGCAAACAATGACCTGTGGGCCAAATCTGGTTCATGGCCTGTTTTTGTATAGCTCATAAGTTAAGAATGATTTTTTAGTTTTTAAGACTTGTTGCAAAAAAAATTAAGAAGATTTGATAGAAAGAAATTACGTGTAGCATTCAAAGCCTAAAATATTTACTATTTGGTCTTTTACAAATTTGTTTTCAACTGCTGTCCAATTATTTTCACTTCTTGAAATAATTTTTTTGTTTTTTGCTACTGCTCATTCTTCCTTTTGGTTGTATGTATATGTGTGTTGAAGTTGGGGGTTGGAATTTTTTATTGGGAGTTCATCTTCAGTGTGGGTTTTGAAAGTTTAGGGATACCCACAAGTAGAAGACATGTATTATCTTTGAGCATGGGACATGCTGAATTCTCAGCAACAGGAAACATACTGGGAAAGAGTGAGCTGGGGCTGGAGTAAGGGTTAGGATTAATGTGAGATGACCTGGCCATAGAGACTGGCACTCCTAGGGCTGTGGGAATGTCCAAGATTCCTGCTGAATCCTTGAGGTTGGTGTGTAGAATACACAATCAGGGCATTGACATCTGGACTGGCCAGAATGACGGTTAAGTGAATACTGAGTCATCAAGCAGGGGCCTGACACTTTTGGGGAGGTCTGACAATATGTAGTAGCACCCCTGCCAACTGCTGTGTACTCTGGGCCTACCACAGAGTAGGGACTCAATAACAACTTGGCAAATGAATGAATGGGGAAAGAAATGAAGGTCAGGTCC
The DNA here is from genome assembly GCF_028885655.2 of Pongo abelii. Taxonomy (NCBI): domain Eukaryota; kingdom Metazoa; phylum Chordata; class Mammalia; order Primates; family Hominidae; genus Pongo; species Pongo abelii. The sequence goes on along the minus strand of NC_072006.2, from coordinate 8,076,007 downwards.
ATATTTTGAGGACTAGTAAGTACCAGGCAGGTATCTTCTGCCAGCCTTTGTCCTAGACTAACCAGACAGGAAGAATATGGAGAGATACCTCTAATAGTTGTTTTGTAGATCCTTTGGGATTTTCTACATAGAAAATTATATCTTCTGTGAATAGAGACAGTTTTACTTCTTCCTTTCTGTTCTTTATGCCTTTTTTCCCCTTGCCTTATTACAATGGCTGAAATCTCCAGTACATTGTTGAAGAGAAGTGATGAACGCAGATATCATTGCCCTGTTTCTGATCCTAGGGAGAAACAATTCAGTGTTTCATCATTAAGTACGATGCAACTGTAGGTCTTTTTGCAGATGTTCTTTATTTCTGGAAATTGATAACTGAATTTAGAGGCCTAATCAGATTCAAGTACAGTTTTTTTTGGGCAGTGGACAAGACTACGTAGGTATGATTTTGTCAAGAGATACATAGTGTCTGGTATCTTTCTGTGGTATTAGCAGCCACTGATGATTGCCTCTATCAGTTATTACATTGTGGGTTACAAATGGTTATATTCCATTTCTATTAATTTCTTTTTCATTTATTATCTGGGATACTTCTATAGAGAAAATATTCCTTCATAAATTGTTTGGTTACTCTGGTATGTAGTTCCTATTGGAAGGACGGAAACATGCTTGCTTGTTTTCTTTTATCAGTTTTCAGAATAGTGAGTTGGTTTCATAGCATCCTCCAAAGGTAAAAGTTTCTTGGTAAAAAGATCAATCATTGGAAAGCTCTGTATGTATATTCCTGTATAACAGCAGAGCAAAGTCTTTCTGACATACATTGTGTATTTTTGATGTAATGTTAACTTCATGTGGTTTAGCTTTTTGACTTCAGGCATGTGTATATAACCTTCTGAACATTCATTTAGTTTATAATATGCCAATTTCCTAGCAGTTATTATTGTCCTAAAGTGTAACATTTCACTGTTCAACATCAACTATGTACACAAAGGGAATTAAACTTTATGGCGTTTCATGAGCTAAGCACAATGGTTGTGCATATTAAGTGTCCAACGTGGTTTCTTTCTGTTAGCTTTATTGTCATCTTTTTCCCAATTATAAAAAGAATATTGCAAAAATTTACTGAATAGGGAATGCCACAAAGTTACACATTGAATTATGTATCTAGATCTTCCTTGAAGTGTAGGTATTCATTCACAAAGAGATATTTAGATCCTGAAGGATGTTTGCATTTACACTTTACCAAAAATACAGGGAAGCCATTTCTGGCAAATATCTGGCAATTTCTAAAAAAAATGCATCCTTTTTTTTTTCTCTTTTAGAAGGCCATTATTTATTTTTTTACTGAATAGGTGAACAACTACTTCAGAATTCCCATTCTTCTATTGATTCTTTTTCTTTCCTCTCATTTTCCAGTCTTGCTGAATAATTTTCTTAAAACATCCATTTCCAACACTGGAGAGGAATGTAATCTTATTTCTAATTGACTATTTATAATATGACATATTTCTAATCTACTATGACTAATGTAATAGTCAAAGGCAGTGTTTTACCTATTCAGCACATTTGTTTCTGGTTGAAGAGGGCGTTTTTTTCCTTGAAGGTCCTAATGGCTCCTGTTCTTTTTATTCTATTATTTTTTATTATACTTTAAGTTTTGGGGTACATGTGCAGAACGTGCAGTTTTGTTACATAGGTATACATGTGCCATGGTGGTTTGCTCCACTTATCAACCCGTCACCTACATTAGGTATTTCTCCTAATGCTATCCCTCCCTTTGCCCCCCACCTCCTGACAGGCCCTGGTGTGTGATGTTCCCCTCCCTGTGTCCATGTGTTCTCATTGTTCAACTCCCACTTATGAGTGAGAATATGCAGTGCTTAGTTTTCTGTTCCTGTGTTAGTTTGCTGAGAATGATGGTTTCCAGCTTCATCCACGTCCCTGCAAAGGACATGAACTCATCCGTTTTTATGGCTGCATAGTATTCCATGGTGTATATGTACCACATTTTCTTTCTTTCTTTCTTTTTTTTTTTTTTTTTTTTGAGAAATCTTGTTCTTGTTCCCCAGGCTTGAGTGCAAGGGCTCGATCTCAGCTCACTGCAAACTCCGCCTACCAGGTTCAAATGATTTCTCTTGCCTCTCCCTCCCAAGTAGCTGGGATTAAGGCGCCTGCCACTATGCCTGGCTAATTTTTGTATTTTTCAGTAGAGATGGGGTTTCACCATGTTGGCCAGGCTGGTCTCAAACTCCTGACCTCAGGTGGGTCCACCCACCTCGGCCTCCCAAAGTGTTGTGATTACAGGCGTGAGCCACTGTGCCCGGCCTATGTGCCACATTTTCTTTATCCAGTCTGTCATTGATGGACATTTGGGTTGGTTCCAAGTCTTTGCTATTGTGAAGAGTGCTGCAAGAAACATATGGGTGCATATGTCTTTATAGTAGAATGATTTATAATCCTTGGAATATATACCTAGTAATGGGATTGCTCGGTCAAATGGTATTTTCAGTTCTAGATCCTTGAGGAATCACCAGACTATCTTCCATAATGGTTGAACTAATTTACACTCCCACCAACAGTGTACAAGTGTTCCTATTTCTCCACATCCTCTCCAGCACCTGTTGTTTCCTGACTTTTTAATGATTGCATTTCTAACTGGTGTGAGATGGTATCTCATTGTGGTTTTGATTTGCATTTCTCTGATGAGCAGTGATGATAAGCATTTTTTTCATGTTTGTTGGCTGCATAAATGTCTTCTTTTGAAAAGTGTCCTTGCATACCCTTTGCCCACTTTTTGATGGGGTTGTTTGTTTTTTTCTTGTAAATTTGTTGGAGTTCATTGTAGATTCTGGATATTAGCCCTTTGTCAGATGAGTAAATTGCAAAAATTTTCTCCCGTTCTGTAGGTTGCCTGTTCACTCTGATGGTAGTTTCTTTTGCTGTGCAGAAGCTCTTTAGTTTAATTAGATCCCATTTGTCAATTTTGGCTTTTGTTGCCATTGCTTTTGGTGTTTTAGACATGAAGTCTTTGCCTATGCCTATGTCCTGAAAAATTCACACTTTTATGAACTGATGGTATTTGTGGCAGTGAGTGTATATTGAAAAGTACCAATGTGGTTTAACAATTACACATAATATTTTTTAGGGGGATTTTTTTGTTAGTGCCTAACACCAGTCAACACATATTAGTTAAACAGAGAACTATGTATCATATTAATTTGTATTGGTTTGCTTTTGATTGGTAAACTTTGTGTTTAGTTTCTGCTGAATCTCTTTACTAAAATTACCAGATTGCTCATGGAAGTCATTTCATCCCTCACGGAATTATTTTCCCAGCTAACTGTTCTCTTAAATGATGCATAAGGGTGTTCTAATGCCGTTGAAATAAGCAGGGTGTTTGGTGCTGCTTTTCCTCAACTGTTGGTTTCTTTGGATTTCTAGGATGTGGAGAGCATCTTGTGCGCACCATACTGGCTAGAGAATGTTCACATGCTTTACAAGCTGAAGATGCTCACCAAGCCCTGTTGGAGACTATGCAAAACAAGTTTATCAGTAAGTATAACATTAAGAAGATTACATCTTATGAATATAGATTATTTCACTGCTATAAGCACTATGAGTCAAGTACTCCATTTGTATTTCTAGACCTACCTCTAGGGTCTAGCAAAGACCCACAGTTAATACTGATTGTGAAAAGAAATTTCACCATGATAGATAGTACCACATGAAATCTTCCATATAACTAAGCTAATGCCCAAGCTGTAAGACACTGACAAGGCTCTCATATAGTAGAATAAATACATAACCATATATTAATGTGTTAATAAGAATTGATCAGTGGCAAAATGTGAGTTGAGAAATGAGTCATAAATAGGCATTTAAGGTCTATCTCTAAATGATTTTTCAGAAAAAGGTTGATTATATTCATGTACTATTTCCTCAAAGGTATTAGAATCAGACTTAGGTTTTATTGTTATTTTGTTTTAACAATTACTGTTGTTGAATGCTGTTTTAAAAGAAAACCAAATTCATTGGCTTAATAGCATATGTGATTTACGTAATTGTTATGGGTTATTAGATGCATTCTCAGAATGTTAATGAGAAGGAATAGTAAGAGTAGAAAACTAGATGCTCATCAAAAGTTCACTACATAGAAAGATCTCTATAACTAAAACTATAAAACACTGATGAAACGAAATTGAAGAGGACACCAAAAAAATGGAAAAATACTTCATGTTTATGGATTGGAAGAATCAATATTGTTAAAATGTCCATACTACCCAAAGCAGTCTAAAGATTCAATGCAATCCCTATAAAAATACAAATGACATTCTTCTGAAATAGAAAAAACAACCCTAAAATTTATGTGGACTCGCAAAAGACCCAGAATAGCCAAAGGCTATCCTAAGCAAAAAGAACAAAAATGGAGGAATCACATTATATAACTTCAGATTATATTATAGTAACCAAAATGGCATGGGACTGGCATAAAAACAGACACATAGACCAATGGAACAGAGTATAGAACCCAGAAACAAATCCACACACCTACAATGAACTCATGTTCCACAAAGTTGTCAAGAACATACGCTCTGGAAAACTCTCTTCAACAAATGGTGCTGGGAAAACTGGATATCCATATGCAGAAGAATGAAACTAGACTCCTGTCTCTCACCATATACAAAAGTCAAATCAAAACGGACTAAAGACTTAAATCTAAGACCCCAATCTATGACACTACCACAAGAAAACATTGGGGAAAATCTCTAGCACATTGGTCTGGGCAAAATTTCTTGACTAATACCCTGCAAGCGCAGGCAACCAAAGCAAAAATGGACAGAAGAGATTATATCAAGTTAAAAAGCTTCTCCATAGCAAAGGAAACAACAAAGTGAAGGGACAACCCAAAGAATGGGAGAAGATATTTGCAAACTATCTATCTGACAAGGGATTAATAACCAGAATATATAAGGAGCCCAAACAACCCTATACGAAAAAATCTAATAATCTGATCAAAAAATGGGCAAAAGATTTGAACAGACATTTCTCAAATGAAGACATAAAAATTGCAAACAGGCATATGAAAAAGTGCTCAACATTATTGCTTATCAGAGAAATGCAAATCAAAACTACAATGAGATGTTAATTGCAAACAGGCATATGAAAAAGTGCTCACATTATTGCTCATCAGAGAAATGCAAATCAAAACTACAATGAGATGTTATCTCACCCCAGTTAAAATGGCTGATATCCAAAAGACAGGCAATAACAAACTCTGGTGAAGATGCAGAGAAAAGAGAATGCTGGTACACTGTTGGTGGGAATGTAAATTAGTACAACCACTATGGAGAACAGTTTGGAGGTTCCTCAAAAAACTAAAAATAGAGTTACCATGTGATCCAGCAATCCCACTGTTATGTATATCCCCAAAAGAAGGGAAGCAGTATATTGAAGAGATATTTGCACTCCCATGTTTGTTGCAGCAGCGTTCACAATAGCCAATATTTGGAAGCAACCTAAGTGTCCAGCAGATGAATGAATAAAGAAAACGTGGCACATATACACAATGGAGTACTATGCAGACATAAAAAAGAATGAGATCTTGTCATTTGCAACAACATGGATGGAACTGGGGGAGATCATTATGTTAAGTGAAATAAGCCAGGCACAGAAAGACAAACATCACATGTTCTCACTTATTTGTAGGATCTAAAAATCAAAACAATGGAACTCATGGAAGGTAGTGGAGGACTTGGCGGGAGGTGGGGATGCTTAACAGGTACAAAAAGATAACAAGAAAGAATGAATAAGACCTACTATTTGATGGCACAACAGGGTGACTATGGCCAATAATAATTTAATTATACATTTTAAAATAACTAAAAGAGTGTAATTGGATCATCTGAAACACAAAGGACAAATGCTTGAGAGATGGATACCCTATAGTTGATGGTGTGATTATTTCACATTGCATTCCTGTATCAAAACATCTCAGGTACCTCATAAATATATATACATACTATGTACCCACAAAAATTAAAAATTAAAAAATAAAAACATTGACTTTCTAGAAACCCTGTGATAGATGTGTAATTATGGCACATGGTAACTTTATGGTTGTTGAGAATGATCCCAAGTACTTTACTGAGTCTAAAACTACAGATTAGCTAGTTCTACTTTCCAAGTTTGGGTTTATGCTAAGGAGTTGCTGAACTCTGCTCTTTTCTGTTGCTTTGTATAACTCTATAAAACTGTTAATGGAGTTGACCTGCAGTATTTCATCTTGCCACTGGGATCCATTACCTAATACATATTGAGCCCCATCTTAGAAATTCCAGACTCGTGGAAAGGAGCAAGAAATGTCTGAGCTCACCTAATTGACCCTGTTCCTTTAATAGCTGAAACTTAGTTTGCAAGAGTTCAGTGACTTCCCAAAGTCATCTTGTTAACCAGTGGGTGTTTGTTGTGCAAGAAAACACTGCCTTTTATTTAAAAAATAAAAAATGTAAGATGGTATGAAATACAGAAGAACAATGTTCTAGGAGTCAAGACAGTTGTTTCCACTCTCAACTTTGTGTCCGTCTCATTGGTTAAACAAATTGCTTCAGCAGTTTTGTTAAGAATAAAAGCAAAAATGTTGGATAAGAGGCAGTTTCTAAATGCTTTTGCCATGCTAAGCTCTACGTCGTATCTTCTGGATTCAGCACATAAATGTGAAATTCTTTTCAGGCAGATAATTTGGAAATGGGATTGAAAAAGGAAAACTTTCAGGAACTACTTAGGAAGCACAGATGATATTTACAAGGTAAATGGAAGGAAATAAATTGAATTTACCAGAGGACTAGACTAGAAGCAAGGAGGTTGAGTTTTTTTCTCTTTTAACACACTGGTGGTGTAATTAGTTGTCTGTTTTAGGACAAATCTCTTTATTCTTAATTTCCTCATATGTAAAAGGAGGGGGCAAATACGGATGATTCCTAAAATTCCTTCCAGCTCCAAAATTGTATTTGATCCTTGGTTTAGTTCACAAGCCAAACTAAACTACTTGTATGAAGAATAGTTGTAGGCTGAATGCCGTGGCCTGTAATCCTAGCACTTCGGGAGGCTGAGGTGGGTTGATCACGTGAGGTCAGGGAGTTCGAGATCAACCTGGCCAACATGGTGAAACCTTGTCTCTACTAAAAATACAAATATTAGCTGGGTGTGGTGGCCAGCGCCTGTAATCCCAGCTACTTGGGAGGCTAAGGCAGGAGAATCTCTTGAACTTGGGAGGCTGAGGTAGGAGAATCGCTTGAACATGGGAGGCGGAGATTGCAGTGAGCCAATATTGTGCCACTGCACTCCAGCCTGGGCAATAGAGCAAAAACTCTGTCTCAAAAAAAAAAAAAAAAGTTGTAAATCAAATTAGCCATTAAATGAAATTATAAATTAAAACTATTAATGGTGGATCTCAAGTTTCTATTTGAAATGATTTGGTTGAAATCCTTTCAGCCAATGATGGAGGTAAGCTAGCAACCACTTTCTTGGTTTTGTGGGAACCATAATATTCTTCCCTTTTTGCTTCCTTTGTTTTTTCTTTTTAAAAAAATATTTGTATAAAATATCTAGCGATTCTCATTACAATGCATATATAGAAAAATTGTATATGATAATTAAGTTCAATAACCCCTTTTCATTCATTCTGAGTCTCATTTCTCCTGCCAGAAAGAACCACTGCTAACAGATAGGTATGTATATTTATGGCTTTCCCTCACTCCTTTCCTGCCATCCTCCCTTTTCTTTCTTTCTTCCATCATTTTAAAAATTATATAGAAGAGATTTTTAATGTATTGTTTTGCAATATGCTTTCCACTTAACATAGCTTAATGCTCTTAATATATCAGTATATATAGTTTTATAGCCAAATATTTCATGGTTCCATAATTTATTCATTCCTCTACTGAAAGAGATTTGTCTGTAATTTTTGTCTGTATCATTTTACTGCATATAAATGCTTACTTCTCTATATTCTTTTAACTAAACATTTTATATGATTTCATTTCCTCTCTCTTTTTTAGCATATCAGTTATATTTTTTTAGTGGTTGCTCTAGAGTTTGGAATATACATTTACAATTAACCTAAGTTCACTTTTTTTGGGTAAAAATTTAAGGGGTTCAAGTGCAGTTTTGCTACATGGATGTATTGTGTAGTGGTGAAGTCTGGGCTTTCAGTGTAACCATCACCTGAATAATGTACATTGTACCCATTACGTAATTTCTCATCCCTCATTCCCTGACTCTCCCACCCTTTTGAGTCTCCACTGTCTACTATTGTAGACTCTATGTCCATGTGTACACATTATTTAGCTCCCATCTATAAGTGAGAGCATTTGGTATTTGACTTCCTGTTTGTGAGTTATTTCAGTTAAGATAATGGCCTCCAGCTCCATCCATGTTGCTTCAGAAGACATGATTTCATTCTTTTTTGTGGCTGAATAGTATTAGTGTGTGTGTGTGTGTGTGTGTGTGTGTATCATATTTTCTTTAGTCATCTGTTGATGGACACTTCAGTTGATTCCATATCTTTGCTATTGTGAATAGTGCTGTGGTAAACATACGAGTGCAGTTTTTTGTATAATGATTTTCCTTGAGTGGACACCTATTAGGTTGGTGCAAAAGTAATTGCGGTTCCAGACTCTGAATTTTAAATCATTATAACTAGACTCAACCATTATTACTTATGGGTCTAATAATTTGTCTTTATGTATTTTTCCTAAAGTAGCCAGTAACTCACTAAAATAAAGATTTTTTTCTCTTACTGCAATTTGAAAAAAACTCCGCCACCATCTTAAGTGTAGGGTTTGTTAAAATCTATTTTTGATAAACAAGACTTTAATGTGATAGACCGAATGGAGGAAAATTGAAAGGCATTTCAGAGATTGAAATGTTTTTGTTTCCACTTGCATTACCTTATGCCAAGATCAGGGCTTTGGTTTGACTTAATATTGGAAGCATAAAAGAGAATAACCAGTCTGCACATTTCTTTAAAAACCACTCTTCATGTAACATACAAAACTCATAAAAATGGGTACTGTAAAAATAGTGCCTTAATAATACTTCATGCTAACCAGCTGATTATAGACTGAATGCTTAGTTAAGTGGGGGAAGAAATAAGTAGTTTCCTTTTTAGTTGTTCTTTTTAAAAGATTACACGCATATACACATATAAAACCTCTTTCAGTGATTCAGATGTGACTTTTCCTCTTCATGGTTATTTTTAAACCAACTTGGTTTTGTGAATTATTCTTTTTGATGCAAACCTTGGCCGCATGTGTGGTATGTGGACTGTGGGGCAGCATTATAGATTCCTGCTCAGTACTTAACGACTAATATCACGGTACATTTTTTTTTAGCTGGTTTCTGTTTATTACTAAATATAATGATTGATAAAATGTTATCTGTGAAAATGACTTCTTTTTTTTCTTTGAATTTCTGAACTAAGCTACTAGTCTTATAAACCTACAATCTTTGTGACTGTTGTTGGAAAATTCCATGTGGAATATAGTATTACGATTTAGAGTGCTGTCGACAATTGAAATGGAGTCCCCTTTTATGCTTTTCTGCCAAATAGAGAAGTTATATTCAATTGATATTTTATGTGAACATTAGCTCTCATAGGAAGAACAAAAGTACACTGTAATTACACATTTAGCCTCTGGGATCATCATTTCATGAATTTCTTAATGATTTGAATATTTAAAAAATATAATGTTCTCTTTTCCAGGGCATTGTGTTTTTATAAGACTCTGCCTCATATTCGATAAGCATATTTTTCTTTTTCAAACACTAAAATCTTTTTTCTTTGTAGCTATCTGGAGCTTGAGGGACTCCTAAGAAAATGTATTCTTTTTTGTCTGTTAGAAAAATCAAAGATGTTTCTCCTTCACTGTTATAAATGCTGTGATATTTAGCTGGTTATATTCACATGTCCAAACTGCAAAATAAGGAAAATATAAATTAAGCATCCCTCTTTGGGCATTATTTGCCACTAATTCTTGGGTTCTAGGCTTTATATTTTCAGAATTTTATTTATCTTTTTATTTAACAATTATTCATTGACAGCTATGCATATACAAGATACTTTGCTGGTTACTATGAGAGATTCACAGATAAATAAAACAGCCTTGCTATCAAAAAAACTTGCATTCCAAGGGAAGAGAAAAAAACAAATGCACAGTAAATAAAATATAAGGTGAATAAGCACTGTACTAAAGTTCAGGAAATATAGGAACTTGCATTCTGGGCAATTTTGTGAAATGGAGATCCTGGAATCTTCTGACTACAAATAATCTAAAAATGCTAGACAAAATATTAAAAAAGGCAAAAATCACACTTTCAAATGAATGGATGAAAATTTTTGTGTAAGGTAGTCCTAGATGTATGAAACTCCCAGGAGTTTGGGAGAAATAAGTGAAGATCCTTTCTGAAGGAATACACTGTCAGCTCAGATCTCAAAGAAATCTCATATATGAATCCAAAATAGAAGGATAAAATAAAGTAAAACACGTAAAAGAGAGTTACCATGAGAGAGAGCATGTAGGTCAACAGAAACTTTAACCAGACTACCAAAGACTTTATTTGTTTATTTGTTTGTTTATTTATTTATTCGAGACGGAATTTCACTCTTGTTGTCCAGGCTGGAGTACAGTGGCGTGATCTTGGCACACTGCAGTCTCCACCTCCCAGATTCAAGTGATTCTCCTCCCTCAGCCTCCCAAGTAGCTGGGATTACAAGTGTCTGCCACCATGCCCAGCTAATTTTTTGTATTTTTAGTAGAGACAGGGTTTCACTGTGTTAGTCAATATGGTTTTTTTTGTTTTGTTTTGTTTTTTTGAGATGGAGTCTTGCTCTGTCACCCAGGCTGGAGTGCAATGGCATGATCTCTGCACACTGCAATCTCCGCCTCCAGGGTTCAAGTGATTCTCCTGCCTCAGCCTCACAAGTAGCTGGGATTACAAGCATCCGCCACCATGCCCAGCTAATTTTTTATATTTTTGGTAGAGATGGGGTTTCACCATGTTGGCCAGGCTGGTCTCAAACTCCTGACCTCAGGTGATCCCCCAGCCTCGGCCTTCCAAAGTGCTGGGATTACAGGCATGAGCCACCATGCCTGGCCTACCAAAGACTTTAGATATTAGAATTACTAGATAGAAAATATGAAATAAGTTTGTTTTAAATATTGATGTTTTTAAATAGGGACAATCATTTTGGAAAAATATTCATTCATTTCAATTTTCATGAAAAGTGGAACATGTGCCTGCCCACAACCCAGAAACTCTGGTCCTGTATTTCTATGTATGTACCAGATGACATGCACAAGAATATCTGTAGCACTTATTTTAAATGATGGAAAGAACTGTAATGTCCACCAACAGAATACCATATGGCAGTAAAAACAGATGCCTTGCAGCTGTACCCATCAGCATGAATGAACCTTAAAATCATGATACTTAAGTTAGAAAATGCAGTTTGCAAAGGAATGCAGTCAGTATGCCACCATTAAGATACCTTAGCAAAATCACACATTAATTATACATACATATATATTAAAACTATAAAGGAGAGAAAAGTTATTAAGAAGTAATTCAGGGTAGTAGTTTTCTCTGGAAGGGAGGATTTGGGAAGTCTCAACAATGTTGGTAGGGTTTGCTTTTCCAAGTTGTTTAGTGGATTAATGGATGTTTGTTCTATGTATGTGTTTGACAAATTATGTGTTACATATATTCTTTTTCAAACAAATCAAGAAAAAAATAATCCTATCAAAAAGTAGACCAAGAACATGAATAGACATTTCTCCAAAGAAGATATACTGCCAACAAACATGAAAAAAATGCTCAATATCACTAATCATTAGGGAAATGCAAATTAAAACCACAATGAGATACCACCTTATGCCTACAAGAATGACCATAATTTAAAAGTCAAAAAACAATAAATGTTGGCATGGATGTAATGTAAAGAGAACACTTTTACACTGCTGGTGGAAATGTAAATTTGTGCAATCATTATGGAAAACAGTATGAAGATTCCTTAAAGATCTAAAAATAGATCTACCATTTGCTCCAGCAGTCCCACTACTGAGTAGCTACCCAAAGGAAGTCATTATAAGAAAAAGACACATGCACATACAAGTTTATAGGAGCACAATTTATAATTGCAAACATATGGAACCAGCCTTAGTACCCATTGACTTAACGAGTGGATAAAGAAAATATGGTATATACACACCATGGAATACTATTCAACCATAAAAAGGAATGAAATAATGTCTTTTACAGAAACTTGGATGGGGCTGGAGGCCATTATTCTAAGTGAAGTCACTCAAGAATAGAAAACCAAATATCATAAGTTCTCACTTATAAGTGGGAGTTAAGCTGTGAGGACACAAAGGCATAGGAGTGATATAATGGACTTTGAGGACTCATAGGAGAAGGTTGGGAGGGGAGTGAGGGATAAAAGACTACATATTGGGCACAGTATATACCGCTCAGGTGACAGGTTCACTAAAATATCAGAAATAACCACTTAAAGAATGTATTCATGTAACTCGAAACCATTGAAACCCAAAACCATCCCAAACCCCAAAACTATTGAAATAAAAATATCAAAACCTTAACAGTTAAACTCCTTTTTTATTTTTATTTCTTTTCAAGACTGGTTCTCCCTCTGTCATGCAGGCTGGAGTGCAGTAGCACGATCATAGCTCCCTGTAACTTACAACCCCCCTGGGCTCTAGCCGTCCTTGTGCCTCAGCCTCCTAAGTAGCTAGGATTACAGGCACTTACCACCACATCCAGCTAAATTTTTAATTTTTCTATGGAGACAGGGTCTTACTATGTTGCCCAGGCTGATCTTGAACTCCTGAGCTCCAGTAATCCTCCTGCTTTTACCTCCCAAAGTGCTGGGATTACAGTCGTGAGCCACCACGCCTGGCCCATAGTTAAACTCTTAATGTGGTGAAGTAGGAAAGGGCTGAAGCGTTCAAAAGAAGCAGAGAAAGGTGTCATATCTGGTAGACTAAGGAAAGAGTCATGAATGAAGTGTCTTCAGGAGGGAAAATCTTGGGATTTGTTTTATGATCAGCAAGTTATCTAATTTAACAGGTAGACAGAATATAGTCAAGAGAATGGTATAATTACAAGTGGAAAAACAAACAAACAAGCAATTGTTCTTAATATAGTGGACAGCCACATAAGGCTTTTGGCAATAGAGTTTTTTAAGATATGTTATTATTATTATACTTTAAGTTCTAGGGTACATGTGCACAATGTGCAGGTTTGTTACATATGTATACATGTGCCATGTTGGTTTGCTGCACCCATTAACTCGTCATTTACATGAGGTATTTCTCCTAATGCTATCCCTCCCCCATCCCCCCACCCCACTACAGGCCCCAATGTGTGATGTTCCCCTTCCTGTGTCCATGTGTTCTCATTGTTCAATTCCCACCTATGAGTGAGAACATGTGGTGTTTGGTTTTTTGTCATTGAGATAGTTTGCTGAGAATGATGGTTTCCAGCTTCATCCATGTTGCTACAAAGGACATGAACTCATCCTTTTTTCTGGCTGCATAGTATTCCATGGTGTATATGTGCCACATTTTCTTAATCCAGTCTATCATTGATGGACGTTTGGGTTGGTTCCAAATCTTTGCTATTGTGAATAGTGCCGCAGTAAACATACATGTGCATGTGTCTTTATCGTAGCATGTTTCTATAATCCTTTGGTTTATATACCCAGTAATGGGATTGCTGGGTCAAATGGTCTTTCTAGTTCTAGATCCTTGAGGAATCACCACACTGTCTTCCACAATGGTTGAACTAATTTACACTCCCACCAACAGTGTAAAAGCGTTCCTATTTCTCCACGTCTTCTCCAACAACTGTTGTTTCCTGACTTTTTAATGATCACCGTTCTAACTGGTGTGAGATGGTATCTCATTGTGGTTTTGATTTGCATTTCTCTGATGAGCAGTGATGATGAGCATTTTTTCATGTGTCTATTGGCTGCATAAATGTCTTCTTTTGAAAAGTGTCTGTTCATATCCTTTGCCCCCTTTTTGATGGGGTTGTTTGTTTTTTTCTTGTAAATTTGTTTAAGTTCTTTGTAGATTCTGGATATTAGCCCTTTGTCAGATGGATAGATTGCAAAAATTTTCTCCCATTCTGTAGGTTGCCTGTTCACTCTGATGGTAGTTTCTTTTGCTGTGCAGAAGCTCTTTAGTTTAATTAGATCCCATTTGTCAATTTTGGCTTTTGTTGCCATTGCTTTTGGTGTTTTAGTCGTGAAGTCTTTGCCCATGCCTGTGTCCTGAATGGTATTGCCTAGGTTTTCTTCTAGGGTTTTTATGGTTTTAGGTCTAACATTTAAGTCTTTAATCCATCTCAAATTAATTTTTGTATAAGGTGTAAAGTGGGGATCCAGTTTCAGCTTTCTACATAAGGCTAGCCAGTTTTCCCAGCACCATTTATTAAATAGGGAATCCTTTCCCCATTTCTTGTTTTTGTCAGGTTTTTCAAAGATCAGATGGTTGTAGATGCATGGTGTTATTTCTGAGTCCCCTGTTCTGTTCCATTGGTCGGTATATCTGTTTTGGCACCAGTACCATGCTGTTTTGGTTACTGTAGTATAGTTTGAAGTCAGGTAGTATGATGCCTCCAGCTTTGTTCTTTTTGCTTAGGATTGTCTTGGCAATGTAGGCTCTTTTTTGGTTCCATATGAACTTTAAAGTAGTTTTTTCCAATTCTGTGAAGAAAGTCATTGGTAGCTTGATGGGGATGGCATCTGTCATGGCTTCCCTTGGCTAGGAAAGGGAAATCCTCTGACCCCTTGTGCTTCCTGGGTGAGGCGATGCCCCACCCTGCTTTGGCTCTCCCTCCTGTGGTCTGCACCCACTTTCTGAGTAGTCCCAATGAGATGAACCAGGTTCCTCAGTTGGAAATGCAGAAATCACCCGTCTTTGCATAGATCAC
Organism: Pongo abelii; assembly: GCF_028885655.2. Lineage (NCBI taxonomy): Eukaryota > Metazoa > Chordata > Mammalia > Primates > Hominidae > Pongo > Pongo abelii. The sequence goes on along the minus strand of NC_072006.2, from coordinate 8,060,998 downwards.
GCTGGGAGCTGCAGACCAGAGCTGTTCCTGTTTGGCCATCTTGGAACAGACCTATACTCAGTAAATACAGTTTTATTCTAAGATGTGGGATGGATTGGAGGAAGGAGACCTTGGAGATGAGGTACTAATTTGTAGGCCGTGGCAATTAGAGAAACAGAACTAGATTGGATAGAAAGGAGGGTCATGTACTAAAGATTCTCAAAGAGAATCTCTGGGGCTTTATAGCTGATAGAATATGACAGGTGTGGGGAAAGAGGCATTGGAATAGCTGGAGTTTAGATTCTGAAGGACATGGAATTACATGCCAATAAGACATTATAGGAATGTCATATTTGAAACATTGGACATGTAGAGAGAATGGCATTGGTTTTGACCATGTTGGCATAGAGGTATTTGTAGACATGATAGTCAGTTGCCGTATGTGGGTCTAGACCTTGAGAGGGGAGTTGAGACTTTGGGGTTGTCTTCCATGATTTATGGTACTTCCATATGCGGGATTCAGCTGAGAGGCCAGATCTGCTCACATGTCATTTTCTCAAAGAAGCTTTTCCTGTCTACCCTACCTAAAATTTTACTCCTTTTCCTGCCCTCCTACTCTGGTTTATATTTCTATTTAACCCTTCTTGATTTAGTCTGTATTTACTTGTTATTATTGTCTGTCTCCTTTAAGCAGGGCATAAACTCTAGGAGAGCAGAGATTCTGACTATTATTTTTAACCCCATTGCTAGAAAAAGAGTATCATTTGAAGGGGATAGAAAAGAGACAAAGAATGAGGGAAGAGAAAAGGACACTTGTGATTTGGAAGCCAGAGATAGAAGGGTTATTTTTTTCATAAATGAAAGGATTGCAATGTATTTAGAGATGTAAATAAATATGCAGAAAAAGCTTTTGGGGTTAGGCATTAGGAGGGTACAAGTCAGCTGAAGGTTGTGTAGTGGCAGGGTAAGAAAAGAACTCTGCTGAGCAGCTGGGAGAGAGAGAGGATCAGAAATGATGAAGAAGGGGACAAGTTAGATGGTTTAGACTCCAAATCATCTTGTCAGTAGGTGACTGACATCCATCAACTTTACTTCTAAAATGTGTACAAGTTAGTACACAAATGTATACCTTGCATTTTATCTTCTTTTTTGTTTAACTAGAGTACATCTTACAGAAGGTCCCAAAGTTGCAAAATAAATCATTTTTCTTCCCTTGTGACATAAGATACATATGTATAATTCCAGAACATTTTTAAGTGTATAGAAGTTTTATAAAATGTATAGAATACATTTAAGTGAGTAGGTGGATTGGGAATAAAAGGGAAAAGAAAAGATGGGAGATTTCTATAAGGATATCAGTCACTTAGAAAATGAATGTGGTTTTATAAGAGCCTTCAAGAATGTTCATTAGGAAGCTCATGGTAGAACTGAATGCCTTTTGCTTGCCCTTTTCTGGGGTGTTGTTATGGTGAGCTCTGAAATACCTCTCAGAGTGCCCCCCCACCCTTTTTAAATTGAGGCTTAAGAAATAATTCATTTAAAACAAGACGCAGAAAGCTTGTACTGGAATGTCAGGAGGTTGAAGAATAGGAAGAGTGATTAGAGAGATAATACTCAGTGGCATTATTGAAGGTAATAGACATTTGAGACTTTTTTCCTTTGGATACAATGGATGATTAAAAATCACATTTAGAAACCAAAGGAGGCAGATCATTTGAGGTCAGGAGTTCGAGACCAGCCTGGCCAACATGGGAAAACCCTGTCTCTACTAAAAATACAAAAATTAGCCAGGCGTGGTGTCAGGTGCCTATAGTCCCTGCTACTCGGGAGGCTGAGGCAGGAGAACAGCTTGAACCTAGGAAGCAGAGGTTGCAGTGAGCCAAGATGATGCCGCTACATTCTAGCCTGGGCAACAGAGCAAGACACTGTCTCAAAAAAAAAAAAAAAAATGACATTTATTGACCTGGACAACTGTCATTTGAAAATAAATAGTTCATCTGTATGTTATATTGAGTTAACACTAAATTTGATTTTTTCAGTACATGTTGATTCTGAGAAACAACCATCACAATTTCCAAAGAACCCAGAAGTTACCTTCTTTGACATGGTGGATGTATTTTTATCTTGGGATGATACTGAGTCAGTGTGTGTGGGAAGTTCATTTGTTTTTCTCTTCTTCCTTTCTTCTTACAAATAGGAAAAAGAAAAAAATTTATTACTGCATTAAATTACTAACAGTATTGATCAGCAGCAGACTAATAAGGTGGACTTACTGGAATCAGTGGAAATGGGTAGCTGGCAGCAAGAGAATAACTTCTTGGATTTTGGGCTCTCAAAATAGAAGTTGGTTTTCTCCCTGTGGCTGAGGTTTCCTGTTTGCAAGAAAGCCTTCTAGAACCTGGAAGTTTCATACATTTTGTACATTTGGAGCTTTTTAAGTAGCAGAGATGATTGTATCTACCACAGATGTGTTCTTCACCCAGGCCTTTGGGGAACCAAACCAAAAAGCCATTTAAAATAGCTACTAAATTTTGATAACTGGAAATAATTTGGTAATATTTTTTGGTTGGAAAGCAAATAATAAGCATAGTACTAACAAAGGCAAAACAAAAAACCAAACTCCCAAACTCTGTAAACAATCTCGCGTTACGTTAAAAAGAGCTATTGTTTTGCTACTGATTTATTTGATTTTAAAAAGTGGCCAGTTTGGGGGACCATGGACTTGATTATCAAGGTTGGTGCCATCCCATCATTGGGAGCTGCTGAACTATTCACAATTGGTCCTTTATTGAGTTTTATGTTAAAAGATGTTTATGAAGTATTAGGATGTAATTAAAATCATACAAGGAATTTGTTTCATCTCATGCAAAAAAAAAACAAAAACAACACACACATAAAAAAAAAAACAAAAATTCTTGTTTCCATATTAGCAAGTTTTTTTTCTCCTAAGGGTACTTATTAGGTGATCAAAAAGCTTTTTGTCTGTTCCTTTAGTTCGTGAGCATATGGGGAAAACCACTAATATTAGTTACAGTAAACTCAAAGCACATAATTATAATGTTGCAAGAAGCAAAGGGAAATTAAATCATATGACACTGAAGGTTGAGTTGCACAGTATATTGACTAATTAGTCTGAATAGGGCCTAAGCTGCATTTGGTGGATTAGGTGAATAAATAAATCCATAATTATTATAATGCTCATAACATAATTTAGGATGATTTTTATAGTTGTGAAGTTGCTTCCCCTCATTATAATCTCACTTTTTAAAACCTATCCGATATTTGAAAATAACTATGACTTTTGAGCCTGTGAAAACCACACATTCATGAGAGAAGAATGAAGTGTATTAAACAATGTTATTCTTAACATTTTATGAATGTGGTAAAACCCAGTCCATTCATTAGCATCAACAGGGGGCAGCTTATGTGGCGTGCTTCTCAAATAGTCTATCTGAGGCATAATGACATTGGTGATTTTCTGGTATTTTACCACACTTCTGAGTTGATTTTTAGTTTCAAATTGGGTAAGCTCAGAGTATCTTTATTTGTTTGTTTTAAGTAGCAAGATTTCTAGTCATTTAAACCACTTAAAATCAAGTAGCAGGCTTCATTTGAATTTGTGATTAGGAATTCTGTAATTGTATTTGTTAGGAAAATTTTCAATGTATTTCCTGTAAATGTGTGTATGTGGTTTTGTTTTTTGTTTTTTGTTTTTGTTTTTGTTTTTTTCGAGATGGAGTTTTACTTTTGTTGCTCAGGCTGGAATGCAATGGTGCAACCTCGCCTCACTGAACCCTCCACCTCCTGGATTCAAGTGATTCTCCTGCCTCAGCCTCTGGAGTAGCTGGGATTACAGGTGCCCACCACCATGCCTGGCTAACTTTGTATTTTTAGTAGAGATGAAGTTTCACCATGTTGGCCAGACTGGTCTCGAACTCCTGACCTCAGGTGATCTACCCATCTTGGTCTCTCAAAGTACTAGGATTACAGTCATGAGCCACTGCACCTGGCCGTGTGTATGTGTTTTTAGGGCACCTTTTTTTAAAAGGTCAAGTATAATCCTGTTTGTCTTCCTTCCCTTCTTTTTCTTTTTTTCTTGTAAAATATGTACAATGTTCCAAAGAACTTCTTATATTCTGTAATATTTAGAGACAAATATGCAAAACAAATGACTATGTTATTAATATAGAAGCCAATATTTAAAGAATCCAACCAAAGTACCAATTGACTGACAACCAGTGCTATAGGTAAAAATTAGCTCCTTTGGTCAAATAATTATGAAACAATGACACTTTAAACAAAATAATTTGGGAGTAATTAGCTTTTTTTTTTTTTTTAGGAAGACATTTTAAAGATGGTTGAAGAAATTTTGATAGATGGTAGTTTGAATTACTATTTGTAGTCTTAGGCGTGATAATATTATTGTGGTTTAGGTAGGAGAATGCCCTTGTTCAGGTGATGTCTTCATTTAGGATGAAGGGTTGCAATGTTTAACAGTTACTTGCAAGTGCCTCAGGAAAAAACAAGTATTTGTGTGTCGCATGTGTGTGTGTGTATGTGTGTGTGTATTGTACGTGTGTGTATTGTACACGTACAATATTAACTCAAAATGTTAATATGAGAACCTAGGTGAAGCGTATATAAATCTTCATTGTATTACTTTTTCAGCTTCCCTGATGATTTGAAATCTTAAAAAGCCATAGGAAAATTGACTTGAAAAAGTAGTATTAATGTTTCTTGAACATTTTTTAGTTTTCTTTTGAAGTCATTTTTGTGGCTTAAAAAAGCACAGACAAGTCTGCTTTGCCAACCTCACAAAGTTACTATTGATACAGTGAGATTAAGTTTATAAAAACTGAGAAAATTCTGTACACATGTGAGCTGTCACTGCTGTTTCTCATGAGATAGTCATGTCCACATTTTAGTAGTATGATGTCCTGATTTCAGTCTCTGATGAAGAATAAAGAAGTGGCTTTATTATTATTATTACTATCTTTTAAGATGGAGTCTTGCTTTGTTGCCCAGGCTGGAGTGCAGTGGTACCATCTTAGCTCAGTGCAACTTCCATCTCTAGAGTTCAAGCAGTTCTCCTGCCTCAGCCTCCCCTGTGGCTGGGATTACAGGCGCATGCCACCACTCCTGGCTAATGTAATTTTAGTAGTGACGGGGTTTCACTGTGTTGGCCATCCTGGTCTTGAACTCGTGACCTTGTGATCTTCCCGCCTCGGCCTCCCAAAGTGCTGGGATTACAGGCATAAGCCACCGCGCCCAGCCAGAGGTGGCTTTTTGATTTTAAAGAGGACTTACATAACTGGATTTCTGTAAGGTGATCAAAACTGAAGTTTACTGATTCTTTGCATGTTTGCTGTCATCAATGTCAAAATAAAGGTACATAAGTCTTATTTTGTGATATAGCTGCTCAAAATAAGATTTCACAGGTTTTTATGAGTTTTTAATATATATTTTATTAGCTTATTTTTCTAACATATTAACCTGAAGAATATTCAGTGCAGGTTTCCAATTTGAAGGTTTTTTTTAAGTTAAACTTTTAATTTTGATTTAATTGTAGATTCACAGGCAGTTGGAAGAAATAATATGGAGATATCTATATACCAGTTACCCAGTTTCTCCTAATGTTAATATCTTGCAGAATTATAATAGAATGTCACAACTAGGCTATATGATATTGATACAACTTGCCAATGTTACTCAGTTTCCCCAGCTTTACTTGTAGTTTGTGTGTGTGCATGTGTGTATGTGTATTTAGTTCTATGCAATTTTATCATGTGTGAGTTCATGTATTCACCACAAGTCATGATACAGAACCCCTCAATCATCACAAGAATCCCTCATGTTCCCCCTTTATAACCACATCACCTCACTATCACTCACCCACCCACCCTGACTTTAATCCCTGGCAACCAATAGTCTCCTGTCTCTATAATTTTGTCATTTCAAAAATGTTATATAGATGGAATCATTCAGTATGTGACCTTTTAGGATTGTCTCTTTATACTCAGCAAAATTCCTTGGAGATTCATCCATGTTTTGGTGTGTATCAGTAGTTCATTTCTTTTTATTACTGAGTGGTATTCCCTGGTGTGGACACACCATAATTTGTTGAACCTTTTACTCACTGAAGTACATCTGGGTTGTTTCTATTTTTTTAGTATTATAAATAAATTAATTTTGAGTATTATAAATAAATTAATTACTGTGAGTACTAGTGTACAGATTTTTATGTTCGCCTGAGTTTTCATTTCTTGAGAATAAATGCCCAAAAGTATGTTTGCTGGGTCTTTGTGTATTTAAGGAACCACAGAGTTGTTTTCCAGAGTCAGCGTTCCCAGTAGCAAGGTATGAGTGATTCAGTTTCTCCACATCTTTGCTAGGTTTGTCACTATTTCTTATTTAACTATTCTGATAGATCTGTAATGATATTGTTTTTGTTCCTAGTCATCTACTTTTTAAAAAAAATTGTGGTAAAATACACATGGCATGAAATTTACCATTTTAACCTTTTTTTTTCTTTCTTTTTTTTTTTTTTTTTTTTTTTTTGGAGAGAGAGAGAGTCTTGCTCTGTCACCTAGGCTAGAATGCAGTGGCACCATCATGGCTCACTACAGCTTTGACCTCCTGTTCTCAAGTGATCCTCCCACCCCAGCCTCCCAAGTAACTTGGACTACAGGCATGAGCAGCCATGCTAGGCTACTTTTTTATTTATTATTTATTTTTTAGACATGGAATCTCTCTATATTGCCCCAGCTGGTCTTGAATTCCTGGCCTCAAGCAATCTTCCTGTCTCAGCTTTCCAAAGTGTTGGGATTACAGGCATGAGTCACTGTGCATGCCTTGCTTTAACCATAAGTGTACAGTTCTGTCGGGTTAAGCATCTTCACATTCTTGTGCAGCCAATCTTCAGACTCTTTTCATGTTGTAAAACTGAACTTCTGTATCTGTTAAACAACTCCCCTTTCCCTCCTCTCTGGCAACTATCATTCTACTTTTTATCCTAATGAATTTGGCTACTCTGGGTACCTCTTGTAAGTGGAATCATGTAGTATTTGACCTTTTGCAACTGGCTTATTTCACTTAGAATAATGTCCTTAAGGTTCATCCAAGTTGTAGCATGTGTCAGAATTTCATTCCTTTTTATTTCTAAATATCTTATTGCATGTATATACCACATTGTGTTTATCCATTCATCTGTCAATGGACATTTGGATTGTTCCTTATATTAGTGTGCTGGGGCTACCATAACAAAGTACCATAGACTGGGTGGCTCAAACAACAGAAATTTATTTCCTCACAGTTAAAGTGCTAGAAGTCCAAGTTCAAGATGTCAGCATGATTGGTTTCTAATGAGATCTCTTTCTCCTTGGCTTGTAGACGACCATCTTATCCCAGAGTCTTCTCATGGTCTTTCCTTTGTGAGTTTCTGTGTCCTAATTTCCTCTTGTAATGACACAAGCCATGTTGGATTAGAGCCCATCCTAATGACCTCATTTAACCTTAATTAAGCCTTTAAAGACCCTGTCTCCAATACAGCTATATTCTGAGATACTGGGGATTAGGACTTCAAAATATGCATTTGGGGAGCAGGAGATACAGTTTAGCCTGTGGCCGTTGTGAGTAATACCTTTGGCTATTGTGAATAATGCTGCAATTAATATGGGTGTACAAATATCTCTTTGAGACTTTGCTTTCAGTTCTTTTGAGTAAATATCCAGAAATGGAATTCCTGGATTGTATGGTAATTCTGGTTTTGGTTTTTTGAGGAACTGCTATACTGTTTTTCCTTAGCAGCTGCACATTTTACATTCCCAACAGTACCTTCCCATTTCTTTACATCCTCACCAACAGTTGTTATTTTCTGGGTTTTTTCTTTTTTTGATAGTAGCCATCCTAATGGGTATGTGTTGGTATCTCTTTGTGGTTTTGGTTTGCTTTTTGCTATTAATTAGTGACATTAAGCATCTTTTCATGTGCTTATTGGCCATTTGTATATCTTTGGAGAAGATGTGTGTGAAGTCCTTTGCCCATTTTTTGATTGGTTCTTTGATTTGTTATTGAGTTGTAAAAGTTTTTTGTATATTCTGGATATTAACCTCTTATTAGATATGTGATTTACAGATATTTTCTGTTATTCCATAGATCATGTCCTTTGATGCACAGAATAACTTTTTAATTTTAATTTTGATGTGGTCTAATTTGCCTGTTTTTATATTTGTTGCCTGTGCTTTTGGTGTCATATACAAAAAGTCATTGCCAAATCCAGTGTCATGAAGCTTGCCCCCCTGTGTTTTCTTATAGGAGTTTTATAGTTTTTACTCTTACATTTAGATCTTTGATTCATTATGAGTTTATTTTTGCATATGTTGTAAAGCAAGGGTCCAACTTAATTCCTTTGCATGTGGATATCCAGTTTTCCTAGCATCATTACTGAAGAAGACTGTCCTTTCCCCATCGAATGGTCTTGACACCCGTCTTGAAAAATCATTAAACACATATAAGTGTTTATTTCTGGGCTCTCTATTCTATTCCATTGATCTATATGTCTGTCTTTATGCCATTACCATACTCTTTTGGTTACTGTGGCACCATACTAAGTTTTGAAATCAGGAAGTGTGAAGCCTCCAATTTTGTTCTTTTTTAGGATAGTTTTGGTTATTTGGGGTCTCCTGAGATTCCATGTAAATTTTTGGATGGGTGTTTTTATTTCTGCCAAAATTGCCACTGGGAATTTGATAGAGATGGCATTAAATCTGTAGATCATTCTGGGTAGTATTGACATCTTAACAATATTAATTGTACTCCATAAACACAACAGGCCTTTCCATTTTTTGTACCTTTAATTTATTTTAAAAAATATTTTATAGTTTTCAGTGTACAAGTGTTTTGCCTTTTTGGTTAAGTTTATTTACAAGTATTTTATTCTTTTTAATGCTATTGTAAATGGATTTTTCCCCTTAATTTCCTTTTCAACTTGTTCATTATTAGTATATAGAAATCGAGTTCAAAGTTTTAAGAACAAGCATGCATTAATTTCCATTTCAGATTGTTCATTGTTGGTATGTAGAAATTCAATTTAAAGTTTTGAGAACAGGAATGTATAAGCTCAACATCTCTTGTGATGCCTGGAAAATCTTTAAACCAAAAATACTGCTCACTGCTGGGTGTGGGGCAAGAACTTGGCAGATATGTGGGAAAGGCAGCTATTCCTTTTTACCATGCTTAGGAAAATAGGGTTCATGCCCTTCAAACTACTATAAAAATCAATGTCCATGCCTTATTATACTTTGCTTTTCTTTAACAGTCAAAAGCCATGCTGTCCCATATAGCAGTCATCAGTCACATCTGGCTATTTAAATTTAAATTAACTAAAATTAAATACAATTAGAAATTCAGTTTCTCAGTTGTACTAGCCACATTTCAAATGCTAAATAGCTGCATGTGACTATAAGATAATGAAATGGACAAGTGCAGTGGCTTTTAAAATCTTGAATGATTCATTTCTCTCTTTAAAAGCTACTTATGTGGCTTAATCAAAGACTTAATTTCACTCTTTAAAAACCTCTCTTTGGAAGCCACATATCATGGATTAACCAGAGAGATTTATTTTTTTTTCTCATAATAAGATGTCCAGAGGTCCTGTGTGCCAGCTCCACAATGTCTCTGATGGTCCTGCCTCCTTGTGTCTTATTGGCTAGAACTGTGTCCCATGATCCCCTCTAGTTACAGAGACACTGAGAAACAATTTCTTAGCTGGACACGTGATTGTCTCCTCCACATAATGGGGCTTCTTTTCGATAGAAAGAAAGAGAGAATGAATGTTGTGTAAACATCTGCTGTCTGCCACAGGGGTTGGACTAGATGATCCTTGATCTGGACGACTCTTCCTAGCTCTGGAAGTTGTGAACTTTGATTAATAAGCTCTGGGAGAATTGGTGATTAAGGCTTTAATGCTCATATAGTGGAATAACCTACACTGGGGGTTGGCAAACTATGGCCTGCAGGTTAAATCCCACCTACCAACTGATTTTGTAAACAAAATTTTATTAAAACATAGCTGCACTCACTTGTTTACATACAGTCCATAACTGCTTTCGTGCTACAATGGCAGAGTTGAGTAGTTGTGACATAGACCATATGGCCTACAAAGCTGAAAATTTTACTGCCTGGCCCTTTATGTAAAAAGTTTGCCAATTCCTGGCCTAGATAATCCTGGAGAGCCCTTCCATTGGGGTGGCTCCAAAACATACATTTTCTTATTATTCAATAAGGATTCGTGCATACACTATGTTTCAGGCCAGGCACTAGAAATACAACAGTGAATAGTAAAACAAAGTCTGTATTGTTATGGAAGTTACATTTTATCAAGTCAGGCAGACAATAAATAAATAGGTAAAACTTAGTCTGTCATATGGTAATAAAAGCTACAGAGAAAAATGAAGTGCGAAAGGTGGATAGAAAATGCAGGAGAGAAGCTTGCAGTTTTTGAGCATGGTCAGGGTAAGTTTCCCTTAGAAGGTGACATTTGAGCAGAAATCCAAAGGTGATGGAGAGAGCCATGTGGACAGTGGAGGGAAGAACGTACCAGACAGAGGGATCAGCGTGTGCAAAGGAGTTAGCGATGTGTCTAGCGTGGCTGAGGGATGGCAGGGAGGCCCGCGTGGCTGGAGCAGTGTGAGCAAGGGGAAGGATGGTTATGGATGAGCTGGAAGAGGTAGTAAGGGCCATGCAAGGCCTTGCAAGCCATCATAAGATGGGAGCCTTGAAGAGTTTTGAGAAGATAAATAATGTGGCCTGAATTACATTTTATTGAAGCCATTCTGGCTTGGGTGCTGACCATAGATTTTGGGAGGCAAGAGTAGAACCTGACAGACTAGATAGGAGGCTATTAGGCTAATTCAGTTAAGAGATAATAGTGGCTTGGACCAGGGTAATGGAGGTAGATGGGAAAGTGATTGGATTCCGGATAGTTTTTGAAGATAAAGCTAACAGGATTTGCTAATTAATTAATATAGGGTGAAAGATAAAGAGAGAAGTCAAGATGAACTTGTGGATTTTGGGCCTGGGCAAAGAAGAGATATGAGGTTTCTGTTTACTGATCTAGGAAAGCCTCCAGGAAGAATAAGTCTTGTGGGGAAAGATCAGCAGTTCCAAAAGATGCTTATAAAATGAACAAATGGAAATGTTAATTAGGCAATTGCATATATAAGTGTCAAGTTCAGGGATAAGGCCTGAGCTAAAATAAATTTGAGAATCAATGGTGTGCAGATGCTATTTTAAAGTGATACATGATATGAGATCAGGAAAATCGATGCAGATAAAAGAAGACCTTGAAGAGCTCTGGAACATTCCAAAGGTAAGGTCAAGAGATAAAGAGGAACCAGCAATGAGATTGAGGAGGAGTGGCTGGTGCTCCTCCTGGAGAAAATCCAGGAGTTTGTGAAGTCCTGAAAGTTAAGCGAAGTAAGTGCTAGAAAGCAGCAAAGCACGATCAGCAGGTCAAACTCTTCCGATGAGCAGTAAGAGGAGCACTGGGGAACTGATCACTGACTAGCACCCTGTGGTGGTGATAGATGACCTTTCATAGTAGGTTTGGATGGAGTGGAGGGGATACAAATCCCAATTTGAGTGGGTAAGGGAAGAGACTGAGGAGATAAATAGGAGATAGTGAGTACAGACACATCTTTTAAGGAATTTTTCCTTTCTTGAAGAAGATAATGGGGTGGTAGCTGGAGAGGAAAGTGTTTTTTTCTTGTCTATATAGAAGACAAATGTGTATGTTTTTCTATAGATGAGAAGTTAGAGCAAATAATCCAGGACAATGATTCATGAAAGAGACAAATTAATGATGTGTGTGTTCAGGCAGAGGTGAAGGTCCCTGAGGAGGCAAGAAACAGTAGACCTAGTCAACAGGTGAAGCTGTTGACCTTGGAGGAGCATGAGCAATTCATCTGTAGTAACAGGAGGCAAGTCTTGAATCAAGATATGGTGGGGGCTTATGAAAGTTCTTTCTGCTTCTGTCTCTCCCAGGGAGAGACAGCAGCAGAGTTCCCATGGAGGAGGAAATATTGGAAATTTGAGGAAAAACAAAGTATAGGTCAGTACTTGGGAAATGTATTGCCAGGCAGCATTAAGGGTCCAAATCGAAGTTAGTGACCATGAATTTAAAGAAGGCATGGTCAGCATGGTAGTGTAATTATCTTCAGCAAAGTTTGGTTTATGGGTGCAGGCATGGAGTAAGATTTAATTATGGTTGGAATTTTGTCAGGTAAGTATAATGGGGCAAGAGCAGACCAATTTAGCTGATGGTTTCTGCTGGGAATTAATTATAATGATGGACTATGGACTTTGGCTACTTAGGGCCAAAATGAGGACTTGGGAGGGAGGTTGTTAGAGTCTGGGAACCAGAAGGTATGCACTGTGCAGTTAGGAGTGGTTAGTGAGATTCTTGCAAGTGAGGTTTACGCAAGAGGTGATGTTACTGGGAAATCACAAGGACTAGGGGACGATAAAGGGAGTGAGTGGCTAACATAAATAAAGTAAGAGGTCAAAAAATTGAGAAGTCATGGAGTTGGAAGGATAGGCTCCATGCATCGTGAAGTCAACTAGGAATTATGACAGGACGGATATCAGCCAGGGGCATAAATCTTTGAGGGGTGATGGAGAGTGGCCTAAAGGGGCCAGTAGATGAACTGCCACACAAACTTGTCTTGTGACATGAAGTCCCAATCTGGTTTTAGTAGAAGATGCTATCCTTCTTCAGGCATGACATGAATATTGTTTCCATAAACCTCATTTACATTTGCCAAAAATTTAAACCTTATATAGCCTTGTTTGTCACAATTAGAATATGAAAGAAAAATGCAGAGTGCTCTGAACCCACATGTACTAATGTTGTATGTTGGCAAGTTGACCTGCTTGTCCCCAGATCAGTTGTTTTTTCGCTGAGCTGTGGCGTTAACTAACATGAACATGCAACAACCACAGGGCTTAGGAGTCCTGGGATGGAGCCCAGCTGGATGGGTCAAGAAAGTGAATGATTCTTTTTTTTATTTACCCCAGAAATTGATAATTAAGCTTAACTATGGGCCGGGAGCGGTGGCTCATGCCTGTAATCCCAGCACTTTGGGAGGCCGAGGCAGGTGGATCACCCGAGGGTCAGGAGTTTGAGACCTGCCTGGCCAACATGGTAAAACCCCATCTCTACTAAAAATTAGCTGGGCATGGTGGGGGGCACCTGTAATCCCAGCTACTCGGGAGGCTGAGGCAGGAGAATCGTTTGAACCCAGAAGGCAGAGGTTGCAGTGAGCTAAGATCGTGCCATTTCATTCCAGCCTGGGTAACAAGAGCAAAACCCCGTCTAAAACAAACAAGCAAACAACAACAACAACAACAAAAACTGTGGAAATTAAAAATTTGAATTACTGACACTCTTCTTCTTCCTTTAGGGTGTTCACCATCAAAACAATACTGTTCACTCAACTGAGTGTATAGAACTTGCTCTTGTTAAAAATGGCTCTAAAATAAGTGTGCTGTTTTGAAATATTTCGGATTGACCATTACTTCTAATGTTGACCTTTTTGTTTACACACTAGATTGAGGTTTTGTGTACCACTACTGTCTTGACTATATTTTGTACTCTCAATTAAGGTTTTGTGTACCACCACTGACTAGGCTATATTTAGTACTGTCTTGGTGACAATGCAATAATTGAAAACTTACAAATGAAAACATCTTTCTTGAAATTTAGATTTTTAAAAAAATGAATTTCACAGTGATGCTTCACTTTATTTTTACACTGTCAGGCAATTCTGTGGGTGTAGGGTCTTTTTGTCCTTTAGTTATTAGCCCCTTCTGGGATATAGATCCATAACAGACCCTGCTTATATGGAATCACTAAAATTAGTGTGATAATTCAGTGTTTACTCCAGCTTATTAACATAGCTCTATTAGATTGCGAATATCTGTGTTTCTGCATATTTGGATAAACTTGTTCTTCTGTAGGTAGAGTTCCCAAAATTCTTAAGAGTGACATTGCAGCCTTATCACAGATGATTAATGACTATTTAAGAAATTGTATACTTCCTGAGTCTAAAATAAAAGTTGAAAAATAAAATAAAATTAAAAAGAAAAAAGCGTTAAAAAGTTGTGAGTTTATCTATATGTGTATATACAGAAAAACATCTATAAAATATTTTTCTTCATGTAAATTTAGGTTAATTTAAATCCTTTAAGTATACTACAATAAAGTTTTGTGGTTTTATTTCTTTCTTACAAAAATTCTATAAAGTAAAAATTGTTTTTGAGCATAAAGCGTTATTTATTGATTTAGACTTCCCTAAAGCCATCCTATCGTATATATACCATCCTGCTTTTTACATTTTATTTACCTGAATGTTTGGGTTTTAAAATAATGTATATAATTTATAGGATCCCATTTTATTTTATTTTTTTTTATTATACTTTAAGTTCTAGGGTACATGTGCATAACGTGCAGGTTTGATACACAGGTATACATGTGCCATGTTGGTTTGCTGAACCCATCAACTCATCATTTACATTAGATATTTCTCCTAATGCTATCCCTCCCCCAGTCCCCCACTCCCCAACAGGCCCCAGTGTGTGATGTTCACTGCCCTGTGTCCAAGTGATCTCACTGTTCAGTTCCCACCTATGAGTGAGAACATGCGGCGTTTGGTTTTCTGTCCTTGTGATAGTTTGCTGAGAATGATAGTTTCCAGCTTCATCCATGTCCCTGCAAAGGACATGAACTCATAGGATCCCATTTTAAAACATTTTTCCTTCTTGTATGTTGTGAACAAAAAGATAAGTCTGGCTTGTGGGTTATTCTGACCATTTTTTTTCCTAGTAGGTACTTGGCTTTTGTATTTAGTTCTTTTCTCATTACAAGCTTTTTATTTTATTTTATTATTTTATTTTTCCTTAGAGTGACTTAAGTTTGGCTTTCATGTGCTTGCTCCTCTATAGATTAAGACAAAGGTGACTGACAAATCAATTTGGTCTTTCAATGCCACTGATGTCATGTGAAGGGACTTCAAAAAGTTCATGAAAAATGGAATTAAAAATATAAACTTTATTTCTCAACATAAGCTTCAGCCAGTTAAAGACACTTTTGTAAGCAGTGATACCAGCCATTTAGTCCATTCCGAAAGGTCTGAGAGTCCTGAGTATATAACAGTGTCAATGCAGTCTTTTTTACATCATGAATTGAAGAATAATGGGCACCCTTTATAGTTTTTTTTTTCTTTAGTTTAGCAAACAAAAAGAAGGAGCCAAATCAGGACTGTATGGTGGAGGGCTAATGATTTTCCATCAGAACTTTCACAAAATTGCCCTTGTTTGATGAGAGGAGTGAGCGGGATGTTGTTGTGGTAGAGAAAGACTGTCTGGTGAAGTCTTCCTAGGCATTTTTCTGCTAAAGCTTTGGCTAATGGTCTCAGAACACTCTCATAATAAGCAGATTTATCATTCTTTGGCCCTCCAGAAAGTCAGCAAGCAAAATGTCTTTAGCATCCCCAAAAAACTGTTGCCATGACCGTTGCTCTTGACTGGTATGTTTTTGCTCTGATGGGTTTACTTCCATCTCTTTGTAGCCGTTGCTTTGATTGTGCTTTGTCTTCCGGATCCTATTAGTAAAGCCATGTTTCATCTGCTGTTATAGTTCTTTGAAGAAGTGCTTGAGGATCTTGATCCTGCTTGTTTAAAATTCCCATTGAAAGCTCTGCTCTTGTCTGCAGCTGATCTGGTTGCAACAGTTTTGGCACCTGGCGAGTGGAGAGTTTGTTCAACTTAAATTTTTCAGTCAGTATTGTGTAAGCTGAAGCAATTGAGATATCTGTTGCGTTGTGAAAAGTTTATGGGGTAATGCCCCACGTAAATCAGCAGTTTACAAATGGATAACTCGTTTTAAGAAGGGATGAGACAGTGTTGAAGATGAAATGCACAGCAGCAGACCAGGGTGTTGGTTATGGTTTCTGCTGTTAATTGTCAGTCCTCTGTAATCAAGGCATGAACAAGACAAATTTTTTTCCTTGCAAATTGATGTGGGTGGTCTGCTGCTGCAGGCTTCATCTTCAACATTGTCTCGTCTCTTCTTAGAATGAGTAATGCATTTGTAAACTGCTGATTTATTTGGGGCATTGTCCCCATGAACTTTTCATAAAGCTTCAGTGATTTCGCCATTCTCCCACCCAACCTTCACCATAAGTGTGATGTTTGTTCTTTCTTCAACTTTAGTAGAATTGATGTCACTATGAGAGGGGCTCTTTCCAAACTGATGTCATATTTCTTAGTGCTTCAAACTAGATCTCTTTCAGACATGCTATAACAAGTTAGTGTGAGTTTATTTTCGTGCAAACATTTTTTGAAATCCATGCATAGTTTCATAATGCACAGTTTCTATGAATTTTTTGAAGATCCCTTGTATTAATTCTGGCAGAGATATTTTTACCAATACAAATGAAGGAAAGGAGTTAATAATTTTCAGTTACCCTTGCTATCTTATTAGCCATTTTGTCAGTGATAAATGATAAGATTTACTCTCCAAAAATGTTTTTAAAAACTTTAAAAGTTAATGGCTCTCATTTTTCCCTATTTTTTTTAAGAAGGCATTTATTGTTTGATCCTGCAGTTCCTTATTTTCGTTTTATTTATTAGACACAGTAAAAGATTCTCCACAGCCCAAGGCTCCTAGACATGTGTAGAATGTAAAAATATGCAATTAAATCAAACAGGGTAGCTTAAATTCCACCAGAAAGTGAAGACTTCTGGTGAAGTCTTCCTAGGCATTTTCAGGGCTTTATTTAGTAAAAAATGACAAGCTATAAAGTAGATCCTGCCCAGTATCCTAAGGTTAACAATTTGGAGCTCTGCTGAATTAGGATGACAGGAGCTTCCAGGGATAAACAAGGCCTCCAGGGACTGACACAAGGAAGGAATTCAGAGCCTCAGACTTGGGAAGGAATTTCACAGGAAATGGCCTTGCTGTGCCCAGAATTCTCTGACAACTGTCCTTAGGGCACTGCACTTGATATTATGTAATGACAAGGGGACATATAAATAATCTGGTTGAAATGACAGGTCAAGGTTAGTAACCACTTGCACACATTTGGCTGTGGTACGTGGGCCCCCTGATGGGGAGCAGTAACACACATTCTCTCTTCAGTAGAGCACCTGGCTTCAGTCCTCAGTCACATTTCTTCTTGTCCCACTTCTACTCTAAGCAGCATATGCTATGGCATATACTAAGTACTGTGGTGAGGGTTTGCTTATTCAGCCATGCTAGTATACCTCCCTGGGACAGGGGAAGGGAGGCCATCCAGGGGACATGGAGGTCTCTCCAGACTCACCAAGGAACTCTCCCTGAAACTACCACAGACGTTTCCTAAGCAGTCTTCCTGCCTCTTCTCTTGACAACTGTCCCCACCCCATCATTCTCCACAGAGCAGCATGTTTCAATTCATTCTCTAAAGATTTTATTTCTGAAGATATAAATTCACTGTCTTATCCCTTTGATGGCCCTCCACTGAAAAGAGGATGAAATGCAGACACTACCTCATGGTTTCCAGTGTGATTACTGTCTGTCTCCTCAACATCATCTCAGGTCACTCTCTTGCTCAGGACACTGGTCCTCTTGTTTTTTTTTTTCCCTCAATTCCTAGGTTCTTTACTTCTCAGGACCTTGGCATGTGCTATTTTCTTCATCTGGAACATCCTTCTTTCCAACCTTCATCTTCCTCATCTTTTCCAATCTTCCTTCTTCGTCTCTTTTAGTCAAAATTGAAATACCACCTGCTCTGAAAGACCATGCAGTCGTGGGTTCCTCTTGGCCCTATCGGCCTCCCTTTCAGCCCCTTGTTTGTTTCCTCCATGGGACTATTACTGTTGTAAATGATGTGTATGTGTGTATTTGCTTGCTTAGCCATTTCTGCCATCAGAATGTAACCTTCCTGTGAGCTGGGACCATCGGTATCTTGTTTACTGATGTAATCCCATCATCTAGAATGGGGTTCAGTATGTAATGAATAGTACGTAATAACTAGCTAAAGAATAAATGAAAGAAAATTAATGATGCTATCCATGCACTCTTCTAGGTGATGAGTCACCTTTTTATGATCTCCCTCCCTTTCAGTTTAGGCTCTTAAAAATCCCAATGTAAGTATGTGCCGTTCCCATGTGGGAAGAGAATGTTTACAATGCGAGTCTTCCACCATGAGAACTCTAGGTCTAGCAGTGCTTGCTTGACTTTTTGAAACACCTAAAAATCATATTGAAATTTCATTAAAAAGTTAAGTCCCTGATTAATGTGACCATTGTGTCATCAACATGCTCAGTAGATCCTGAAGACAATACCACTCTCTTGAACGTCTTGGCCACCAGTTGCTGTCTTTTATAGCAATTCCCTCATCCATTCTTCTGTTTTGCCACAAGATCCCTCAGGTCTGTTTCTTCCTCTGTTGTTCCCATTTCAGTGAGTTCCCCTGTCTGCACCATCAGTTCCTTGCCATTCCTCTCTGATGTTTCCATTTTAGTCCATTTGATTTTCTTTTCATGTTGTCTCTCCTCCTCCATAGATCTAGGTGGTCTCTACATTATTGTCCCTTGGACTTCCAGACTTTGTTCCTGTCCCTTCTCTTCTTGGCTCCTTTCATTAGTCATTAGTTCCTTGATTTGACAAAACTATTCCATGTCTAAACCCAGTTGGCTCTTTTCCCAGCACTGCCTGTTAGGGACATCATCTTTCCACATGTCCTGGTCATGCAGCCTTCAGCCTTTCTCTAGGTCCAGATCATGTAGTGGATACTAAGTGTCTGCCATATTCTGAGCACTCTTCTTTGTGACCTTTATCAAGGTTCACATTGTCCAAATAGTCAAGAGCTGTGACTGATTATCTAGTGTTTGCTCAGCACCATGATGTTGAACCAAGTTCAATCCATTATCCAAGGGCAGATTTTCCTTCTTTTCTGCATCCTGAGGCCTTTCCCTAATAAAGTGAGTATGCCCTTCTCAGATTCCAATAGCTCAATAGCTTCTGATTTATTTACTTAAGCAGTATTTGTTGATCACCTACTATGTGTCAGACACTGTTCTGGGTGGTCAGTGGTAAACAGATAGTCTAGTTGCCTGTAGATTCTAGTGAGACATGTACATATTTATAGTATGTGTGGAATATGTATATATATGAATTTGTATATATAAAAATTTAAAATATTACTATATGCTGTTTTCTAGCTTTATATAAGTAAATTGTGTCTGGCCAACAGAGTTGTAGGTTTTTCCGGAAGATTTTTTTTTTTTTTTTTTTAAATGTTTGTGTATCACGCTGCCTGGGAGAGCATTGAGTACGGAGCAGGTATTTAGTATGTTCAGCGAGTTCACTAAGAATGGAATAGAGGCATACCTCATTTTATTATGCTTAGCAGATACTGCATTTTTCAAAACAAATTGAAGATCTATGGCAACTCTGCATTGAACAAATCTATTGACGCCATTTTTCCAAGTGTATGCTCACTTTGTATTTCTATGTCACATTTTGGTAATTCTTGCAATATCTCAAGCTTTTTTATTGTTACTGTATCTGTGCTGATAGCCTGTCATTAGTGATCTTTGATGTTACTATGGTAATGTTTTGGGGTGCCACAAACTGTGGTCATAAAAGGCTGTAAACCTGTGTGTAATAAACGTGTATGTTCTGATTGCTCCACTAACCAATTGTTCCCCTGTTTCTCTTGCTGTCCTTGGCCTCCTTATTCACTGAGACACAAAAATATTGAAATTAGGCCAATTAATGACTGCATGTTCAGGTGAATTGAAGAGTTGCAAATCTCTCACTTTAAGTCAAAAGCTAGAAATGATTAAGGTTAGTGAGGAAGGCATGTCAAAAGCTGAGATGGGTCAAAAGGTAAGCCTCCTACACCAGTTAGCCAAGTTGTGAATGCAAAGGAAAAGTTCTTGAAGGAAATTAAAAAGTGCTACTCTAGTGAACACACAGATGATAAGGAAGTGAAACAGCTTGGAATGGGGATAGAACATCTGATATAACATTCAGTGTTAAGGATCCCAATCCAGAGCAAGATCCTAACTCTGTTTAATTCTATTAAGGCTGAGAGAGGTGAGGAAGCTGCAGAAGAAAAATTAGAATCTAGCAGAGATTCATTCATGAGGTGTAAGGAAAGAAGCTGCCTCCATAATATAAAGATGCAAGAGGAAGCAACAA
Organism: Pongo abelii; assembly: GCF_028885655.2. Classification (NCBI taxonomy): domain Eukaryota; kingdom Metazoa; phylum Chordata; class Mammalia; order Primates; family Hominidae; genus Pongo; species Pongo abelii. The sequence continues at coordinate 8,040,771 of NC_072006.2, read as the reverse complement.
GTCCTTATGGAGAAGCTGCCACAAGTTTTCCAGAAGATCTAGCTAAGATCACTGAAGAAGGTGACTACACTAAACAACAGATTTTGAAGGCAGACAAAAATGGCCTTCTGTTGGAAGATGATGCCATCTAGGACTTTCATAGCTGGCCAGGAGAAGTCAGTGCCTTGGCTTCTGAGAACATGCTGACTCTCTTGTTAGAGACTAATGCAGCTGGTGATTTTCAGTTGAAGCCAATGCTTATTTATCATTCAGAAAATCCTATGGCCCTTAAGAATTATGCTAAATCTACTCTTCCTGTGCCTTATAAATGGGACAACAAAGTCTAGATGATAGCACATCTGTTTACAGCACAGTTTACTGAATACTTTAATCCCACTGTTGAGAGCTACTGCTCAGGAAAAAATATTCCTTTCAAAATAGTTTTGCTCTATGGCAATGCACCTGGTCGTCCAAGGGTTCTGATGGAGATGTACAAGGAGATTAATGTTTTCATGCCTGCTAACATAATATCCATACTGAAACTCTTTATTATTTAAGGAATACATTTTATAAGGCTATAGCTGCCATAGATAGTGATTCTTCTGATGAACCTGGGACAAGTAAATTAAAAACCTTTAGAAAACCTTCTCCATCAGGACTTGTTGCTTTTGAAATCTGGGTCAAGTAAATTAAAAACCTACTAGATGCCACTGGGAACATTTGTGATTCATGGGAAGAGGTCAAAATAACATTCACAAGAATTTGGAAGAAGTATATTCTAACCCTCATGGATGACTTTGAGGAGTTTAAGACTTCATTGGAGGAAGTCACTGTAGATGTGGTAGAAATATCAAGAAACTAGGATTAGAATGCTGCCTGAAGATGTGACTGAATTGCTGCAATTTTATGATAAAACTTTAATGGATGAGCAGTTGCTTCTGTGGATGAGCAAAGAAAGTGATTTCTTGAGATGAAATCTTCTCCTTGTGAAGAAGCTGTGAACATTGTTGAAATAAGGACAAAGAATTAGGATATTGCATAACTTATTTGATAAAGCAACTTCAAGGTTTGAGAGGACTGACTTTAATTTTGAAAGCTCTACTGTGAGTAAAATGTTATTAAACAGCATTGCATGCTATAAAGAAATCTTTCATGAAAGGAAGAGTCAATTGATGTGGCAAACTTCATTGCCATCTTATTTTAAGGAATTGTCACAGCCACCTCAGTCTTCATGAGCCATCACTCTTATCCAACAGCAGCCTTCAACATCGAGGCAAGACTGCTCACCAGCAAAAGGATATGACTCATCTAAGTTTCAGATAATCATTAGCATTTTTGTGATAAAGGTATTTTTAAATTAAGTTATTTACATTTTTTAGACATAGCACTGTTATGCCATTAGTAAATTATAGTATAGTAGTGTAAACATAACTTTCATATGCACTGGGAAACCAAAAAACTTGCATGACTCACTTTATTGTGATTTGCTGTTTATTGTGTTATTTGCTCTATTGCGGTTGTTTCAAATGAACCTTTGGTATCTTCAAGGTGTGCCTTTATATAGAGAAGTACATTCAAGTGAGATGCAAAACCCTGTGTATCATTGCACTGATACATTGTACAATTGAATTATAGCTTTCTATGTAAATGTCCTCCTGCATTAATGGGTGACTCCCTATTATAGGGTTCAGGATACAGCGATTCACTATATAGGGATATGTGACAGTTTCATTTAAAGTTCACAGTGTAAACATTGCAGTATTTATAGACCTAGAGTTGTAAGTTCAAGTATAACAATATGCATTTATAATTATATAACTGTATAACCTCTCAGTACAATCATCAAAGTGAAAAATATTGAAGTATCCGGAAGCTTAATAGAAACTGGAATATCAGCAATCACCATTGTATCAAGCTCCCCACACAGCAGCTGTGCAAAGCCATTGTTGTCACAATAGATTTATTTATTTACTTACTTAAAAACAAAGTTCATGAGAGCACACAAAGCTACATTAAACTGATTTTACATAGGAATTAAAAGCATGCTAGAAGGCTTCTATGTTATGTGCTTCTGCACAGTAAGTGGGATCTGACCATACAAAGTAAAAATGAATAGAGTTGCTCTCTCGGTAAAATTGGGTATATAAGGAAATAACTCAGAGAAGGAAACACAATGAGCAACAACAACTAAATGTATAATGTTCTTTAAGGTCCGATGTCCTTTGAAGGTCTTCAGGCAGTGATTGGTGGAGACAGTCCCATGTACCCCAAGTTGCTCACCTGCATTATTTGGCCATATCAACTTTCTTTACCAAGTCCACATAAAAGATACCAGCATAGTCCTCCTGAAGCAAAAGGCATTGCTCAGGAGCACTGGTGCCTTTGGACTGTAGTGTAGATACCATAAGATTGTTAGCACACATAGAATCTAGAATTTAATGAGCAAACACTCTATTCACCCAGAAAAAAAAATGTTTTAATGCTATACATGTTTTAAACACTGTATCAGTGAATTTTTCCATATACACGATTAATTGACCTAAAAAATATACCAATCCTGGGTGTTTTTACCTCACTCGAAGACAACTTGCCATCTAACCCCTCTTAGAACTAAGGGTTTTTTTTGTTTGTTGGTTGGTTTGTTTTGTGTTCTTTTTGTCCTGTTTTTTGGGAGTAGGCTGAGGGTTGCTGAAAATTATTTTCTTGGAGTATTATGGATGGTGATTATAGCCTGTGGCAAATAAAACAGATTAGCAGAGTAAGAACTGACCATGAAAAAAATGTTGCATTTCCTACTATGTACATCTCAGAAGACATTCTACAAAGATACTTATTTGATCAAAGGCATAAGCGATGCTTTTAAATTATGTACAAGTCTACTTGTGTATTTTAGGGTACAACGCCACATTTCTTTTATAAGAATACACATGATCCCAGAATTTTGGAGTGACAAAGCTATAATTGACTCTGTCTTTAGGCTTTCCTGGGAAAATATTATCAGGACATTCTGACCCTAAAGCAAAATCACAGTTAATTAAATTATGACCATATGAAAATTCTAATTAAAGTGAAGGCAAGAGTATTTGTCAAGCCGATGTTTAAGATAATGTGGAAAAATGATATGAAAGCAGCAAAGAATATTGTGAAAATAAAGCCACTTGAAATTTATATAGGAATAATTTCATCAATGGAACAGGATAATCTAGGTACAGATGCAAATACATATGGGAATTTACTATGTGATTAAAAATGTATTCAAGTCAATGGATAAGAGAGGCCTTTTTCAAGAAATTTATGTTGGGCAATTGGCTGACCATTTAGGAATATAAAACAACAACAAGATCTTCACTGCAGTCTTTATACCAAAATTAAGTCCAGAAGAACTGAAGTTCTAAAATTAAAAATTGTAATTGGGGTGGGGGGAGTGGGGAGGGATAGCATTAGGAGATATACCTAATGCTAAATGACGAGTTAATGGGTGCAGCACACCAACATGGCACATGTATACATATGTAACAAACCTGCACGTTGTGCACGTGTACCCTAAAACTTAAAGTATAATAATAATAAAATTTTTAAAAAAGAAAAAAAAAACAAATTAGCATGTTTTTATAGCAGCATAGTATTTCCTAAAATGGTGTTTTAAGATGGGTTACACATTATTTATTTATTTTTGAGACGGAGTCTCACTCTGTTGCCCAGGCTGGAGTGCAGTGGTGCGATCACACCTCACTGCAACCTCCACCTGCTGGGTTCAAGCGATTCTCCTGCCTCAGCCTTCCGGGTAGCTGGAACTACAGGAGTGCACCACCATGCCTGGCAAATTTTTGTATTTTTAGTAGAGACAGGGGTTTCACCATGTTGGCCAGGCTGGTCTTGAACTCCTGACCTCAGATGATCCACCTGCCTCAGCCTCCCAAAGTGCTGGGATTATAAGGATGAGCCACCATGCCCAGCCTAAGATGAGTTACAAATTAGTACAGTCTTTTAGATACTTTTTTTTTTTTTTGAGATGGAGTCTCTCCCTGTCACCCAGGCTGGAGTGCCGTGGTGCAATTCCAACTCACTGCAACCTCCGCCTCCCGGGTTCAAGCGATTCTCGTGCCTCAGCCTCCTGAGTAGCTGGGATTATGGGTGCATGCCAGCAAGCCCGGCTAATTTTTGTATTTTTAGTAGAGACAGGGTTTCACCATGTTGGCCAGGCTGGTCTCGAACTCCTGACCTCAGGTGATCCACCTGCCTTAGCCTCCCAAAGTGCTGGGATTAAAGGCATGAGCCACCAAGTCTGGCCTAGATACTTAATAATTGCTTATTACCCTTTATATCATAACTGTACTAAATAAATTTGGCCTAGAGATCTAGCTCAAAATTTTATGCTATTCAGGAATTTCCCTTAACCACTCCTTGTTATAAGTGGTTAATCAGCTTTTGTTATTGTTGTTAGTTAGGAGAATGCATCAGAAAACACTTAGAACCGGTCCTGGTCCAGTTAACTTGTTTTGCTTAAAACCATTTTTAAAATGAAGAAATTTTACCAGTGAACATTATTAAATTTATTCAAAGATTTAAAAAAATTGTAATTGTAAAAGCACTAATAGAAAACATGGATAAGTTATTTTCATAATTTTTGATTAGGGAAGACCTTTCTTGTAAAACTGCCAACACAGAAGCCTTAGAAGAAAGAGACTACATATTTTGATTACATAAGCATTAAAAACTTCTGTATTACAAAAAAGATCATAGACAAAATTAACAAATATATGACCAACTGGGGAAAAATATTTGCAACACATAATAGCCAAGGGCTTACTGCCTTAATAAGTAAAGAGTATAGCAAATTAATAAGAAAAAAATACAAGTACCCAATAAAGATCTGGATGAAGGAAATTTTCAGTTTGGGATTATGTTGATATGACAAATCCAGACAGAAGGGCTTAACAAAATGAGGCCTTTATTTTCTCACATAAAACATCTGAAAGCAATCTAGCCTTTCAGCCTGGCACACAGGCTTCATAGTGCATTTGGGGCTTAGCCTCTTTCTGTTTGGCTATCTTTAGTAGGTGGCTTTATTCTTCATGAGAACAAGATAGCTGTTCCACTTGCAGGCACAAAGTCTGAAGCAGATGGCAGCAGCCAATAAAATTTGTGCTAGTCAAGTCTGCCCTTTAATAAGCTCTGCTAGAAAACTTTGCCACTTAGCTAACCAGCCACAAAAGAGTTTGGGAAGCTAGGCACTTTTCTGCCCCAAACTAAATTGGGGATTGCCTTACTGTAAGGAAGATAGGGAGAATGGATAATATGTAGGCAAACAGTTGTGTATGCCGCAGATGTGAAAGCAACTCACAGATAAAGAAACACAAATGGCTTGTAAACATATAGGTAATTACCTTATTCATAAATAAATGCAAATCAAGATGGTAGTGTGATACTACTATTTTTCATGTATCAGATTAGTAATAATCAAAAAGTTTGCTAATACCCAGTTTTTGTAAGGCTGGCATTTCCCCATAGGGAAAATAGGTACTCTCAAATACTGTTTCTTGTGGGTGTAAATATTTTTAGAGGAAAGTTTAGGAATCTGTAGCAAATAAATGAGTATGCTGATTGATTCATCAACTCTGTGTTTAGAAATATGTCCTATAGATATGTTCATACACGTGTGAAAGGTAAATATGTCCAGATGTTCACTGTGGCATTACTTGCAATGGCAAAAAACCGAAATTGGTAACAATCTAAATGTCCATCAATAGGCTACTAAATAAAGAAGTGATAACATCTATGTCCAAGAGCATATTCATTGTTGAAAAGTCTAAGCTAAATTTGTGTGTGCTGAGATGGAGGATCTCTGAGTTATATTGTTGAATTTAAAAAGTCAGATTGAGAATAGTTTATATAACATGATCTATTGAATGAAAAGTTTTAAAAATGCCCAGATTACATATGGATAATTTCAGAAAGGATATACAAAGAACTCCTTTTTTTCTGATAAAAACTTTTTTGTGTGACTTTATTGATAAGAAGAATTTTTTTTTAGGGCTAAGTGACAGTGAATATAGTGCATTGAAAATTGCCTTGGTGTGGCTTTTGCCTACAAGGAACTCTTGATGGTACTTACATCTATAGAATAGGCCTTGGAGTAAGACAGATACTTTCATTTCATATTGTTTTGTGGGTTTTTGTTATTATTGTTGTTATTTAAAACCTACAGGGGTGGTTTTTGTAGTACCTTTCTTAGAAGAACAGTAATTTATTGAAAATTTACTTTTTGTCATGGGATAGTCAAGATAGTTAACAACCATTAAGGATACCAACTGTTAACAATCAGCTGAATACCAACCAGCCCCTCCTTTTCTTGATGTAAAATGATGAACATACCTGGTTATTGGGCCTAGTATCTGTGTTATATAAATTGTCTATGGAGATGTATTTCTTCACTATACTGGAAGCATTTTTGTCTCAAGCCTCCAATACCTATGTTGTTTGTTGTCTTACTTGCTGGAGTTTTTCTCTAAATTTTACCTTTCTCAGAGAGGCCATCCTTGACCATCCTGATTGAAATACTGTCTCCCTCCATACCTGTCATACAACTGTCTCTCTTATCCTGCTTGATTTTCCCTTCTAGCATTGATTGTTTATTGATTGTCATATCATAGATGACTTGAGACCACCAATTTTACCTTATTCAGTATGTACACAGTGGTTGGTACAGAACTGATTCTTAAATATTGTGAAGTGAACTTTTATAAAATATGAAATATTTGTTGAATGAATGTTGTACTTCTCAAATTCATGGCTTCTAGTTTAGTATTAATGTGCAAATATGCATCTATACCACCCTACCTGCTCCCACAGAGGACAGTTTGCCTTCTGCCACTATCTGGCTTTATTTTGCCCTCTTCTGCTTTGTGATACTCCTGAGATGGAGGTCTAGCAGCTGGAAATGGGGAGGAAGGTGTTCACTGCATTCTCCTGCATCTAGGGATTGGCAGGGTAGTAGATTCTGAAGGCAAAGAACTTCTTCTTACCTAAAAGTTAATCATGGAGAATGCTGGAACTAGGGCTAAAAAGCTAGGCCATTTGGCTTCCCCTCCACTGAGTCTTCGGTTCTCTGTAGGACATTCCCGCTTGCTCCCTTGGTCAGCAGTTCACCTGTCTCAACCCATCATTGTTGCTGGATGATGGGTTTGTGGGATCCCAGGTCCCTCCACTTGCAGATAGAATGCTGGGATGGAATATTCAGAAAAAGAAGATGCCTTCTGATTCTTCTTAGACTGCTTTATGAATTTCAAAATATGTTGTTTTTTCTTCTCAACTGAATTACTTCCTTGAGGACAGAGACCCTGTGTTAAACTTTTTAAAAACAACAAAGAAATCTCTTGTCTCATTTCTAGTACAGTATTAGGTACATATATGATTGATTAAATCAAGAAGCTGAGGCTTTAATTTAATTCTCAGTTTGGTTTGGTTTATTACTGCTAATCTTTGTGGCAGAGTCAGTAAATTTATCCAAAGATTGAATATCTCTCCCATATGTATATGGGATTATAGTTTTGATTATAGTTTGGAAGTTTGGAATTTTCTGTTCTGAAATAAGGTGACTCTTCCTATCTTCTAAATTTTGTTAGATAAGGGATTTCAAAATGGTTATTGGCCAAACTTAACTCTGTTTTCAATTCAACTCTCCTCTCCTCTTTAAAAGTTAAGTTGGAGACCTTAATATTATGCTTATCACCAGAAAACGGCACACAGTGATGATACCCATAAGCTGGGCTGGAGGTGGATTCTTCAGGAACAGGTACTCCTCTGGGTTTATAGACAGAGACCTGGACCAGTGGTTTAATGCCCAGCTCCCACTTCTTCCTTGTGTTTCTGTAGGCTCATTTACCTCCATATGCCTAAGGTTCTTTCTTTGTTTCCTTTGGTTTGTCTTCTATAAAGTGAATGTAGTGAACATCATTCCATTGGGATTTTTGTAGGAGCAGCAAATGGTAGAATGCAGTTAACTTAATATACATCTTATAGGATGATGGAGACAATCTTGTAGACTTAAGTGCATTTTAAGAGAAAAAGTCCTTGATCTTCCAGGAAGTAGAAATTGTTATCCTACTTTGGTATTTAAATAATATATTTATAATCTTTTGTTCTGGAGTTGATGTATGTGTTTTCAGTAGAGAATATTCATCATTTCCCCAGTTCTTTATTTTCTCGCTCACCTGACCTCCAAACTGTCTCTGTGTGTCAATATATTTATTTTTCTCAATAGGTATGTAATTCCTCCAAGAGAGAATGGCATTCAAGTGATTTGGCGCATAGGAATTAAAAAGAAAAAAGCAATGCACAGAAATGTATTGAAAGGACAGAAATTCTTTATTAAATGTAATGGGAAGGTGGAACCCTAGCAGCTGCCTTCTAGCTACAGAATGACTCTCTTGATAAATTCCCACATGTTGAAGAGGAAGCTGTGTGTCTGGTTTTGCAAAAGGAACGCTGATGTTTTGGCTTGTCTGGTGTCAGGTAATGCTGGTTGCGCTTGTGGGTAGAGATGAATCTCTAATACTGAAAATACTCCTAACACTATACATGCACATCAGAGACTATTAGTCCAGTGTCTAATTTTTCATATGAAGAAAAAAAGCACGGTTCAGAGAGATAGAGTGTCTTGTTCAAGAATACAGCACCAAATCTGGAACTCTGATTTCCTGGTTCCCTGGCTCTATGTTCTGTCCATATGTGTGTTGTGGACATCTGTGGATTTGTTTGTCTAATCCTAACTCTTCTCCACTGGCCTTGTGGTTCCAGTTGATCATACCAGGGTTAACCCGTTTGATTTTTTTCCTCTTAGATTTTATGAGCTGGCATAAAATCTTTGGATTTTTCTAATTAGGAATCTGTTACTAGCAACCAAAATAATATGCATTCAAATTCTTGTTAACTGCTCTGTTTTAATATTCATCGTGGTTCTCCTCTCAAATTTCTTCAGTGTTTTCATCCTTAAAGATTATAGCACAAATACAATAAGTAGGTCTGTAATTTGTGTATAGTCTGGATTTACAACCTAAGTGAATGTCCAGATTACATACATTTAATCACAGTGAGTGTGTCTCACCATCTGTAATTACAGTTTCATTCCATAGCAGTTACAGACTTAGGTATTTAGGGGATCTAGTTGAGATTATTATAGTGAATAAAGTTTGATCTTCTTTCTTACTTCTTTACTAATCCACTTGTTTTTTGCAGCTGCTTGCACATATGTTAATGGAATTTAAGATTGTCTTAGTTTATTAATTTTTGTCCCCGGTTCCCTCTGTGGGTATAGAAAGTGCTTAAGCAGTGCCCCACATGTCATTCCATGTTAATTTTTCTTTCTTTTTTTTTTCTTTACTAGTAAAAGGAATAAATAATGTTTCCTTTTATATAGACACTTCAACATTTTTAACTAGGGAAATTGATACCCTATCACCACCACCATCTAGTCGGTTGAATACTGGTTCCAGCTGTTGTAGAAGATTAACTAGGCCAGTATAGTAATAGATCTTGTTCCACATGATAGTCTTTGAAAACCAGAAAAATGCTGAAGGGTCCTTACCATCAATGTTACTGCCACCAAATGTTTAAATAGCATCTTAGAAGTTAAAAAGTTCATACATATGAATTCAGTCCTCACAACAGCCTTCAAAGATGTCTTTTAATATTCGTTATTTATAATGAAAAAACTGAAGAGTGCAATTAAAAAAATTATATCTTAATAACACATAGTTGCTATCCCAAGACTAAAACATGGCTTTCTGTCTGTGTTAGTGTTTTTCCGGCACCATGGCGACAATATAAAAATCTGAGTATTTTCCACAAAAAATGTGGAATCTTGAAATGCACTCTAACCATACTTCCATTAAATAATTGGATGAACTCATACCAAATGCAACACTGATATAAGCTTGCATGATAGCCTGGGGCCCCTGCTCTCTTTCACAGCACTTGTGTAAAAGTGCCATTCTCTCTCTCTCTGTTTTTTTTTTTTTTTTTTTTCAAAGACAGAGTCTTGCACTGTCGCCCAGGCTGGAGGGCGGTGGCACGATATCGGCTCACTGCAACCTCCACCTCCGGGGTTCAAGCAATTCCCTGCCTCAGCTTACTGAGTAGCTGGGATTACAGGCACCCGCCACCATGCCAGGCTAATTTTTGTATTTTTAGTAGAGACAGGGTTTCATTATCTTGGCCTTCAAGACCGTCTTGGTCTTGAACTCCTGACATCGTGATCCACCCACCTTGGCCTCCCAAAGTGCTGGGATCATTCTCTTCTTTCTTGCCGTTCTCTTTGCCACGCTTCAGTGAGGTAGGCAGGAATATGTGTGTGTGTGTGTGTGTGTGCGTGTGTGCGTGTGTGTGTGTGGTGGAATTGTTTTGCTGATCACTAGGGGGCTTCAAAGGTGAATCAAATACCTTTACCCCAGAAAGTTCGGGTCTGTATAAAAGGCACTGGAGCTGAAGAACAGACTCAGTTTATGGGGGGAAAGGGAGCCAGGAAGGACAGTTCACAACAGTGGTCCCAGGGGGAGATCTTAGGGGAGTGGAGTTTGGGAAGTACAAATGATGTGTAAAATAAACAGGGTGATAAGATTGGGAAGGATAAGAAAGGCTATGCCAGACTAAGGAATTTGGGCATCATTCTACAGGCAGTTGGGAGCTATTACAGGTTTTTCAGTTGTTTAATGATATGGCCATGGCTGGGATGCTTATCTGTTTTTACAGTAAACTTTGAAGTCTGTGTTTCCCATGCCTCCCATGTCCCTTCCATCAACAACTCTATTCTACTTGCAGAATATATTGCAGACCCAGCTTCTGTAGACAGCCTCCACTGTCACAAGGCTCACCCAAGCCACTGTCATCTCTCTACTGGGCTGCCACAGCAGCTTCTTTAGTGGCTTGTTGCTTTTATGCTTGCCTTGCCACTACATTCTGCACAGCTAAGTAACTTACAAGTCCAAATAAATGTTATCACTGTCTGTGACCTGGCCCTGCCTCTCTCTTGAAAGCATGTTCTATCCTCTCTTCCCTGACCCTCCCTCACTTCAGACTACATTTGCTGATTGATCTGCCTGGAATGATCTTTCCTCAGATTATCACATGGTTAGCTCCTTACCAAAAGAGGCCTTCTTGCTCTTTGATATAGACAAGGCTCAGCGCCAGTGACACTCTCCATCATTTACCTGGTTCATTTTCTTCATAGCACTTACTGCTATTGGGTGGATTTCCATACTGGTTTGTGAGTTTAATACTTGTCCCCTAAGCTGCTCAACTAGATGTATGCAGGGGCTTTGTTCACTTCTATATTCCCAGTGCCTGGAAGAGTCCTGGCACTTAGTACATTTTAATTGAATTAATTAATTTAGAGATTTGAACGACTAGAGCAGGAGGCCATATTGGAGCTAGTTGCGGGGTTTCTTGGACAATGAGAATACATTGAGGGTCTTGTCAGTGGGAATGAAGGGAGGGGGCAGGCAAAAAAAATGAGGTCATAGGGAGAACTAACAGATTTGACATGGTTTGAAGTGTTGACTTGTCGGAGAGGGAAGAGGTAAAGCATTTTGAGCTTAGATGAGCTATAGGAGCCCAGGAGAAGTTTCTGGATTTGGTGGTGAAAGGAACAGTTGTAGAGGTGCCATGTTTGAGTACTGCTGGGATGGAGGTTTCCAGCACACAGTTGCATTTTGAGGTTATTCAGAGATTTTTGTGTTACCTGAGAGGCATTGCTACAAATGAAGCAAGGATAATGGCTCAGAAGATGCTGGGGGAAGCCATATTTCCTACTCAACTATAGCATGGCTGTAGCAAGTCATTGAACCTCTCTGAAGCTCAGGTTCTTCATCTGTAAATGATAATAAAATGTCTCATGGCAGGGTGGTTCTGAAAATTAAACTCAAAATGTCTCATGGCAGGGTGATTCTGAAAATTAAACTTCTCTCAATGTATTATATTTCTCCCTCTTTTTTTTTTTTAGCTTATCAGTATGAGAGTTTATATTTGTTTACTCTAGCTATTCACATCCTAACTACATAGTATACTGTGATTCCATTTCATTTCTTGTACAAGTCTTATTATTTTTTTGGTACCAGTCACTCTTTCATCTCCAAACTTTCCTCAAAATCTGAAACATTTTCTCTCAGTAATTTCAAACCAACATGTATTCAGTCAGTTTATTTTTCCCTCCCCTTAGAATTACCTTTCCTGGCCTCCTCTGGCTTCATGCTCCAATTTGGATAGTTTGCTCTCTCAGTTTGATGCATAGCTGTGTCATCTGGAATCCCATTATCTTCTCTTGTTTTGGATCCTCTGTATCCAGATCTTATTTTCTTCCTCATTATTTACCTCACTTCTTCATTCTGTCAAGGAACATTCATCCTGTAGCTTTCTGAGAAAGAATACATGGGAGGTGATCTCTTTGAGACTTTGTAGAGCTTTATTCCACTTTCATACTTTATTGACCTTTTGGCTGAATATAGAATTCTAGGTTGGAAATAATTTTTCCTCAGCATTTTGAAGATAGTGCCTCATCATCTTTTAGCTTCAGGTGTTGCTGTTGTTGAGAAATCTGATGCCACTGTAATACCATTGCTTTCCATGTGATCTTTTCTTCCCATTTGAAAGTTTTTAGACAGTTCTCTCCTTCCTTAGTATTTTAATATTTCATAGTGTTAAATCATCGTGGGGCCCCTTTTTCATGAGTTGTACTGCAAGGTTGATGGACCTTTTCAGTTTGAACACTCATCTTCAATTCTTGGAAATGTTTTTGAATTATTTCTTTGAAATTTTACTCCTTTTATTTTTTCTAGTCTCTCTTTCTAAAACTCCTGTTATTCACATATTGGATAGTTCTGGCCTAGCCTTATGATTTTCTTATATTTTTGACTCATTTTTCATCTTTTTAATTATTTTGTTGTTGTTTTGTTGTACTTTTCTTCTGCTCAGTACACTTGCCCAAATTTTCCCTGTGTTACTCTTTTGTTTCTTTTTTTTTTTAATTATACTTTAAGTTTTAGGGTACATGTGCACAACATGCAGGTTAGTTACATATGTATACATGTGCCATGTTGGTGTGCTACACCCAGTAACTTGTCATTTAACATTAGGTATATCTCCAAATGCTATCCCTTCCCCCCTCCCCACCCCACAACAGGCCCCGGTGTGTGATGTTCTCCTTCCCGTGTCCATGTGTTCTCATTGTTCAATTCCCACCTATGAGTGAGAACATGTGGTGTTTGGTTTTTTGTCCTTGCGATAGTTTGCTGAGAATGATGGTTTCCAGCTTCATCCGTGTCCCTACAAAGGACATAAACTCATCCTTTTTTATGGCTGCATAGTATTCCATGGTGTATATGTGCCACATTTTCTTAATCCAGTCTATCATTGTTGGACATTTGGGTTGGTTCCAAGTCTTTGCTATTGTGAATAGTGCTGCAATAAACATACGTGTGCATGTGTCTTTATAGCAACATGATTTATAATCCTTTGGGTATATACCCAGTAATGGGATTGCTGGGTCAAATGGTATTTCTAGTTCTAGATCCCTGAGGAATTGCCACACTGACTTCCACAATGGTTGAACTAGTTTACAGTCCCACCAACAGTGTAAAAGTGTTCCTGTTTCTCCACATCCCCTCCAGCACCTGTTGTTTCCTGACTTTTTAATGATCGCCATTCTAACTGATGTGAGATGGTATCTCATTGTGGTTTTGATTTGCATTTCTCTGATGGCCAGTGATAATGAGCATTTTTTCATGTGTCTGTTGGCTGCATAAATGTCTTCTTTTGAAAAGTGTCTGTTCATATCCTTTGCCCACTTTCATATCCTTTGCCCACTTTTTGATGGGGTTGTTTGTTTTTTTCTTGTAAATTTGTCGAAGTTCATTGTAGATTCTGGATATTAGCCCTTTGTCAGATGGGTAGATTGCAAACATTTTCTCCCATTCTGTAGGTTGCCTGTTCACTCTGATGGTGGTTTCTTTTGCTGTGCAGAAGCTCTTTAGTTTAATTAGATCCCATGTATCAATTTTGGCTTTTGTTGCCATTGCTTTTGGTGTTTTAGACATGAAGTCCTTGCCCATGCCTATGTCCTGAATGGTATTGCCTAGGTTTTCGTCTAGGGTTTTTATGGTTTTAGGTCTAACATTTAAGTCTTTAATCCATCTTGAATTAATTTTTGTTTAAGGTGTAAGGAAGGGATCCAGTTTCAGCTTTCTACATATGGCTAGCCAGTTTTCCCAGCACCATTTATTAAATAGGGAATCGTTTCCCCATTTCTTGTTTTTGTCAGGTTTGTCAAAGATCAGATGGTTGTAGATATGCGGCATTATTTCTGAGGGCTCTGTTCTCTTCTATTGGTCTATATCTCTGTTTTGGTACCAGTACCATGCTGTTTTGGCTACTGTAGCCTTGTAGTATAGTTTGAAGTCAGGTAGCGTGATGCCTCCAGCTTTGTTCTTTTGGCTTAGGATTTACTTGGCAATGCGGGCTCCTTTTTGGTTCCATATGAACTTGAAAGTAGTTTTTTCCAATTCTGTGAAGAAAGTCATTGGTAGCTTGATGGGGATGGCATTGAATCTATAAATTACCTTAGGCATTGAATCTATAAATTAGGATTGACTTGGCAATGCAGGCTCCTTTTTGGTTCCATATGAACTTTAAAGTAGTTTTTTCCAATTCAGTGAAGAAAGTCATTGGTAGCTTGATGGGGATGGCATTGAATCTATAAATTACCTTGGGCAGTATGGCCATTTTCACAATATTGATTCTTCCTACCCATGAGCATGGAATGTTCTTCCATTTGTTTGTATCCTCTTTTATGCCATTGAGCAGTGGTTTGTAGTTCTCCTTGAAGAGGTCCTTCACGTCCCTTGTAAGTTGGATTCCTAGGTATTTTATTCTCTCTGAAGCAATTGTGAATGGGAGTTCACTCATGATTTGGCTCTCTGTTTGTCTGTTATTGGTGTATAAGAATGCTTGTGATTTTTGTACATTGATTTTGTATCCTGAGACTTTGCTGAAGTTGCTTATCAGCTTAAGGAGATTTTGGGCTGAGACGATGGGGTTTTCTAGATATACAATCATGTCATCTGCAAACAGGGACAATTTGACTTCCTGTTTTCGTAATTGAATACCCTTTATTTCCTTCTCCTGCCTGATTGCTCTGGCCAGAACTTCCAACACTATGTTGAATAGGAGTGGTGAGAGAGGGCATCCCTGTCTTGTGCCAGTTTTCAAAGGGAATGCTTCCAGTTTTTGCCCATTCAGTACGATATTGGCTGTGGGTTTGTCATAGATAGCTCTTATTATTTTGAGATACGTCCCATCAGTACCTAATTTATTGAGAGTTTTTAGCATGAAGCGTTGTTGAATTTTGTCAAAGGCCTTTTCTGCATCTATTGAGATAATCATGTGTTTTTTGTCGTTGGTCCTGTTTATATGCTGGACTACGTTTATTGATTTTCGTATGTTGAACCAGCCTTACATCCCAGGGATGAAGCCCACTTGATCATGGTGGATAAGCCTTTTGATGTGCTGCTGGATTTGGTTTGCCAGTATTTTATTGAGGATTTTTGCATCAATGTTCATCAGGGATATTGGTCTAAAATTCTTTTTTTTTATTGTGTCTCTGCCAGGCTTTGGTGTCAGGATGATGCTGGACTATTTTATTTCTTTTGGTCTCTGTCTTTCCTAAAACAGAGGCCTAACTAAAACAACTAATAATCCTAGATTGTCTGTACTCTTTAATAGTTAAATAGCAACTGTTTGGTATTAACTATTTAATGGTTAAATGCCAAGCCGAACTAAAAACCTTTTGTGTACGAGTCATACTTGCCATCTTGAAGCTCTTACCCTAAGGCAAGGACACGTTTTCTTGGGGGTGTCTCTCAAGTAGGTCTTTAGTCTCGAGTTGGCTGCGTTGCTGGAAAGGGATTATCCAGTCTCTTCTTGGAGGATATCAGCTTGATTTCTTGCATCCTGGGACCTGGTTATTTCACTGTTTAGCAAAAGACTTACACCTCAGCTCCCTGTTTTCAGTGTGTAGCCTCTTTCCTGCCCTGGGCTAACCCTGATGCTCCCAAGTCTCAACTCTCTAGTTCACCTTCTCTAGAGAGTAAATATCCTGGCTTCTTCAGGGTTAGGGAGGAGTCACTTCCTTTTTGGAAAGGAATTGCAGTTCTGATCTCCTGTTCTAGATCAGGAGTTGGCAAAGTTTTTCTGTAAAGAGCTAGAGAATAAAGATTATGGGCTTTGCAGCCTATGTCACGGTCTCTGTGGCGTGTTGTCCTCCTTCTCTTCCTCCTCCTCCTTTTTTTTTTTTTTTAAAACAACCCTTTAAAAACTAAAAACAAAACAAAATAATGGCATTCTTAGCAGGACAACCTCTGGTCTAGAGGATTCTTTTGGACACTGTCAACCTACCATCTTTTATCATCTCTACCCTGTACCCCTGCCTTCAGAGGATCTTGAAGCCTACAATTTCTGAACCTTTTTGCATTTTATGGCAAAACTGGTTTGGTTTCCTGTGGGTATCCTCCACTCCAGTTTTCCCCTGCCTCATGAAAACTTAGGTTTCAGCTTTCATGGGTTTGCTAGGTGAGCAACCACTTATCTGTCTTCTTACCGTTTTCCAAAAGGTCAGTTTTTTCCTTGTCTGCCTCTTTCTCTGCCCTTACTGGGCTATGGCTTTTTTCTTCCTTTCCCATCAGTTCACTAGGATTTGGAGAGGGAGGGAGAAAAATACATGTATTTAATATAGTAAGTTTAACCAGAAGCTCCCACCAAATCCAATTTGGTTGGGTTTGATTTTTTACTACTCTCTTTGATAGTTCTTGGGTTAATTTTGCATTTATTCTCCACGTGCTCACTTGCTATGCCAGATGTTTGAAGAAGATGTCCTTGGGCAAGAAAAATGAGGGGTTTTAAAATATAATGTTCTTGAAATGTTCACAATGGTTCAGTGTGTGAGATCTCAAGGAGGCCCAACTCTTTCTAACCACCAGACTCTCATCATAGAAATGCAGTTTCACCCTTATTTGTGCGAACCATCAGAAGCATTTAAAAATGTTTATAATAAAGTTTGTGGCTTATTGTTTCAAATTGCATTTAAAGTAGTAAACTGAAGCTTTTGGTGGTGTGTCCCTGACAGCAGGGAGAGCCTGTGGTAAGTGATCCCTAAGAGTTGATTAAAGGGAGTCGTTGAGCATTTTTTCCTGTATTTGTGTTTTGGTCCTTTAATCTGGTAGCGTTTCCAATTCCATTCTGAATACAGTAATGCACATTCCCTCCCCCACTTATATCTTCTTGACAGCATGTGGCATTTTCTTTGCCAAATGGCCCCTGTTCAGGCATAAACCTGCCTTTGCCGTCAAGTATATAATGAGGTATGAACAATGGTGATTATCAGAAAATGGGCATTTTTCAAGATCTTATTCATGCCACATTTTTATTCTAATAATCAAATGAAAATTGAAAATTAAAAAAGTAAAATTCACTGAAAAATAACTACTAGTCCTTTCTGCCTAGGTTCACCTTTCCTCGCCAGTGAAGATGGTGTGCTTGGCGGAGTGATTGTCCTCCGTTCATGCAGATGTTCTGCCGAGCCTGACTCCTCCCAAAATAAGCAGACACTTCTAGGTAAGTGAGACATATGCATTGTGTGTGTCTTTCTATTTTTTTTTCCCAAGAAAAAATGAAAATATTTATACCCTTAAGTCAGTAATTTTAAACTGCGGGAGGGTCAGCATGCTTTATTGATATCTGAACATTCCTGTTCTACTGATCTTTTTCCATAGGTAAGCATGTAAAAGATGAATGTTCATTTTTAAGTGTACACCTTAGAGAATATATTTCAAATAAGCTTAGAACCAAGGACCTTTACTAAAGTCCAGTATTAAGAACGTTGGACGCTGTATTCAAGCCCTATCTTATTCCACAAAGCATTTGAGATGACCCATAACAAGGCACACAGTAATAGAGAAGCTTCTTCCTATTCCCCTTCCCCAAAAGGAATGAGAAGCATGTGAAGAGCTACTGGCCTAGAGGTCAGTCCTGGCTCCGTGGCTCATTAGCCATGACACCTTCGTGCATTGGTCTTGCTGTTCCATGCTGCTTCATCTGTAAAACAAGGACGTCTGCCCTGGCCTCCTCATAAAGCTTTGGTGAGGGAGGGTCAAATGAGCATTTTTGCAGATTTGCAGGTGTCCATCCAGATGTGTGGTTTTGTTTCTAGCCAAGCACCAGTGGGGATGAAACCCAGCCCACCCTCTGTGAAGGCACAGAGTTGTGGGGCTGCCACTGACTGCAGGGTTGCTTTTTTCTAATCCATCTCTCCAGAGGGGACACATTAAAAAAATCTGCATAAAGGTGACACATGCACTAGCAGGGGCACTATATATTATTTTTTTAAAGTTAACTTTTTAACTGAAGCATACATACATTTAGAAAAGTCTACAAATCATAACTGCAACTGCTTGATGAATTATCACAAAGTGAACCCACCCCCTGTAACAAGCATCCAGATTAAAAAAAAAATAGAACTTTACCACAACCCCAGAAATCCCCTTTGGACACCTTCTGGTCTCTATCCCCTCCAAAGTTAAACAGTACGCTCACTTCTAACACCATGGTTAGTTCTGCCTCGTTTCATTTATTATGTAAATAGAATCAGGAATATGTATCACTTGTGTCTAATCTTCAGTCAGCATTCAAGCTTGTTAGATTCAACAATGTTACATGCAGTAGGAGTTTGTACGTTTTCATTGCTGTGTTATATTCTACTGTATGGCACTAGCTCAGTGTATTAGTCCATTCTTCTGTTTTTTTTGTGTGTGTTTTTTGTTTTTTTTTAATACAAACACTATAGGTCATCCACGGGGGTTGTGGTAGTTTAACCCTTCCCATAAATTTCCTTACAGAAAGCGTGAGTGGTGCCTGATGTATATTGTGTGATTGTTGTCAATTGCTATAGTACACGTCCCTTCATAGTTTATGAAATAGAAGACTGAGTGTTTTTTATGGGTATAAAAAATACTTTTTCTATAGAAGCCCAAAACATTTTCATAAAATCTCTTTGTTCATTCTTCAGAGGAAAAGTACACTTTATATAAAAGGCCTTTTTCTCCACCTGGACTGTAACCACCAGCTGTATTTTTTTTTTTTTTTTTTTTGCCATAGTGTCTCCTTCTACCCTCTGTACGTAGTACCTAGGTTACTCCAAGGAGATATGCTTTTTAACAGTCATGTTTTGTTAAACCAAGATAAATACTAGTTTTCTTCTTTGGTATCTTAATCGTTGTTGAATCCTTTGAATGTTCTTCCAGTTAGATAGTTAAACTCAACCTGGTTGGTTTTAAACATATGCAGAGGATGGACATGGGGTTTCCATAAAACCTTTCCAGGGACATGGACGAAGTGGGAAACCATCATTCTCAGCAAACTTAACACAGGAACAGAAAACCAAACACCACATGTTCTCACTCATAACTGGGAGTTGAACAGTGAGAACACATGGACACAGAGAGGGGAACATCACACACCAGAGCTTGTCGGGGGTGCGGGGCTAGGTGACGGATAGCATTAGGAGAAATACTTAATGTAGATGACAGGTTGATGGGTGCAGCAAGCCCTCCATGGCACGTGTATACCTATGTAACAGACCTGCACGTTCTGCACATGTATCCCAGAACTTAAGGTATAATAAAACAAACAAACAAAAAACCTCAGAAGAATAACCCTTAGTGTTTGGGCAGCGGTGGGTTGGGGGGGCATTAAAATTGTTTCATCGATTATTCCTAAAAAGGAGTATCACAGTACTTTGCTGAGCCTGGACTCTTACCCATTTGTGTTAACCCTGAAAACTGTAATGTCTTTTTGGTTGTCTTTTCATTTTTGGTGGTACAGAAATGCATATTTAAGGATAAGTCATAGTATTTTAGCTCATGTTATATAGTTTTATTACCAATGTAGTGATTTATAAACTGGTTCCTACTCTTTATTTCAAGAGGAAGCATTAAGTGTGAAGTGCCAGTTTATGAAATAAGTGAAACCTTGCTGTTCGTTAACTGGAGGCATGGATGCTTATGAAGCTTATCTACTAAAACCTGGCGAACATAGGCTAATGTCAACTTACAGATGCTACCAATTATGTGAACTTTCTATAAAAGTTATGAATGTTAAGTATTTGGTAAGAAAATAAATTCAAACAGTATAGAAGGATAGGAAACAAAGTAAATTCAAACAGTATAGAAGGACAGGAATCAAAGATGTGAAAATCACCTTTTACACTCCATTTCCAGAGCCACCAGTCAGTCTTTGGTTCTGGTTATTCTCACGGGAATCACCCTCACTCTATAGAATGTGCTCACACATCTATTTCTTGATTAGTCAGTAACTTGTGACCCCTTGCTGTGAAAAAATTAAAAACTTAGCTCACACCATGTCCCACTTCCCTTCCTTCTTGATTTTTGTTGGAATTCTGCTCTAACTTGAAATAATATGTTTAATTTTATTGCACTTTAACACACTGTTTCTTGATTCATTAACTTTATATAACGTCTATCAAACATTCCTCACCACTTCAACTATGTAAGCTGAGGAAAGTTCATGCACTGTTTTCTGTTAGTCTGTTTTCTATTGCTTATAACAGAATTCCTAAAACTAACAGAATATCTGAGTAATTTGTAAAGAAAATTAATTTATTTCTTACAGTCATGGAGGCTCAGAAGTCCAAGGTCAAGGGGCTGCATGTGATGAGGGCCTTCTTGCTGGTGGGGACTATCTGTAGAGTCCCATAGGGGCACAGGATGTCACATGGTGAGGGGGGCTAAGTGTCCTAGCTCAGGTCTCTCTTCATCTTCTTATAAAGCCACCAGTTCCACTCCCATGATAACCCATTAATCTATGAAGATATTAATCCATTCATGAGGGCAGAGTCCTCATGACCTACTCACGTCTTCAGGGTCCCACATCTTAATACTGCCGTATTGGGGAATAGGTTTCAACATGGATTTTGGAGGAAACAAACATTCAGACCCTATAGTGTTTGCTTTTCTCCTTTTCTCTTCCTCCTTCACTCTCCTACCTCACCTCAACCTCTGTCAACAATACCATTGTTGTTATGATTATTAACATTTTTGCCTTCTTATATCTGTACTTATCTCTATAGTTTGATCAGGGATTGATTCTAAATAATGTCAGTAACCAGCATTAACAGCATCAAGATTATAGTATAGATAGTGCTCACTGCATACCCTAGAAGCAGAAGATTGGACCCAAAAGATGAGGGTTTGTCATAAACCTCTGCCTGTAAAAGGGGACTATTTCAGTCATCAAGATCAAGTGGATTCTCCTTTCTATCAGTTGCTCCAAATCAGGCTATAAATTAATTTGCTTCGTGTTTGGACTGTGACTTCCCATTTATTGCTTTTTCACTGTCATAAGAGTGTAACTATAAACTCGTGGCTCCTGGATGCTCAGTAATTTCTAGTAACCAGGAAAGCTGAGAAGTCTTTCTTTTCTACACATCCAAATAAAACAAAACAATTTCCAAAATTAAAAAAAAAACTTAACTGCTGTATATTGTTAATCACTTTTTTGGTCCCAAGAATAATATAATCACACAATCTCCTACAGTAGCCTTTTCTGCGTCCACTTTCTTTTCTCAAAATTGTAAATAATGTTCTCATTACACCACACAAGCAGTTTTCAGTTGAACCTCATTGCCACTTGATGGAGTTTCCTGGAAGCCGTTACATAGACTTTCCTCTTGACAAATACATTAGTTATCAGAGCTCCAGTGGGCTGCTTCCAAGGTGATATGACTCAAGTAACAGACACTTTTGAGTGTCTTTTGTCTTTGTCTACTGATTTGTGAATAGAATCGGAGAATCTCAGGTATGAAGGAACTTTCAAAGTCCACTTCTGTGACCTTGTTACAGGTGCTTTTTCCATAGTTTGTTGAATACTCCTCCCTTCAAGAGGTGGAGCTCAATTTCCCTGCCCTTGACTGTGAGCCAAACACTAGAGACTTGCTTCCAACCAATAAATTTATGGCAGAAGTGACAGTGTCCAATTTCTGAGACTAGGTCAAAAAGGCATTGTGGCTTCCTCCTTGGGCTCTCTGTTGAGTCACTCCCTCTGGGTGAGACCAACTGCCATGTCATGAGGACACTCAAGCAGCACTGTGGGGAAGCCCACTTCGCAAAAAACTGCGACTTCCTCCCAGCGACTGCTTCTGAGGAACCGGGGCTTCCTGCCAACAGCCTCAGAGATCTGAGTGAGCCTTCAGATGACAGCAGTCTGTGGCAACATCTTGACTGAAATCTCATGGGAGACCCTGCAAAAGAACCACCCAATGAAGCCACCGTGAAATTTCTGACCCACAGAAACTGTGAGATAATAAGTGTTTGCTGTCTTAAACCACCGCATTTTGAGAGAATTTATTATGTAGCAGTAGATAACTAATAAACTTTTTAAGCCCTTTTGTCTAATGAGCTGTGATGACAAATCAAGGTGCTCTGTTGCCATCTTTAGGCAGCTGTTGGGTTTTGGTTTTCATCAGTAGATCCTGATTCTCTTTTTGGGGACCCTCTAGGACAAATATGATGCGTGTCCTCTTACATTGCATTCTGTAATCAAGTTTCCCTCACCTCCTTAGCCTCCTCACCTCCAGCCTTTCTTCCTCTATTTGTCCCCTCAGTCCCATCTCCATTATTGCTCCCAGAGTTCTTTCTATATAACAACTCTGCAGCTGGCCCAGAGAACATAGCCATGGGTCCCAAACCAGGGACAGGAGAGAAGACTTCCCCAAAGAAGAAAGGGCAAAAATGAGAACCTGACCTAGAGAGCCACACCAATCCCAAGATCAGAAGGACACTGTTCAACTCAAGAGTGACATAAGTATAGGTAATTAGTTTACTATATGTCTAAGCTAAATGTTGAATCTTCTTATGTATGCTAAAATAAAACAAACATGTATCTGTTACTTCAATGCTCTCTACCTTTAATTTTTCAGTAGGCAGCACACAGACACACACACTCACACACACCCTCTGCTGGTGAATTTCCTATAGCACAAATGGGAGCTACCTAACTTGATGGGAAATGACATCCCCTGATCTGACCTCAGAATATGCTTTCAGTGTTATTTCTGACTAGTCCTTTAAAAAAAAAAAAATTGACAAATAATTGTAATAATTGTATATGTTCATGGAGTTCAACTAGTTTTTCTCTTCCTTCATTCATTCTCAATGTCTCAACTCTGGCCACTCCACATCACTTGGTCTTCCAAAGAGTTATTTTTTTCCCCCAATAACTTGCATATGCTCTTGCTGTGCTAAGCTCTGGGCCAATACAAGTCTTTAAAACCCTGATCAAATGTGAATCTTCTTCGAATCCTCTGGAAGTCCTCTCCCCAGGTGATTTGCTCTTTCCTTGTGCTCTGATAGCACCATGCAATTGACATTCCTTCTAACAATGACTGTGACACATCCTAGCCCCTTCTCGTAGGCCAGCACTTCTTAATCTTTTTTCTGAACTCAGTTATTTGAGAGGAATAAATCATAGGTCTTTGAGCTCCAGTGACACACACAGGGGCTATAGAGGTTTGAAATATCTTTCCAGGGGCTGGAAAATTCCACTGCTTCTAAGAATCGTACCACCAGATTGTGAACTATTTGAGGGCAGAAGCCATGTCATATTGAACTTAATAGGTTCCCAATAATTATTGGATGGATGATTTAGGTGCCAAATGGAGTTTCTTTATTGATGATTTAGCAGAAACTTTAAAAGAAGTTGACTCTTGTTCCAGAAAAATGAAATACCACAGAAAATATTCTCATGCTCATAAAAAAACAAACAATATTGGTTGGAAATATTGGATAATGAGGAGCATCCAAGAAGTAGATGATTTTGTGGCAGTTTAAAGGGATCACAGAGGAAAGTCTCTGCAAATAGCCTTGTAAAGGGACAATTTGGATGTGAACATGTTTGCAACACCCATCCTGCCACCTCCTACCCCCAGATCATGAGATGCTGACAAAGCCCAGCCTACAAATCGCTGATTTAACGCAAAGCAAATGCTTGTCCCTGGAATGAAACAGCTGAAAAGAATTAATTTTCTCTCTGCTTTTAGAAAAAAAATAAGCCAATATATTTTTACCTGCTGAAGTACAATTACATGTGCTTTCCAGGCCTCTACAGAAGTGCTTTATTGAGGCTGCCGTATATAGTAATGTTAATAAATGGATAAACAAAGGCAGGCATACCAAATCAAGTCTTCTGGTGAAAAAAATGAGTTCTTTACCATTTTAAGCTTGTAATTAGATACAGGTAATTAGAATATATGCAAATATATAGCATAAACAGCCAATCTTAGCATATGGGTTAATTTCCTGTTTTGCACCTTGTACCAAAACGTGTTGCTGGGAGCCTGGTAGACCCTTATGAAGTTCAAGGGTGTCTGCCAGGGAGTGGTCAGTAGGAAGCAGAGAATGTGGGGATCAGTGAAAAACAGATTCCATATATTTAAGAAAAATCTTAAGCAATTCAGGATAGGAGGCATATGGGCTCTTAGAAGTAAAAAGAGGCTGTGTGTTTAGCCAGTGGCCTTTGTGCCAAGCTTGTGTCGGAGTTCTTCATCCTAAACAGATTTGAGGCCCACAGTTCATCCAGAGCCTGATTATGCGATGAGCACACATGTAATTGTTACCTTGCCATTAAGTTAACCCCACCTTACCCAGAGAATAACTTCAGATTCTTTCCTATCGACAGATGTGTTCATAATGCTGATAATTAACTTTTGTACATGATCCTGCTTCCATTTGTCCAGCTACCCTTTTATCCTTTTTTTCATCTTTTACTATGAAATGTTTCATATATTTTTAAAAGAAGGACATAATAAATTTGTGAGTTATAAAGGAGAATAATAAAATGAACACCTGTGGACCTGCCACTGAGCCTAAGAAATTGCCCATTACCCATATGTTTGAAGCCCCTATGTGGGCCTCTCTGATCTTACTACTGTGCTTTCTCCCCATCCTTTACTTTGTGTTTACCCCCTGCTTTTCCTGAAAGCTTTTTCACACTTTTGTATATCTCTAAATGGTACATTGTTTAGTTTTCCTTGATTTTAAACTTTATATAAATGGTGTATTATATGATTTATTATATGAAAATTTTTGCATGTTCTCACATAATTACCTGAAAGGATAATGAGTTATTTTATCATTGTAGACATAGCTCTATCAAATCAAACTGTTTTACTGTGGCCAATTAGAACTCAAATGCAGTATTTTCCTCCCTCTTTTCAGAATAGGCAAAGTTCTTTATCGAGTACTTTGTTTTGTTGCTGTTACCAAAGTATGCTGTGGTTTCAAAATAAAAAATGTTAAATTGAATTGATGCTTCCTGGAACATTAAAAAGATAAAAGATTATTTTACTGTAAGTTAAAATTCCAAACCGCCTTTTGGTTTTACTGGTATTAAAAATTTGGTGAGCACATATAAACACATGTACTTCAAAGGAGCTTCGTTCTCAGGGCACCGGCAATATCACTTATTTCCATTACATGGCACGCGCCACAGTGAGCACTTATGACTAGGCATTTCTGCTGGGCTCACATGATCATAAAAGTAACCATCAAAGAGAAGGCAAATTTCCTTTTAGGCTGGTAGTGGGAAAAGAGGTACTTATAGATGTTTGTCTGATGTTAATAACTTTATCTTAAAAATGGAATTAAAACTTTGTTCTACGTGACAGTTCATTGTCATCGTTGGAAGCTCATTTCTTTAGTGCCTCAGCAATGTTTTGGAATTGTTACATCTTCACTGTAGTGAAGATATCTCTTAAGAGAGAAGCCACATTTTAGTTCTTATTTAAGGATCAGATGGAACGAAGAACAGTAAGTAACTTAGATGCAAGGCGAATAAGGCAGACATGATATTTAAACTTTTCAACAATGAAGAGTAGCATTAATCTGATGAAGTAGTGCTCTGAGATTAATATTTTCAGAATTAGTTTTGGTTTTATAATACAAAGATATTGATTGCAAGTATCTATAATCTGCCACTTTGTTTATACCAGGACTTTCTTTCCTTTAAATCATGAACATATCTCTATATATTGTATCACTAATATACTCTGAATATCGGAAACAGAGTTTCATCTGTAATTTTCTTCTCCATCATGAGAAGTATAGTTCTAGTGATTATCTTGCCAAGAATTATTATTTTTTGGCTCACAAAGTTTTCCATCTGAAATATAGAATACAAAAATTTATGAATAGAATTCTAGTGACTATGTAATTCTTATTACACTCAGGAAATTTTATAGTCAGTTTCATCTGCTCAAAGGATAACAGAGTTTACCATGAAATAAATCCTAAAAATGTATTGGTTGAATGAATAAAATTGCGTTTTAATAAAACTTGTTTTACTGAATGGTTTTCTGTTCACCAAAGAACTTCCAAGTCCCAACCAAGTGGCCCTGTTTCCAGCAGCTTCTAATACAATAAAAGGATAAAACAGGAAGATAATTGAAGTGTCCTCCAGGGCTTGTGTTACTATTTGACCCACATCCTCCTCTTTTCAATCAGCATCCTTTGTTAGTTAGTCTTGAACAAATCTGAACAAGCCTTGGAAAGAGGGAATGATTATTTTCTTGGCTTAGTGTAACCAGGATTCTATAGAACTCAGTCCCCGTTGCTCCCAAGACAGTTAAGTGGTGAAAGTTTTTCAGGGAAGCATGCCAAGTCAAAGTTTCTTCACGGCCGTAATGGGGCATGCATTATATGAGTCTTAAGGATTCCATGTCAAGACAGTAAAGCGTCTTTGCATTTTTTTTTCTAAAGATAAACCCCCTGCTGCTTATAAAGACCCTAACAACCAGGGGCAAAAATCTACAGTGATAAGAGGAGGCTGTTCTATTTACAGCGCCTCATTCTTCCCATTTAAAAAATGAATTTCTCTTTATTCAATAAGGAGTAACTTAAATACTGTGCAAAATGTCCAAGGGCGTGCCATTTGACCTAAGGCTCAGGAGTGGCAGCTAACTTGGCAACTGCCCAGCCCAAGACGGTTCTGATTTTGGAGTTCTGTTTTCCTTGCAAGCAAGTCTGGGATGTGAAGCCAAGCAGAGAGGTTTTAAGTGGGTGTGGGAGCCAGTGCAGCTGGGGGTTGTTAACAACAATTGGAGGACAACATATGTATATATATTTTTAAAGAGGAGGAGAGTGGCTGATGACTTCTTTCTGGTCAGAAAAAAGAATCCATTTGGATAGAAAAAACTTACTTGCAACCTGGTAAGGAAACGGTTTTGTCTGACTTAATTTAAACAGGATGATATGTGGATGATTTTGAAAGAGAAGTATCCTAGGGAAAACATCATGAGAGAGGTAGCTTGTAGCTCTTTTAACCCATAAAGCTGGTGATTTAAATGCCACTAGGAAGCAAAGCCTTGCATTGGGGATTAAGGGCTGCTTTATATAGCAGAGCTCCACCAAGACTGAAGTAGTACCAGTGTTGGGCATATAAATTTACTTGTTCCAAATTCTTAAATACAACTTGCTGGAAAGGCTAGCCTCTAAGATTAAGTACAAATACATCCTGAAGGTTCTTATAATGCAATTAATCCATCATTTATGAAGCGCACATGTGCAGCTCATCCCTATCTAAGCCATTCTCCAATGTTGGAACAGCATCAATGGTGTGTACGTTTTCTCACATTGCATTTGTATGACATGATGTGTTAAGAAGCCACTTGATGGAGAAGAATTCTGCCAAATCTCTGTGTCCATGTTTCACATGTTAAACCTACTCGGGATCTTATTTTAGTGTGTTGTTAATGTTTTCTGATGAGAATCTTTTTGTGGTCTGGGCATTTCTAGAAGTCCCACAAAGCCCTGGGCTTTGGCCTTCTAAAGAACATAAGCATTTTTCAATCAGTAGTTGAGGTTATAAACAGTTACTAGTCACTACCAAAGGAAAATGGTCATTACTGAAAGGCTAGAAGCTTCTCTAGATGGAAATAAGCTTGAGCTTGACCACACCAAGACTGTTACAGCCAGCGCTTTCACAGGCTCAGATGTGTCACTTCAGGCCACTCATTTACCCTGCATGTTGCCGGAGTTCATGGTCTCCCTCACGTAATCATTACACCTGGAAAAATTCCAGTGCTATGAAGTAGCATTTCCCAGGTTTGCTGTGTTATTAGAATTATCTTTTAATACTCTTACCATAAACTTCCATTTTCAGTGTATGTAAGAATTTAGATTAAGTACTCAAAATCAGGAGACACATTATAGACTTCCAGATATCACTGATGGTAAATGCTACTCTTTTACTGAAATTTAAAATTTTTCTATGTAACCGTATTTGAGCAAACTTTGTACTACTCTTTGCTGAGTTTTAATTATAAATTAGGACTTAACTAATAACACATTTTGAAAGCTTTTTTTGTGAGATAAACCTTACTCACAAATGTCTCTATTTATTTTAAAAAAACTTATAGTGATTTTGACCTTTTAAAATTTCTGATGGAAAAGCAGCTTGAGGAAGTTGTCAGGTACAGTGTGTGTTTGTTTTGTTCTGTTTGTTTTGATTGCTCTTTGAACATAGCAGATTTTGCCTTAAGTATATGTGTTCGGTGTAAATGGAAGTAGAGGCTTCTTCATGCCCCATCCTAAGATTTGCTTATGTTTTAGATAATCATGAGAGAAGAAACAAATTGGAAGTTTTAGACTAGTTTCACATCATGATAATACATTCTAATGAGGGACAATTAAAATATATGCTAAAATCAGAATGTCTTCATCTAAACAGGGAAGAAATTCTTCATATATATCGTAGGTTAACAGGGTAATCAAGATTTTTAGAGGCATTAAAAAATAGGAAATATATGAAAACAGGATCAAATTCAGAAGTTTCAGAAGGTGGTGAAAAATAGGTTGCCCTTCACTTAAGTTCCTTACTCAACTAGTTCCCTCTACAGGAGCAACCATTGCTGCCAGTTCCTAAGATAGTCTTCCAGAGAGACTCTACGTACTTACAAGCATGTTCATACATGTTCATCTTTTATTTTATTTCACAAAAATGGCAGCACCATATCTGTACATTATTCTCCACCTTACTTTTTTTTTTAGCCAAGCTATCTTGTAGATTAGTGTTTTTTTTTTTAAACTGCAGCATGTCACATTAATGAGTTCTAAATCAATTTAGTAAATCACAAGCAGAATTTTTAAAAAGCAATAAGTAGACTATAAAGAACCCAGTAGAAGAGATCAATACATTGTTAAGTAGAAGAGCAATTATTACTTTGTGAAATTTTAGTTATAAATAGATGTGTGTAGTAAATGACAATGTGTGGGGTTTTTTTGTTGTTGTTTGTTTTGATTTGGTTTTGGATTTTACTGTGGTTCGTGATCAAAAAGTTTGAAAAACAGTATAGTTGGTTCCATATCCATGTAGAGCTTCCTCATTTGTTTTTAATTGTTACATAGTATTTCATTGTATACAGTATCATAGTTATACATATGTCCAATAGGCAATTAATTGGTTTCCAATTTCTTGCTGATTAAAACTACTTTGATGAAGATTCTTATAAATGTGTTATTTTATATATATAAAGGCATATCTGTGGAATAAATATCTAGAAATAGAATTGCTAGGTCAAAGAGTGTGTAATTTTGATAAATACAGTCAATCCTCATTATTCCTGGATTCTGTATTTGTTAATTTGCCTACTTGCTAACATTCATTTGTAATCCATGAATCAGCATTTCAGCACTCTCATAGTCACTTGTGGACATGCATGAAGTGGTAAACATTTTGAGTCACCTCATGTGCACATTCCCAGATGAGGTGAACAAGATGATGTTCTGCCTTCCTGTCTCAGCTCTGGTACTACAAATGTATCCATTTTGTGGTCTATTTTGTGCCATGTTTTCCACATTTTCGCACTTTTTAATGATGATTTTGCCATCTAAAATTGCGCCAAGCATAGTGCTGAAGTGCTGTTTGGTGTTTCAGAGTGCGAGAAGATGGTAGTGTCTTGTGGGGAAAAATGTGCATTTTGGATAAGCTTCATTTAGGCGGAAATTATAGTGCTATTAGTGGTGAATTCATTGTTAATGAATCAACAATATAACACACTCAGATAAAAGAAGAGGAAACTCACTGATCTGTATGTGAGGCTGCTCCAGAAGGTGCTAAAGTAACATCTATGTATGCAGCAATGGAAAAGATGGAAAAGCAGCTAAATTAGTAGATTCATGGAATGATGACCAATAAAAAAAGCATAGATGACAACATTATTGTGTAACTTGAAAGCCAAAGAAATTTATGGGCATGTTACCCAGCATCAGGAAAACGTTAAACCCTTCTTGGCTAGTGTTTATGCATATACTTATTTGTAAATAAATAAGTAAATAAATATTTTTAAAAGATTAAACATTGGGAGGCCGAGGCGGGCAGATCACAAGAGACCATCCTGGCTAACACAGTGAAACCCCGTCTCTACTAAAAATACAAAAAATTAGCCGGGCGTGGTGGCGGGCGAAATTAGCCGGGCGTGGTGGCGGGCGCCTGTAGTCCCACCTACTAGGGAGGCTGAGGCAGGAGAATGGCGTGAACCCGGGAGGCAGAGCTTGCAGTGAGCCGAGATTGCGCCACTGCGCTCCAGCCTGGGTGACAGAGCGAGACTCTTCAAAAAAAAAAGATTAAACAGAAACACATATAAAATAAGGTTATTTATTGATATGCTATTAAAAATATTTTGACCAGAGATTTGCAGGAACTTAGCCCTGTATTTTCCCTACCTGTAGTGGCTCATTATTTGCTAATTCAGTGTTCATCAACATTACAGAGCATAATTACCATGGATTAAGAGAATGTTCTTGCAGATGGCCTTACTCCCACCACTGCTATATGAATCTGCTCTTTTCTCCACTCCCAGCTAACACAATGTTGTTTCAAACTTTTTGATATCTGAAACCTGGTAGTCTGATAATAGTCTGAAACCTGATAATGGTATCTTGTGATTTTAATTTGCATTTATTTTAGTATGAGTAACGTAAATTATCTTTTCATATGTTTTAGAGCCATTCATATTCCCATTTGTTCATATCCTTTTTGCATTTTCTTTGGATATTTGTCTCATTGATTTGTAGGAGATCTTTAAATATTAAGAAAATTAGCTTTTTGTTTATGCTATGAATTGCAAATATTTCCCCAAATTTGTCATTCATCTCTTGACTTTCATTTTTCTCCAAATGGCAAAAACACACACTCTAAACAGGCCAGGCGAGGTGACCCATTCCTGTAATCCCAGCACTTTGAAAAGCTGAGGTAGGCGGATCACCTGAGGTCAAGAGTTCAAAACCAGCCTGGCTGACATGGTGAAACCCCGTCTCTACTAAAAATACAAAAATTAGCCAGGCAGGAGAATCGAGAATTGCTTGAACCTGGGAGGTGGAGGTTGTAGTGAGCTGAGATTGTGCCCCTGCACTCCAGCCTGGGTGACAGAGTAAATTAACTCTGTCTTAAAAAAAAAAAAAAAAGAAGGAAAACACTATAAATATTTTTTAACTAGTCAAATATATTGATCTTGGCCATCTTTTGTGGTCTCTGGTTTTCGTTATGGTTTAAAAGCTTTCCTTAAGAGAGATTTAAAATGTTTTAAGAGTTGTTTGGTGTTTGTGTTTGATGTTTCGTCTCTTTTGGTGTTTGTAAGGAATTTAGTCTTCTTAATGTGTAACAAGTATAAATCCTTATCTATACTGAGTAGATTTCAGAGTAATATAACAATGAAATACCACAAGCTTTGTGATCCCAGAGTCCAGCTTGAAATCCAGTCTGTACGCCTAGTAAAATGACTTAAACCATACTGCTTCCCTTCTCTGAGCCTCAGGTTCCCCATTTCTGCTTTGCTGAGTTCTGTTATGAAAGACAATGCCTGGCACATCATAGATTCTAAGTGTTAGCTGCTCCTTGTCCTACTTCCCTGAAGTCTTCCACTAAGAAATAATTTGTTAAATAAACTTGCATTATGCATGTACTACAAGTAATGAAATAATTTCTCTTAAAAGTGTTTTATAATTTAAATCCTAGACAATTTCTTCTGAGATTTTCAAGCTAGCGTGAATTAATAACTGATAACTGATTTGAATTGTCATTATTAAAAAATGTGTCAGTACAATGTTTTGCCTTTTACTGTGGGGTGGGATAAATGTTTGTGAAAACAGTGAAGAATGAATTTTTAGACACTGAGTTATTTTCTTTAAAAACTCCTAAACACTAGATCTAGAAATTTATTGAAAACCATTCATATAAAAATAGTTATTTAATGAAGTTCGTCAGTGTATCCTAATTTATCCGCTTTTGTAAGTCTAAATTTTTATGTTTATTCCATTTTTTGAAAGCAGACTACATTTACAGGGAGAATAATACATTTAAAAAAATCATTAAAATGATATTTAAAAAATAAAGGGTAATGTCTTTATCCTTTGTTCTCATGGTCATATTGGCTATATTTTTATGATTTTTCTTGGCTAATACCTGAGCAGTTGCCCCCTTAATATTTGGGGCATGAGGAAAAGGTGCAATTTTAGAAGTGCTTTAACTTTGTATTTGAATAAAATTTATTGTCACTACTCTAGAGAACTTCAGTAAGACTTGAGTGCCTTTCCTCTGTTAGGCAAGTTAGACTATCCCAGACCTTGCTCTGGATGTCAAGATTTTTGAAGTTTAAAGCAGATGTGTGTGGACGAAAAAACATCTGGTGAAGAGAACTTGCTTCATTGCATGACACTTTTCCTGCACTCTTCAATGGAGCGTCTGTTGAGCAGGTTGGCAGATTTGATAACTAATTAATGATGAGGGAATGAGCCATGTATCTGAGGAACTCCATTTTGCCCCTTACTGCCTCTTTCTTCCCCACATGTCTGGCAAAGCCTTCAGAGGCTAGGATCATGGATCACACAGTTGGGTCTCAACTCAAACACTTGTCTCCAGGCTTAACTAGCTTAGAGATATAAACAGATGGATGGCCTGGGGGACAGGGTTTAGTGTTGAGCAATGCAGTTTTATTATCAGGGACTTTTGAAATTTTTATTGGAGTACATTACAACTTTAAAAATGCCTTCGAAAACTCAGAATTTTGATGCTATGTACTGGAATGTGACAGAGCTTTGTGGGCATCCCTGGATGTTTGCAGTTTTCTTTTTGTAACTTTTCATTTAGATATAATTTTATACATACAGAAAAGTTGCAAGAATAGTGCAAGGGACAACCATGATTCCTTTTCCCAGATTCAACCAGTGTTTTCCTTTCCTTCCGTTTGTTTTCCCTTCCTTCCATTTGTTTTCCCATCCTCACACCCTCCTCCCTCTACGCGAACACCAGCATGCACATGCCCACACACATACACACAAACAAATAAGTGCATTTTTTTCCCTGAACTATTTGAGAGTGAATTGGAGACATCAGGCTGCTTTATTGAGTATTTCTTAAGAACAAGGCCATTCTACTAAATAATCACAGTACAGTTATCAAAGTCATGGCTTTTAGTATTGATATAACACTACTGTCTAACCCAGAGTCCCTTTTCCAACTTTATTAATTGTTTCCATAATGTCCTTTATAACATCTCTCCCCACCACCAAGTCCAGGGTACAATCCAGAATGACACATTGTGTTCAGTTGTCATGTATTCTTTAAACAGGAAGTTTCTCAACTTTGTGTTTTCTGACTTTGGCATTTTTGAAGAGTTCAAACCAGTTATTTAGTAGAGTGTTGCTATTTCAAGTCTGTTTGATGTTTCCTCATTCAATTCTGGTTATGCATTTTTGTCAGGAATACCAAATACCACAGAAGTGTTGTGTCTCAAGGTATCTTATCAAAAGGCACATGGTACTGATTTGTGCCTTAATTGGTGGTGGTAGCTTTGTTCATTGAGTTAAGTTGGAGTCCTTGATCAAGTGTTTCCACAGTGAACTAACAGTTTTTCCTGTTATAAGAATTTTTTGGAGAGATACATTGAAGCTATGTAAATAGCCCGTCCTTCTTCAAATTTCCACCTACTAGTTTTAGCAACCATTATTTTCTAACTCTGTTATTTTTTCTATACTTATTAGTTGTCATTCTGTTGAAGGAAGAGCTTTGTCTTCTTCACCATTTATTTGTTTGGATCAGTATGGGCTCATTGATTCTGACTTTGTTCAGTGGTTATAACTCATTACTCTCATTATTTATTTTGATAGGCACAGATTTTTGCCAGTAAGAGCCCTTCAGGTTGACCCCTGGGTCTTTTGGATAAGTCCCCTTTACTCTTTGAGCATTTCCTTACTTTTCTGGTACAACAAGATGTTCCAGATTCATTTTATATTTTCTGTGTCCCAGCTCTGGAATGGACATTTCTCCAAAGAATCCTGATTCTTTTTCGTAGAGAATCGTATTTAGAAATTAAGGGCTGGGTGCGGTGGCTCATGCCTGTAATCTCAGCACTTTGGGAGGCCAATGTGGGTGGATCACCTGAGGTCAGGAGTTCAAGACCAGCCTGGCCAACATGGTGAAACCCCGTCTCTACTAAAGATACAAAATTAGCTGGGTGTAGTGGTGCATGCCTGTCATCCCAGCTACTCAGGAGGCTGAGGCAGGAGAATCACTAGGCAGAGTCTGCAGTGAGCTGGGATTGCGCCATTGCACTCCAGCCTGGACAACAAGAGTGAAACTCCGTCTCAATAAAGAAAGAAATTAAGACCTAGGTGTGTGTGTGTGTGTGTGTGTGTGTGTGTGTGTGTGTGTGTGTGTGTGTGTGTGTGTGTGTGTGTGTGTGTGTGTGTGTGTGTGTGTGTGTGTGTGTGTGTGTGTGTGTGTGTGTGTGTGTGTGTGTGTGTGTGTGTGTGTGTGTGTCTGCATGCACATGTTTTAAAATAAACCACACTATGGAATATTACATTTACTAAATCACTGTATACCGTATGTATGTGTGTGTGCATTTAATGTTACAAGAGTCAAACAGAAGAGCATTTATTTTACATGTAATAATCATAAGTTTTGACAGGAAAGAAATACATTTTTCATTTCACAGTAAATGGCATTACACAGTTTTAGGGATAAATCATCTTGACATTTATGAACAAGCAAATGGAAAGTGGGGAACTGAGTGTGTTAAATATAAAGCTATCTTTAACTGTTCTATTAAAAAGCAAAGATTTATTTTCCATCTGTGATCTGAATGTGCCTATTTGTGTTCTCTTTTATGGCAGTGGAATTTCTGTGGAGCCACACGACGGAGAGCATGTGTGTTGGATATATGTCAGCCCAGGATGGGAAAGCCAAGGTAAGTGGGAAAAAACTGGGTCATAACCTGAAAACCTTGTAGCCATCGCATAAACGTCTAACCAGCTAAGTTGATGTGGATGAATTTTTTCAGCTTTTTTTTGGGCAGTAGCTCTGTGGTCTTTATAAGCATCTGAATAAGAACAGTTAACAATGCTAACAGCTCCAGAGAAAACCAGCATATCTATTTTGCTTTTGGTGACACAGCAAGGGAGCATTAGGAGGAGCCTGCCCACTTTCCCCCACAGCCCCCAGCTTGTTCCTTTTTGCCCATTGAGAATAAGTAGAGAAGAGGAAACTGGGATTTGGGAAGAGAAAATGAGAGTGAAGCTGATGAGCTGACATAGATGGATGATTCTGCAAGAAGTGTTGGAATAAAGGAAACTGAGTCAAACAAGCTTTGACCCTAGAAAGCATCCTGCATGTTTGATGGCACAGGTGGCTGACATGCTTGCAAGTATGACCTGTCTCACCTTTCAGTGTGTTCTGTCATGCCCTGACATGGTGTCTTCATGGGCAGAATTAAAGGTCTCTGTCCATGTGCCACATGCCTGTGGCACTCGTCCCTCAGTGAGTTACAATAATCACATAGGCATCCACATACTATCTCCAGAGTTGCTTAGCTTCCCTGGACTCATGATGGTTGAGCCTGGGAATAAGCAACATGATTTGTGGATTTTATTTTATATTGGCCTCATGTTCTTCTTGTTCATAAATTTTTTAGAAACAGCTGTGGTCTGTGATGTTTACTTGGCATTAAATTACCTCAGTTATAAAGCTGTGAAGTTGTGCAGCATTGTTTTTAAAGGAAATGATTTATTTTGCACATTTTGACATATAAAATAGGAAAACTTCTGATATGAGCAGTCTGATACAGATTGAATCATAAAGGATAAATATAATAAAGAACACTTTATTGCTTATTTGTCATGTAATACCCATCCTGACTATCCTTTGTATATTATCCAGCCAGCCTGTAGCTCCACAGAACTTTTGTGAGTAGTGTAAAGAACATTTATTCAGACAAGGATTGACTTACATTGTGAAAATATTGCTGAGATCCACCCTCCCCCTTTGCTTCACCTTCATCTGGTACAATATTCATATTGTGTTAGTAGACCTATTTCCTAAGAGAATACATAAAAGATTGCTTTGTTTCATAATTTATATAGAATGGAAATATAATTGCCCATTTTAAAGGTGATTTAAGGGTTTAGAACAGCACTGTCTAACAGAATTTTGTGTGATGTAAACATTTTATATCTCTGTTTTCCAACAGGGAAGCTACTAGCCACATGTGGTTATTGAGCACTTAAATGTGGCTAGTTTGATTGAGGAGCTGAATTTTAAATTTTACTTAATTTAAATTTAAATAGCCACATTTGGCTCGTGGCTACCATATTGAACAGCACAGGTTTAATGAATAAGTATGAAAATGATTATTCATATTTTCAGATTCATTTCTTCTCAGTGACAAAACAGTTCCCATACATAAAACAAGCCTGATAAACCCCAAGAATCCTTGCATAACAGTAGCTTGCAGCCATTTCAGTTTCTCTGTCCCCTTAATATTGATTCAGAACTAAGATTGCTTTTTAACAAAAGAGCATGTTTGAGGTGGACTTCAGCACTGAAGCCAGTCTGGTGGGGTATGATTATGTTATTAAGTCCCTTGTGTGGAAATTTTTTGTTATCCTTGCTGGTGGCCCATGAAAGATACCTTACTATTTAATGTGAAATATAGGTAGTAAACAGTGTAGAGTCCTGCTATGAGCCCAAAGATATTTGGCCTCCAGTTACATTGCTTGACATCTGGTAGACATGGTTTTCTTATTTTTGGTAAATTCTCCAGTTGGTAGTCAATTGGGCCAGCAGATACAGCTGGTCCTCTTGCCTCTCTTGTAAATTATGTTTTTGACCTTCCTTGAGGAGAGTTAATCCCTCCTCCTTCCTTTCTCCTTTGAGCCTGTGACTACAAATACTTTCAAGGAAAAAAAAAGAAAAGAAAACCCCAAAACAAAAACACTAATGATTTGGCTGCGGAATTCTATTGATCAAAAAGAAAAATGATCTCTTTTGTTATAAATGCTAGAATTTTTTTGTATTGCAAGTAAGACAAAGTTACAGATGAGAGGCTGAGCTCAAAAGAGAAAAGGGGCGATAACAATGTTTGTATTCTGTTTAAGCTTTGGACCTTCCTCTCCCTCTGGTTTCCTGACTTCTATAAAAGAATAGTTGAACTAACTAGTGGCATACCCGTTCAGCATCATGACTGGTTTCCGAAACATGTTCCTCCATAGTGTTGAGAGCCATGGTAGCAAAATGAGTAAGAAGGCATCTTAAAATATTTAAAATTTAAAAACTATTTTTAAAAGTTAAAACACTTGTGCCCTTGTTTTCAAAAATTGTCTTCCTTCTGCTTGTTACCAAACTCAGAAACTGAGGCCACCTGGCCATTTGAACATATATGAGCTAGCTGTGTTTAATCCAAGTTAAAGCCTTGAATTAAAGCTTAGCTAAAAATCATATTGCTTAGAAAAGGCTGGATAATAATCAATATCATTGTAACCAGAATGCGTGTATAATTTGAATAAATAGAGCTAGGTTCTTTTACAAGTCTCTTTTTTTAAAGAATGTTCTTGCAATTAAATCATTTAATTTAATTTCTAAACTGCTTTGATAACATAAGATAAAGATTTATTTTTAAGGAGCCAAAATTAGGGCATCAGTACCAGTTGGATTTTAAAAAGAGATTGTCTGTATCCTACCCAGATAGCAGACAGTTAATGAAGAGTTTCTAATAAACACCCAGTTTGTTAAAAACTGCATGGACTACTGTAATAGAAACACATGTTAAAACTGGCATGGAACTTATTCAACTATAATACATGAAATTAGGTTTCTTTTATTATGTAGAGGTCACTTTTTATAACCACAGTGAAAATACTGTTATAAAAATTTCCTTGAGGAGGAGCAGACTATTTTATAGTCTTTAAGTGTCTCTCCACAGACTTCTTATTAGTTGCAGGGAAAAATAATAACTATATAATGGAGAAACCAGGCAACACCTTGACCATGTGATCAGAATTAATACCACCAATGAGGGGCAGATGGACAATATGTGCCTCTGGCTGTGATAACTTGAGGATACAGTATCACTTGTGTAGTATTCCATCTGGAAATGTATAACCTGAACCTAACTGTGAAGAAACATCAGACACATTTAAAATGAGGAACATTCTGTGAAGAAAGAAAAAAAGAAACGTGTTCTTCAATAATGTCAATGTCATAAAAGACAGAGGCTGCAGAAATGTTCCAGAGGAAACAATTCTAAAGAGATGTGACAACTAAATGCAGTAACTGGTCCTAGACTAGATCCTATATTGGAAAAATGCTATAAATGCATTATTAGGTCAATTTACAAAATTGGAGTATGGTTAGTAAAAAGTGTTTTATCATTGTTAAACTTACTGAAGTTGATTACTGTACTGTGGTGTATAATATTTTTATTCTTACGAAATACATACTAATGCATCTAGGGGTAAAGGGCCATAATATAGACAATATTTTCTCAGTGGGTCAGAAAATATATTTTGTGGATGAATGGATGGATAGAGCAATAGCAAATTGCAAAGCAAATGGAGCAAAATGTTAACAGTAGGTGAACCTTGGTAAAGGATGTATAGATCTTCCCGGAATGATTGTGTAATTCTTAAATTATTTTCAAATTACAAATTTTAAAAATGTCACTCTTGGGTCTTGTGGCACATTTGATTAGTTCTTTGGGGCTTGTACTTGAAATGATGCAGTTCAAAAAATATCATCCTTGGTTTATAACCAAGTCTACATTGGATGAATGATTACATTCCCCCAAACTATTGCCTTTTTCTCATTTTGAATTCCTGACTAGAATGACCAAAATTCAGAAAACACATCCCATTACAAATATTTTGCAAAATATTTCTGTAGTAGTTCCTTGTTTTCCAGTGGGATCTAAGAGAGATTAAGCTTTTTCATAATCAAGGTGCTGTCCTCTTAGGATGTTTTTTGTTATATTACTCAGCTTTTCTTAAAAAAAAAAATTTACTCAACAAATATTTATCTGTGATGCTTCTCTGCCTTGTGTGATGAACCCTGGGTCATACTCTGACACATGGTAATAAAACAGGACAGATGTTGCCCATACCATATTTCCCTCACCTAGGGAAAGCACAGGGCACTGGGTGGTAACTCAATGATATTTACATTTTGTTTTTAACATTTTCTATTTTAATGCCATGAAGTCTTCGAAACCTCATGAGGTCGTGCCAGGATTTCTATTCTTGGCACATCTGACTAGTTCTTTGGGCCATGCAGTTAAAATAAATAAGTATTGGGATGGGTGCAGTGCCAGGAAGTTGGGGCCTGGGTTGCCCTCCCACTCCATGCACACTGTGAGCTGTGGTTTGATCACTCTGCCTCTGGATCCCAGAGGCCTCATCTGTAATATGAGAATAAGAAATCCTTACCTCGCCTTAAGCCTTTCCTGTGATACGATATGATAAAAACGAGGAAGCAAGACCTTATCTGTCTCAATACAGATGACTAGACCCCATTAAGTCCTTGTTGTTGCTTCCAATCTTCAGAATTCCAAATTCAATTCCAGATTACATAAACAAATATGTTGCCACTCAATTTTCAGTAGGATTTTTGTAATACCAATGTAGTATCTACTATGTTCTAACATGTTTTATCTTCATGAAGATGGTTTCCAGGACTTTTAAAAAAACTTAGTGAATGTATATTTACAAAGGATAGCAGAGATGAGATTTCTGAGTGATTTTTGCTAGGCTTAAAACTTACCTCTCACATAAAGCCATAGGAGGGAGACTTAAGTATAAAACATGATGTACACAAGAGGGGGTTATCAAAAGAAGTGTAAAGAAACTCCACTTCTAATTAGAATGAAGAAAGTTACAAGAGATTGTTGCTTCTACTCCCAACTATGTGAATGAGCTGCATAATCTATAGAATCATAAATTTTTAAAAAGTATCCAGAGAAGTTAATATGTAGAGAAAAACCTAAGTAAACTAAATTCCAGAAAGAGACAAGCCCTTCCTAGGAGACAAAAACCTCCGATTGCTTTATTCCCTGGCAGAGCAGCAGGAGGAGGAGTCAAACTCAACATAGAGGTATATAAAGATAAATCAGCCAAATTTTTAATGAACTCTTTATGGCTGTGTGTGAGCTGGTGTGAGAGATTAAAATCCTGAGACACTCCATTCACAGAGAGCTTATACCCACTACCAGTTTTTCTCTATGAGGCCTTCATCAAGTGGCAACACACCAAAGCTTGGAGCAGAGCAAAGAATTGTGAGTGATTCATTAAGGTGCATAAGATTTTCACCAAATACATGGCAGTGGCCAAAGAAAGACTAGAGGCATAGCAAGAGAGCCGCAAGACAACTCGGAAGCATAGTGGTCCTTTATCAAGTGCAACACAGTTGCAACAGAAGGCTGGATTAAAGCAAAAGAGATTTTAAAAAACCTCTCCTGCTCCCAGCATGTACAGGGCCTTCATCAAGGGCCAGGCAGTGTTGTACAGAAGCCTAGTGCTAGGGTAAGAGAGTGAAGAAATATTCCATGACACAGAAATCTGGAGGAGGTTACAAAGAGCAAAACGAACACCTTAGCAACATGGAAAGCTGATGGCTTGCCTATAAACAAAGAGAAGTCTCCCGTGGTTAGAATGCTGGTGCCTGGACTATAAGAATGGAGAATTCTCTAGAGTCTTACCTGAGCTCAGATCCCAAACCTTGCTTAAGGGAAATTCCTGATCCAGGATACAAAATCAACACATAAAAATTAGTAGCATTTTTATACACCAATAATGAACTGCCTGGAGAAAGAAATCAAGAAGGCAACCCCATTTACAATAGCTAAAAAAGAAATACCTAGTAATAAATTTAACCAAGGAGATGAAAGACCTGTACTAGGAAGACTACAAAACACTGATGAAAGTAATTGAAGAGGACACAGACAAATAGAAAGACGTCCCATGCTCATGGATCAGAAGAATTAGTATCTTTAAAACAACCCTGTTGACCAAATACAATGATATTTTCCACAGTAATAGAAAAGACAATCCTAAAATTTATATGGACCCCCAAAAGAGCCCAAATAGCCAAAGCAATCCTTGGCAAAAAGAACAAAGCTGAATACTTCACACTACTTGACTTCAGAATACCTTACAAGCCTATAGTAACCAAAACATTATGATAAAAACAGGCATATAGACCAATAGAACAGAATAGAGAATCCAGAAATTCATACCTTTATAGCCAACTGATTTTTCATAAAGGCTCTAGGAACATACATTGGGGAAGGGACGCCCTCTACAATAAATGGTGCTGGGAAAATTAGATATTCATATGCAGAAGAATGAAACTGGATGCCTGACTCTCTTCATATATAAAAATCCATTCAAGATTGATTAAAATCTTAAATGTAAGGCCCCAAACTATAAAACTACTAGAAGAAAACATAGGGAAAATACTTCAGGACATTGGTTTAGGCAAAGATTTTTGTGGCCAAGACCTCAAAAGCACAGACAAAAAATCCCAAAAGAGACAAATAGGACTCTCATTAAACTAAAAAGCTGCTTCACAGGAAAGGAAACAGTTGACAGAATGAGCAGACAACCAGTTGAATGGGAGAAAATATTTGCAAACTTTTCTTCTGACCAAGGACTAATAATCAGAATATACAAGGAACTCAAACAACTCAATGTTTAAAAAAAAAATCGCATTAAAAAGTAGCCAAAAGACATGAGTAGATATCTCTCAAAAGAAGACGTACAAATGGCCAACAGACATGTGACAAAATGCTCAACATCACTAATCATCAGGGAAATGCAAATCATAAACACAGTGAGATATTATCTTACCCCACTTGGAATAGCAGTTATTAAAAAGACAAAATATAACAGGTCCTGGTGAGGATGCAGAAAAAACGAAACTCATACACTGTTGGTAGAAATGTAAATTCATACAGCCACTATGGGAAACAATATTGAGATTTCTCAAAAAATTGGAAATAGGACTACCATGCAATCCAACCTTTCT
Organism: Pongo abelii; assembly: GCF_028885655.2. Taxonomy (NCBI): domain Eukaryota; kingdom Metazoa; phylum Chordata; class Mammalia; order Primates; family Hominidae; genus Pongo; species Pongo abelii. The sequence goes on along the minus strand of NC_072006.2, from coordinate 7,998,333 downwards.
ACTACTGGGTATTTATCCAAAGAAAAGGACGTCAGTACATCAAAGGGATACCTGCACTGTACTTGTGTGTTCACTGCAGCACTGCTCACAATAGCAAGTATATAGAATCAACCTAAAAATATATCAACAGATGAATGAATCAAGAAAATGTAGTCCATATACACAATGGATTACTATTTGGGCATATTAAAGAATGAAATCATGTCATTTGCAACAACATGGATCGAAGTGGAGGTCATTATGTTAAGTGAAGTAAGGCAGGCACAGAAAGACAAATTTAGCATGTTCTCACTTACATGTGAGAGCTCAAAAATGCTGATCTCATGGAGATAGAGAGTACAATGATAAATACCAGAGACTTGGAAACGTGTGTGAGTGGGAGGAGGGAATGAAGAGAGGTCGGTCAATGGGTACAGTTAGATAGAAAGTATGAGTTCTAATTTTTGATAGAGTAAGTTGACTATAATTAACAACAATGTATTATGTATTTCCAGTAGCTAGAAGACAGAACTTGAAATTTTCCCAATATGTATAGAAATGATAAACACTCAAGGTGATGGATACCCCAAATACCCTGACTTGATCATAACACATTCTGTGCATGAAACAAAGTATCGCATGTATCCCATACATATGTAAAATATTATGTGTCAATAAAATGATTAGTATGTCAGTTGAAAAAAATAAAAACGACTGGGAGGAGCCAAGATGGCCGAATAGGAACAGCTCCGGTCTACAGCTCCCAGCGTGAGTGATGCAGAAGACAGGTGTTTTCTGCATTTCCATCTGAGGTACCGTGTTCATCTCACTAGGGAGTGCCAGACAGTGGGCACAGGTCAGTGGGTGAGCACACCGTGCCCCAGCCAAAGCAGGGGCGAGGCATTGCCTCACTCGAGAAGCGCAAGGGGTCAGGAAGTTCCCTTTCCAGGGGTGACAGACGGCACCTGGAAAATCGGGCCACTCCCACCCAAATACTGTGCTTTTCCAATGGGCTTAGGAAATGGTGCACCAGGAGATTATAGCCCGCACCTGGCTCAGAGGGTCCTACGCCCACACAGTCTCGCTGATTGCTAGCACAGCAGTCTGAGATCAAACAGCAAGGCGGCAGCGAGGCTGGGGGAGGGGCGCCCGCCATTGCCCAGGCTTGCTTAGGTAAACAAAGCAGCCCGGAAGCCCGAACTGGGTGGAGCCCACCACAGTTCAAGGAGGCCTGCCTACCTCTGTAGGCTCCACCTCTGGGGGCAGGGCACAGACAAACAAAAAGACAGCAGTAACCTCTGCAGACTTAAATGTCACTGTCTGACAGCTTTGAGGAGAGCAGTGGTTCTCCCAGCACGCAGCTGGAGATCTGAGAATGGGCAGACTGCCTCCTCAAGTGGGTCCCTAACCCCTGACCCCCGAGCAGCCTAACTGGGAGGCACCCCCCAACAGGGGCAGACTGACACCTCACACGGCCAGCCGCGTACTCCAACAGACCTGCAGCTGAGGGTCCTGTCTGTTAGAAGAAAAACTAACAAACAGAAAGGACATCCACACCAAAAACCCATCTGTACATCACCATCATCAAAGACCAAAAGTAGATAAAACCACAAAGATGGGGAAAAAACAGAGCAGAAAAACTGGAAACTCTAAAAAGCAGAGCACCTCTCCTCCTCCAAAGGAACGCAGTTCCTCACCAGCAACGGAACAAACCTGGACGGAGAATGACTTTGACGAGCTGAGAGAAGAAGGCTTCAGACGATCAAATTACTCCGAGCTACGGGAGGATATTCAAACCAAAGGCAAAGAAGTTGAAAACTTTGAAAAAAATTTAGAAGAATGTGTAACTAGAATAACCAATACAGAGAAGTGCTTAAAGGAGCTGATGGAGCTGAAAACCAAGGCTCGAGAACTACGTGAAGAATGCAGAAGCCTCAGGAGCCGATGCGATCAAATGGAAGAAAGGGTATCAGCAATGGAAGATGAAATGAATGAAAAGAAGCGAGAAGGGAAGTTTAGAGAAAAAAGAATAAAAAGAAATGAACAAAGCCTCCAAGAAATGTGGGACTATGTGAAAAGACCAAATCTACGTCTGATTGGTGTACCTGAAAGTGACGGGGAGAATGGAACCAAGTTGGAAAACACTCTACAGGATATTATCCAGGAGAACTTCCCCAATCTAGCAAGGCAGGCCAACATTCAGATTCAGGAAATACAGAGAACGCCACAAAGATACTCCTCGAGAAGAGCAACTCCAAGACACATAATTGTCAGATTCACCAAAGTTGAAATGAAGGAAAAAATGTTAAGGGCAGCCAGAGAGGAAGGTCGGGTTACCCTCAAAGGGAAGCCCATCAGACTAACAGCGGATCTCTCAGCAGAAACCCTACAAGCCAGAAGAGAGTGGGGGCCAATATTCAACATTCTTCAAGAAAAGAATTTTCAACCCAGAATTTCATATCCAGCCAAACTAAGCTTCATAAGTGAAGGAGAAATAAAATACTTTACAGACAAGCAAATGCTGAGAGATTTTGTCACCACCAGGCCTGCCCTAAAAGAGCTCCTGTAGGAAGCTAAACATGGAAAGGCACAACCGGTACCAGCTGCTGGAAAATCATGCCAAAATGTAAAGACCATCGAGACTAGGAAGAGACTGCATCAACTAACGAGCAAAATAAGCAGCTAACATCATAATGACAGGATCAAATTCACACATAACAATATTAACTTTAAATGTAAATGGACTAAATGCTCCAATTAAAAGACACAGACTGGCAAATTGAATAAAGAGTCAAGACCTATCAGTGTGTTGTATTCAGGAAACCCATCTCACGTGCAGAGACACACATAGGCTCAAAATAAAAGGATGGAGGAAGATCTACCAAGCCAGTGGAAAACAAAAAAAGGCAGGGGTTGCATCCTAGTCTCTGATAAAACAGACTTTAAATCAACAAAGATCAAAAGAGACAAAGAAGGCCATTACATAATGGTAAAGGGATCAATTCAACAAGAAGAGCTAACTATCCTAAATATATATGCACCCAATACAGGAGCACCCAGATTCATAAAGCAAGTCCTGAGTGACCTACAAAGAGACTTAGACTCCCACACATTAATAATGGGAGACTTTAACACCCCACTGTCAACATTACACAGATCAACGAGACAGAAAGTCAACAAGGATACCCAGGAATTGAACTCACCTCTGCACCAAGCTGACCTAATAGACATCTACAGAACTCTCCACCCCAAATCAACAGAATATACATTTTTTTCAGCACCACACCACACCTATTCCAAAACTGACCACATACTTGGAAGTAAAGCTCTCCTCAGTAAATGTAAAAGAACAGAAATTGTAACAAACTGTCTCTCAGATCACAGTGCAATCAAGCTAGAACTCAGGATTAAGAATCTCACTCAAAACCGCTCAACTACATGGAAACTGAACAACCTGCTCCTGAATAACTACTGGGTACATAACAAAATGAGGGCAGAAATAAAGTTGTTCTTTGAAACCAACAAGAACCAAGACACAACATACCAGAATCTCTGGGATGCATTCAAAGCAGTGTGTAGAGGGAAATTTATAGCACTAAATGCCCACAAGAGAAAGCAGGAAAGATCCAAAATTGACACCCTAACATCACAATTAAAAGACCTAGAAAAGCAAGAGCAAACACATTCAAAAGCTAGCAGAAGGCAAGAAATAACTAAAATCAGAGCAGAACTGAAGGAAATAGAGACACAAAAAACCCTTCAAAAAATTAATGAATCCAGGAGCTAGTTTTTTGAAAGGATCAACAAAATTGATAGACCGCTAGCAAGATTAATAAAGAAAAAAAGAAGAATCAAATAGATGCAATAAAAAATGATAAAGGGGATATCACCACCGATCCCACAGACATACAAACTACCATCAGAGAATACTACTAACACCTCTACACAAATAAACTAGAAAATCTAGAAGAAATGGATAAATTCCTCAACACATGCACTCTCCCAAGACTAAACCAGGAAGAAGTTGAATCTCTGAATAGACCAATAACAGGAGCTGAAATTGTGGCAATAATCAATAGCTTAGCAACCAAAAAGAGTCCAGGAGCAGATGGATTCACAGCCGAATTCTACCAGAGGTACAAGGAGGAACTGGTACCATTCCTTCTGAAACTATTCCAATCAATAGAAAAAGAGGGAATCCTCCCTAACTCATTTTATGAGGCCAGCATCATCCTGATACCAAAGCCGGGCAGAGACACAACCAAAAAAGAGAATTTTAGATCAATATCCTTGATGAACATTGATGCAAAAATCCTCAATAAAATACTGGCAAACTGAATCCAGCAGCACATCAAAAAGCTTATCCACCATGACCAAGTGGGCTTCATCCCTGGGATGCAAGGCTGGTTCAATATATGCAAATCAATAAATGTAATCCAACATATAAACAGAACCAAAGACAAAAAACACATGATTATCTCAATAGATGTAGAAAAGGCCTTTGACAAAATTCAACAACCCTTCATGCTAAAAACTCTCAATAAATTAGGTATTGATGGGACGTATCTCAAAATAATAAGAGCTATCAATGACAAACCCACAGCCAATATCATACTGAATGGGCAAAAACTGGAAGCATTCCCTTTGAAAACTGGCACAAGACAGGGATGCCCTTTCTCACCACTTCTATTCAACATAATGTTGGAAGTTCTGGGCAGGGCAATTAGGCAGGAGAAGGAAATCAAGGGTATTCAATTAGGAAAAGAGGAAGTCAAATTGTCCCTGTTTGCAGACGACATGATTGTATATCTAGAAAACCCCATCGTCTCAGCCCAAAATCTCCTTAAGCTTATAAGCAACTTCAGCAAAGTCTCAGGATACAAAATCAATGTACAAAAATCACAAGCATTCTTATACACCAATAACAGACAAACAGAGAGCCAAATCATGAGTGAACTCCCATTCACAATTGCTTCAAAGAGAATAAAATACCTAGGGATCCAACTTACAAGGGACGTGAAGGACCTCTTCAAGGAGAACTACAAACCACTGCTCAAGGAAATAAAAGAGGATACAAACAAATGGAAGAACATTCCATGCTCATGGGTAGGAAGAATCAATATCGTGAAAATGGCCATACTGCCCAAGGTAATTTACAGATTCAATGCCATCCCCATCAAGCTACCAATGACTTTCTTCACAGAATTGGAAAAAACTACTTTAAAGTTCATATGGAACCAAAAAAGAGCCCGCATCGCCAAGTCAATCCTAAGCCAAAAGAACAAAGCTGGAGGCATCACACTACCTGACTTCAAACTATACTACAAGGCTATAGTAACCAAAACAGCGTGGTACTGGTACCAAAACAGAGATATAGATCAATGGAACAGAACAGAGCCCTCAGAAATAACGCCGCATATCTACAACTATCTGATCTTTGACAAACCTGACAAAAACAAGCAATGGGGAAAGGATTCCCTATTTAATAAATGGTGCTGGGAAAACTGGCTAGCCATATGTAGAAAGCTGAAACTGGATCCCTTCCTTACACCTTATGCAAAAATCAATTCAAGATGGATTAAAGACTTAAACGTTAGACCTAAAACCATAAAAACCCTAGAAGAAAACCTAGGCATTACCATTGAGGACATAGGCATGGGCAAGGACTTCATGTCTAAAACACCAAAAGCAATGGCAACAAAAGCCAAAATTGACAAATGGGATCTAATTAAACTAAAGAGTTTGTGCACAGCAAAAGAAACTACCATCAGAGTGAACAGGCAACCTACAAAATGGGAGAAAATTTTCGCAACCTACTCATCTGACAAAGGGCTAATATCCAGAATCTACAATGAACTCCAACAAATTTACAAGAAAAAAACAAACAACCCCATCAAAAAGTGGGCGAAGGACATGAACAGACACTTCTCAAAAGAAGACATTTATGCAGCCAAAAAACACATGAAAAAATGCTCATCATCACTGGCCATCAGAGAAATGCAAATCAAAACCACAATGAGATACCATCTCACACCAGTTAGAATGGCAATCATTAAAAAGTCAGGAAACAACAGGTGCTGGAGAGGATGTGGAGAAATAGGAACACTTTTACACTGTTGGTGGGACTGTAAACTAGTTCAACCCTTGTGGAAGTCAGTGTGGCGATTCCTCAGGGATCTAGAACTAGAAATACCATTTGACCCAGCCATCCCATTACTGGGTATATACCCAAAGGACTATAAATCATGCTGCTATAAAGACACATGCACACGTATGTTTATTGCGGCAGTATTCACAATAGCAAAGACTTGGAACCAACCCAAATATCCAACAATGATAGACTGGATTAAGAAAATGTGGCACATATACACCATGGAATACTATGCAGCCATAAAAAATGATGAGTTCATGTCCTTTGTAGGGACATGGATGAAATTGGAAATCATCATTCTCAGTAAACTATCGCAAGAACAAAAAACCAAACACCGCATATTCTCACTCATAGGTGGGAATTGAACAATGAGAACACATGGACACAGGAAGGGGAACATCACACTTTGGAGACTGTTGTGGGGTGGGGGGAGGGGGGAGAGATAGCATTGGGAGATATACCTAATGCTAGATGACGAGTTAGTGGGTGCAGCACACCAGCATGGCACATGTATACAGATGTAACTAACCCGCACATTGCTCACATGTACCCTAAAACCTAAAGTATAATAATAATAAAAAAAAGAAAAAAAAGAAAAACATAAAATAACCGATATTGAGTATATTCACATCATTTAAAAGCTAATTTCAAACCCAGGAAGGATAAAAAATAATAGAAAAAGTTCAATGAGATAAAAATTAGAAATAAAATAGTTTTCAAAAATGAAAGCTGGTATGGCTATATTAGTGTCAGACATAGGAGATATGAGATGAAACAGGACATTTCATATTGAAAATGTGGTCCATTCAATTAAAAAGGTATAAAACTTCTAAATATATATGTGCCTAGTAAAAGAAACAAAAATTGAGAGTAATAAAAGGAGTAATAGACAAATCTATAGTCATAGTTGGAAACTTTAACATCCTTCTTTCTCTCAGTATGAAATAAGACATACAATAGTAAATGACTTGAATAAAAATTAGTAAGGATGTGAATAATAGACCCAACTTGACCAAAGTGGTATTTATAGAACATGACATTCAAGAAGTTATTATTTTCAAGTGCATAAGGAATATTTACCAAGAGAAACTGACAATTATTTTCAACTGAATGATAATTAAAACAATATATCAGAATTTATAGGATGCAATTAAAACATTAAAAGGAAAAGTATGTCCTTAAATACTTATGGTAGAAAAGAAAGTTTAAAATAAATGAGTTAAGCTATCATCTTAAGAAGCTTTAAGAAGAATAGATGGAAAATAATCAAAATAAGAATGCAAGCAATAACGTAGAAAAGAAATTTTAAAATGGAGAAAAACAAAGCTAGGTGGTTCTTTGAAAAAAAATTAGTGAAATTGATAAAACTTTAGAAAGAATGATTAGGAAAGAAAGAAAGAAACCCACAAATTACCAATAGCAAGAATGAAAAGGAAATAGTAATGCAGTATCACCGATTCTGTAGGCATTAAGTGGCTAACTTTATTTCAACAGAGGCAGCAACTGGATGAAATTTATTAATTTGTGGAAGAAAACCAACTTAACAAACTGAACACAAAAAAATTTAAATAACCATTTACATATTTAAGAAATTGAATTTCTATAAGCAAAACATTCTCATAAACTTTATGCCCAGATGGTGTCACTGGAATCTTATATCAGACATTTCAGGAAGAAATAACATTAATCTTATGCCATTTCTTTCAGAAAAACAAAGCAGAAGGATTGTTTTCCAACCCATTTTATGAGACAAGGGTAAGCTCAGTATTTGACAAAGATGTTACAAGGAAGGAAAACTACAGACCAATAGCTGTCATGAATATATATGCAGAGATGCTTAATAAGTTATTACTTTGGAATGAAAAATCCAGCAGTATTATTGCCCGTGGACACCAAATAAGGTTTTTCCAAGGAATGCACAGTTGACTTAACATTTCAAAAGTCAGTCATTGCCAACAAATGATACTGGAACATAAAGATATCCACATGTAAAATAATGAAGTTGGACACTTTATCCCATATATAAAAACTAACTCAAAATGTATCAGGAACCAAAATGTTAAGAGCTAAAACTATAAATTTCTTAGGAGGACTTAGGAGTAAATCTTTCTGTCCTTGGATTATGCAATTATTTCTTAGATATGATTCCAAAAGCACAAGCAACAAAAGAAAAAATAAATAGGACATCATAAAAATTTAAAACTTTTATGCTTCAAAGGATAACATCAAGAAAGTAAAAAAAGCCCACAAAATAGGAAAAAATATTTGCAAATCATGTAATTGGTGAGGAGCTTGTACCAGAACATATATAGAACTCTTACAACTGAACAATAAGAAGGCATAAAATGGGCATGAGATCTGAGTAGACATTTTTCTAAAGAAGATATACAAATAGCCAGTAAGTACAGGAAAAGATGCTCAACATCAGTAGTCATTAGTGAAATGCAGATGACAACCACAAGTAGATACCACTTCACATCCAACAAGATGGCTATGATAAAAATTGTGAATAATAACAAGTCTTGGTGAGGATGTGGAGAAATTGGAACCCTCATATATCGCTGATAGGAATGTAAAAGTGGTGCTGCTACTTTGGACAGCAGTTTGGCAGTTCCTCAAAAAGTTAAACATAGAGTTACCATGTGACCCAGCAATTCCATTTCTAGGTATATACCCAAGAAAATGAAAAGATATGTCCACATAAAAACTTGTGCATAGATACTTTTAGCAGCATTATTCATAACAGCAAAAAAAGAAGAAACAATCTAAATGCCCATCAGCTGATGAATGGATCAGCAAAATATGAAATATTCATACAATGGAATATTTTCAGCTGTAAAAAGGAATGAAGTGCAGATATATACTGTAGCTTGGATGAACCTTGAAAACATTATTCTAGGTAAAAGAAGCCAGACACTAAAGGCATAAGGTAGATTAGTGGTAGAGGTAAGGGAATGGGGAGTGAGTGCTAATGGGCACAGGGTTTCTTTTAGAGGTGATGAAAATGTTCTGGAATTAGAACATTGCACATTTTTCAAATATATTAAAAACTGCTGAATTGAACAGTTATTTAAGTGGATGAATTTTATGATATATGAATTATATCTCAGTAAAGCTGTTAAAAATATTAATTGATATAATTTACTCTGTTACCAAAATAAAGGAGAAAACCCATATGTTCCTCTTGATTCCATATGATCATCTTAACTTGCATGAATGATAAAAACCTCAAAATAGCCAGGTGCAGTGGCTCATGCCTGTAATCCCAGCACTTTGGGAGGCTGAGGCGGGCAGATCACCAGGTCAGGAGATCGAGACCATCCCGGCTAACACGGTGAAACCCCGTCTCTACTAAAAATACAAAAAATTAACCAGGCGTGGTGGCGGGCACCTGTAGTCCCAGCTACTCGGGAGGCTGAGGCAGGAGAATGGCGTGAACCCAGAGGCGGAGCTTGCAGTGAGCAGAGATCGCACCACTGCACTCCAGCCTGGGCAACAGAGTGAGACTCTGTCTCAAAAAAAAAACAAACAAACAAAAAAACAAACCTCAAAATATGAGATATCCAAGGAAAATTCCTCAATGTGATTAAGGGCATCATCTATCAAAAACCTACAGCTAAAATCATACTAATTGGTGAAACACTGAACAGTGTCTTTCTAACACTGACAACAGGCAAAGAGGCCATCCACTCATCACTTCTATTCAGTATTTTATTGGATGCTCCAGTAGTACAATAAAGCAAATAAAAGATAAAACTGGGAAAAGAAATAGTAAAAACCGTAGTTATTCTCAGAGGACATAAAATGAATCTAACGAATGATGTGCAAGACCTGTTCCCTGAAAACTATAAAACCTTGCTGAGAGAAATAAAAGACAACCTAAATAGACAAACATGCCATATTCATGGATTGGAAAACACAGTAAGATAGCCATTCTTTCCACATTCAGCTATAGATTCAAAGCAATCTCAATAAAAATTCCAGCAGACATTTTAAAATAAGAAATTGACAAGTTGGTTTTATGCAAAAATCAACTTTAAAAAAGATCAGAGTTAGAGGACTTACAGTACCAGACTTTAAGACTTACTGTTAAGCTACTGTAATCAAGGCAGTGTTCCTCCACAGAAGAGGCAACCCTAAAAATCAATGTATCAGCTTTGAAATCAGCAGGAATACCGTCCAACTCTGCAGTTTCACAGCATTCTGAGGGAAGGGAATTGCCAGATTGGTTGATGCAGCAGGGTCCACCAGACACTGCAGAAATTATTAAATATTTTCTCAGAATTAGAGACGGAAATTTGTGTCTCAGGAGGAAACTGGCTGGGCGTGGTGGCTCATGCCTGTAATCTCAGCACTTTGGGAGGCTGAGGCGGGCGGATCACGAGGTCAGGAGATCGAGACTGTCCTGGCTAACATGGTGGAATCCCGTCTCTACTAAAAATACAAAAAAAAAAAAAAAATTAGCTGGGCATGGTGGCACACACCTGTAGTCCCAGCTGCTCGGGAGGCTGAGGCAGGAGAATCGCTTGAACCCAGGAGGCGGAGGTTGCAGTGAGCCGAGATCGCGCCACTGCACTCCAGCCTGGGCAGCAGAGGGAGACTCCATCTCAAAAATAAATAAATAAATTAATTAATTAAATTAAATAAACCAGATTTTATTCAATGTGGAGGGCCAGAATAATCACCAGCAATGTGGATGCTGTTTGTCGTCAGATGAAAGAATTGTCTTTACAAGAAAGATTTGCAAAATGAGAAATTATACATTCAACAACCTTAATAAAATATTCTTTTAAAAAAATGAAAGAGGAAATTTAAATGGACACTTGTATCTCCTGATGTATGTATTTTGGTCAGCTTCTTCACAAGCTTACCTAATTGCTTACGTACTTTAAACTTTAATTAAGTATAAATTTAAAATGTTATCCTATTAATTTACTCTTGGCCTTCAAGTATTACCAGTGTTAAACTACTAAAAGCACACAATATCTAGTAAACTGTCATAGGTTTCTGATAATCTCACTTTTCTTTCAGTCTGTTTAGGGATATAAAGAATTTTTCAGGTGAAGTTGCTGCTTTAGGGAAGTGATTTTTCTAAAATTAGGTGAGGATTAGTGAAATAATAACACTTATTTGTTTTTAATTCTCAAATGTTTTATTCACAAGGTTATTGGGGTATAACTGACTAAATAAGTGTATCCTGCTCTTAAAGATAAAAATATAACCAAGGTAAAACAGGTGACTTTGTGGTATTAAGACTAGGGCAATAACACAAAGGATTATTTGCGCTAAAAATTTTTTTTTATGTGTAACAAAAGATTATTTCTGAACAGAGATTCAGAAAAAAATGTAAATGAAAGATAAATTAAGAAATCAAAATTGATATAGAAATAGGTGTTTGACTAGAAATTGCAATTTATTTGAGATATTTTTTCTTTTATTCTTTATTTTATCATTTTGAATGTGATTATGTATGTAAATCTTGATGTGATGACTATTAACTTTTCTCAGCTTTAATGTCTGAAAACCTCATGAAATCATCCTATTTACCTAAATAATGCAATTTATTTATTTATTTATTTACTTACTTTAGAGACAGGATCTCACTGTATCACCCACTTGGAGTGCAGTGGCACAATCATAGCTCACTGTAACCTCAAACTCCTGGGCTCAAACGATCCTCTTGCCTCAGCTCCCCAAGTGGCTAAGATTATAGGTACACCACCAGGCCTGGCTAGTTTTTAAATGTTTTGTAGAGATGAGGTCTTGCTATGTTGCCCACGCTGGCGTAATCTCAAACTCTTGGCCTCAAGCAATACTCCCACCTCGGCCTCCCAAAGCACTGAGATTACAAGTGTGAGCCACTGCACACCTGGCCTATTTATAAAACTTTAATAAGCTCTTCTTGGGCCAAGGGTAAACCCTCACAAAGCTAAATAATTTTCCTACATAACTTTGACTTTGTTCACAAAGTTATGTTGAGTGAACAAAGCCAGACATAAAAGAGTACTAAGTGAATTATTCTATTTATATGAAGTTTAATAACTGGCCCAACTAAGCTATGGTGATAGAAATCAGAAAGTGATTGCTTCAAGAAAAGGGCATGAGGGAATTTGGGGGCAGTAATAGAAATGTCCTGTGTGGAAAATGTTCTCCTTAGGATTTGGTTTCATGGGGGTACAAATCAATAAAAATCATCAAACCCTTTACTGAACATCTATGCACTTTATTGTATGTAAAATCATACCTCTGTTTTTTGAAAGTCTTAAAAATGGTATTAGCTAGACTATCGGGGTTTGTTTTTGTTTTTGTTTTTTACGAGATAGGATCTTGCTCTGTCATCCAGGCTGGAGTGCAGTGACCCGATTATGGCTCACTGTAACCTCAAATTCCTGGGTTCAAGAAATCCTCCAGCCTCAGCCTCCCTAGTAACTAGGGGCACACCTCACCTGGCTAATTTTTATTTTATTTCTTGTCAAGACAGGGTCTCGCTTTGTTCCCCAGGTAAGATTGTCTTTAAAGAGGCATGTAATGATTGACAGCATGGGCTTCAGAATTAGTCAGACTTGGATTTCAATCCTGGAGTCCCTGCTTTATAACCCAGGGCAAGTTACAACTTTGATCCTTAGTTTCCTCATCTATTGATGCTTTGATAGAATTCTGAAAATTAGTTGAATAATAAAAATGAAGTGCATGTAATAGATGCTGCATTTGTTATGGTGGGTGGTGGTGGCAGCAGTAGTTGTGGTAGAGGAAGCTCCACAGGCCCCGTTTACACTGCAGTTATGCTCCCAAAGGTGCCATTTATATTGACTATGACAAGAGTGATGCCACCTGAATTTTCACCATGCTCCTTTGGTGGAAATGGTAATGGTTATTACATTTTGACAAAATGCAACTGTAACTTGCAAGTTAATGTTAATAAGTTAATAAGTTAATGTTAATAAGTTAATAAGCCAGTTGGCAAGTGAATTCAGAGTTCCCAGAACAGGAAAAAAAAATTGTTGGAAGCTACAAGAAAAGACAGTCCTCCCTGAACCCTGCAATTCAAGCCAAAATGGTGGCAATGGAGCTCTTTCTAAAAACTATCTGATAGAGGTCTACCACTTTGACAGCGCCACAACTTAGGTTTTTAAATCAAATCTGAGGTGTGCCTTCAGCATTTCTTTTAAGCTTACCCATCCAAGTAATTTTCCTTTTGAAAGAAGAAGGGAGAATATTGCTTACTAGCTGTGTTAAATTTCTCTTGTGTGAACCTTGATTACAGGCAATCTTCTTGTATTACACTGAGCACTGGGCAGTGGAACACCCACAGGATGTATTGACCATGAATCCCTTAAAAGAGACTTCCATTTCACAATAGTGGCCAATGGCATTTAGTCATTGAATGGATGTATCCAGCCAAATAGATTTATTGGACCATATTTTAGATTTGACAGGAAACACCTGGATACAAATTGGCCTTAGTATTAACCAAATTTTAACTGCTTTTGATAATCTAGTTCTTATATTATCCAACAACTAAAGGCATCTGATCCCTGGCGGGAAGCCAACTGCCTCAGGATGGTAGTTAAGGTGCCACCGATAAACCTATATACCAAGAAAACATCTGAGACAGCTAAGTTTGGCAAGTGCACTTATAAACCACAGGAAAAGTGGCTAATCACTGATTTTACTTGTACCTTTTAAGTTTGCCCAGAATTTGAAATGTAGAAACTTGTGTTTCTTTTCCATGCTCTTAGGGCTGCAAGGATGATCCCATTGGGTCTATTTAAAAAGTCATTTACACAAACAGGAAAAGACTGCGGAAGATTGAATGTATGAAAAACAGTTTCCTCAGCCTCAGGTTAATTTCTAAGAGTCGTTGGTAATTTTATTTTTGCCTAATTAGTCTTACATCATTAATTTCTTCCAAATGATTCATTCAACATTGCTCCAAAGCAATAAATAGAAAAACAAAGAGGGAATTTACTGTGTTGTTAAGAGTATAAGTCTTCCCAGAGGTGCAAATAATATGTATTCAAATTATTCTCATTTTAATCATGGTGTAGGGTAAGATCTTTGCACAGATAAATGTCTATTTTAATCTATTACTTGACTTGTAGACCCTCCATGTTAGTAGAAATGAAGTGGATGAACTTCTTTATTTTAGCAACATGAAAAGTAATGAAAACATTAATTTCTCTATCTCCACATACGTATATAGTTATCAGCCACAGATGTGAACTTAACTTAGAATATCACCTTGTTACCTTCTAGTACCCAACATTTTAGATAAATATATATCTTCCCAGCCAGACTCATGCCTGCTGTTTGCTCACAGGACATATAACCATGACATGTAAATGAGACAAATGTACTTAAAAATGATTGACTTTATTATGAATAGGAAATGAGTAATGATTACCTATGGTGTTTTTGTTTTTTGGTTGGGAAGCAGTAGCCAAATGATGAAAGGAATTTTCTCTTGTTTTTTCAGTCTCGAGACAAAAACTATAATATTGGTCATGTCATTGTTATTTCAGGTTAACTTACTAACTTGAGAAAAGATATTGGTTTCTATGATTGTAAATACTGAGAATCCCCCATTGATTTTATGCTGTAACAACTTTTATTACATTATTTTATTAAATGGGTGAGTTACAGATGTGGAATCTACTAGGTATATCTTATATGTGCAAGTACTAATGACAACACAGGGCCCAACACATAGTAGGCATTTGGTGGACAGCTCTTTAATGAGTGACTGCATATTGAGCTTTAGGGTGGAACTTTGAGTTAGGATGGTGCGTAGATACAACATTTTGTTCCCACTGTCCTTTCTTCCCAGTAATCTCCAGATTTAAGATCAAAAGCTGTATTCATCATAGCAGCTTTGAAAAAAATTAAATATATATAAAATACAAATTATTATGGAAAAATTTTACACAGATTTAAACATTTAAAATTTTATGTTAAAATATGATTTTTAAGTTCTGGTTTGTTTTCTCCTATAAGAGCAGATGATTTGACAACACTGGGACCCACTTCCTATGTGGCAGTGATTGGTTAGAGCCAGGTGGTAGCCGCCCTGTTTGGTGAAGCCTGGGCACTTCACTTCCACAGTCCTACACCTGACCTGCTTCACAGACATTTGAGACTAACCCGTGTTGTAGATTTTGAATCCTAAGCCAAGTCTATCTGCTAGAATACATTTTCATTCCAGTATGATTCATTCAAATAATATAGTTTAGGTTTTTTTAAAAGTCTTCATCTTGGAGTGCTTGTTCTGTTTAATCCTAAGGATTAGAATTTGTTTGTGATAGTTACAATGTATGACTTTTATGTTCTGTAAGTAAAGCAATACTGAAAATTTGTGAAAACTTAACATTTTAGTATTCACTAATTGAGACATTTGGCTATGGTTGCGCTGTTCTATTTACATTTCTTTCAAATACTTCTGGATGCAGTAAGTGGTAGTTACTGACAATTTGCTTTTATGCTTTTGAGCTGCCATCACTGTACTGTACAGGTTTGGACTGCACTGTCTGCTGCAATGTTGAAGGGATAAAATGAAACTTAATTTAGGATGAGGGTTATATTAACAGTTCACTAGTAGGAGATGCTCAGAGTACTTGGAAATAGATCTTTCTTCATTTGAAATAGAAAATTAATGTTATTTTAAGTGTGCTTCCTAAAACAGATTAGAACCCCAATAATTCTTTGATTTCTTCCATTGATGGCTTTTGTGAATATCATGGTAAAATTTTGAACAGTTAAGAGTTAGGGTTATTACAGTAGCTAATAATGACTGACTAAGAAGGAAGCCTTATTACTTGGCTTGAGATTTCAGCTATTAAAAAAACCTCAGTTTACTTAGGAGTAAAAGTTTGATAAAACACAGTATCTTATTTTTTGAATGAATTATTTATTAAATACCATTGAGTGCCTTCTATATTGAGGTACTTTTTTGGAGACATCATAGTGAACAAAGCAGACAAGAATCCCTGTACTTGAGGACTTACATACTGGTGGGGGAAATAACGAACAAGATAAGTAAGGCCTATACTATGTTTGTGATAAGTGCTAAAAAGAGATTTGAAGCTAGGGAAGGGGTTAGGAGGTACAGGGATTCCAATGTTAGGTAGGTTTCACTTCAAAGGTGTCATTCGAGTAAAGTCTTGGAGGATTTATGGGAGCAAGGCAAGAACATTCCAGGCATAGGGAATAACAGGTGCAAACACTCTCAAGTAGGAGTGTGCCTGGTGTGTTGGAGGGACAGTGAGAAGGCCAGTCTTAGTGGGTGAGAGTAGGCAATGGAAGGCCAGATAGATTACATAGTTTTTTATCCATGGTCAGTATTTGGGCTTTTCCCCTGAAATGGGAGCCATTGGGGAGTAATGAGCAGTGGAGTGATATGAACTGACTTACTTCTTAAGAGGTGACTCCAGCTGCTGACAGGGAGGCCGGGTGGAAGGTTGTTGCCATAGAGGTGAGTGATAATAATGACTTGGACTAGAACATTATCCACACAGGTGGTGAGAAGTAGTTGGCTTCTGCATGTATTTTAAGATAGAGCCAATGGGATTTGCTGATGGGTTGGATAGAGACATGAGGGAAATAGAAAAGGCAATGATGACTCTTAAGATTTTGGCCTAAACAGAAGAATGGAATTGCCATTTACTAGGGTGAGGAAGAAGGTGAAGTGGGGGGAAAAGATGAGGGGAAGTAGCAGAAACTCAGTTCTGGACATGTTAATTTCAAGATGCCTGTTAGGCATCAAATGGGGAGGCCCAAAAGGTAGCTGGGTATGTGTGTCTGGAGTTTAGGAGAAAGGACTAAGATGGAGATACATATTAGGGAATCTCAGCATATAAACATTTTTTAAAAAAACATTTGGATGAGATCACCAAGGACGTGAACACAGACAGGAGAAAAGATTCCTGGGGAACTTTTGTACTTATAAGTTGGGGAAGCAGCCAGGGAGACTGAAAAATTATAATCATAGAAGTCAGAGGAGAACCAGGTGAGAGTGGTGTCCTAAAAAACAAGGGAAAAGGGTGTTTCAAGGAGAAGCAGGTGATCAACTTTATCAGATGCTGCTGCTGGGCCTTGTGAAATTAGATCTGAGGACAGGCTATTGGATTTGGCATTGGAAGTCATTTCTTATTTTGATAAAGGGGGGTTTTGGTGGAGAGGTGAAAGCAAAAAGCTGATTATAGAGGGCTTAAAGAGAAAATGGAAGGAAAGAATTTGAGGTAATAGGTGTAGAGAACTCTTTCAAAGAACTTTGCTGTAAATGGAAGTAAAGAAATGGAGTGGCGACTGGAGGAGGAGGTAGATCTATGGAGTTATTATTTTTACCTCAATTTCCAGTGCAACCAGATGCTTCACTTTATATCCAAAACACTTCATAGACATTTTTCTTTAAAATGATTGGAAGAAAAGTGGTCTAACTGTTGAGTCTTTGGACACTCCAACATTTAGTCGTTGGGGAGATGAGGAAGAATCAGCACAGGAAAGTGAGGTTATGTTTTGGAGTAAAATAAAAGGAAAGTTTCAGCATATTATTTGTAGTAGTTCCAGGTACAGCTAGTATTAAAGGAAGGCATTCCTTGACATTTGGGATGAACGAACTTTTACAGAGTCACACAGGCCTTTTGAATGCAGGATGTCTGAACCTTTCTGTGCTCATGTGCCTGTCTAGCTCTAAGAAGGGTAGAACAAGGTGGAGCAATACAGTTGCAGCTTTTGCCCATGCTCCCGCACTGGCCCCCCACTTTTTTTTAAAAAGAGAGCACCTCCCAGGACCCAGCAGAAGTCAGCTTGAGAAATGATGCTTTCTGGGTCTCTGTGCCTTCACAGTTCTTTGGGGGCATGGGTCGGATCAGTAAGTCAGGAAGCACAAGATTTTGACAAAGAGAACTTTCTTCAAATAAGTTGGTGGTGATTTGTATTTTTCCCCTCCAAAATTCCTCGCTGACGGATTAACTGAGATTCTCAGGAAATTGTCCATTACACAAATGGAGAGTAGCCTCATTCTTAATGATAGTTTAAGTGTTAGCCTTTCATTTCTTTTCAAATAGAAGATGCTGTTTTCAAACAGAAGATGCTCTTTTCAAACTATAGTAAGATTCATGTTATCTGGCAGCTTACCAACCAGAAGACCATAAATGACATTTTGGGTTTCACCTAGTACAAATCATCAGGATGTTGAGACCAGGTTCCCTATGAAGAAGAAACTGGGCTGTCTTGACCAAGGAAATGGTGACCCAGAGCCTCCCCTTACAGACCTGAAGGGAAACCCTCAGTAGTAAAACTCCGTAGAATGTCAAAATCAGAAAGAACTCTGAATATAATTGAGTTGAAGTTTTTCACTTTTACCGACAAAGACATTGAAACCCAGAAAGCCAGTGATTTCCTGATCCAGAAACTATCCAATCTATCAACAGCAGAGTTGAGGCTCAAACTGATTTCTCTGAGTCCCAGAATCATCTTGAAATTTGTTGGTAAGATTTGTTCCAGTAGCTTTCCTGAGCAAGCTGTGTTTCACCCTGAAAACCTGCTTTGTCTAAAGCCTCCTGCAGTTAAAGGCATGTCTCTTAACAGAGCCAGATTTAGAATCCTCCTTCATGGTAAGTCTTCAGGGGGAGTCAAGATAGCCCTAAATTTGGAGTTCAGAGGCTTTCATTCACATCTCAATTTTTCCACTTCCTCTCTGACCATAAGCAAACCACATTACCATTCTGTCTCATTTGTTTTTTGTTTTTTTTTTTCATCTGAAAAAAATAGGTATAGTATACATCTTTCTGTCTGACATGGTATTTCGAGGGATCTCATTGATGCAAAAGTGCTATGGAAACTAAAGCATTATGCAAATATAGGGACTTATTGTTAAGATTTCACAAAGAACTAGTTTCTGCGTCCTGCAAAGACATAATTGCACTTAGAGCAAGATCCACGTGTTTCATTCTTCTGTTCCCCCATAATAACTTGCAGAATAAATATTTGTTAAATAATGGAGCACTTTTATCACCTGTAGCAAGAGGGAATATTCATGATAATTCTCCACGTGAGTGGTGAAATAATAGGTACTGTGGGGCTTGCCGTGTTTATGTGAGTATCTTTACTGGGCTTTTAACCTAAAAATAGGAGGGAACTCTTGTCTGATGTTGCCTCTGACTGAAGTGTGGTGTCAGTGAGCCTGGTGATAGTAAGAACCAAAGTGGCCTTGAGGCTGGAAGAACATGGTGTTCTCATCAGAAAGCATTTTAATCTTATTTTAAGGCTCCTTAGACATGATATTTGTATGTGAGAACAATAGAACTTTTTGCCCTGTATATATCCCTGTTTCAGTGCGAACAATGAAATTTACCCGAATGTCATCTTTGTGTTTCATCTGGCATTCTTGTTTTCAATGTGGAGAATGAGGTATGAGCGACACACAGTAAGATAAATAACATATGGCATTCCTTTCTCATTCTGTTGATATTTCTGATTGGTTGGCTGAACTCGGGAATTGTGTCTTCAAATTGCTCTGGCCTATTTAATACTTTTAATTTAAGACAATGAGAAAATAGAAGTAAATACTTTTTTTTTTGATTCATTAACAATGTATACACAAGCTAAATGAAGTCAGCATCAGAGATTGTCCAAACTCTGAAAGGATGCTCTAGAGACCATCTAACCCAGTCTTCATTTTCCATTGCCCAATATCACACAGGCTTAGTAAGTGGGCACCCAGATCTTTTCACCTATAGTTAATGGATTTTTATTCTATAAAATATACACCTTATTCTAGACTATATTAAGAAGGTTCATGTGAAACTGTCAGCTAGTTGAGTACATCTGCTTTCAGGATGAAGTCTGAAGACCAAACTATTTTTAGAGCAGTTAACTACATTCCAAGGTTTAATGCTGCACGCAAAGAATGCTTAGAATATACTTATTCACAAGTTGTGTCTTTTTGAAAGACAGCTCTTAAAAAACGATGGGTAGGGAACTTCTGGGAAAAGGATAGGGGGTGGGTGGCAGTGTCTCCCGAGTCAGCTCATTAAGAGAGGAAAAAAATGTAAAAGCCCACAATAGAAACAAGGCAATAAAAACCAACCAGACACACTTCCCCAGCCCTTCTCTTGCCTTTCTCTCTGGACTTAGTCATTTAAGGTGTATCATGTTTGTGGCACTAAAAGAAAGCTGAGGGCGGCTGGGTGCAGTGGCTCATGCCTGTAATCAGCACTTTGGGAGGCCGAGGCAGGCGGATCATGAGGTCAGGAGATCGAGACCATCCTGGCTAACATGGTGAAACCCCATCTCTACTAAAAAAAAAAAAAAAAAATTAGCCAGGTGTGGTGGCATGCACCTGTAGTCCCCGCTACCCAGGAGACTGAGGCAGGGGAATCTCTTGAACTTGGTGGGCGGAGGTTGCAGTGAGCCGAGATCGCGCCACTGCACTCCAGCCTGGGCGACAGAGCGAGACTTCGTCTCAAGAAAAAAGAAAAAAAAAAAAAAAGAAAGCTGAGGATGACTATTTATCATGTCAGGCAAGAATTCACAATGCAAGGATGTAAGGTAATACCCAGTTCACAGTACAATCTCACAGTACCATATACCATATTTACATTGCCCAAGTAGTGATAAATACAGAAGAGAAGCTTAACTTGTTAAATGGATTTTTATTCTATAAACTATACACAGTATTCCAGATTATATTAAAGTTCATGTGACATTGTTAGTGCATGAAAAATTAGATGTTTTCTATCACTCAGCAATTTGAAAAATAAGAATTAACAGGAGAAGGGAGAGTGGTGGAAAAAAAGGGTATCTGTTTCTTCAGAAGCACATGGTAACATAAAATTGAGCTGAACACACTTGTCTCAGGAGGCTAGAGTCCTGCTTTCCAGGAAGGAAAATGCCCATGCAAACAAGTTTACCATAGTGTTTTTCATGTTCCTCCTTGTGCTGGATTTGTCAGAATGTTATTAATGCAGCACTATACAACAAATGGACAAGACTCAAGGGCCCCCATTTGACTGCTGTTTAAGTTGCTCATGCCTCCAATGATCTGTCTCTGGAAGAGGACTTTTAAAATTAAGTCGTGTGCAGTTTTCCTAGAAACCATACAAGAGCAGTTTCTAAGGTCTTAGAAGATCTTAACATTGAGTATGAATGTTAGGAAATTTCAGCTACTACTTAAATTGTGTTAGGTTATCAGGCAATTATATACTTTCTATATTACTTTTCTCTTAATGTTCTTATTTTAAAATCTTTGAGCTAAATTTGTTAATCCATTGTATTTGGTTTTATAAAAAGATATAGCCCTAATATTGGCTTTGATCAGTCAGTTTAATTTATAAGTTGATAGTTTTTCAAGGGGTGTTAACCTCAATAATCTGTCTGTGCTTCTCAGGGAATTAGCAAGAAAGCAGCAAATTTATAACTACATGGCCAGTGGATCCCATTGGTGTGGAGCTGTTTGCATCTGAGAATCTAAAGCTCCATCTCTATTCTAACAGTGCCATCAATTGGAAGGTGGAAAATTTTAGTTAGTCTCTACTTTTAAAAAAAAACTAAGTTTTTTTTTTTTTTGAGATGGAGTCTCGCTCTGTCGCCCAGGCTGGAATGCAGTGGCGCGATCTTGGCTTACTGTAAGCTCCACCTCCAGAGTTCACACCATTCTCCAGCCTCAGCCTCCTGAGTAGCTGGGACTACAGGTGCCTGCCACCACGTCTGGCTAATTTTTTTGTATTTTTAGTAGAGACGGGGTTTCACTGTGTTAGCCAAGATGGTCTCAAACTCCTGACCTCGTGATCCGCCCGCCTTTGCCTCCCAAAGTGCTGGGATTACAGGCATGAGCTACCGCACCCGGCCTTTTTTTTTTTTTGAGAGGGAGTGCTGGAGTGCAGTGGCACGATCTTGGCTCACTGCAACCTCTGCCTCCTGGGTTCAAGCGATTCTCCTGCCTCAGCCTCCTGAGTAGCTGGGATTACAGGCATGCGCCACCACACCCAGCTAATTTTTTTTTTTTTTTTTAGTAGAGATGGGGTTTTGCCCTGTTGGCCAGGCTGGTCTTGAACTCCTGACCTCAGGGGATCCGCCTGCCTCAGCCTCCCAAAGTACTAGGATTACAGGTGTGAGCCACCACGCCCGTCCAAAAAAATCTAATCTTTACAATGGCAAACTAGTGTGATTGACTTTTCAGCCAAACAGATTGGTCATATCAGTTAAAACACTTAAAACTCTTTTTTTCCCTTTTTTTTTTTTTTTTTTTGGCTGAGCGCAGGGGACTTTATTCATGGTATACAACAGGGTGGGGCTCCCTAGGCCCCTCCCTCTTCAGGGTGTCTGCATGGACATTGTGAGGAGGGGAGATTCTCAGTGTGGTAGGGGACTGAGTGTGGTCCCAGCAGCTGAGGGCCTCTCTCTTCCTTTCATGCTGTCGCTGGGGCTGGTGGTCCAGGGGTCTTACTCCTTGGAGACCATGTGGGTCATGAGGTCCACCACCATATTGCTGTAGCCAAATTCATTGTCACACCAGGAAATGAGCTTGACAAGGTGGTTGTTGAGGGCATTGCCAGCCCCAGCATGGAAGATGGAAGAGTGGGTGTCACTGTTAAAGTTGGAGGAGACAATCTGGTGCTCAGCGTAGTCCAGGATGCCCTTGAGGGGCATCCCTCTGACGCCTGCTTCACCACCTTCTTGATATCATCATATTTGGCAGGTTTCTCCAGACGGTGGGTCAGGTCCACAACTGACACATTAGCAATGGGGACATGGAAGGCCATGCCAGTGAGCTTCCTGTTCAGCTCGGGGATGACCTTGCCCACAGCCTTGGCAGTGCCAGTAGATGCAGGGATGATGTTCTGGAGAGCCACACAGCCATCATGCCACAGTTTCCCGGAGGGGCCATCCACAGTCTTCTGGGTGGCAGTGATAGCGTGGACTGTGGTCATGAATCCTTCCATGATACCAAAGTTGTCATAGATGGCTTTGGCCAGGGGTGCTAAGCAGTTGGTGGTACAGGAGGCATTGCTGACGATCTTGAGGCTGTTGTCATACTTCTCATGGTTCATGCCTATATGAACATGGGGGCCTCAGCAGAGAGAGCAGAGATGATGACCCTTTTGGCTCCCTGCTGCAAGTGAGCTCCAGCCTTCTCCATGGTCGTGAAGATACTGGTGGACTCCATAATGTACTCAGCACCAGCATGGCCCCATTTGATTTTGGTGGGATCTCACTCCTAGAAGATGCTGATGGGATTTCCATTGATGACAAGCTTCCCATTCTCAGCCTTGATGGTGCCGTGGGATTTGCTGTGGGTGGAATCATATGGGAACATGTAGACTATGTAGTTGAGGTCAAGGGAAGGGTCATTGATGGCGAGAACACTACTTTACCAGAGTCAAAAGCAGCCCTGGTGACCAGCGCCCAGTACTGCCAAATCCTTTTACTTGGGCCTTCACCTTCACCAGGGATGTGGCTAGCGCTGCATGAGAAGATGCAGCTGTCTCTTGAATGGCAGGAGCAGAGTGCCTTAAGATTCTGCATGTTTACATAAACATAGCCCTAGAATGGTCTATTTCAGTCATTTACCCACTCGGCATTTCCGGAGTAGCATGCTTCTGTGTGAAACACATGGTCAGGTACAGGGAAACTGAGATGTATGTAACACAAGCTTCTGCCCAAAACCGACTTTCAATTACAGAAACCTAAAGACTCAAAACCAAGACTGGATGAGAAATGCTCATATGGGTGCTATAGGAGCTAGAGGAAGAGCTTCTAAGTTGAGTTGGGTGCCTGGTCAAGGCTTCCCTTGAGAAAAAGCCAGAGAAGGGTATTAGAGACATGGTATCACAGAGAGATGTATGAGCAGGGCATGTAGCAAGGAGTGGAGGGAGATGACCCAAAATGGATGTCTGCTGCTTTTTCATGTATCATTTTAATGTGTTATTTCCCATTAGTTCCAAATTTCAATAAAAGTGCATTGCTATTTAAATATTGTAAAAGTACATTGTTAAGTTCTTCTGCTTGTAGGATACTCTAGAGTCTACACAGTCCTTAGACACTTGCTCAAGGTAAAACAGTTTATTGCATTTTTTATGCCGATATCCAGGTTTGTTGTAGAAAGTGGTCTGTTTTTAGGCTAAAGAGAAATTTAAGCTACTTCTTTCTTTTTTTTTTTTGAGACAGAGTCTCGCTCTGTCGCCCAGGCTTGAGTGCAGTGGCGTGATCTCGGTTCACTGCAAGCTCCACCTCCCAGGTTCATGCCGTTCTTCTGCCTCAGCCTCCTGAGTAGCTGGGACTACAGGCGGCCGCCACCACTCTCGGCTAATTTTTTTGTATTTTTAGTAGAGTCAGGGTTTCACCATGTTAGCCAGGATGGTCTCGATCTCCTGACCTCGTGATCCACCTGCCTCAGCCTCCCAAAGTGCTGGGATTACAGGCGTGAGCCACCATGCCCGGCCTAAGCTCACTTCTTTCAAAAAGAACTCTGGAGATAAGCTCATATAAAACATTTTCTTAAACAGCTCCCACTGTTTGTATGATTTGATGCCCCATTGAGATCTCCACAGGAAGCTTCAAACACATCTTGGCTCACACTTTTTCAGACCAAGGTTTCTTGTCTTCTGATGAGACTCACCATGTTTCAGTACTTAGGAAAAGCTCGTTTAGAGAAACAAGTAGAGAGGATTGCCTGAAGTTTATGCAGCCCCTCTTTCTTCTTAGAAATTCCAGACATTTATCTATCCTTGGATTAAGCCAGATCACCAAAAAGAGGAATTCTTGGCTGACCTCATCCTGACCCCTCATGAAACAGAGTGAAGTGCTTATTGTCTTCTACCAGAGCCTCCAGCCCCAGCCTCCTCTGAGTGATGTTGTAACACTCAGCCCTACAAAACTCCCTGTTGTATAGCTGATGTCTTCACTCAGTCACTAAACACAGTGCCCTCTTTTCAAAGAGTATAGGAGAAATGGCTCCTTGGTCTCAGTGCCAGGAACAATTGTTCTCATCCAAGCAATGGGTTTGCTGTGATCTTTATGCTACATGAACCACCTACCTGATCTTAGCTGCTAGGAAACTGAGAGACAGGGCAGCAGGCTTGCCTCTGGCATGGTACCAAACTCCTCAGCTTAGATTTCTTCGTTGGCCCCACTTCCATCTTTACCTTATTTTTTAAGCTCTTATTTTTCTTCTCATTTCTTCTCCTACTTTAGGCTATTGAATTATCTGAGTTTTTGTAAGCTACTGAAATTCTTTAAGGAATAAATTTGGGATATAAACATGAATTAAGTATCCTTAGTTACTCTGTTTAGAAGACAAAACATACAAATTACTAGTTTTCACATAACGACTATATTCAATAGAGCTGGCATTAAAACTGCTACTCTTGTGAATATAATTAAACTATACATTCTGTGCGGTCAGGGGTCTTGGCTAACTTGGTCCCCTCTGTATCTCAAGTTGCTAGTGCTGTGCTTGGCATGTAGCAGATGCTCAGTAAATATTTCCTGAGCGATTTGAACAAACGATCTTTCAGTAACTAAAGTTTACCAGTGGTACAGTCTGTGGATGCTCAGAAGCAAAGTGAAGACCTAATGCTCTGGTGTTTCCTCCACCTTTTTTGGACACGGGTGGGGGTGTGGCAAGGGACACCGCTGACCCCTCTGATGCTCTCCTGGTCTCTCTCTGCAGACTCACATTTCAAGACTCCCTCCTGGTGCGGTGGCAGGACAGTCCGTGGCAATCGAAGGTGGGGTGTGCCGCCTGGAGAGCCCAGTGAACTGACCCTTCAGGCTGAGTGTGAAGCGTCTGAGAGGCATTTCAGAGCCTGAGCTTTTTGGGGTTTTTAACTGAAGTTGGTTGTTTTATCTTTCTTGTTTTATAATTCCTATTGCAACCTCGTGCACTGCTCGAGACACAAGTGCTGCTGTAGTTAGCGCTTAGTGACACGCGGGCCTTTGGCGGGTGAGCGGGACTGTGTGTGAGTGTGTGCGCCTATGTGCGCACATATGTGTATGTGTGCAGTATGTGTGTTTGCTTCTCCATGGATGAAATAGAAACTCCTCATTGTGTGACCAGGAATGGTTAAATCATCTTTACAAAATGTGTGCTTTAACTGTTTACAAGTAAAACCTAAAGTTGCAGGAAACATTTTTTATTTCGTAAAGAGGTACCAACTGTCGCTGATGTAATATGTCAGAACTGAAGAGTAAATCTACTTGTTTAAATGACTTGACAGTGGTAGTGCTCCATTTAATGACAGTAATAAGTAATAAAGTGTTTTTATTTGTTAACCAGTTTAAGTGGATCCTGTGGTAACTTAAACTGTTGTTCTCATCCCTTATATGGGGCATTTTTCTTTAACAAAGAATGGTTTCAGTGAAACAATCTAGCAGAGAATTAATGTCAGAACCTTTTTAAATAATAGTCTGATTGATACAGTTTGTACTTATTTCATCAAGCTTTTCTAAGCTTAAATATTGCATAGCTTCGAGCTGTATGGACTATATTATGAAAGAATATGTAAAGAGAACATACAGTAATGCACAGTCCTTAATTTGTGTATAATGGAATGTTATTTACAATATAACACTGTAAATAAGAAAGCAAAGTTTATGGGAAAATTCAATATTATCTTTGTTTTTGTTTAAATATATTTTTAAGATAAAGGCACAAAAATAAAAGAAGTGTATTACTGGGTATAGTATGTGACTCCTCTTCTCAGACTAATAAATTATCTTTTGAATCCTTGATTAGAGAGCTGTTATTTATTTTGTTTATAAAATGTTCTCCCAGAAATCATACCATTATCCACCTTGCTGTTGTTCTGATTGTTCCAAGGCCAGTCTTATGCAGTTAAAGAAGACACTGGCAAGATGAATGTTGAACTTAGTACATGATTGAATGGTCAATATGGAAGTCCCTAAAATTTCTCTTGCAATATGATAAAAATAACAAAGAGAAAGAATAAGAACACTTTGCTTTGAAAAATTGTAGTGGCAGCTAAAAGCTCGATAGTTTCAGTTGATAAATTACTTCTAAATGTTATATTCAGGGATTCTGGAGCCACATAAGAAAACCAAGATTTTCCTTTTGATTTTTTCTTTTTTTTTTTTATGTAAGAAGTGGTTATCAAGAAGATACTAAAGATAGACTTGCTCAGGGGGAGGAAGTTCCCTGTACCATGTAATCATGACTCTGGGCGGTAACTGATAAACCCCAGATAAAATTATACACTTGACATCAATGTATGGCCAAATTATAAAGGAAAGACAACCAAAATGAAGCGGGTGTAAATATGAATAATTTGAGAGTTGCTGATTTGTATTCCTGTTACAGGCAATTACATTTGTCTTGCTGTACTCTCATAGACAGGTTGGTGCCGTGGTATCTGTTTCTCATTCTTAATGAGGCTGAGAACTTAGTGAGAGATGGGCTGGCTGGTGGGGAGCCTTTGGCTTCAAAAGCTTTTGAAGACCTGTTCCCTGTTGGCAGAGATTTTTCAGGAACTGGATTGGATCACATAAAACTATCAGGACACTTTGGAGTCTGAAAATCGTCTGACCAGTTTCACCAGGAATGCCACTTCTTTCATCTCCTTTTGCCCTTTTTCCTTTTATATTTAAACATTTGAGCTTGTTAAGGACCCCTTTTATTAAGAGTTCAAAAACTGGCCAGTATAAAAGAGCACAGCCTCTCCAAGAACAGTTTGTCAAGACTTTACTCTCCAATTTTCTACATTTTTTTTTTTAAGGAATATTGTGAAGCCAAGAGGGGGAACATAGTGATATTCAGAATCATGGAGGCAAAAATGTAACAGGTAATATAAATTCCTTCCTTATCAGATCAGATATTAAAGATCAGCTACTGAAACCAGAGAATACTGAGAGATGTAAAATCAACTTCATTTCACACTAAAGTAGAAAAAGTAGAAAAAGATGAGAAAATAACCTCATTCGCTAATCTGGCTTATATCACCAAGAATCTGAAGCTGTATTTTAAGGTGCCCACTTTTAACATGGATGCTTTTAACTGTGTGCCTATATTTGATTTCTTTGTAAGGTCTGAGTGTTGGATATCTGGTTCTCTTGAGTAGAATTAAGCCTGGTCTGGATTCCTCAAGGTGGTCACTGTGACCTAGCTCTGGATTTAGAAACGGGCATCTTCAGGGCTTGGTGAGGCGACAGGAGCATGTGATTTTGCTTAAGGCACCTGGAGCGCCTGTGCTGATGGGGCTGTCTTGTTAGCTCTGTCACTGTTTTCTCTGCCTTCAGTATGTCTGCTTATGGCAGGCCCTTTCTTACCTTCTAATTACCACTTCTAAATGTGAACTTGATGTGGAGAAAGGAAAACACTTGTACTCTGCTGGTGGCAATGTAAATTATGTCAGCCACTGTGGAAAGCAGCCTGGAGATTTCTCAAAGAACTTAAAATGGAACTACTGTTCAACCCAACAATCCCATTACTAGGTATATACCTAAAGAAATACAAGGCATTCTACTGTAAAGACACATGCATGCATATGTTCACTTTAGCACTATTCACAATAGCAAAGACGTGGAATCAACCTAGTTGCCCATCAGCAGTGAACTAGATAAAGAAAATGTGGTACATATACACCATGGAATACTGTGCAGCCATAAAAAAGAATGAAATCAGCTGGGCACATTGGCTCACACCTGTAATCCCAGCACTTTGGGAGTCCAAGGTGGATGGATCACCTGAGGTCAGGAGTTTGAGACAAGTCTGGCCAACATGGTGAAACCCCATCTCTACTAAAAAATACACAAATTAAGCTGGGCGTGGTGGTGGGTGCCTGTAATTCCAGCTAATTGGGAGGCTGAGGCAAGAGAATCACTTGAACCTGGGAGGCAGAGGTTGCGGTGAGCCGAGATCACTCCATTGAACTCCAGCCTAGGTGACAAGAGTAAAACTCCATCTCAAAAAACAAAAACAAAACAAAAAAAAATGAAATCATATCCTCTGTGGCAACATGAATGGAGCTGGAGGCCATTATTCTAAGCAGAAAATCAAATAATCCATGTTCTCACTTATAAGTGGGAGCTAAACACTGAGTTCACATGGTCACAAAGAAGGGGACAATCGATACCAAGGCCTACTTGAGAGTGGAGGGTGAGAGGAGGGTAAGAATTGAAAAACCACCTATCGGGTCCTATGCTGATTAACTGGGTGATAAAATTATCTGTAAACCAAACCCCCACAATACTCTACCGATGTAACAAACCTGCACATGTACCCCCTGAACCTAAAATAGAAGCTGGAAAGACAGAAAACTAATGTGAAATTGAATTTGGATATCAATATCTGTTAGAATTTTTTTACAAAGTATGTATAAATAAGTCCTAGATGCTAGTCTGAGGGGCCTGTCTGTGAGCAAAGTGAATGAATTTTGGTTTACGGATATGAGGACATCTCTCGGGGCTACTCAAAAGCCTTTTTTGCATCATTTCCAGTTTTCTCCCACATTTGAGATTGGTAATATTGCATACCAGTGACCTGCAGGCAAGTGAGGTCACTCTGTTTTGACACTGGATGGAAGGAGGGAAGAAGGAAGGGAGGGAATGAAGAAGAGAAGATTTAGAAAAGAGCATCATTCTTGAATCTTGAGATTGTATTAATAATTGTGGGATCTTTTATTTTTTGACTTGGCCATTTTTATTACAAAGGTAGTCTGTGCTTATTAGGAAAAAAATTAGAAAATAGATAAGGAAAATTTTAAAAATTTAAATTTTAAATAAAAATTTAGCTCATAATCCTACTTCCCTAGAGGCAACCCTTAATAAACACCCTACAGACTCTTTTTATGCATGAATTTTCTATGTGTTTTTAACACAAAAAAATGGCGCTATATTGAACTCCCAAAATGGGGTTCTATAGCCTGCAGTTTTCATTTAATAATATCACAAAAAGATGACCAGACCTACAGGTTTACACAATCCCTCATTTACTGCTTTCCCATACGATGCTGGCTCAGCCTAATGGTGCCCAGTACATATATTTGTTCCTTAAACATTTGGGGAAATCTATGACAGTGCTGAGCAGAATAGCTGATATCCATATTTTCAGGCTACAGGTGCATACAACAAGCACTGTGGTAAGGTCTCAGCCAATGAAAGCCAGCCTGGAAGGCATCCTAGAGCAGGCCATGGTCATTGCTCTTGGACCTCACTGTTTCAGTATCCCCCACACAACTTCGACAGGCTTTTACCAGAACGATGGAAAGCTGTTCTGTCTCTGGGTGCTGCAGGCCACAAATGCCAGGGAATCAACACTCCCTAGAAGTTGGTGTATAAATTGGCTAGCTCCTTTGCTCCTTGGGTGTGATAATACCGAATATGTGTTTTGCAGTTTTTGAGAGAGTTCCCACAGGAATTAAGCTTCAATTCCTGCCTCTGGTAGTTGACTTAGTACACCTTGTGTTGGCTTTCTCCCCTTTTCTGGTTCCTTCTTGACTCTCCTACCTGTGTTTACTGAAATCATCTCCCAGATGAACTACTTGGAGTCAACTCCTTATCTCAGGGTTGCTTCTGGAGGACTTCACACCGAAACACATTCCACTCCACATGTATTCTTGGCCACTAGGGTTTTTAGGCCCTCCACTGAGGGTGGACTCACCAGTCTGTTTATGCCCCTCGCTGGGGCTCTCCTCCTGACATCTGCTCCTGCTCAGCCATTTTCATCCATAACATCGGAGGAACATTCTCTGAGTGATAAGGCTGGGTATGCCACAAAAGTTTGTGAAGAGTTTGCAACTAAGTCAGTGTTAACAGGCACCAGACTGCTGGAGACAGACAAACACTTTTAAGGATATGGTGAAGTAAACAGAAGCTGAAGAGCAACAGTTCATCAAGGACTGGTGGATGCCTTCAAGGAAATGACCTGCAATGGTGTTAACAGTAGTTGGAAGAAGCTTTAGCTAAAGGCGTTTCATGACTTTAAGAAATTGGAAGAGGCCAGAACAGTGTCCTGTGTCACGAACACATTTTCACGACGTGCATGCCGTGGGAGCCTCACACAACACCCATTTCCAAAAGGGCATCTCTCAAGTCTGGCTGTTCATAACATAATTTCATGGTAAATTTTTCTTAATGTCTTCCAAAATTTTTCTTAAAACTAAATGTTTAAGGCACATCAGCATTGTTCTGACATAAATCCTATAAACGCTCAACACTGGGAGTCCCCTCTGGCTGCAAAGCCCAGTCTTCCTGTTCACCTTAAGGTTGCAGTGGCTGGTGACCTTCAGAGGGAACAGAGGTGGAAGCCACTCCGCCTCCCAGGAACCCTGGCCCAAAACAAGGCTGAGCCCAGCAGCAATGAATCCCTGTGTATATGATTAATGTGTATGATTAATTTGTTTTCGTTTAGTTGTATTCTAAACCTTTTCTCAGAAGCTGATTAACCAGGGGAAGGAGGTGTGAGTAGGTAAATGTAGTGGGCTATAGGGGGAGTGAATGGGAGGTTGGAAACATAAAGTTAATAATATCACATTAATATTTGTTATGGGGCCTTAAGAATTCTTAAGGAACACACCACCCCTCCCCAGCACTTAATTTGCGTTCAAGTCCGCAAGGTATTAGCCAGATGTCTATGATCAGAAACTCACAGGCTGACCAAATTGACCAGGCAATCTTTTTTTTTCCCCCCTATGCTTCTGTCTCTAAAGTGTTTGGCCACAGGAAGGATTAAATCTAAAACTGGCAAGGACTTCCCTCCAAGGCGGCACACTCAGCTTCCAGAAGACCATCAGCCAAGCCCAAGGTGGTTCATTATGACCAGTTGTGGAAAGCTGGGAAAGAAAGTGAGTTCAGTGGTTTCTCCTTTACATGATGCAGTTACTGAAGCCCCGAAACCACAGTGGCAATGCAGAAAAACTTTGTGGGTGGGAGTTTCTTTGCCTTGAATTGCCATGGGGATTTCTTTGTCAACAGAGTGTCAGAAGCCTAAAAGAAAAAAATTCAGAACAATTCCTTTAACCTTTACTGTCGCTATTATGATGGAGATCCAAAGCGTTACTCCTAAAATGATCTTTCCTCGCCTTGGAAAATCCAGTAATGCTTAAGAGGTAGAGGATATCTTCTAATATATTAAGAAAAACATGTGTTCTTTTCCATGTACAAGTAGTAAGATTTTAATCTTTCCACCCAGGTTCTTCCCCCAAACCTGTTAACTGGCAGTCTTTCCCATCTGGTAAATGGTAGCTCCATCCTTCTGCGCACTCAGGCCAAAACTCTAGGGGTCATCTGTTTCATGTTCTATGGCTGAATAACAAATCACCCCAAGCCTTAATGGCTTAAACAACAACTGTTTTATTTGCCCACAATTGGGTAAATTGAGCTTAACATAACTCAGTCGTTTTTCTGCTGCTCTTGCTGGTAGTCACTAGTGTGCTGCATTTAGCTG
Organism: Pongo abelii; assembly: GCF_028885655.2. Lineage (NCBI taxonomy): Eukaryota > Metazoa > Chordata > Mammalia > Primates > Hominidae > Pongo > Pongo abelii. The sequence goes on along the minus strand of NC_072006.2, from coordinate 7,965,805 downwards.
GAAGGTGAGCTACAAGATAGGCCGAGCTGGGATGCTGGATGGCTGAGTGTCCTTCTTACTCCATGCAGGCTCAGAGCCTCTCTACAGCATCTTTCCACACCATGTGCCAAAAAGACATGGCAGCTCAAGCTTCCCAGGAGCACAAAAGCAGAAACTACCAGGACTTCTACAGGTTTAGGTCCATAATGGCCGAGCATCACTTTTGCCACATTTATTGCTTACATTAAATCACCTGGTTCAGCCCAGATTCAAGAGGGAGGGACAGCCTAAGGGCATTTGTAACAGAGGCTAGATTCATTGAGGGCCACCACCTGACATCCTTGAATTTTTACTTTCCTTCTGATTCTACAACCAATCCATTCACAAATCCTGTTGGCTTTCCTTTAAAATGTAAGCTGAATCTAACCGCTCCTTACCACCTCCACTGCTACAATCAGATTATCTTTTACCTGAGTTATTACAATAGGTTCTGCACTGGTCTCCCTGCTTCCACTCTTGTCCTGACAGTCACCTGTGCACTGGCAGCCAAACAGAGTAAGATCATGGCACCTGTCTGCTCAAAACCTTCCAGTACACCTTGTCCCAGAGTTCCTACAAGGCCCTGGGATCTGCTCCTTCTTGTTCTCTGACCTCATACTATTTCTCTGGCCTCCTTGCTGTTCTTTGACCAGCCCACACACCCTCCCATCTCAGAAGCATTGCACATGCTTGTACCCCCCGCTTGGAAAGCACTTTCCAGATGGCTTCACATGGCTTGCTCTTCCCTCATCTCCTTCAGCTCTGCTGGAATGTTACCTTCTTGGCAAGGTCGTCCCTGAGCACGCTCCTAACCACACCCCCTCCAGCACTTTACCTTCCTTTTTTGCTTTATTTTTCTGTCACTTTTCACTTTCCACAAATATATGGACACTTAATTTTCAACAATTATGGCATAGCAAAGCAGTAGGGAAAGTGTATTTTTAAATGTTCCTGGAGCAACTAGATATACAAGTGAAAAAAATGTGAATTATATCTCATGCCATACACAGAAATAAATTACAGGTAAACTGTAAATCTAAATATAAAAGACAAAACACATTTATTTATTATTTATTTTTGAGACAAGGTCTCCCTCTGTTGCCTAGGCTGGAGCACAGTGGCACGATCATGGCTCACCACAGCCTCAACTTCCCAGGCTCAAGCAATCCTCCCACATCAGCCTCCCAACTAGCTGGGACTACAGGTGTACACCATGACACCCAGATAGTTTTTTATATTTTGTAGAGACAGGGTCTTGCCATGTTGCCCAGCTTGGTCTTGAACTCCTAGGCTCAAACAGTCCTCCTACCTTGGCCTCCCAAAGTGCTAGGATTACAGGCGTGAGCCACCACGCCTGGCCAAAACAAACTTTCAGAAGATAGTTAGAGGATGTTCTACTTCTGGGATGACAGCACGAGAAGCTCCACTGACTCCCACTTGCCAGAGTATTTGGAAAATGTTCTAAGAGCATAAAACAAATTAAGAATATGTATTCAAGAAAAATTTACTGAAAGTGGCTAAAAACAGCTAGTTTGTGGCATTTGGGCCATGACCCACTCCCTGCCCCCCAACTTCCAGCTCATACTGATAGAAGATTCACTCTGGTTGAGTGTGGCCAAGAAGACTGGGGCTGCCTCTCCTTTCAGCTCCCAACCAAGTCCTACTGTATCTCACCAGGAGGAGCAGTCTGCCCACATTTCTCATCCCCTCCAACTCCGAGCTGAAGAGGCTGGATCCTGGTGTGTGCATCTGAGAGGTTGGAGGCTACTTTCCTATAGCCATCCCTTATTCATAGACAGAGACTCTACCCCAGGAAAGAAGTTTCTTTTCCCAAGAAAACTGAGGTCCCAATCACCCTTGCCCCCCAAATCATGTATAAATCAGATATTTCATTCTGGGATGGGCAAACAAAGAAGACCAGAGGCTACCGCCCTACCCAGCACCCAGAATAATGGCTTAGAGAGTTTGCTGAGGGAGAGGCAGACTATAAGAAAAGAGCACTGATGCTCTCTCCAAAGAAACTGAATTTATCTAAAACAGAATGTGGAGAAGTGCAAGCATAAGAGTGCTCCTGATACTAAGAACAACAAGCTAAACAATATGCTAGCTAGTTCACCAGAAAGAAGCAAAAAAGAGGAATCTAAGAAGAGTCCTGTGGCATCAGAATAAACCTTAAAACTATCCTTAACAGACTTCTCAAGATGGCCAAATAGGAACAGCTCCAGTCTGCAGCTCCCAGTGAGATCAACACAGAAGGCAAGTGATTTCTGCATTTCCATCTGAGGTACCTTGGCTTATCTCACTGGGACTGGTTAGACAGTGGGCATGACCCATGGAGGGTTAGCAGAAGCAGGGTGGCACGTTGCCTCACCTGGGAAGTGCAAAGGGTTGGAGAACTCCCTTCCCTAGCCAAGGGAAGCCGTGAGGAACTGTGCCATGAGGGATGGTGTATTCTGGCCCAGATACTACAGTCTTTGCAACCCACAGACCAGGAGATTCCCTTGGGTGCCTACACCACCAGGGCCCTGGGTTTCAAGCACAAAACTGGGCAGCTGTTTGGGCAGACACCGAGCTAGCTGCAGGAGTTTTTTCTCACACCTCAGTGGTGCCTGGAATGCCAGCGAGACAGAACCGTTCACTCCCCTGGAAAGGGCGTTGAAGCCAGGAAGCCAAGTGGTCTAGCTCGGCAGATCCCACCCCCATGGGACCCAGCAAGCTAAGACCACTGGTTTGAAATTCTCACTGCCAGCACAGCAGTCTGAAGTCAACGTGGGATGCTTGAGCTTGGAGTGGGGAGGGCTGTCCGCCATTGCTGAGGCTTGAGTAGGTGGTTTTCCCCTCACGGTGTAAAAACCCCTCACGGTGTAAACAAAGCCACCGGGAGGTTTGAACTGGGCGGGGTCCACTGCAGCTCCGCAAAGCTGCTGTAGCCAAACTGCCTTTCTAGATTCCTCCTCTCTGGGCAGGGCATCTCTGAAAGAAAGGCAGCAGCCCCGGGCAGGGGCTTATAGATAAAACTCCCATCTCCCTGGGACAGAGCACCTGGGGGAAGGGGCAGCTGTGGGCGCAGCTTCAGGAGACTTAAATGTTCCTGCCTGCCAGCTCTGAAGAGAACAGTGGATCCCCCAGCACAGTGCTTGAGCTCTGCTAAGGGACAGACTGCCTCCTCAAATGGATCCCTGGCCCCCATGCCTCCTGACTGGGAGACACCACCGAGCAGGGGTCGACAGACACCTCATACAGGAGAGCTCCAGCTGGCATCTGGCGGGTGCCCCTCTGGGACTAAGCTTCCAGAGGAAGGAACAGGCTGCAGTCTTTGCTATTCTGCAGCCTCTGCTGGTGATACCCAGGCAAACAGGGTCTGGAGTGGATCTCCAGTAAACTCCAGCAGACCTGCAGCAGAGAGGCCTGACTGTTAGAAGGAAAACTAACTAACAGAAAGGAATAGCATTAACACCAACAAAAAGGACACCCACACAAAAACTCCATGTGAAGGTCACCAACATCAAAGACCGAAGGTAGATAAATCCACAAAGATGAGGAAAAACCAGCTCAAAAAGGCTGAAAATTCCAAAAACCAGAACGCCTCTTCTCCTCCAAAGGATCTCAACTCCTTACCAGCAAGGGAACAAAACTGGATGGAGAATGAGTTTGATGAATTGACAGAAATAGGCTTCAGAAGGTGGGTAATAACAAACTCCTCCAAGCTAAAGGAACATGTTCTAACCCAATGATAGGAAGCTAAGAACCTTGAAAAAAGATTAGAGGAATGGCTAACTAGAATAACCAGTCTAGAGAAGAACATAAATGACCAGATGGAGCTGAAAAACCCAGCACGAGAACTTTGTGAAGCATACACAAGTATCAATAGCCAAATCGATTAAACGGAAGAAAGGATATCAGAGTTTGAAGATCAACTTAAATAAAATGTGAAGACAAGATCAGAGAAAAAAGAATGAAAAGGAACAAACAAAGCCTCCAAGAAATATAAGACTATGTGAAAAGACCAAATCTATGTTTGATTGGTGTACCTGAAAGTGACAGGGAGAATGGAACCAAGTTGGAAAATGCTCTTCAGGATATTATCCAGGAGAACTTCCCCAACCTACCAAGACAGGCCAACATTCAAATTTAGGAAACACAGAGAACACCACAAAGATACTCCTTGAGAAGAGGAACCACGAGACACATATTCATCAGATTCACCAAGGTTGAAATGTAGGAAAAAATGTTAAGGGTAGCCAGAGAGAAATGTCGGGTTACCCACAAAGAGAAGCCCATCAGACTAACAGTGGATCTCTCTGCAGAAACCCTACAAGCCAGAAGAGAGTGGGGACCAATATTCAACATTCTTAAAGAAAAGAATTTTCAACCCAGAATTTCATATTCAGCCAAACTAAGCTTCATAAGTGAAAGAGAAATAAAATCCTTTACAGACAAGCAAATGCTGAGAGATTTTGTCACCACCAGGCCTGCTTTACAAGAGCTCCTGAAGCAAGCACTAAATATGGAAAGGTAAAACCGATACCAGCCATTGCAAAAACATATCAAATTGTGAAGACCATTGACCCTATGAAGAAACTGCATCAACTAATGGGCAAAATAACCAGCTATCATCATGATGACAGGATCAAATTCACATATAACAATATTAACCTTAAATGTAAATGGGCTAAATGCCCCAATTAAAAGACAGAGACTGGCAAATTGGATAAAGAGTCAAGACCCATCAGTCTGCTATATTCAGGAGACCCATCTCATGTGCAAAGACACACATAGGCTCAAAATAAAGGGATGGAGGAATATTTACCAAGCAAATTGAAAGCAAAAAAAAGCAGGGGTGGCAATATTAGTCTTTGATAAAACAGACTTTAAACCAACAAAGATCAAAAAAGACAAAGAAAGGCATTACATAATGGTAAAGGGATCAATGCAACAAGAAGAGCTAACTATCCTAAATATATATGCACACAATACAGGAGCACCCAGATTCATAAAGTAAGTTCTTAGAGACCTACAAAGAGACTTAGACTCCCACAGAATAATAGTGGGAGACTTTAACACCCCACTGTCAATATCAGACAGATCAACGAGACAGAAAATTAACAAGGATATTCAGCACTCGAACTCAGCTCTGGACCAAGCAGACCTAATAGACATTTATAGAACTCTCCGCCCCAAATCAACAGAATAGACAATCTTTGCAACATCACATCACACATATTTTAAAATTGACCACATAATTGGAAGAAAAACACTCCTCAGCAAACGCAAAACAATGGAAATCATAACAAACTGTCTCTCAGACCACAGTACAATCAAATTAGAACTCAGGATTAAGAAACTCACTCAAAACCGCACAACTACATGGAAGCTGAACAACCTGCTCCTGAATGACTACTGGGTAAATAACAAAATTAAGGCAGTAATAAATAAGTTCTTTGAAACCAACAAGAACAAAGACACAATGTAACAGACTCTCTGGGGCACGTTTAAAGCAGTGTTTAGAGGGAAATTTATAGCACTAAATGTCCACAGGAAAAAACGGGAAAGATCTAAAATCGACACCCTAATGTCACCATTAAAAGAACTAGAGAAGCAACAGCAAACAAATTCAAAAGCTAGCAGAAGAAAAGAAATAACTATGATCAGAGTAGAACTGAAGGAGATAGAGATGAAAAATCCTTCAAAAAATAATCAATGAATCCAGGAGCTGGTTTTTTGAAAAAATTAACAAAATATATAGACTGCTAGCCAGACTAATAAAGAAGAAAAGAGAGAAGAATCAAATAGATACAATAAAAAATGATAAAGGGGATATCATCACTGATCCCACAGAAATACAAACTACCATCAGAGAACACTATAAACATCTCTATGCAAATAAACTAGCAAATCTAGAAGAAATGAATAAATTCCTGGACATATACACCCTCCCAAGACTACACCAGGAAGAAGTCAAATCCCTGAATAGACCAATAACAAGTTCTGAAACTGAGGCAGTAATTAGTAGCCTACCAACCAAAAAAAAAGCCTAGGACCAGATGGATTCACAGCTGAATTCTACCAGAGATACAAAAAGGAGCTGGTACCATTCCTTCTGAAACTATTCCAAACAATAGAAAAAGAGAGAATCTTCCCTAACTCATTTTATGAGGCCAGCATCAGCCTGATACCCAAACCTGGTGGAGACACCACAAAAAAAGAAAATTTCAGTCCAATATCCCTGATGAACACTGATGCAAAAATCCTCAATAAAATACTGGCAAACCGAATCTGGCAGCATATCAAAAAGGTTATCCACCACAATCAAGTTGGGTTCATTCCTGGGATGCAAGGCTGATTCAACATACACAAATCAATAAACATAATCCATCACATAAACAGAACCAATGACAAAAACCACATGATTATCTCAACAGATGCAGAAAAAGCCTTTGACAAAATTCAACAGCCCTTCATGCTAAAAACCCTGAATAAACTAGGTATTGATGGAATGTATCTCAAAATAATAAGAGCTATTTATGGCAAACCCACAGCCAATATCATACTGGATGGGCAATAGCTGGAAACATTCCCTGAAAACTGGCACAAGACAAGCATGCCCACTCTCACCACTCCTATTCAACATAGTGTTGGAAGTTCTGGCCAGGGCAATCAGGCAAGAGAAAGAAATAAAGGGTATTCAAATAGGAAGAGAGGAAGTCAAATAAACTCTGTTTGCAGATGACATGATTGTATATTTAGAAAACCCCATTGTCTCAGCCCAAAATCTCCTTAAGCTGATAAGCAACTTCAGCAAAGTCTCAGGATACAAAATCAATGTGCAAAAATCACAAGCATTCCTATACACCAATAATAAGCAGAGAGCCAAATCATGAGTGAACTCCCATTCACAACTGCTACAAAGAGAATAAAATACATAGAAATACAACTTACAAGGGATGTGAAGGACCTCTTCAAGGAAAACTACAAGCCACTGCTCAAGGAAATAAGAGAGGACACAAATGGAAAAACATTCCATGCTCATGGATAGGAAGAATCAATATTGTGAAAATGGTCATACTGCCCAAAGTAATTTATAGATTCAATGCTATCCCCATCAAGCTACCACTGACTTTCTTCACAGAATTGGAAAAAACTACTTTAAAGTTCATATGGAACCAAAAAAGAGCCCACATCGCCAAGTCAATCCTAAGCCAAAAGAACAAAGCTGGAGGCATCACGCTTCCGGACTTCAAACTATACTACAAGGCTACAGTAGCCAAAACAGCATGATACTGGTACCAAAACAGATATATAGACCAATGGAACAGAACAGAGGCCTCAGAAATAACGCCACACATCTACAACCATCTGATGTTGGACAAACCTGACAAAAACAAGCAATGGGGAAAGGATTCCCTATTTAATAAATGGTGTTGGGAAAACTGGCCGGTCATATACAGAAAACTGAAACTGGACCCCTTCCTTACACCTTATAAAAAAATTAACTCAAGATGGATTATACACTTAAACATAAAACCTAAAACCATAAAAACCGTAGAAGAAAACCTAGGCAATACCATTCAGGACATAGGCATGGGCAAAGAGTTCATGATGAAAACACCAAAAGCAAGGACAACAAAAGCCAAAATTGACAAATGGTATCTAATTAAACTAAAGAGCTTTTGTGCAGCAAAAGAAATGATCATCAGAGTGAACAGGCAACCTACAGAATGGGAGAAAATTTTTTCAATCTATCCATCTGACAAAGGGCTAATATCCAGAATCTACAAGGAACTTAAACAAATTTACAAGAAAAAAAAAACAAACCCCATCAAAAAGTGGGTGAAGGATATGAACAAACATTTCTTAAAAGAAAACATTTATGCAGCCAGCAAACATGCAAAACTCATCATCACTAGTTACTAGAGAAATGCAAATCAAAACCACAATGAGATACCATCTCACGCCAGTTAGAATGGCAATCGTTAAAAAGTCAGGAAACAACAGATGCTGGAGAAAATGTGGAGAATTAGGAATGCTTTTACACAGTTGGTTGGAGTGTAAATTAGTTCAAACATTGTGGAATACAGTGTGGTGATTCCTCAAGGATCTAGAACCAGAAATACCATTTGACCCAGCAATCTAATTCCTGGGTATATACCCAAAGGATTATAAATTATTCTACTATAAAGACACATGCACACATATGTTTATTGCAGCAGTAGTCACAATAGCAAAGACTTGGAACCAATTCAAATACCCATCAATGAGAGACTGGATAAAGAAAATGTGGCACATATACACCATGGAATACTATGCAGCCATAAAAAAGAATGAGTTTATATCCTTTGCAGGGACATGGATGAAGCTGGAAATCATCATTCTCAGCAAGCTAACACAGGAACAGAAAACCAAACATCACATTTGCTCACTTATAGGTGGGAGTTGAACAATGAGAATGCATGAACACAGGGAGGGGAACATCACATACCAGAGCCTGTCGGGGGGTGGGGGGCTAGGGGATGGATAGCGTTAGGAGAAATACCTAATGTAGATGATGGGTTGATGGATGCAGCAAACCACCATGGCACATGTATACCTGTGTAACAAACCTGCACATTCTGCACATGTATCCCAGAACTTAAAGTAAAAAACAAAACAAAATAAAACAAAACACCCCTATCCTTAAAAACTACCCCAGCACAATCTAATTGGATTATACTGCTGAGCAATTTGTATCAGAGGGCATTTTCCAAAACAATAGAACAATTAGTGGTAATTAGTGGAGCCTAATTGCTGGGTATAATATGAAAAGGACAGACATTTTAATGAAGATATGAGAGGAAAGAGACAATCAAAGAAAACTGCTAAAATTATTTTAATTCCAGGGTGACCAGCTGCATGTCCAAGGCTGCATCCTATGAGGAGTGACAGCCTAGGCTTTGCACTGTGAGAGAAATGGTTTTATCAAAATGGCCTAGCTAAGTCACAAAACAAATGAGCAAAGAAACAGTGACAAAAACAAGCCCCAGAAAGGGAAGAGAGGAACTAGTAACCAGAGTTGCTACAAAATGTTACCTAAAATGTCCACTTTTAAAAAAATTACGAAAGAGGCCGGGCGCGGTGGCTCACGTCTGTAATCCCAGCACTTTGGGAGGCTGAGGTGGGCGGATCACAAGGTCAGGAGATCGAGACAATCCTGGCTAACACGGTGAAACCCCGTCTCTACTAAAAATACAAAAAATTAGCCGAGTGTGATGGCGGGCGCCTGTAGTCCCAGTTACTCGGGAGGCTGAGGCAGGAGAATGGCGTGAACCCTGGGAGGTGGAGCTCGTAGTGAGCCGAGATAGCACCACTGCACTCCGGCCTGGGCGAAAGAGCAAGACTCTGTCTCAAAAAAAAAAATTACGAGACAGCAAAAGAAACAGGAACAGTGACTTGTTATTTCTCTCTGTTTCTCTCTCACACACACACATGGATGCTCACACACACAAAGTAGTCAACAGAAACTTCCTCAGAGAGGGACCAAATGTCAGATTTTATAAAGACTTTAAAGTAGCCATTATAAATATGCTCAAAGAATTTTTAAAAATGCTTAAAGAAGTGCAGTATGAAGACAATATCTCATCAAATATAGAATATCAATAAAGAGATAGACATAAAAATAGAACCAAATGGTAATTCTGGTGTCAAGAAGTACAACTGAACTAAAAAACTTTATTAAAGGGGCTCAACAGGAGATTTTTTACTGGCAGAATAAAGAATAAGCAAATTTGATAGATTGATAGGGATTATACCATCTGGAGAACAGTGAGAAAATAAAATGAAGAAAAAAGAGCCTCAAGAAACTGTGGAACACCTGTAAATAAACTGAAATATGCATAATGGAAGTACTAGAAGAAGAAAAGAAAGAAAGAGAAAGGAGAAGAAAAAGTATTTGAAGAAATAGCAGCTGAAAACTCCCCAAATTTGCTGGAAAACACACTCAGGAAGCTCAATAAACTCAACTAGGAAACACAGAGCGATCCATTATTTTCTGTTTAACACATCATAGAAAAAATACTGAAATTCAAAGACAAGGAGAAAATTTTGAAAGCAGCAAGAGAAAAATGTCATTTATAAGGGAACCCCAATAAAATGAACAACTGACTTTTTATAAGAAATCATGGCTGTCAGAAGACAATGGATTAACATATTCAAAGTGCTGAAATAAACAACAACAATCAACCAAGAATCTTATATCCTAAAATACTGTCTTTAAAAATGAAGAAAAAATCAAGACATATCCAGAATAAAAAAACTGAAAGAATTTGCTGCTATCAGACCTGCCTTATCATAAATACTAGGGGAAATTTTTAGGCTGAAAGCAAGTAAACCCAGATGGAAATTGAGTCCATAGGGAAAAAACAAAGAGCACTGATAATTGCAATTATGAAAGACAGTATATATATTTTTATTTCTTGTCTTAATTAATTTTATAAAGCAAGTGTATAAAACACTACATGTATCATTGTATTGTTGGGGCTATAATAGATGGAAATGCAATGTGCTTGACAACAACCACTTAAAGGAGATGGGTGGAGGCAGAGTTGTACTGGAGTGAGGAAATGATGCTAGATGATAACTTGAACACATGGGAACAAATAAAGAGAACTAGAAATGATAAATAAGAAAATACATATAACAAATGCTACAAATAAATACTTATTCTTCTTTGTTATCTCTCTTTAATAGACAAAAATTACATTAAGTAATCATTATAATGATGTATTGTTAGGTTTGTGGCATCTATAGATGTAATATGTGTGACAATGATAGCACAGAAAGGAAGAATGGGTAATAGAGCTATACAGGAGGAACATTTCTGTTTCTTGATGGAATTAAGTTAGTATAAATCTGAAGTAAATTCTGATGAATTCTGATGTATATGGTAAGCCCTAGAGCAACCACTGAGAGAAAACAAGCTAAATAAGTTACAAAAAACCATTAAAGAAATTAAAATGTTACACTAGAGATACTGACAATGCAAAATAAAGCAGTAAAATAGGAATAGAGGAACAAAATAGACACATGAGACATATAGAAAACAATTAAATGGCAATATAAATCTAACTATATCAATAATAACATTAGATATTGTATTAGTGTTCTCCAGAAAAAAAGAAGCAGTAGCATATGCATACGTACATATATATGTATATATATAAAATTATATGTGTGTATACATATGTAACATGATATAGTTTTATAAAATAAGTTTTACGTATATATATAAAGTAAAGATTTGGCTCAAGTGAATATAAAACCTAGCAAATAAAAATCTGTAGTGTGAGCCAGCAGACTTGAGACTCAGGAGAGCCCAGGATATGGTTATAGTCTGAAGATCAGCAGACAGAGACCCAGGAAAGCCGATAGTGCCAATGATGTCTGAAGGTGATCTGCTGGAGAATTCCCTCTTGCTTAGGGAGGCCAGTCTTTTTATTCATTCAGGCTGTCAATTCATTGAATGAGGCACCCACAGAATAGGGCAATCTGCTTTACTCAGTATTCGCTGATTTAAATGCTAATTTCATATTAAAACACCCTCCAAGTTGACACATAAAATTAACCATCACAGATGTGGGTGGATTAAGCAATCCAGTCAAAAGCTGAGAGGGTATCAGACGAGATTGAAAAACAAGATGCAATTATATGCTCTCTACAGAAGATATACTTTACATTCAAATATATAAATTAGTTGAATGTAAAGAGATGGAAGAAGATGTATCATGCAAACAGTAATCACATGGAAGTTGTAATGGCTAAAGTAATATCAGACAAAATAGATTTTAAAACAAAATATATTACTAGAGATAAAAAGGGCATACAATGTAATGATGAAAGGATCAATTCATTAGGAATTTATAAATGTTATAAACATATATGCACCTAACAGCAGAATCCCAAAATACATCGCTGACATGATCGAGGGGAAAAGCAGACAATTCAACAGTAATATTCAGAGACTTAAATATTCCACTTTAAATATTGGATAGAATAATGAGGCATAAGATCAACAAGGAAATACAAGACTTGAACAACAGTATACACAAAGCAGACCTAATAGACATCAATAGAACACTGTACCCAATAACAACAGAATAAACATTCTTCTCAAGTGCACATGGAATATTCACCAGAATAGACTGTATGTTAGGCTATACGACAAGCCTTAAGAAATTTAAAAGGATTGAAATCATACAATATATGTCCTCTGATCACAATAGAATAAAATTAAAAATTAGTAACAGAAAGATTTGGGAAATTCACGAACGTGAAAATTTAACAGCACACTACTAAATAACCAATAGGTCTAAGATAAAAGCAGAGGAAAATAAGAAAATATTTTGAGATGAATGAAAACAAAGACACAACATACCAAAACTTAGGGGATGTGGTGAAAGCAGTGCTTACAGGAAAGTTTAAATGCCTAAAAAAGAAGAAAGATCCCATATCAACAACCAAACATTCTACCTTAAGACAATGGAGAAAGAAGAGCAAACTAAGCTCAAAGAAAGTAGAAGGAGGAAATAATAAGGATTAGAGAGGGAATTAATGAAATAACGAATTGGAAAACAATAGAGAAAATGAATCCAAAAGTTGGTTTGTCAAAAAGATAATAATGCTGACAAACTGTTAGCTAGAGCGACCAAGAAAAAAGAGAGAAGACTCAAATGTCTAAAATCAGAAACAGAAGAGGGGATGATACTGCTTGACCTTACAGAAATGAAAAGAATATAAAGGAAATGGCATGGATAACTGTGTACTAACAAATCAGACAACTTAGATGAAATTGACAAATTCTTAGAGAAAACACCAACTACCAAAACAGACTTAAAAAGAAATAGAAAATCTAAATAGACCTATAACAAGTACGGATATTAAAGTAGTACTCAAAAAAATCTCCCAGGAAGAAAGCCTAGTACTAGATGGTTACACTGGTGAATTCTGTCCTAATCTCCTCTTCTTATACGGACATCAGTCATAATGGATTAGGGTCCACTCTAATGACCTCATTTTACCTTAATTACTTTTTTTGTAAAGGCTGTATCTTCAAATAAAGTCACATTCTGAGGCCCCAGGGCTTAGGACATCAACATAGATTTTGGGGGAACATAATTTAGCTCACAATACATTATAAATGTCATTTTAAAATGTTTGTTTTAATGAGAAACCCTTATAAAAGAAAAAAATTTTCAGTTTCCTTAGTATTAACATAAATTATTTTAAAATAATGCCACTTCAAAATGTACAAACATAGAAAGGTGTAAGCTTTTTATGTATATAGCTCTTGTACAATTATACATCTAAGTAGATTTCCAAGTGAATATAAGATTCCAAACCAATAACGTTCATGTTAATAATGATATGATAAATTACATTACATTATGTTTTGTTTTTATTGTTTTACCTTAAATTATTATATAATTTAATTTGGGTTATTGTGTTTTTAGCTCTATAATTTCCATTTTCTTTGGAAATTATATATGTGTTTTTTCTTTGCATCTTATATTGTTTTGCTGAGATTTAGTATATTCCATTTGTTTCAAGCATGTTCAAACTTGCTTGTTGAAGTATTTTTATAATGGCTGCTTTAAAATCCTTGTCAAATAATTCTCTTATCTTTGTGTTGACATCTGTTGATTGTCTTTTGTCATTCATGTTGCAATCCTCCTGGTTCTCAGTATGAGTAGTAATTGACAGGATAGATGAGGCAAAATAGAAACAGAACTCACCACCATACCGTTCCTCAGGTCCCAGGGTCCCTAATTAGTCCACCTTCTTTTCTCCACCTTTCCAACTCTACTCATATTTGTTTCATATATAATGCCCAGTGTTTTAGCTACACTTAATGGAGGGAATAGGGAAAAGTACCTGCATTTCATCTTTCCAGAAGCAGAAGTACTGCTTTTATTATAGAAGCATTTATTTGGAGACAATATTTCATTAGCTGACTTGATGCTGTTGATTTTAAACTTGATAGCCATCATCTGAGTTGTCAACATTACGATTTGCATTTCACTTCCTTTTGAACAATACATTTGTTTTAAACTACCTATCCATTATTTCTTCTCAGCCAATCCACTTAATAAACACCCTGGGAAATTGTGACACAGCCATTTCATGAAAAATTATTGAGAGTTGACTACTACATTTATTGCCAACCAAGTTTGATATATACGTAGATGTGACCCCATGCACCATCTCTGCTCAGAACATGAACATACAGATAAGCCCACATTTTAAAATGTTGAACATTTTAAAATGTTCAACATACATTTAAACATACATTATTTATTTATTTTTGAGACAGGGTCTTGCTCTGTTGTACGGGCTGGAGTGCAATGATGCAGTCTTGGCTCATTGCAACCTCCACCTCCTGGATTCTTCTGCCTCAGCCTCCTGAGTAGCTGGAATTATAGGCGTGTGCCACCACGCCCAGCTAATTTTTGTATTTTTGGTAGAGATGAGGGTTCACCATGTTGGCCAGGCTGATCTCGAACTCCTGACCTCAAGCAATCCACCTGCCTCAGCTTCCCAAAGTGCTGGGATTACAGGCTTGAGCCATCGCGCCTAGCCCTTAAACATACGTTATTGATCATCACTCAGTTTTTCCACTTTTTTCTTTTCCTGAAATCTTCATTTGGCATCACCATTACTACAGCCTCAAATACAAATGCAGAAAATGAAATAGCCTATTATGACTAGTTACAAGGTCACCCTGAGTATATCTGTATTAATTTATTTTAGTTTGTCATCAAAATGAAAATTTTAAAAATTGTAGTATTGCCATTGAATTCATGGTTTTGGAGGCTACATCCATAGACCCACAGGAGCCACAACTTCAGTTTGAGAAACTCAAGTCTAGAGTATTTCAGGTCCAGCCGATTCATGAGAAGAGTTACTAATGTATTGCAAGCCATCCTGCAGGTGGCTGGTACGTATTAGGATACAGGGGTTGGGGAAGGGGACAGGCAGGCACCATCTAACCAGCAGAGTAATGACAAAAGTGGGTTTATCTTTTCATGTCTGCATCATTCACTGACAGTTCCGTTCCAGATCCCCTGGTCCCTACTGTTTCCAGTGTGGATCAGCTAATTTCCAACCACCACTATCTGCATCTGTGCCTACCTCAGGGTTCTCTCCAAAATGCAGAAGACTGCTCTGCCTGTGGCAGGACAGAAGTGACATTCCTTGGAGCAGCCCTCAACTCATGGCCACCAGGAGTTAGTGTATAAATTGCCCCAAAGCTCTTTATAAAGTGGTTTTATTTTTGATGTCTCATTTGACCTATACAACAATTCTGGAAGGAAGGAAGTTATATTAAACAAGGCCAACAGTGGAGTGTAATCCCTGTATTTTTTTTGTTCTCTCATCTATCCCAAGAATACTGTGCAGAAAATTATAGATGCTCAATAAATAATTGATGAATAAAGGAAGAAACTGATGCTTCTGTGAGTAATTTAATTAAATTGCCTATGATAGCACCAGGACTTGAAGGCTGATCTTTTGACTCCAAGCACAGTGCTCTCTACTATACACCTGAGAGTTTCTGTTTTTAATCCTGTGGTCTCAAACCATGGTTTAGGAAGAAACTTAAAGATGATTTAAATATGCCAATATAATAGGAAGCTCTACACCATGGGAATGTCAGTGGTTTCAGAGCCTATGGAATCAAAATATTTGTGAAAATATTAAAGATATTTATGGCACAAATTGTCAGGTCTGCTTGCTTATGTATTGCAGAACTTTGGGGATCAATCGGTGGCCATTTGGAGATGCAGGACCCCATAAAATAGAAGCAACTAGTTTTTCTTAGCTCCAGGGTAGCTGGAACATATCCTGGCCCAGCCTTGTTTTTAAGTTTTTCATTTTTTTCCCATCATCTGTGGTGTGAACAGTTAAAAGTTAATTTACTTGGAGGAATCTTCCTTCAGCATTCTAACTTGGGCTTTAAAAAAATCAGTTCATACCTTCATTAAGGATTCTAATGAGTGCTCTAATAAATAGTCACTTGTAGATAAAACCATATTTAGCAATATGAACAAGTAAATAATACTCATTGCAATTAGCTATTAGATTAGATCTAACTCATTCATCAATTTTTACATAAGTCGTGCATCTTTCCCCAAATGGATGGTTATTCTGTGAAGCCATTTTGATGCTGCAGCACTGCTTTCCCTAAATTCCTTAAAGTCATCAGGCACATTAAAGGATATCCAATTTCATTGGTCTAAGCTGAGTGATCGCAATTCATCAAGGCATGAAAAATCTGTCCAGTCTTGTGGAATATCATTAAATGGTTCAAGGACATTTCTAATCTTAATGATGGCCAAGGGGGAGCAACTATTATGATGATGAATGGGAATGAATATCTGGAAAAAGTTCAAGGCATGTTATACTTACAAAGACTAATACATGTTGTTTATCTAAATCATCCAACTGATTAAAGAAACACACAAAGCCCAAGACAGTTAAAAGCAGAGAACCAAACAGGGTTTGACCTACCCTGGTGTTATTTACCGCTAACTATGTCATGTGTGTAAAATCTATTACTCTACCAAGATGCTGTGTATATAAAATCAGGAGGGTCTTTTGAGGCTGATGTTGAGTAATATAGGCTGTCCGGTTTATTGCCTGGCTAAATATTTATATAAAATGAGTTCATTGATGATGGGGAAACCTCCATAAAAGGAGTCTTTCAGTGTTACTAAATGATTAGTTACAATGCCCAAGGCTTAGCAAGAGCTGAATGGTGGTAGCATTTGGTACTTCCACTCCTAAAACCAATTACTGAGCTGCTCAAAGTTTTTAATTCCTGACCTGAGTTAGTGTGTGAGTGTGTGTGTGTGTGTGTGTGTGTGTGTGTAGTCAAATAAGGCAAAACCCTCTTGGTACCAAGAGAAACATAGACTCTACAAGGAAAGGGGAAATGCTTTTTGGTATGCAACTGTAAGAATGTTCTCTGGATCCCATCTTTTGTCGGAGAGAGTGTATCTATTAAATGCACATTTTCTTAGTACAGGGAAGTCAATGCTGGGTGAAATGAAGAAGACCTGTGTCACATGCAGGGACTTGTGTTTGGCTGACCTTTCCCTGGGCAGAAGAAAGTAAAATCAACCACATAGGTGGCTAGGAAGATGTTGGGCTACGGTCCAAAGACTTAATCACAATAAATATCTTTTCAGTAGGTCTGGGTGTGGTATGTTTTTGGGCTGAAATAGTGCAAACACTGCTTACAGGATTGTTTATAGATAAAAGGTAGAAATTAGAAATAAGTAGGAAGCAGTAGAAGGTTTAGAATTATAGGCTTTTTTCACTTGGGTTCTTAGACACTTCATTCTTCTGGGTTTCCTCATCCCTCCCTGGTTTCTCCTTCTCAGTATCCTTTGATGGTTTCTGTTCTCTTCCTTACCTCTGAACATTGGTGGTCTCAGGGCTTGGTTCTCAGCCCTTTTTTATTCACAGATGATCTTATCAAATCTTATAGCTTTATCAAATATCACACCTCCCAAATATCCAGCTTGAGCTGCATCCAAACTCCAGATTACCTACTTGACATCTCTACTGTGACACCTAATAAAGCATTTCCAAGTATGTCCAAAACATATTCCAAGGCTTCTATTTCCCTTCTGTCCACAACCTGTTCTCTCCCCAGAATTCACCATTTCAGCTGATGTTGTTCTCGCTTGCCCAGTTGCTCAGGTAAAAAAATCTAAATGTTGTCTTTGAATCCCGTCTTTTCCTCATCTCTGCAAACATATCCTGAATCTCTGTCTTCCTCAATATCCCCTCCACTGCCATTTCAATTCAAGCTACCATCTTGTGTTGTCTCATCTTCTGCCTTCTAACTAGACTCCCTGCCTCCGTTCCTTTCCTATCCCCAGGCCGTTCTCCTCTGCACAGCCAGACTTTGTAAGACACATAAATCATCACGTCTCCCCTACTTAATACTTTCCAGTGGTTTTCCATTCAGGTGAAATAAACGCAAAACTTCTTACCATACCCTACAAGATCTTCCATGGCCTGGGGCCCTGTGCCTCTTCAAACCCACCTCTCCCCTCTCTTTTTTGTCAACTGTCTCCTCGCCACCGCGGCCTTTCCTAGGCCCCCTCAACACACCAAGTTTGTTCCTGCATTGGAGTTTTCACACCTGTCACTCCCTCTGCCTGTCCTGATGCTCTCCTTTTCTTTCAATCATTCAGGCCTATGCTCAACTATCACCACCTCAGAGAGGCCTTTGATGACACATCAAGCTAAAATACACTCAGTGTACATTCTAATTACTCTCTATTTTGTTATCCTGTTTTACTTTTTATTATGGCACTCACAACTCTCTCAAAGGTAATAATCTTTTTTTTGGTGCTCATTGTCCGTCTTTTACATTAGAGTATATGCTCCATGAATCTAGAGACCAAACCTGTCTCATTCATTACTCAATTCCTAATGTCTAGGATAATTCCTGGCACAGAGCAGGTGATCAACAAATATTTATCAAATGAGTAAAGAACAAACAGATAAGTATAAAAGATCCAAGTTGAATATGAAAGGTTACGAAAATAAGAAACTTGAATTTGAAATCACGTGTAGATTGTTGGCCAGATAGAGCCAATGGAAGACTTTATAGCCAAACGTAATATGAAAATAAGAGACAAAGATATTCTTTGGTCCAATTGAATTTTCCATCATCAATTATATTTATTCAAGTTAAATTGATCTGTTTGTTCTGAAAATTATCAGTCAAAATCCATCTTTTCACTTGCTCACTCATAATATTTAGGCATGCAGCCATTTCAACTTGGCTCAGAAAAAAAAGTAGTTCTGTCTGTAGCCAGAGTGGCAAACAGGAGAAAGTTCTAGTGCACATGCACAGAAACCTGCTGTGGGGCCAAGACACGAGGAATACACTTACTTAGAAAGGGGCATTCTAATTTGGTCTTGGGAAATGCAGTAGGTACAGCAATCTAATGAACAGCAAACGGTTACCCCAGGTCACTTCAAGTTCTCTTTTCTTTCAATGGACACAGGTGTCTATTGACCAAGTTTGATACCAAGTTGGGGAGATACCAAGTTGACCCATCTCGGGAGTCAGATATGTAGACTTAGCTTCAGTCCAGCTGTCTTAGGCCTATGGGCAGGCACACAGGGCAGGCTGCTGTATATCAGGTGGACCTTGACTATCTGTCTGTCTTTGATCACTATGGGGACAAAATATGTGGGGAGAACTGACAAGACCTTAATCAGCCTCTGTCACTCCTCCCATGGCCATGGGGCCATTAATCTCTGGCTCTCTACACCCTTCCTTCCCTAAGGAATTACCTCCCCTTCCTGACCGCAATTCACTGCTCAGCTCAGGACAGTTGAGATGACATGGTCCTCTCTTCCACAGGCTCCCACACCGGCACATTCATACTTCTTACTTCATTCCTCATCATCAAACATTTTATAATGCAAAATGGGAATTCTTTATTTAAATAAAGGTAAAAACTTTTCTTTCTTATTATTAGAACTACAAAAGCAGGGCATCCATATACCAGAAAAATGTTAATCTGCAGACAAGGAAGAAAATAAAATTCCTTTACAACCCCGTCACTGAGAAATAATCACAACAGATAACATTTAAAATGTTTTGTTTTTTTTTTTTTAAAAAAATCCGTCTGTTTTAGTGCATGCATATTTGGAAGAAAAAATATCCCAAACCTTATCTGGAATTAAACCTTTTTTGTGAGTTATTATATATAAATCTCCTCATAGGAAGAAATTGGCATTCTTGATAAATTGCGTAAGTAGTTTTCTCATGGATTCCGATGGGCTGGAGACGTTTCCGTCACCCCAAAAATTCCTTAATGCTCATTTCTGAGGAAGAAACAAAACTGTTTCTTTCCACTCACACACACTACTCAATGCAACACTTCTGACATCAGATATGTGTGGGTTCCCCCTCCCTGCACCGCCGCTAACAAGCAACACTGCATTGGACATTAACTAGGTGTCCTGTAATTTAACTCAATTCTCACACTATTACCTAGAGCTAGATCAGATCCCACAGGTTGAAGGCTCAGTTCCACAAACCCTTCCCCAACCCTGACTTCTGATGCTAATTGCAAATTGCAAATACAGTAGTAGGTTGTCACTTAGACTTCTGACCAATTGGCCAGAAAACATTGGGGGTTTTCATGACTCCTTCTTTTGTTTTGATTAATTTGCTAGAGTCACAGAACTCAGGAAAGCACTTTACTTATGTTTATTGGTTTATTAATAAAGGGTATAATAAAAACTGCAGATGAACAGCTATATACAGGGCAAATATTTCTGAGCACAGGAGCTTCCGTCCCTGTGGAGTTAGGGTGCACCACACTCCTAGCATATGAATAAATTGACCCCACTGGAAGCTCTCTGAACCCCATAGTTTGGGGAATTTTATGGTGACTTCATCATGTATGCATGATTGATTATTAATTCCATTTCCAGCCTCTCTTTCTTCTCCAAAGAGTGTGGGTGGAGCTGAAAGTTCCAAGGTTGTAATCATGATTTGGTCTTTCTGGTGACCACCCCCAATTTAGGAGCCCAACAAGAGTTGTCTCATTGGAACAAAAGATGCATCTATCACCCAGGAAATTCCGAAAGATTTGGGAGCTCTGTGCCAGCTACTCCCATCACTCAGGATCACAAAAATCTAAAGAACAGTATGTTAGGATCTGGGGTTAAAGACCAAATATTAGAACAAAAGATTCCCATAGATCACCCCAATCTACAAGAGTATTAGGGTCCCTGTCTCAGGAACCAGTACAGAGACCAAATATTAGAACAAAAGATTCTCTTAGCACCCTACCACTATCTCTCAGGAAGTTATAAAGGTTTTAGGAGCTCTGTGCAAGAAACAGGGGGAGAGACAAATATATATATATATTTCTTGCTATTTCACACCCTTTGCAGTCAATCTCCCTTTACTTCTAATTCTAGGCAACCACTGATGTTTTTGCTTTTTCTAGAATTTCATATAAACAGAATCATGTAGTATGTATTCATTCTAGTCTGACTTTTTTCTTGTGTTTGTGAGATGCATCCATGTTGTTGCATGTAGTAGTAGATCATTAATTTTCTTTGCTGTATAGTATTGCATTGAATGTTAATCCATTCTACTGTTGAGCACTGGGTTGTTTTCATATTGGGGCTAATAAGAATAGCAGGGCTGTAGATATTCATGTGTAAGTCTTTGTGTGGGTATATGTTTTCATTTCTCTTGGGTAAATACCTAGGAATGAAAATTCTGGGCTATATGGTATTTTACATTTATATAAGACGATAAGCAGTTTCCAGACTTTTTTGCAGAGCCGTTGATCTTCCATTTTTATCATGACTCCTTCTTACCCGGGGTTTAAAGAATCTCAGAGAAAAGGGAGTTTAACAGTGAGAAAACATGGATTTGTTGTCTTTTCTCTTCAGTTATTTGAAGCACATTTATCTTTCTTTTTCATTGTTGTGAAAAACAAGTAGCCAGAAGCAACAAAATAGTTATCTGATCCTGAAGATAAAGGAATTGAAGAGCATGCTAATGAATTCGTAGCCTAATTGGGGTGGGGGGTGGGGGGCAGGTTGTTCCTTTGGATTGGAATAGGTCTTCCTTCTTCCTTTTCAGAGACTTATCTGGAGATTACTAATTCTTCCTATCTCAGCCCCAATGGTCTAATCCTTTGCAGATCTTTGTAAGCCTATGAAATGTTTTTCTGCCATCCCACACTCTTCCTTTATAGCATTTAGCACAATTTAGTATCATCTATATTTATATGATTTGTTGATTTGTGTCTTCCTTCCCTACTCCATGGAATGAGGAACCAAGCTTCTTATATCCCTTGGCTCACAGTAGAATTCAATAAACATTTGAATGAAAGAGTAAATAATTGAAAGAACTGGAAAAGGGGCTAACAGAGCAAGACTGCCAAGCTAACAGTTGTGACTCTACAAACAAGGGTGAAAATCTGCATGTGTTTGTCAACTGCCAACTCTACAAAAAGACCACAGAAGTACTCCACTGATGAATCCAAGCTGGGTTTATTACTTACTGCCATGAGGGACAGCACCACCTTGACAGACTCTTGGTGGTATTGTAGAAGGAAGAGGTCAAGGGCAGATATGGATAGAGTTTCAGATCTGGTTTTGAGTGGTTTAAGGCAGGCCTTTCAATGTGGGGATTTCATCTGGGCAAAGTTCATGATTTAATAGCTTGGGCCTGAAGGACCCAGAAAAGTTAAGTGTTCTAGAGCATCTCATGCTTTGATAAGCAAGAAGGTCTGCTCCATGAAGCAATCTGTTGGCCTGAGAAAGGAGGCTGATTGATAGCTCATTGTTTGAAAAAATAGATTTTCTGGAAGCTCTTGGGGCCAACATTCAAGTTATTTACTGGGCAAGAATTTTCTGGAACAAACAGTAAAGTCATGTTGAGCTAGGCTTAGTTTTGATAGGTAAGTTACGAGGCTGGGCTGCAGGCAGCTCCTCAATTCCAAAACCCAGTTCCCTAAAATTGAGTATAGAAAGGTAGATTACTTCCCTGACATTTCCATGCTGAATGAAGAGACTGTGCTTTACAACAATTGCTCCTATTGTTCATTGTGAAATCTGGGAAAACTGTAGACCTGACTGGGATACCAGCTGCTGCATTCCCAACTCTTGAATTTAAGCCGTAAAACCTCTTGTTATGTAAGATATTAACATCTCAACGGCACATCCTCAAATCAAGATATGGAATTGTGATGCTTCTCTCTTTTTGTCCTTTCTCTATTTTTTAATTAAAATTGCTTTACTAGACAAAACCTTAGCTCTCCTGCCAAATATCCAGTGGGAATAAAGAGTGAGATGAAATCCCAACAGCATTTTAGTGTAATAGCAGATGACTGTAATGAGCTGTCACCATTTAGGAAGCAATAGTGGTTGAGTTACAAGAAAGTTTGCACATGGTATCAACATAGCTATTTTTTGGCCAATATAAGGAGTCCTATGAAATCTCCATAGGACTCTTTGGAACTGGGGGATCTCCTTGACTGAGATAATACAGGACTAGGGGCTTGGGAGAACAGAAAGAATTACACAGTGGCAGTTAAGTGCAGTTAAATTAAGTTGTCATTCCCCCACCATCAGATCCCTAGCTATATGGTGAGCCATTCAACTGGTTGAAATGAAAGACAGAGCCAGTCCATGGAGCACTCCAAAGGCACCATTGCCATCACATTACACATAATTTGCAGCCAGGACTTGACATACCAGTGTCGGAGAAAGCACGCTGAGGCTTGTGCAATTCCTCAGTCATATGTATAGTGGGTAGGGATGTAGGAAAGTTTCTAGCCATGGAAAATAAACATCTCACCTTCAAAGGGTGCAGTCCTAAAACACCATGGAACAAAGATTTAGTATTGCGAGCTGAGCCAAGAATTTCTCAAAGGAGAGGGTGGAGCTTGGGCACGGTTTTCCCTGTCTTTCCTTGTGTAATATTGTCCTATCATCTGGAGGTAGTGTTGCAGAAAGGATCCTTTAGAAAGATGGTTTTGCTGCAATTTATGAGTCCTCTCAGCAACTAAATCTTTGCTCTCTGATCTGTATCCCAGGAACCATAATTTCTCTCTCTAATTTTAGAAGATTTTTTTAAAATAACATATGTGGATATAACTTAAACATTAAATAAATGCCCCATAGTAGCAAGGGCCTTACCCCTTCCTATGCTCAAGTCTTACTGCTCAAAATTATTTGCTTATATTCTTTCTGGATTTATCCATTTGAGACCCTATGTGCTAACTTCCTGCTGTGTTAAGATCATAATACCGCCATATGCCTGCTCCCCTTTTCCTTTCCCTCTATTCTCCTAACATTATAACATCACAATTTTGAGCTAAATTAATAGTCACTCTTCATATTATTATGATTGATAAACATGGTTTACTTTAGAACCAAGTAGGGAACTATGACTCTCTTTCTCATACAATGTTTTATTTTGTTGTTGTTTTTCAGCTGCAGTTTTTAAGTCTCACCTTAATTTTATCCATTAGATCTGCCAATGCCCACTGACAGCTTTTCCAAAAGCTCAAACATATAATTTTTTTGTTCCGTTTTTTTTTTTTCTCTAAAGACCTCCCTGCCAGACCCCTCCGTCATCCTGTTTTGATGCAGTCTTTAGGACTGCTGTGCAGTTGATATCCTGAAATATTTCTTCACCATCACCTTATGATCTCCATTTCTGGATTTCCACATCCTTCACTTTTCTTGGCGCACTTTTTCCTTTTGTAGGATTATGTTCTTTAATGGTTTCCTAAGAAAGATCACATGAGAGGCAATTATTTTTTAGTTTAGGAATGTGTCTGGAAATGTCTTTATTCTTCCCCTCACAATTATTTGTAATTTGTCTGTTTGTAGATTTCTGGTTAAAACTCAATTGTTTCATTGTCTTCTAGCACAGGTTGCTGTGACTAGTGCAATGGAAATCTCATTTCCAATCTTTTGTAAGTGACATTTCTCTTTCTGTGGGGTAGTGTTTAGGATCTTCTCTTTACTTCAATGAGTCTCAGAGTGGGGGTCACTTGGTGGACTGTTTTGATCTCAAGACATGTTCTTCAACATGGAATTTTTCTTTAGTTATTTATTTGATAATTTCCTTCTTTCTTTTCTCTACGTCTCTGGAATAACTATTATTTGGATCTTGAATCTTTAGATTATTTCTCCAAGACTCTCATCTTATCACTCTTTTAAAAAATTGCTGTCTATTTGTTCTGCTTTCTGGGAGTTTTCATCTACTTTATTTTCCAAGCTTTCTATTGATTTCAAAAAAATTAGCTATCCTTTTAAAAACTGATGAGTTTTTTTCTTATTACCTTATTCATTATTTTGACAGTACTTTGTTCTTGTCTCATAGATGCAACACATTCTCATTTAAATCTAAGGATGTTTAAGTTTTGTGAGACTTTTTGAAGTTTTCTTCTGAACCCAGCATGATTTCTGTGTCTTTCATATTCCTTTTTTTCCTCTTTCTTTATTTTAGTTTCTGTCTTTTATGTGGGAGGCATTCCTCAAATGTCTGGTGGTCTTTGGCTCTCTGTTACTATTTATAATAAAGTACTTAAAATAGGATTGAAAGCTTTATATGTAAGGGAGCTTCCCAGTAGAATCAGGCAGTGGGCCAGATGCTCTGTGGGAGGAATTTCAAATGTCAGAGCCTGGGCAGTTGATTTACCCAACAAACAGTCTTCCAATCCCCTGAACAGGACTTGTGCCTTATTGCTGCAGCAGTAGGGGGCAAATCACCCACTTCCTGGAGGTGTAGATACTCCAGCAAACTATGGAAGTTGTTACCAAGCTGATGAATGTGTCTCACACTGGCATGTGAGTTTATGTTAGGGCATGAATGGCTAAATAGCTTTCCTTATACATACATTTATTTACTTAATGTGTGTTAGCAAAAATATAACTAGCATGTGAAACCCATAATGTCACAGATAGTATTGCTTAAGACAAACTTAAGTAAATGAAGGTGAGCCAAATTAAAAATATGAAGGTGAGTAGTAGTATAGGAAGGATGGAGACAAGGCACAAGATAAGGAAGATACTCAAATGACTGGGAGATACTCAAATGTTTGGGAACACTACAGCAGAGACAGGGAAGGCATTTTTTTTTTTGAGACAAAACCTTGCCCTGTCACCTAATATGTAACTTAGGCTGGAGCATAGTAGTGCCATCATAGCTCACTGCAGCCTTGAGCTCATGGGCTCAAGAGATCCTCCTGCCTCAGCCTCTTGAGTAGTTGGGACTACAGGTGCCCAGTATGCCTGGCTACTATTTTAATTTCTTTTGTATAGACAGCATCTTGCTATGTTGCTCAGGTTGGTCTTCAACTCCTGTCCTGGCCTCAAGCAATCCTCCCATCTTGGCTTCCCAAAGCACTGGGATTACAGATGTGAACCACCTTGCCCACCCCAGGGAAGGCATCTTTTATCGCACTAAAAGAGAGTAGAAAAGGAACTCCATGTGGAATTGACAGCTAAAGCAAACAACAGAGGTGCATGATGGAGAAATTACAAATTCCTCTGTAGATATAGAGAGTGGTGAGATGTGATCATGACTGGATTGTAAAGAATCCTGTATTTCCTTGTGTATTATCTTAAAACACTGGTTCAATGGTTCTGCAATGTCTGAGAGACAGCATCCTTACTTGTTATGGTTGACCCAAGCTAGTCAACATGCCATGGTTGGCTTTTGAATTACTTATGACAATTTAAAAAGGCCACAGACTGGCTTCTACTGCCACCCAACAGGCTAGTCGTGTGTCTTCTGACTGCTCCAGCACACAGGCCCATCACTTCATTGAATGTAATATGCTGAAGGAATATAAATTTACTTGAGCCCAAATTTCAGAAAACTTTAACCTGCAAGCAACATCTGCTATAAAATCTAAAAGTTAATGCATTTTTTTTTTTTTTTTTGAGACAGTCTTGCTCTGTCACCCAGGCTGGAGTTCAGTGGTGCGTTCTCGGCTCGCTGCTACCTCTGCCTCTGGGGTTTAAGCGATTCTTATGCCGCAGCCTCCCAAGTATCTGGGATTACAGGCGTGCTCCACCACGCCTGGCTAATTTTTGTATTTTTTGTAAAGATGGGGTTTCGCCATATTGTCCAGGCTGGTGTTGAACTCCTGACTTCATGTGATCCGCCTGCCTTGGCCTCCCAAAGTGCTGAGATTACAGGCTTGAGCCACCGCACCCGGCCTAAAAGTTAGTGCATTGTTAATGAGCATACATGTAATGAATTTTTGATTTCTCATTATTCTAGATATTCCTGTTTTCTGCATCAGCACGAGTTGGATAAGCTCTGGAACACAATATAGAAATTTCAGTCTTCTGTGGGTGCACTGCCCAATACAGTAGCTAGTAGCTGTATGTGGCTACTTACAGTTAAATTCAGTAAAATTAAATAAAATGAAAAATTCATTTCTTCTGTCATGCTTGCCAGATTTCAAGTGCTTACTAGTTATATGAGACTAGTGGCTACAGAATTGGATACAAAATATGGAATATTTCCATCATCAAATGTTCTATTAAATAGCACTGTTCTATGGTGACACAAAGCTTACTTTCAAATTTGAAAAAATTTCAATTTATATAGAGTAAAATTGACATTTTCATGTGTAAACAGTACACTACAAGTATAGATATAAGTAACCACCACTACCACCATTATAGTACAGACAGTTCCAACAGCCCCCCAAATTCCACAATGCTACTCCTTTAGAGGCAAATTCTCTCCTCACCCCAAGCAACCGCTAATCTATTCTCAGTTCCTATAGTTTTACCTTTTCAAGAACGTTTTATAAATGGAATCATATAATATGTAACTATATGAGAATGGCTTCTTTTATGCAGCGAATGCCTTTAACATCTGTCTGATTTGTTTCTTGGACCATCTTTATTGCTAAATAGTATTCCAAATTCACTCACTGAAGGATGTGTTGGTTTTTCCCAGTTTTGGAAATTTATTAATAAAGATGATAAAACATTCATGACCAGGTGTCTGTGTGAGGATAGGCTTTCATTTCTCTAGGATAAATATCCAGGGATGGGGTTTTTGGATCATATGGTAAGTATATGTTTAATTAATTAAGAAAGTTCCAAGTAGTTTTCCAGACTGGTTATACTATTTTGCATCCCCACTGGCAATGCATGCGAGTTTCATTAGCTCTGCACGTTTGTCAAAACTTGGTGTTGTCAATTTTTTTAAGCCATTCTAATGTGTGTCTAGTGGTATCTTATTGTGGACTTAGTTTCCTATTCCTTAATAGGTAATGATGTTTAGCTTCTTTTCATATGTTTATTTGCCATCCTTATATCTTCTTTGGAGAGGTGCCTGTTCAACTCTTTTAAAATTTAGGTTTTAAAAATTTAAAAATTAGGGTTTTTTTTTTTTTCACTTTTGGAGGCCGAGGTGCAAGGATTACTTGAGCCCGGGAGCTCAAGATCAGCCTGGGTAACATAGTGAGAACTCATCTCTACAAAAAATAAAATAAATTAGCTGGATGTGGTGGTATGTGCCTGTAGTCCTATAGTCTCAGCTACTTGGGAGGCTAAGGCAGGAGAATCTCCTGTGCCTAGCAGTTCAAGGCTGTAGTGAGCTATGATCACACCACTGCAGTCATTCTGGGTAACAAACAGAGTGAGACTCTGTCTCTGAAAATGTATATATATATATATATATATATATATATATATATATATATATATATAAAAACCTAAAAGTTAGTCTTTTTGTTTATGTACTATTGAATTTTTTGAGAATTCTTTATTTATTATTATGATAAGTTGTCAGATATGTGATTTGCAAATATTTATCTCAGTCTGTAGCTTGCCTTTCATTCTTTTTCATAGAGCATAAGTTTTAAATTGTGATGGTTCTCATTATTATTGCTTTAAAGTAAGTCTTAAAATTGTATAATGTGATTTCTTCAAGTTTATTTTTTTCAAAATTTTTCGCCTCTTTTAAGTTTCTTTGCTTTTCCACGTAAATTTTAGAGTCAGAGTCAGTGTTACTATGTGTACAAAAGATTGTTAACTGGGATGGCGATTGAAATTTAGTTAAATCCTTAAATCATCTTGTGGGAAAATTAACACCTTAATATTGTTGAGTCTTCCAGTCCATGGATGCAGTATGTCTCTCCATTTATTTAGATCTTCTTTGCTTTCATTAGTCTTTTGTAATTTTTATTATACAGATTCTGCATATATTTTAAAATGTATACATAATTACATCTTGTTTTTGTTTTTGTTTTTGTTTTTGAGACAGGACTTTGCTCTGTCAGCCAGGCTGAAGTGCAGAGGCACCATTACGGCTCACTGCAGCCTCAGCCTCCTGGGCTCTGCCTCCTGAGTAGCTGGAACTATAGGTGCATGCCACCATACCTGGCTAATGTTTAAATTTCTTGTAGAGACAGGGTCTCCCTATGTTGCCCAGTCAGGTCTCAAACTCCTGGGCTCAAGAGATCTTCCTGCCTCTGCCTCTGAAAGTAGTAGGATTATAGGTGTGAGCCACCATGTCCAGACTATGTACTTTTTAAACTGTATTATTTTTTAAAATTTTGATTTCCAGTTGTTGATTGCTAATGTATAGACATATAATTGATTTTTAAATGCTGATCTTGTATCCTATGACCTTGATAAACTCATGTATTAATTCTGGTGCCTTTTTGTAGATTTCTTGCAAATTTCTACATAGGCTATCATGTGATATGTGAATGGATAGAGACTTCTTTCTAATATCAGGATTTTGGTAACAATCTACTGAGAGATCAGATAAAATTTCAGATCACGTAAAACAAAACTGGATATGCTGGTCCTCTTCTTTTTTTCTTTGTTTCTTCCTGAATCAAACTCCTTTTAGATTATCTGCACACTTTCCCTCCCACACCCCCAATATTAAGGATTTTTGTATAAATATTCTCCCAGTGAAATGGACTTACGGGAAGAGTGGTTTTGGTGACTCAGTCCTTGTGAAACATTATTCTAAAATCAAAATAAACTTTTCTAGCTATTCTGAAGTGTTTATATTAACTTCATACCCAGGAACTCCCTTGAAGAAGTTATTTTATATAGTCACTTGGGGATAAATGTTACACCTTTAGCACTAGCAATGATAAAATGAAACTGGAACCAGATATCTCTGTGGTCCGGAGGCCTCCTGAGGGTCTTCCAGTGCTGGAATGGAGAGCATCAGTTCCAGCTGTGAGACAGCCCAGAGAGCCAAGGAAGAAGGGAGCTGACATTTCTGTCCCCTCAAAAGGCCCCAGGAACCAAACCACAGCTAGTATCTTCCAGACATCGAGGTTCCATCATTTGTTTATAGGAAAATCGTCCTCCCACCACTGGCTGATCCCTCAAGGATTTTTCAAACAGCTTAACCCACACAAATGACAGGCTGAAGTTAACCGTACTGCTCTAATTGAGGACTGTCAAAAATACCAGCACGTTGGGGGTGGCAGGACATAGGCGTTTTGCACGTCAGAGTTGCTGGCTCTTCTATGATACACTTGATTGGCTGTGGGTCCAGAACTGTACTAGGGAATAAGAATAAAGGGAGGGAAATATTCCTCTAGGGCTGCCTTAGCTTACATGTGAATCTGGCAACATAACAGGAAGCAGCATAGATGCTCAGAGCCAAAAATAAAGCCCCGATTCCATGTCTGGAAGTCCTGAAGACAAGACAAAGGGAGTCTTTTAATTAGGACTGGCCAGCCATAATAACAGAACTAGATGCTCCCTGGCATGCCCCACACCACCCATATAGTGGTGTCAGCAGCTAAAAATTCATACCATTTGAGTGAACAGAAAAAAAGTCAGCCAACGTGAAATCCACTAGGCTAGGTCTCTAGGCACGGGTTGCCTTGCTAAGTTTCTTTTTTAATAATGCATGTCTATGAGTAGACACTATCAAATCCAATCTGTCTTCCTCTTAGTCACTATTTTCATTCCACAGGGGGTTCCAAAGAGTGCCAAGGGCTGTTGGTAAGAACCAGGTTTATTATTTTCTTTATCAACAGTCACCAACATTTGGCCACATCTGAACTTTTGACATGCTATAGCCACTTTATCTTAAAAGTAAAAGTAGCTTTTATTTTCCTTTTTAGTAAAGCAACATACAAATATTGTAGAAAAATTATAAATATAGAAAATAGAAGACAAGCTGCTGTTAACACTTTGGCATAGATCTTTAAAACTAGGGTTTCCCAACATTGTCATTACCTCAACATTTTGGGTTGGATGATGCATTGTAGGGTGTTTTGTAGCCTTTCTGGTCTTTTCTCACTAGATGCTGTTAACAACACCCTCCTCAATCCCTAATCCTGTTGGTACAATAAAAAGGAGCTCTAGATATTGCCAAATGTCTCCTGGGGGGGCAAATATCTCTTGAAACCACTGCCTTATGCCATTCTGAATTCAGGTGACTGAATCGTTGACTGAATTCTACCACTCATTTCTTTTCCCCTCCAGGAGTCTAACTGGCACTTGTGAGGAATTGAGGCAAATGGAATAAAAATTATCAGTTTTTTTTTTTTTTTTTTTGAGACAAAGTCTCACTCTGTTGCCCAGGCTGGAGTGCAGTGGTGAGATCTTGGCTCACTACAACCTCTGCCTCCTGGACTCAAGCGATTTTCCTGCCTCAGCCCCTCGAGTAGCTGGGATTACAGGCAAGTGCCACAAAACACCCAGCTAATTTTTTGTATTTTTAGTACAGACGGGGTTTCACCCTGTTGGCCAGGCTGGTCTCGAACTCCTGACCTCAAGTGATCCACCTGCCTTGGCCTCCCAAAGTGCTGGGATTACAGGTGTGAGCCACTGTGACTGGCCAATAAGCTTTGCTAATTGCTCAAATTGAGGCAACTGGGGCTCAGGGAGAGCATGAGTGTTTTCACTTATCCAAGACAATCTGAGACTCTAGAACCAGAAAGAAGAGACGTGTTTGGGCAGGAAAAGGACCTATGGCCTTCAGGGAGTGGGTTGGAGAGCCCAGGAAAGGAGGAGTTCCTGTTTTAGGTTTTCAGGCACAACGACTCCCATCTACTCGTGTGTTAATGTGACCAATAGGTCATTCTGTCTAAATTGGAGGGTCTGCTCCCTGGTGGGCACTTCCTCCTTAGTACTTGAAAAAGCCAAAGAGTTGGAAAAAGCTCCTGTTTTGTGAGTAGACGCAGGAATGTGGGAAGCAAAGAAGGACTCCCCTCACAGGGTTCTTTTCTGTGACTGTATAAACACATATAGGCATTTTAAACAAAAACAGCATCGTACTGTACACAGTGTTTTGCAGTCATTTCAGGATCATGCTATGCATACTGTTTCATAATGCCTTTTCAGTTACCATATCAACACTTTTCACATTAAATTATTTAGGACATAATTTTAAATGACTACATATTTCTTGTCGGTACATAATGTATTTAGCCAATTCTTGTTTCACTCTTATGAACACACTCGAACTTCTAAGTGGTTAAGATTGCACAGGCAGCCCTGATTATTGCCTAAAGGCAGATTAATAAAAGTGGAATCATTGGTTCAAATGGTGTATTGAAATGCCCTCTTGGAAAGGGGCCCCAAATTATATGTATCTTGAGGAACTAAGATAACCGTGTCATAAACCACTAAACAATGACTTAACAGATGCACCATATATTTTTCTGGCTTCTCTGAAGCCCTGATGACTGCTGAGGTCTGGGACCCCCAGTTTCAAAGCCTCCAGCACTAATGTTGAGTTTTGCTGTCCTCGACAACCTTGAGGTTGTCAGGAGGACTCTCCCCTTCCATCGCTGGATGCACTGAACTCCTGATACACCCTATAGGCACTGCTGCTAGCGTAGTGCTGTGGGCGGAATCTCTGCCATCCTCTGGATTTGGCTTCGCTAATGAGGTTAGATGCAGGCTCATTGGCTGTGGGCTCAACTGAGGAAGACTATGGTGTAGAAAAACATCTTCCTGCTTTGTGAAGCTGATTCCCAAGGTTCCCAGTCTCAAGTCATGGGGATTAGTCATCACTTGAGTGCTTTTGCCATCTTTACCAAAAATCCAGGTGTTGACATTTTTGTTTTTTGTTATCTCCAGCCTCAGGATCCCAGGAGGAGGAGCTACTCGGATTTATCTACACAATCCATTCTGCCCAAGAAAAGCAGAAAAGTAGTGGCCTTTAACCAGGGTGGATTTTGAACACTGGTACCAGTTAAATACTCTCTAGAAATCAAAAGCTCAGTTGTTCCAGGAGACTTTGTGTCTTTTTTCCTTCACCTCTTTCTTTCCCAACTTAAACATGACCCCAGAAAGCACTGTGTAAGTCATGAAGCAGAAGACAGTCAGATTGCCAAGGTTAATATTTGTGTTTGGAAGCATGGCCCCTGTCAAATGGGCAGTAGCCCTCTAGCTGCCGCCAAGGTTTCTCTTAGCTAGTATATTGGCCAAATAGTCCTGTTCTTCATTCTTTTTTTTTTTTTTTAACCTACTGAGAGGAAGCTGAGTGTTATCACCAAAGAGACAAACTATATGTGAGGAGGCTGGGACAGCAGTGGGGTCCATCATCTGGGTCCTGCTCACCATCCTCAGCTGCCCCCCTGCAACCTCAAGCTGAGTTGGGAAAACCCAGTAGGTCTGGGGAATCAGTGGAACTGATGG
Organism: Pongo abelii; assembly: GCF_028885655.2. Taxonomy (NCBI): domain Eukaryota; kingdom Metazoa; phylum Chordata; class Mammalia; order Primates; family Hominidae; genus Pongo; species Pongo abelii. The sequence goes on along the minus strand of NC_072006.2, from coordinate 7,932,586 downwards.
GGTTGGCTCAGCGAACAAGCATCTAGTGTTCCTCTCACTGTGATTCCAGTGCCAGGGGCCATTCTCCAGAGACACTGATGGCTCTGTTCTACAGGGCACCAGCCTTGCATCACTCAGCCGGGAAACGGTGTGTGCCAGACCTCCCTCCCCACTGATGGCTCTGTTCTACAGGGCACCAGCCTTGCATCACTCAGCCGGGAAACGGTGTGTGCCAGACCTCCCTCCCCACTGATGGCTCTGTTCTACAGGGCACCAGCCTTACATCACTCAGCCGGGAAAAGGTGTGTGCTAGACCTCCCTCCCTCCACCAGTGTAGACATGCCACGGAACAGGGCTGGAGCCATGGCATTGGATACACCCAAAGGTGTTCAACTCAGGGAGACAACTCGATTTTCCCCCAGTCCCCCATGGAGGTCAAGGATGCTTAGATTGGCTTCAGGAGGGATGGAGGCGCCACAGTATTTGTCCTTCTCCATTGCCTTGCGAGCTGGTTCCAGAGGCCTGGCATTTGGATGTGGTCCTGCCAGCCAGCCATTGGTGAACTCCAGCACCCTAAGGCCTTACAGGTCAGAAAATGCAACTGACTTGGAGAAAAAAGTCAGCCAACAAAATTCCCCCCTTCTGATGACTGCTATTTTTAAAAATCAATATGCATACAAATCAGGACTAAACAGAAGTAAAAATAATTGGGTCAGGGTAGATGGACTGAGAATGATGATTTTTAACTCTGTTTTCTTCATTACCTACAATGTGGTTACATTGTCCTTCCAATTTTTTTTAAAGGAAAATAAACACCAGTTTTAAGAGGTAGAATCAGGCAGGTTGATGTTTCTAGGCATCCAGCCTAGTGAATGTGTGTAAATGTGCATGATGAGGCTGGCGAGGTGGGGGAGGGAGCAGTTTAACTGGACATGCTCGCCTGTGTGAGGCTGGATTTCCTTACAGGGATCTGAGCTCAGCAGAATCCGGGGAGCCTGAGGGCCTTCGATGTGCTTCAAGCCAGAGAAACCTTGGAGACCACTGGTACCAATTTCTGGGCCTGCTGTGGCCATGAATCATGTCAGCTGCTGAGTGTGCTCAGTGTGGAGTGAATACACGGCCCACACAGATGGAGAGGTGCTGTGGGCAAGGGGAAAGGCACGTTGGGAATACAAGGCCCTTGGTGGACATGAGGAAGGCAAAGGAAGCCGGAGAACTTGGCTTCAGGGAACTTCCGCCTCATGCTTCATATTGACCCCAGGGCTAATCTCACATTTTCTTCCCAGGAGATAGGATGTTATCAAATGAGGCTAGGAGATCTTTGAGAGAATAAAGAGAGCATTCCAGAAAACCTCTCCTGGGTACAGATATCTTTACAGGCAGATCTTTCTGTTAACTCCTGAGAATCTCTGATTTTAGCTCTCTCTTTCCCATGAAGATGAAGATTCTCTCTCCCACCTCTTCCCTACCAACTTTCCGTCCCATTATGTAGACACCCTCCCTCCCCTTTGCCTCCATTTACTGAAATTAATTGCATGCTTTTACCAGGATCTGAAAAGTCTAATTCTAAATGTTGTGTTGAAGGAAAACTTGGGCTTGGGAATCCAATCCAGGCAGGAGGGTGTGTGTGTGTGTGTGTGTGTGTGTGTGTGTGTGTGTATATATATAGATATTCTGTAATCTTGAGGTCATCCCTAAGACTGTCCCCTAGAGCTTGGAGGTCAAGATCAAGGGTACTTCCTGGCCGTCTAGAGGTCATGCTTCTCCCCATACCAGGATGAGAGTCCTATTGGTGTCACACAATCAAAAAGTCAATTAAATACTAGAAAACAGAATGCTCTCTAAAAAAATGAAGCAACGATGGAATCAGTCTGGGTGGAGCAATTGAGAAAAGGGAGAAGGTAGGACATCCACAAGCAGAGGTACTACCAGTGAGAGCATTCCTCAGTGGGGAGTGACAGGAAGTGCGCAGAAGCCCGGTGGGCTGGGAGGACCCACAGAGGGGCTTGCGGGCCCTAGTGATGACCTTGGAAACCGGGCTGCCCAGTCAGGCTTGGGAATCCTCCCAAGTCCTGGATTCTGCAGGAATAGATTCCACTTGTTGGGGTCCCTAATGTCTTTCTTTCTATAGTCGGGCTGCAACCGTCTGCTGGGAGACCTGCAGCCAATGCTTGGCAAATGGGAATTGCAGGTGAAAGAAAGGGGTGTGATGCTGTAAGGAGGTGGACGCGCAATTCCCTGAGTCCCGAGGGGGAGCTCCACATCACAGGACATGGGTGGGCCATCTTCACATCTGAAGCACTTTCCTACTGAGGAAAGCAGGAACCACAGTGGGGGCGGGGGCGGGGGGACGGCCCCATCCAGCTGCCTGGAAGCAGTGGAACCGCAGCCTGCAGGGAGAAATGCAAAGAAAGGAAGTGGGTGGGTTTTATTCCTTGTCCCTCTGTCTGGGTAAGGTGTGAGGCATCTCCCTGGCTTTTGGATTTGAAAACTTTCACATGGGTGAGAACTGAACTCAGCATTGTCTCTAGAGCCAAAAACCAAGTACCTGGAGAATGAGGCCCAGTAGGGCCATTTTCCAAGAGCCAAGCTGTGCCTCCCTCAGGGGCTGCTGAGCCTCTGCTCTTCCTGAGTGCTGGGTAAGCCTGGCTGAGGTTTCTGGCCCCCAGACTTACCTGATACTGGCCTCTTGCCGGACCTTATTTAATACCTTCTGTGGCAGAGAGAATTGTAGGAGGAATTTCTCATTTTGCCCACTCACCCAGGAATGCCACTAAGCGGGGCTCTGCCTGAGGTCAGAGAGGCCGCTGAAGGGACATTTTTCCCCACTCACCAGGACCCTTCTCGGAGCCTTCCGCATCTGAGCCGTGTTGTGGTATTTCCTCAGGAGAAGGCTCCATTCCCAGAGGCTCAGTCAGCAAAGTACATGAGAGCAAGTTTTTTGCTCTTTTTGGGACATTCCTTCCTATATCTCTGCCAGTCATGGTCTCTTGTTTCTCCTTGTCCTGGCCCACAGTGGGTTTTTGGAAGGGATGAGAAGTGACCGGAGCTGGATAAGTACCCATCCTCTATACACCCCCATCTGGAGGCACCCTGTCGGGTGTGTGTGACCCCTCCTTGACTCAGTCCAGAAGGGAGGGTGTGATTTCATTGAATGAGGCACTCCAAGGCCCTTTGCCACCTTTTGTGTCTCTTGTGAAATCTCCAAATGTGCTAGGAGAGAAAACTCAAGCCCAACGTCATCTGAGGGCTGGGAGTTCTGCTCATTCCTCAGGCGGGGATTGTCTCTGATTAGCTGGTGAGGTGAATGTGCGCTGTCATCCCTGGCCTGGCTGGGCAACCTGGCAGGTCATGCCTGTGCCTTGTGCAACTTTGGCTGTCGGGTAGCTCCAGGCACCTAAGACTGAAGACCAGGGTGGCCTCCTGTGCCCCGAGGCTGTCACAGTCTCTGCTGACGCTGTCCCCACCAGATTTCAGAGCCTCTGACTACATTGCATTTCTTGCATTACAAGAAAGCAATGCTCTCTTGTAGCTCGTCTTAATACACACGGCAGACAGAACTGAGTCGTTCTCCTCCATGAAAGAAACATCCTGGAAATAGCTAAAAGTCAAAACAAACACAAAAACAAACAACCCACCCAGGCCTGCGATATGCGCCCTGCTGGAAAAACAAACTCTGTCTGGCTTTTTGGGCGGAGAAGACTTGGGAAGGCCAGCCCACATGTGTGGCTCCAGAAAACTGGCTGAGTAGCGTAATCGACTGCTAAAATGGCCACGGAGTCTTCCTAGGCTTGCCCATGACTTTACAGCTCCTCTCATCAAGGGGTGGAGTCTAGTTCCTCGCCTGCTATACCTGGGCTGGCCTGGGACTTGCTTTGACTAATCAAATGTGGCAGAAATGAACATGTGTCAGTTCTGAACTTAGGCTTCAAGGGGTGTTGCACACTTTCTCTCACTCTCTTGTGACCACGAAGTGAACCACCAGCCCAGGCTAGCCTGTGGGAGGAGGAGAACACCTGCTAGTCATCCTGCAGCACTGATAGCCATCCAACTACCAGGTGTGTGATTGTGGCCATCCTAGAACAGCCAGCCAACAGCTGTTCCTCCGTTTCATCACAGATGCATGAGAGAGCCTGGCCAAGCCAGTTCAGATGAGAAGAACCAACCAACTCATCTGCAGAATTTTGAAAAATGATAAAAGTTTGCTGTTTCAAGTTGCTAAGGTTTGGGATGATTTAACTCCATAGGGTTACTCTGAGGATCATATAAGATAAGGCCACATTACAAGTCCACAAGAAATGTTAGTTGAATCCTATTACAGAGTTACAGAATTGGAAGAGACCACAGAGAACATAAAAAATATGCCCCACTTTTCCAAGCTCACGTTTTCTCATTTAGTCCCCAAAACTTCCTTGAAATATTGTGACTACGTTACCCTCAGGTTATGGAAAAGAGGGCTGAATCCCAAGAAGTTAACTTGCCAAGGATCATGCCTAGTAAGTGGTGAAGCTAGATGTGAATTCAGCTCTGTGTGATTCTAAAGGCCATGTTCTTAACTATTAGGATAAAAGCATCGGTTCATATATTTAAAAACCACATTTGTGGCATACTCTCCCAAATGGGTAAAAGAAATTGGAAAAGGAAAGACAAAAGTATCCTTTTTCTGGAGGACTAGGAAAAGTTAGCATGCTTATTCTCTGCTACTACGATGACATTTAATGACATGATTATTCAAGTCCTACCTCAAGCAGAACTCTGTATGCTCAGTCTGGGTGACCTGCTTGAGAAATGAATTTTGCTCTCAATGTGGTTGATAGCTAGGCTGACTTTAGAACTGAGAGCTCCTGTTTACTCATTCCCCAAGCTGTAGGTTTGCATATTTGCTAGAACTCACTGAAGAAGGCTCAGCACATAATATTACTGAAAGAGGAAAGTATTTGTAGTCACAATACTTGAATTTAAGCCCCAACTACTTCCTGGGCAACTTAATCTCTCTGTGCTACATTTTTCTTACTTCCAAAATGAGAATTCAATTAATGAGATAATGAAAGCTAAGGTGCCATGAGAATATAATGTATTATTATCATTATAAGAGTAAAATCATTACTGAAGTTGATTTCAATGGTAAATTTGTAATGTTTCAGATTAAGCAAAAAGACATATATTTGACGTTCTGCAAAAGCAAAAGACTTCGCAATAATTTATTGTATATTTCAAAATCACTAAGAGAGTGGAATTGGAAGGCTTATAACCCCTAAAACATGATAAATATTTAAGGTGATGTTTAACCTAATTACCCTGATTTGATAATTATACATTGTATGCTTGTGTCAAAATATCAACTACTCCTCGCAGATATGCACATCTATTATATATCCATAAAAATAAAAAAAACCAAAAGATAAATCTAAGCAAAAAAAAAAAGCAAACTCACTTGAATAATGTATACTGGTATGATGGAGTTTTTGTTAGATAGTTGAGAGTATCAGTTAGAATGCTGCATATAACAGAAAACCCAATCAGTAGTGGTTGAAATAAGTAGGCAGTGATTGTCTTACTTGATAAAACATCTGGAGGTAGGAGGTTGCTGGCACTGGTTCGGTGTTGCAATGATGCCTGCAGGCCCACTCTGTCATCCTTAACATATTGGCTGTCTTCCTCATGCTAGGCTGGCTAACTGTCTCATGGTCTCAAGACAGCAGCTGAAGCTTGTATCAAGGAAGGAAGATGGGAGAATCTGGAATCTCTCCAGATGTTTTTTTGTTGTTTGTTCCTGTTTTTCCCTGTTGAGGTCTCATTAGCTAGAAATGTGTCATATGCCCACCTAAGCTGCAAGGAGGCTGGATAGTATTGGCCTTTTTCAGACTCTATAGTAGAGACAGCCAGGTGAGAAAATTGGAGTATTTATGGGTTGTTTGTTCTTGTTCTACTTTGTGCTTGCTTGTGCTTCCTGACATGTTTGTGTAACAGACATACTTTGTATTTCCATAATTAGAGAAAAAAGAACTCCAGACTGCTATTAATATTTTTAAAGGAATCAAGCAAAAGACTTCAACCTACTGTTTTCATATTGAGTGTGAGCAGGGATACTTGGTTACATACATAATTCCTGGCTTTTGCGTCCCTCCTCTCATCATCTAAACCAAGCAGAAGATGAATGTTCAACACTTATGAAAGGTTGTCATACTGTCACTTGTTTCATTTGGGGGAAGAAAGGCCATGTCTACTTAAGTTATTCTGTATCATATCCTATGCAGATCACTTTTTGGATTATTGGTGTCTACAAAAAAAAAATCACATATAAGGCAAGAACAAAGCCCCCAGACAGGTAGAAAATTCATTCAAAATCAGTAATGGCTAAATGTCAAACTTTGGTAAGGATGAGGTATGAAGAAAAAGTTTATAATCAAAATTCTGTTCTCTGAGTCTGGGGAAAATATCACCAGCTTTAATTGACAAAGTGGCTGCTAAGCAAATAAAGGTGAAAAATGATGGTCCCAGGAGATGTTGCTATCTGCAACATGTTACAGATTAGCTGGCGTTGTCCTCACCATTTCAGGCAGAGGGTAAAAATGTGGCTTGATTTAGAGCTGATGATATCATGTGTCTAGTCACTGGAGATCAAAAGAAAGCTTGCCTGTAAAACATTGCTCATGAAATGGGGGCAAAGGCCAGACTCTTCTCTTGGGTGTGTCAAAGGGAAGTTTTGCTGTGTACCAGGCCAATGGGATTCAAGTCACAGCATATGCTCCAGGATGTAGTTGTGGCCATGTGACCTCATGTTCAACTCTGCCAGTCCTAAACTCTGCAGATTTACCAATTGTGTGTGAACAATCCCTTTAATACATGATGATTTGGTGGGCAAATGGCTCTTTTCCTTTCCTATGATGTATGATTAGAGACTGCAGGTATTTTGTTTTGTGCTTAGAAAGTGGTTATTGCATGTATATGTGTGTGTGCATGGGTGTGTGCATTTGTGTGTGCACATGTGTTTGTGTAGGTGTATTGGTGATGGTGGTGATAGTGAGGAGTATGGAGAAGCAATTGAATTGCTTACTCTGTAAGACCAGATTTGGAACAGCTCATCTGTAATGACTGCTTACATTTTTCCTGAGATTAGAAATCAATACTTGGAGGGCGGACTGCATCTTTCTTGGATATCTTCAAGGAATGCTGAAGGCACTGTAAATTCAAGCAAGTCCAAGACGTGAATGTCACATTCTTTGCAATGAGGAATTGGTGTGAAGGATGTCAAAACATCTTTAGCATGAAACCCTACTGAAAGAAAATCCTTGCAACCTACTGTATTTTGGAGCTCAGAAGAACTTCATCATGGTAGGACTTATTATACTGTATGTCAGAGGCGTTTGAACCAGAGCAAGTCCATCTTGTACAGGGGCTGGTAAAATAAGACTGAGACCTACTGGGCTGCATTCCCAGGAGGTCAGGCATTCTAAGTCACAGGATGGGCTAGGAGGTTGGCAAAAGGTACAGGTCATAAATACTTTGCTGATAAAAGGATGTGGTGAAGAAGCTGGCCAAAACTCACCAAAACCAAGATGGCAATGAAAGTGGCATCTGTTCTTCCTCACTGCTCATTATAGGCTAATTACAATGCATTAGCATTTAAAAGACACTCCCACCAGCACCATGACAGTTTACAAATGCCATGGCAGGTCAGAAAATTACCCTATGTGATCTAAAAAGGGGAGAAACCCTCAGTTCCAGGAATTGCCTGTCTCTCAGAAAACTCACAAATAATCCACCCTTGTTTCGTGTATAATCAAGAAATAACTCTAAAAATAGCCAACCAGCAGCCCTCGGGGATGCTCTGCCTACAGAGTAGCCATTCTTTTATTCCTTTACTTTCTTAATAAACTTGCTCTCACTTTATATACTTGCCTCGAATTCTTCTTTGCACAAGATCCAAGAACCCTCTTTTGGGGTCTGGATCAGGACCCTTTTCTGGTAACGTAAGGACAAATGCTTTCTTAAATGCAGTAGAAGCCATCAGCCTTGCTCAACTCCCTTTTGTAAGTTCCATGTGTACTAAATTTCCACCAAATTCCTATTTATAACATGACAGAGGTGCTGAAGAGCCGTCAGAGCCACACTCAAAGCTTAACTGAAGCACTCACATTTCCTTTCCTTCTAGCCTCTGGTTACTGAAAACATTTGCTGAAAATTGCTGTCCCACTCAAGAACTGTCAAAGGTAATTGTGTTGCACAAAAGTTACCAAGAAGCATGAAATAATATGGTTACCACCTGGTGACCAAGTTAATAGAACCTGTCCAATGAACCGCCAAGCCTGCCACATGTGAATTCCTCAGTTTCTGTCTGAAAGCCACGACAGCATAAATTGGTGAGGAAGGCGTGGATCAGGGGCCTCTTCGTGGCAATTTACCATACAAATCCCCTTGTAAAGGGCAGTTGTCAGGTCACCATATCCAGTGAGGTCTGAGATTTGGGGGTGGCAGTGAGGGGGAAGATGTCGGGGAAGAATAAAATGCTTTGGGAATGAGGAACTGTGTGAAGCAAGTAGCAGTGCTTACTTCAAAGAGCAAGGTCTAGACTTGGCTCTTCTCACAGCTGGCAATGACCTTGGCGTCTAAAAAAATGAAAATCAGAGACTCACAAGATGGGAGGGGCTTAGAGAGTCTGTCTGGGTCTCCCCACCTTGTTGCCTCTGGTCAAAACTGTGTCCTTCCAGGCGAGCCAGAATATTCCTCTTAAAATTCCCCAGAGAAGGAAATCCTCCTCATTCCTGGAAGCCATTTTCAGGGTCTCAAACCCCACTTGAGATGGTTTTGCTTTAACTTGAGGTTACAAAACCCCAGAATCCCTCTGAATTCTGGTGCCTCTATTCATACATCAAAAACACTGAACCTGGAAATCTACTCATGGATTCCCTTGGAAACATCTAGTCCTATCTGAAACTGTTTTATTTCATCAGAAATCGTTGCTGGCTGGATGCCTGATGCCAGCGTTCAAATCCAGTAGACAGAGTGTGGCTCAGAAGAGACTCATTGAAACTGGGAATACCCCAACCGGGAGGCCCAGGGTTCACACTGGAACCATTCTGGCGTAGTTATACATCAACCAATGTTAGGAATACCTGCTCTTTTTATCTTCAGTGATACTCGTAGTTGAGATTTTTGAGATACAAAAAAAAAAAATCTCACTTTTTAGGCAGAAAACATTGACATCAGGGCTGGGTACATAATTTGTACAGCCCCAGTGCAAATAAATACTTAAAGTCTTTTTTACAAAGAACAGGAAAAAAGCTTTTTCCTTTCTAGGATGGTCTCTCTCAACCTTTCATGATGTTTCTAATTTGCTAGTTAATGTTACACTGCCTCAGGCTCTGGCATACTTGAGGGGTGAGTGTAGACCTTCATAGGCATCAGAGTCCTGACTTGCAGCTAAGTGTGTAGGATGTGCTGGCCCAACCTCAATTCTTCCACAGCGGGCACAGGGCAGCAGTGATCTCTGGGCGGCGTTAGGGGAGGAAGTAGCCAAGAACCCATGCCTGGGAGATCAGAGGAGGCAGGGGGCAGGACGGGGCATGAGCCAAGACTGCTCAGGGCATGCACTGCTGTGCTATTGGACTTCGCTTACAAAACAAATTCAAAGATAAAAGTATTAAGAATTTCAAAATGGCGGCCACACCATTAAAACCAAGTGTGAGGCCCCCTCCTATGTGACGTCAGTGGTAGCACACCCAGGAAGCAGCCCTGGTTGAAACTCATTTTCCTTTGGGCCCCCTGGGATCTTATTGTTATTGAAAAGCCTTTTGGATTCTTATTCTTTTCTATGTAATCTGTTTTTTTTCTTTCTGGAAGCGTTTAAGATCTTCTTTTTAACCGTGTTCTGAAATTTCTCAGTTGTGCACCTTGGTGTAAATTTTTCGTCTTTTATTGTCTTAGACACTCAGGGAACCCTTTCGGTTTGGAAATTTATTCTTTTAGTTCTGGGAAAATTTTCTTGCATGAGTTCTTTGACAATTTTCTCCTCTGTCTCTCTTTGTCTCCCTGTTCTGTCTGCCTCCAACTTCTCTTGGTGGTGGTTGGATTGATCCTCTAATTTGTTTTCCTTTCTTAGTTTCTTTTTGCTTTTGCTCTTTGCCTCTTCTCTCTGGACTTTTTTTCAACCTTGTCAACTTTCTATTACATTTAAAAATATTTCAGTAATTATATTTTTTTATTTTCAAGAGCTCTTTTTTTTCCTCTGTGTTCATTATTCACAATAGCATGATGCAATATCTTTTCTTATCTGAGAAAATGAATACTATTTTTAATGTTTTTTATTAATTCCTACATTTACTCTTTTTTTCTTTTTGATTTCATTCATTCATACTGGAGACTCTGCAGATCGCTGGTGATATGTTTATATTCAAGAGTAAGACACTATGATTGGGTACTCTAAAATCACAGATGGGGCTTTTCTCCAAACTTCATCATAGGGTTATCAGGAAGTGAATCACTGGTTCATTGAAGAACTTCCAAATGTCATTATCTATAGGCCTTTTCTTTGTACTATTTGGAGAGAAATCTAAATCTCCTGCCAGGGTGTGTGTTTGTGTGTGTGTGTGTGTGTGCATAGGTGAGGGGAGAGTTCTGGAAGGAGCGTAGGGAAGGGAATGGGGGGTGTCCATAGTAGACTTTTACTTCATCTTTGCTTCATCTATGCTCTTCTCTGGTCATGCTCCCCAAATACATTTACTCCAAAGAATAAACCTTCAACTTTCTTCCAGGAAGCTGGTATAAGAGTTGTGTGGATGCACACAATGAGAGAGGAGACTTGATGGGCTCAGCTGTGCTGTGGTAGACTTTCAACAAATGTCTTTTTCCACAGTGGGCCTTGCTCTCACCTTCCTCTTGAAATACTCACTGCTTATAAGCACTGAGCAATTTAGAGCTCCCGCAGAGTGAAGCTGCTCTGTTCTTGCTTGTCTGAAAGCATTTGGTTTTCCCTTTGCTTTATTCTGCCAAGGTAATTACCATTCTTCCATCCATTTCTCACCTTTCAAAAATGTGTTGAAAACATTCATGACAAATGGTCTGTCATTCTTTTTGACCTTGTCTATGAATTTGTTTCTTAAAATTATTTGACTTTCATTTTAATGAGATTTGAGTAGGAAGAAGAAATAGTCACAGTCAATTCTATTTTTAACCAGAAGTTTCCTTTAGAAATTTTAATCTCTTTTGGATACTAGACCCATGTGCTTTAGTCTTAGGCAAATCCTTGTTTTTCACTAAGTGAAATAGTAAGCAGTCTAGAAAAATAGTAAATTTCAGTCTATTTCTCATAGCCTATGTGTACTTACTTAAATATTGTACTAATAATCTTGGTTATTTAGTATCCAAGCTTTTAGTAGACTAGAAGCAGAATTTTAGTAGAAAGTTAGATGTAGATGCTACTAGAGTCATATACCCTGATAGCATTAAGAAGAGATAGTTGGCAGACCAAAAGAGAAAGGTGACAGAATAACCAGTTAAAAGAACACATTAAATAGTACAACAGTTTCTATACTACGACAGTTTCAAACAGTCTTACACATTTCAAAATGCATTATTGCATTAAAGTGTAATTCAGGTGCCATCTTCCCTTACCAAGCCTTCTACAGCTCCCTGTGGTTTGTAGATATTAGTTCCACTCTCTCTCACTGTTCTATATATTGCCAAATATATGACCTGTGATTCTAGTGAAACACCCTGCTCTATTTCACACCCGTAGATTTCTGCTTCAGACCTGTGAATTCCATAGCTTGGCACACCCTTTCTTACCATCACAGGTTATCCTTCAAGACCCATTCAAATTCCCATGATGTACTCTCCCTCCCCCATCCTTACGTGTTCCCATGGTACTTGTTTAGATTTATATAATGGAACTTGCTGTGTTCTGCCAGGAATTTTGAAATTATGCTTCTGCCTTTCCTCTCCAGTTGGGATCATAAACACTGAATAGCATTGCCATTTCTCTTGGCATAATGCCTCCCTGTGAGTGCTCCCTGAGTAAATATGTGTTGAATCCAGTTGGAAGTATCATAATTGATGTTTAACCTGACAATCTTTAGTCTTCAAAGAAAGGTTAAATTGGATACTGTTGAGGAGGAAAGTAAGTGTGTGATGCATTTTAAAAGATTCAAAAATAAAAAAGTAATAAAAACAAAACAAGAAATACATTTTATATTGTGTAAAGGGCATATTACATTTAACTCATTATAATATGTATTTTTTGTTGATAGAACAATGAGGCATCATTTTTCACATGAACAACAACCCCATTATGGCACCAGGTTGTTTAAGTTTGAACATCGTAGCTTAGGTATGAAACATCAACTATATCATTTTAAAAGAACGCAGTGTAAAGAATTTGTGGCAGGTGGAAAAAACGTGAATATTTTTATTTAAATATGCTTTGGAGAGAGCAGCTCTGTGTTCCTTGACATAACTGACCTGTTCTCAAAATATTTGGGCTCAAATCTCATCTTGCTCTTGACTGATGTTGCAATTTCTAAGGTGCCTTTATCTTTGTTCTGGATTGATCTTTAATCGGGTGTGACTTCTGACACATTTGCTTTAAATTTCTCTCTCCTCCCCTGTCAAGTAGTTAATGATCTCAAAATGTCACACTTGATTCCACAGATTTCCCAGGGAGTCAAGTGTAGGTAGAATAACAAAACAAATGAAAAGTGCAAATCACTTTATTGGTACTTTCTCCACGTACATGCCAAGCTGGCTGCATGGGCTTGTGACCCATGGGCAGTGGCACAGGGACCGTGCTCAGAAGGACCCCACACTTGGTGGGATATTCTGCTGTTAATAATTTTAAGTTGTGTTGTGTAAGTGAAGTCTGATGGAGCCATGGAGCATGCACATAAGCAGAAGAGTTCTGTACAAAATGTGAATTTGTGTGTCTGCTCTTGTTTGCTGCACATTTGCATATAGTGTTATGATGGCCCGTGAGCACAGAATTCTGGCAATGCGCAGGAGTTCAGGAAGACTCAAAGCATGTTATACCCACAACATATAAATCAAGCGACAGCCCTGACAGCCCCAAAGGCCAAACTTTCCATTCACACCAGAATTTGCTTTGAATGCAGAAAGAAGAAAATGGCATTGAATGAATCATGAATGATCAAAAAACCTTATCATAGCCTATGTTAGCCAACCACATATGCTGAAAATGACATAGAATGGGAAAGGTAGGATAATCTATATTTTATTTTCCTTTCAGTCCTTCTTTATTCATCACTAATCCCCAGTTAGGGAATGTTGGTAGAAGGTGAGTATATGAATAAGTAAAACCAAAACAGTCAAGTTAGTTTTGTGCAGCATTTTCATTGGTCTGGTAAGAATTAAATACATATGCACGTATGAGCTTTAGATCCAAATTTTTTAATTTTGGTGATTCTTCACACACATTAAAAACTCTTTATTTGAATTTAAAACTGGCATTGCACAAAATAAAGATGAAAGATAAAATTCATGCTAAGAACTGAAAATTGTAATTTAAGTTTTCTTTACTTAGAACAACATTAAATAGCAAATAAAAAACATGATGACAAGTCAAGAGGGAGACTGTGGAAGAGAGAAAACAGCTTTGTATTTCAGTACCTTTAATGGCATTTCCCCCCTGCTTTTTGACAGGGGCTCCGCATTTTCATTTTGCACTGGGCCCCACAACATACATAGTTTGCCCAACACACATGTACGGATCTTAACAGACAAAATTCATGTTAACACAATTTTGAAGTAAGTAATCTCTATTTCCAAAAACCACAAAGAACATTGTCAGAAATTGTCCATGGGAGGAAAATCTTTTTGTGGTCTACAGGGACACAGTAAATGCATGCCATGGCCCAAGGAAAGAAGTCATATTGGAAATTGCTTGAGGATCAGACGACCACTTACAGTCATTTCTTCAGTGAGACCAGTACATTAAAGCATGCTCCAGCCTCATTATATTAAATGGGTCAATTAATCCATTTGCATCCTGACCCAAACAAATCCCAGCTGAAAACCAGAGACCTGTCATTTATTCAAAAATAGGTATTGGTCACAGAATATTGCATGGTGAGCAAGACAGTCACAGTCCTTGTCTTTGTGGAATTTGCTGACCAGTGTCATGGAAAATAAAGAAGGTAGTAAAGTAAAAAAATACTTAAAAAAGCACTGTAGAGTTTCCTGTTAGAGGAATTTGTATTAGTCACCAGGACTCTTTCAGTGCAAGTGACAAAAAAAAAAAGCCACAAAAACACCCCCAAAACACACACAGTAACACCTCTAACTAGCTTCAGCAAAAAGGAAGTACAAGTTTATATAACACAAATCACAGGAATTATGCATGGAACAGAGGTGATTCTCCTTCTCCAAGGCAAAGCTGAGACTTTTCTTTATCAGAAAGGGGGAACTGGGTGGTGCTTCAGTATAGAATTGTTTAATAAATATTTTGATGATGTAAAGAATCACCTCTATTCTATTGGAAATGCACTTAAAATTTTTGATGTAATAACTTTTCTTAAAGCAGGAAACTCCTGAATTTTCTCGTTCGTTTGAGCTATGTCTTGAATCTGGAGGACACCATCTATAGTTTGTTGGGAATGTCTGTCTGAGACTTAGATAAAATGTCTTGGAACACTAAAACATGTTTAATAACCTCCCCAAAAGGCAGGAAAGTGGAATCAGAGGATTGAGAAAACAGAGGGAACAAACATAAATGAAAATACAACATATCAAACAAACATAAATGAAAATAAAACATATCAAAATTGTGGGGTACAGATAAAGCAGTGTTTAGAAGGAAATTTAGAGCATTAAATGCTTATACTAGAAAATAAGAAAGGGCTCAACTCAATCTAATCTCCAACTTTAAACAAGAAAAAAAGAGCAAAACAAACTGAAAGCAGACAGAAGTAAGAAAATCATGCAGATATAATAAAAACTTGGTAAAGTTGAAAACAAACAAACAAAAACAATACAGCAAATCCATTAAACCAAAAGCTGGTTCTTTGAAAAGATCAGTAAAATTTATGAACTCTAGCAAGACTGATAAAGAAAAACGGGAGAGAAGACAAACATTACTAATGTCAGGAATAAAAGATACAGACTCTGCAAACGTTAGAAAGATAAAAAAGAAATACTATGAATACCTCGATGCATATAAATTCTACAACCCAGATGAAATAAAGCAATTTCTCAAAAGCCACAAACTATCTAAACTCACCCAAGATAAAATAGATACCTGAATAGTTCTATAACTATTAAATACATTGAATCCATAGTTTAAAATCTTCCACAAAAGGAAATCTCAAGCTCAGGTAGTTTCACTGACATATTCTACTAAACATTTAAAGAAGATATAGTAACAGTTCTACACGATCTCCTCTAGGAGATAAAGGAAGAGCCAACACTTTCCAATTTTTTATGAGGCCAGTATTTTCCTGATACCAAAATTAACGCCACTACAAGAAATTAAAACTACAGACTAATATCTCTCATGAATAAAGATGCAAAAGTCCACAACTTAATATTAGAAAATTAAATATAGCAATGTAGAAAATCAACAGAGGCTTAGCTAGGAGGTGTAAGACTGATTCAGTATTCAAAAATCAATCAATGTAATTCCGCATGTTAACAATTGAAAGAAGAAAACCACATGACTATATCAATAGATACAGAAAAATAATTTGACAAACACAGCCAGGCGTGGTGGCTTACGCCTGTAATCCCAGCACTTTAAGAGGCTGAGGTGGGTGGATCACTTGAGGTCAGGAGTTCAGACAGCCTGGCCAACATGATGAAACTCCATCTCCATTAAAAATGCAAAAATTAGCCATGTGTGGTGGCAGGCACCTGTAATCCCAGCTACTCAGGAGGCTGAGGCAGGAGAATTGCTTGAACTTAGGAGGCAGAGGTTGCAGTGAGTTGAGATTGTGTAACTGCACTTCAGTCTGGGTGACAGAGCAAGACTATGACTCGTTTAAAAAAAAGGAATTTGACAAGCATAACATCCATTCATGATAGAAGCTCTCAACGAACAAGGAACAAGATGAACATTCTCAAGTTGAGAATGATATTTACAAAAATCTCCACAGCTAAAATTATACTTAATGGTGAAAAATGGATGTCCACTCTTATCCCTCTTATTCTCCATTATACTGGAAGTCCTAACTGTTGTAATTGCAAAAATAAGAAATAAAAGACATGTCAATTGGAAGAAAAAAAAAAACTGTCTCTATTTGCAGATGACATGATTGTTTATGTAGAAAATCCCCAGGAATCTTTAAGAATAAACTCCTAGGACTAATAGTGAATTTAACAAGGTTGCAAGGATACAAAGTAAACACATAAAAACAAGTTGTTTGTATTTGTAAGCAATGAACAATTGAAACTGAAATGAAAAAAAACAAAAGCATATTACTGTGTTTATTTGCTGGAGCTGTAACAAAGTGCCACAGACTGAGTGGCTTGACCAATAGAAATCTATTTTCTCACAGTTCAGGCAGCTAGAAAGGTGAGATCAAGGTTTTAGTAGTGTTGACTTTTTCCGAGGGCTTTTTCTTTGATTTGTAGATGGCTGTCTTCTCCCTTTGTCTTCACCTGGTCTTCTCTGTGCATGTTTGTGTCCTAATCTCTTCTTACACCAGTCATATTGCATTACACCATTCTAATTACCTCATTTTACCTTACTTACCTCCTTAAAAACCCTATCTCCAAATATAGTCACATTCTGAAGTACTGGGAGTTAGGATCTCAACATATAAATTTTTTTGGTGGGGAGGTGGCGGGGACACAATTCATTCTATCACAATTATTAACAATAGCTTCAAAAAATGAAATGTTTACGTTACAAATCCAATATAACCTGCAGGATCCTTATGCCAAAGGCTACAAATGCTGAAGAAAGAAATCAACAGTAAGAAAACAACCCAATTTTATTTTCTTTTACTTTTTAAAATTAGGTTTAATTTAATTTTTTAAACTTTTTAAATTCAATTTTTATTTTAAGTTCAGAGGTGCAAGTGCAGGATGTGCAGATTTGTTACACAGGTAAATGTTTGCCATGGTGGTTTGCTGCACAGATTATCCCATCACCCAGGTATTAAGCCCAGCTATTCTTCGTGATGCTCTCCCTCCCCCCACCCTCCTACAGGTCCCAGTGTGTGTTGTTCCCCACAATGTGACCATGTGTTCTCATCATTCAGCTCCCACTTATAAGTGAGAACACATGGTGTTTGGTTATCTGTTCCTGTGTTAGTTTGCTGAAGATAATGGCTTCCCACTCCGTGCATGTCCCTGCAAAGACATGATCTCATTCCTTTTTATAGCGGCATAGTATTCCATGGTGTATATGTACCACATTTTCTTTATCCGGTCTATCATTGATGGGCATTTAGGTTGATTCCATGTCTTTGCTATTGCGAATAGTGCTGCAATGAACATATGTGTGCATGTGTCTTTATAATAAAATGATTTATATTTTGGGGGGTATATAGCCAGTAATGGGATTGCTGGTCAGATATTTCTGCCTCTACATATTTGAGGAATCACCACACTGTCTTCCACAATGATTGAACTAATTTACACTCCCACCAACAATGTAACAGGGTTCCTTTTTCTCTGCAACCTCACCAGCATCTGTTGTTTCTTGACTTTTTAATAGTCACCATTCTGACGGGCATGAGATGGTATCTCGTTGTGGTTTTAATTTGCATTTCTCTAATGATTAGGGATGTTGAGCTTTTTTCATGTTTGTTGGCCACATGTATGTCTTCTGTTGAGAAGTGTCTGTTCATGTCCTTTGCCCACTTTTTAATGGGGTTGTTTGGTTTTTTTCTTGTAAATTTGTTTAAGTTCCTCGTAGACTCTGAATATTAGACCTTTGTCAGATGAATAGATTGCAAAAATTTTCTCACATTCTGTAGGTTGTCTGTTCACTCTAATGATAGTTTCTTTTGCTGTGCAGAAGCTCTTTAGTTAAATTAGATCCTGTTTGTCAATTTTTGCTTCTGTTGCGATTGCTTTTGACGTTTTCATCATGAAATCTATACCCATGCCTATGTCCTGAATGGGATTGCCTAGATTTTCTTCTAGGATTTTCATAGTTTTGGGTTTTACATTTAAGTCTTTAATCCATTTTGAGTTAATTTTTGTATATGGTGTAGTGAAGGGGTCCAATTTCTATTTTCTGCATATGGCTAGCCAGCACTCCCAGCACCATTTATAAATAGGGAGTCATTTCCCCATTGCTTGTTTTTGTCAAGTTTGTCAAAGATCAGATAGTTGTAGGTGTGCAGTCTTATTTCTGAGCTCTCTATTCTGTTCCACTGGTCTATGTGTCTGTTCTTATACCAGTACCATGCTGTTTTGGTTACTGTGACCTTGTAGTATAGTTTGAAGTCAAATAGTGTGATGCCTCCAGCTTTGTTCTTTTTGCTTAGGATTGTCTTGGCTATTCAGGCTCTTTTTGGTTCCATATGAATTTTAGAATAGTTTTCTTTCTAATTTGTGAAGAATATCGATGGTAGTTTAATGGAAATAGCATTGAATCTACAAATTACTTTGGGCAGTATGGCCATTTTCATGGTATTGATTCTTCCTATGCATGTGCATGAAATGTTGCTCCATTGTGTCTTCTCTGATTTTCTTGAGCAGTGATTTGTAGTTCTCCTTGAAGAGGTTCTTCACTTCCCTTATTAGCTCTATTCCTGGGTATTTTATTTTTTTTGTAGCAATTGTCAATGGGAGTTCATTCATGATTTGGCTCTCTGGTTGCCTGTTGTTTGTATATAGGAATGCTAGTGATTTTTGCACGTTGATTTTCTATCCTGAGACTTTGCTGAAGTTGCTTATCAGCTTAAGAAGCTTTTGGGCTGAGATAATGGGGTTTTCTAGATATAGGATCATGTCATCTGCAAACAAAGATAATTTGACTTCCCCTCTTCCTATTCGAATATGCTTTATTTCTTTCTCTTCCTGATTGTCCTGGCCAGAACTTCCAATACTGTGTTAAATAGGAGTGCTGAGAGAGGGCATCCTTGTCTTGTGCCAATTTTCAAGGGAAATGCTTCCAGCTTTTGCCCATTCAGTATGATATTGGCTGTGGGTTTGCCATATATGGCTCTTATTATTTTGAGGTATGTTTCAGCAATACCTAGTTTATTGAGAGTTTTTAACATGAAGCAGTGTTGAATTTTATTGAAGGCCTTTTCTTCATCTATTGAGATAATCATGTGAAAACAACCCAATTTAAAAAATGAACAAAAGACCTGACTGGGCATACCATCAAAAAGGATTTATGAAAGGCAAAGAAATACATGAAAAATGCTCAACATCATGAAACACTAAGGAAATCAAACTAACAACATGTTAAGATACCACTATATACCTATTAGAATGCTAAAATAAAAAAAAATTCATACCAAGGGTTGGTGAGGATGTGTAGCAACTGAGTATGTGAGTATGTGTATGTATGGAACACTCACATATTGATGCTGGAGATGGAAATGGTACAGCCACTCTGAAAAATCATTTGGTAGTTTCTTAAATCAAATATATACATATACTTACTACATGACCCAACTGTCCCACTCCTAAGTATTTACCCTAGAGAAATGAAATCTTAGGTGCACGTAAAAATCTGTACATAAATGTTTATAGCAATTATTTTCATAATTTCCCAAAACTTACAAACAACTTAAATATCCTTTTGTAGGCGAGTGGATAAACAAGCTCTGGTGCATCCATACGTGGAATGCTACTCAGCAATAAAAAAGAATAAACTGCTGACACATATGATAACTTGGATGAATCTCAAAGGCCTTATGCTGAGCGAAAGAAACCACTCACAAAAATGTAACACACTGCATGTTTCTCGTTACATGACATTTCAAAAACTGTAGTGATGGAAAACAGATCAGTGGTTACCAGGAGTTGGGAGGGTTGGGTGGAAGATGTGACTATAAAGAGGTAGTAAGATAGGACTACCTCTTTGTAGGTACCACTTTTTTGATGGTAGACGTGTGTATTGGTGTTCTACATTCATAAGGAAGCCTCCATTTTGAAATGCTGGGATTAAAGAACAATGTTTTCTTTTAAAGTGTGTGTCAAATATTCTACTTGAAAAATTTTTCTGTTAAGAGTCAGTTCTCGGAGTAATTACTGGCATGTAAGAAAAATCAGGGTCAAATGGATGAACCTAGTTTATCAAAGGGAAGGAATGAATGGATATTACCCACATGTCACAGTTTTGATATAGGTGGAATTAATTGATTATTCTGGATCTGGCTTTCTTCTGAAAGGAGTTTCGTCTTCCGAAGGGAACACAGGGTTGTTGTCTAAACCCATTATTGAGTCTCTGGGGACAACTAGGTAACTGTTCCAAGAAACAAGTTGGGGAAAGGTGAATATTATAATCCCCCTATCACCTTTCCTGTAGCAGAAACTGTGGACCCTCTCATGACATCTAATCACAACTCTCTTCTGCCTGTGTGGAAATCAAAGTGACATATTTCTTCCCATTTTATTTATGGAGACAGATACCAGAAGAGCAAGCATGCAAGAGTTCGAAACAAATACATCTTAAGCACGAGGTTGGCACATGTTGCAGATTTTCTTCCCCAATACAGGTGTGCAACCTCACATTTCAGAAGAGACCTGAGACCTCTAACTTCTTGATGGGAACAAAAGATAACAGTCTCAGTTGTGATACCACATATGTTTCCCGTGAGAAGGGAGACACTCCAGGGCCATCCCCCCACCTCACCCCATTTGTTGGGCTGTCCTGTGGGCACCCTCTGGTGGTCACTTAGGTTGAGTGGCTCTCTGTTCCTTGCATCCAGGAGCTCCCTGGTTGGAACACCACCTATAAAATAAACAGAAACATTCTGATTTGTTTCTTTGAGGCAGCAATAGAGAAATAGCTGCACTAACAGGATAAGAAGCAGAAAAGAAACAAATTATTTTCTGATCAGATGGTGTTAAAATGTGGTCTTCAAAGCTAGGGATCCTTGTATTTTTCTTCAGCTGCATGAGCAAGTCTCTTTGCCTTCCTGGGGTTTAATTTTCTCATCCAGAAAATAAGAAACTTAAACTAGGTTATTTCTAAGGGTGCGTCCGGCTTCGAATGTATATAATATCTAATAATTTGTTTAGTAGGTGCTTTCTGTAGTGGTGCTAGGTGCTGTTCCTGACACCTGGCTTGACACCAACCTCAAGAAGAGATTATGCCTGGAAAATTGAAAGCCATGTGAAGACACTTTGTAGGCATCATTTTGTTTTTCATTTTCTGGCCCTTTCTACCCATTCCAGTGCAAGCTTCCTTAATATTTGAAATAGATGAGCATGATTAAGGCATAATTAAAGCCAACTGAAACTTAGCTTCTTCCAAAAGTCTCTCATCTAATCACAACTAAGACCTGTTAGTTTTCAGTGAGAGGTAAGGATGTAAATTTAAATTCTACACCCCTGCCTAAAATGTGGACAAGAGCCTCTTTTCTGCATCTTTGGGTACTGCCTATCACTTTTAAGCTGCACAAGTTCTGGAGCTGGAAGTCATATTTAAAAAGCACACCTCACATTTAGTTATATCTTGCAGCTAGCAAGGCAATTGTTCCCTACAATTCTCTGTGAATTTTTAAGCTAATTGATTCCTTGCTGTCATCTTCAGTTCCCTTACCTGTGAGGTGGGGCTGTGAAAGTCAAAGACAACCCATGGGGACATGCTTTGTAAACAGCCACTTGTTGTAAACAGGTACGCAAGCATTCGTGAGGGTTATGAAAGTTGATTTCACAGCTAGGTCCCAGGGATAGTACCTGAAAGTTACAGTGAGTTTTTATAGGGCACCAAGCAATTACTGCAAATACTTCTTGACTTATAATAATTTCACACCACTGCAAGTTGTTGTCCTTATAGGAAGGCAGACAGATAACATTTCTTAGAGAAGCACACACCCTAAAAGCAACTAACTAAATAGAGACTCAGAAAGACTCACAAGAAAGAATGCATTTCTTATCATTCAGGCTATTAACAATGTTTTTGGTCAGAGGAGACCAAAAATATTTTGTCCCATTTATTTATGAAAGAATAAACCAAGGATTTTCTGTTGGTTAGTTTATTCTTCCATAAAGAAGCCTTCATTTCAAAATTCTGGGGTTGAAGAAGGCTTTTTTTCCAAGATAAATGCTAAACACTCTCATTTAAGAAAATTCTTTTAGTAATTAACTCTGGGAGTAGTCCATGGTATGTATAAGAAAAATCAGGTCTAAAGGAATAAATGCAGATTATCAAATGAGAAATATAGTCATATGGTAGTTATAAAGATTAAATGAGATACTATATATTGCCTAACAAAGTAAATGACCAAGAAAACGTAGTTTCATATGAATAGTATCATAGTGAAGCATTTGTCTGTTTTTTGGTAGATACTGGATTTGGTAGGATATAAGTTACATTGGGAAGGGAATAGTTCTGAGTTCTTTCTCTTTGGTAACACACTGGGTTGTGGGAACCGTGGTTCAATAGTCTTTTATCCAGGAAGATGAGCTCTTTCTACCTTTGCAGTGTGATTCCAACTTTCTTGCCTTGCTCCACTTGAGTCATTGTGTTTCCAGTAAGTGACCTCCCTTCCTTTGGACCACTCCCTAGACTTCTCAAGCCCCTGTCTTTTCTTCAACACATTTCTTCAATGTGTTTCTCCTGCTTTACAAGAACATACCCCAACCCTACCGACTCTCTTATTCTTTGTGCCAAGTAATATTTGGGGACTGTAGCTCTGTTCTCTTGCCCTCCTCATTCCATGTTGTGGTCTGATTGCTCTTAGTTCCTATTTTTCCTCCGAGATGCTGTGACACAATGCCTGGGTGGTGTCTTCCCCTAGAGTATGCACCCAATTGTTCTGGGAAGTCAGGAAGGACTGTGGTGTTTTCTGCCTTGCTTTGTCAAATGTTGTCTCTTCCTACAGTAATCCCAGGGACTCTTTTTAACCCAGGATTTTATTCTAAATGGAATGTTAAGAGAGTTCAGATGCTGAGAGACAGGTCAGGGCAGCGGGGGTGGGGAGAGGTGTGAGCTTATCCAGATCTGTGGCTTTGCCAGGACTGTTTTCAAGTTGACACAGTGCTAAATAAAAAGCCCCTTGCTTTGATCTCAGGGACTTCCTGAGTAGACTGTCTGATTAGATAAAGATCACATATCCCACCCCCATCCTTTAGGAAGTAATCTAAGCTTTGCAGCTATTCCTTGTCCTGTCTCCTTCTCAAAGTCTGTCTGTCTGTATCACTGGGTCCCTCCCTAGGTCTTGGGCTTTTCTTTCTGTTCGAGCAGGAAAAGGGAGCCTGAGAAAATAGAGCACGTCTTCCTCTTTGAAATCTTCTTAAGTTGTTTAGAAACAAAGCAAAAGCTTTGTTTGAGAACTTCATATGGACCTCGTCTGGTCCAGGGCATCAAAGGAAACTGATCTGTTTGCAATATGGTCAGCTGCTGAGATGCTATGAAGCAAGCGAGTTGGCAGGTGGAAGAGTTGGAGAGAGAAATACAGTCAGTGCCTGCACTGGGTTCCTTAGCCAAGAAAAGAGGGTGGGGGTGTGTCTTTTCTCTTAGAACAACCCGTATCTCTTTAAGCTAGGTCTGGACACCCAGGAGATGCAGCACAAACTGCCTTTGAAGATGACGAACTGACTCACTCTTGGGAGTACAGCACTTTTAAGAAATGCTTGGACCTAAAAAGCTGTCAAATTGGAAGTCATCTAGGCTAGGTTGCAGCTTTTCGCTCTGCTCAGGAGGAGAGTCTCTTTAAGACATTAAAAAGTGACTTTGCAAAAGGGTACTTGTACTTTTAATATTTTGTTTTATTCAACACTCTGTGCCAATCACTATTTTAAGTGATACACATGCACAATTTCCATAATATAAATGTTGACTCATTAATTCTTCATGGCAACCCTGTGAGCAACAGTACCGTTATGATCATATTTTACAATGAAGAAACGAAGGCATGGGGAAGTTAAGTAAGTACCTTGCTTAAGGTCACAGCTAGCATGCAGCCAATTAGGGAGTCAAACCTGAGCAGTCTAGCCCAAGAATCTGACTGCTGCCTCTCCTGTCTCTACACACACTTCGACATTCCCTAGTAAAATACACATGAAAAGAAAAGATGTGAATTAAACACTACTTTTTAATATTAACATACATGTGAAAAATAGTTATGCATTTATATGGGAGGGAGTTGAATGTAGCAGTCATTCATCAGTTTCACAAGCATGTCTTTGAGAGCTCACTGTGTGTGCCAGGCCCTGGGCTAGAAGCCGAGGATCAAGTGGTGAAGAAAACACACCAAGTCCCTGTGCTCAGGCTGAGGCTTCAAGGCACCAGGCCTAGGCAGACAGAGGAAGGATTATGTTTACCTTGCAGTGCTAATGAGGGTTTTAGATGCTTCTGGGGCCAGAATTCTGGAACGTCCTAGAGCGTTTCTCCCCTTGGATCCAAGCAACAATCACCTCTTACCTAGAAAGGCAGTAGGCTTCAGAGGGTTTCTGGTCTACCACACTAGCTGTAAGAATTTCGACAATTGTCATCAGGATTCATGTGGTTTAGGCCTCTGAGGATGAAACTGCTAATTTTCTTTTCAGCATCTTCTTTATCTGTCATAAAATCCTTTTTTTTTTTTTTTTTTTAATGTGGGGCACATGACTATTCTGGATAAAGACGATCTCTTTTTATTGTTTTGGAGACAGGGTCTTATTCTGTCACCCAGGCTGCAGTGTAGGGGCATGATCTCAGCTCATGGAAACCTTCACCTCCTCCTGGGTTCAAACGATTCTCATGCCTCAGCCTCCTGAGTAGCTGGGATTATAGGCACATACCACCATGCCTGGCTAATTTTTGTGTTTTCAGTAGAGACAGGGTTTCACCATGTTGGACAGGCTGGTCTCGAAATTCTGACCCCAACTGATCCACCAGCCTTGGCCTCCCAAAGTACTGGGATTACAGGCATGAGCCACTGTGCTCTGCCAATAAAGGTGATTTCCACCATCAGCTCATGCAACTAATTGTGGCCATATGACTATGTTCTGGTCAATGGGATGTAAAGAGAAATGGTATCTTTAACTTCTGGGAAGCCCTTTCTCACTCCCTGTTTTTTTGCTAGCTGAAATAAGAATGTGATGGCTAGAGCTTGTACAGTCATCTTAGACCACGAAATGGAAATTACTTCAAGAGAAATATGGAGCAGTGAGACTGAGGAAACCCAGATCTTGTACTCACCTGGGACTATCAACTTCTGTTTTTTAATGAGAGAGCAATAAGCTTCTACCTTATTTAAGCCATGGTTACTTTGTTTTTCTCTCACCTGCTGTGAAGCCTTATCCTAATTGACATAGCATCCTCCCTTAATATTTGATGTGGTTTTATATATTTGGGTCTTTCTAAAGCCACCTAATATCTGTCCTGTACTTCTTTTCTCTTTAAATTAACCAGAGTTCGGTTGTCTTGTTTTCAGGTTTGAGCCCTTTGGTACCATTTGTCTCTAAGTTCTGTCCTTCGGTTTGCAAGCATAGTGTGAAGTCAATGCTTTTAGGGTTAACATCTCTCCTCTAACACAAAGCTAATGTATCACACAGAACTCTGCTAATGAGGTCTGAACTCATTTGGGAATTTAGGAAGTATTTTTGCTCAACTCACACTCTACCACCTATTCCATGAATACAAGTCTTAGTTCCAGGGAAAAAGACAACATCTTGTGCTCTTTCAGGGCCCATGAGCCCCTCAGCAGGGTTATTGCTTACTTATAACCAGCAGAGTTATAGGTTGCTTCTCACAGGAGGGGACCGTGGTGTCCCTTTCTCTACAGCTTCACCTGGTGTACCCCAGTTTCTGACTTTGGGGTGTTGGGTCACTTCCTGAAAGCAGACAGTGCAGACTCTCCAGCCCCCAACCCTTCGGTGGAGTTTTCAGAACTACCTGTGCTTTCTTCCTTCTGTGTCATGCTGGTGGTGCTGCCCCGTCCCTGTTTTCCAGAAGAGCCCTCACAATCTCTGCAGGACCTGAGCTGGTTAGAGAGCCTCCTTCCTCTAATCAGCCTCCAGCCACAGCCCCGCACCAGGCGCCCTGATGCTTCTGCAGGCCCAGGGACAAGAAGGTTGGCTGGATGTCCGTTGGTCTCTCTCACCCTCTAGAGTGTGTGTGTGCAGGGGGGAGGGGGTTAATCTTCAAATAGATACAAACATTTTCCTGTAGCCAAAACTTAACCCTTGTATCTTTAGGCATTATAGCAACCTTAGAACTCTGGAAACCAATCCTTTTTGTTGTTTGTTTTGACAAATAAAGGAGATAGAATGTGGGATATACTTTTACGAGCTGCCATTTTGCCTGTCTTCTTTTCCTTTCATTCTCTCTTTTCTCTAATCTATATCCTATCTAGCTCTCTCCTCTCACTTTCTGAGTGACTGTTACCTTTTAGGATTAAGTCAGGATCATTCCTCAACCCTTGACCTCTGTGAAACTCAGATGCAATGTGACTCAGTGGGTCCTGTGTCTCTGAGCTCTGTTTTCAGTAACTTCCAGTTTCTGATTAGCAGTAGAAATACCTGGGCTGCCAGGCACATGTGACCAGATATGTGTCTAGTTCATGCAGCAGGAGCCAGCAGTTGCTCATAGTCTAGTTGGCCTTGCCCTGTTTGGTTTTCTGCAATTAGTGTTTTTTTTTCCTACCTAATAGTCACTTAAAAAATAGACTATTTTTTTAAGAGCAGTTTTAGTTTCATAACGAAATTGAACAGAAGGAACAGAGATTTCCCAAATATCCCCTGCCCCCATAGAGACATACTCTCTCTGACTATCGACATCTTCCACTAGAGTCATGCATTTGTTACAACCGATGAACCTACACTGACACATCATTATCACCCAGAGTTCGTTAGGGTTCACTCTTGCTATTGTACAGTTATATGAGTTTGGACAAATGTATAATGACCTGTAT
Organism: Pongo abelii; assembly: GCF_028885655.2. NCBI lineage: Eukaryota > Metazoa > Chordata > Mammalia > Primates > Hominidae > Pongo > Pongo abelii. The sequence goes on along the minus strand of NC_072006.2, from coordinate 7,905,626 downwards.
TAACCATTATAGTAACACACAGCATAGTTTCACTGTCCTGAAAGTGTTCTGTGCTCTGCCTATTTATCCCTTCCTCTCCTCAACCCCTGGCAACCATTGATCTTTTTCCTGTCTCCATAGTTTTGCTTTTTCTAGAAGGCTATGTAGTTGGAATCATAGTGTAGGTAGCCTCTTTAGATTGGCTTCTTTAACTTTTTTCACTGAGTTTCAAAAAATATTTTCTCATGGCTTGACGGCTCATTTCTTATTAGCACCGAATAGCACTGGATAGCCAGCGCTTATTAGCACTGGATAGCCAGACAATGGAATATTATTCAGTGCTAATAAGATATAATTTATCCCTTCACCTACTGAAGGACATCTTGGCTGATTTCAAGTTTTGTCAATTATGAGTAAAGCTGCTATAAACACTTGTGTGCAGGTTTGTTTTTTTTTTTTTTTTTTTTGTGGACACAATTTTTCAAGTTTTTTGGGTAAATACCAAGCAGCACAATTGTTGGATCCTATGGTAAGAGTACGTTTAATTTTGTAAGAAAACATCAAACTGTCTTCCAAAGTGGTCACGCCATTTTGAATTCTCACTATTCTCAATGAATAAGAATTCCTGTTGCTCCACATCCTTGCCAGCATCTGATGTCAGTGTTTTGGATTTTGGCCATTCTAATGGTATCTTGTTGTTGTGTTAATTTGCATTTCCCTGATGATGTATGATATGAAATATCTTTTAATATGCTTATTTGCCATCTGTATATCTTCTTTGGTGAAGTGTCTGTTAGAGTCTTTGGCTCATTTTTATTTATTTATTTATTTATTTATTTTTTCAAGTGTCCTCAGAAACATTTAAAAAATCAGGTTGTTTGTGTTCTTATTGTTGAGTTTTAGGGTTCTCTGTATATTTGCATATTTATCTGTTAGGTCTTTTGAAAATATTTTCTCCCAGTCTTTGGCTCGTTTTTTCATGCAGACAGTGTCTTTCACAGAACAAAAAAGTTTAATTTTAATGAAGTCCAGCTTACCAACACTTTTTTTTTTAACGGATAGTGCCTTTGGTATTGTACCTAAAAAGTCATTGCCTAACACAAGGTCATCTAGATTTTCTCCTATGTTATCTTCTAGGACTTTTAGATGATCTTGTGTTTCACATTTAGGTCTATGATTCATTTTGAGTTAATTTTTGTGAAGGGTATAAAGTCTGTGACTAGATTCATTTGTTTTGCATGTGAATGCTCACTTTTTCCAATAACACTTATTAAAGAAACGCCTTTCTCCATTGTGTTGTCTTTCATCCTTTGTCAAAGATCAACTGACTCTATTGGTGTAGGTCTATTCTCTGGCTCTCTAGTCTGTTCCATTGATCTATTTGCCCATTCTTTTGTCAATACTACACTGTCTTGATTACTGTAGCTTTATATTATGTCTTAGAGTCAGGTAGTATGAGTCGTTTGCCTTTGTTCTTCTCCTTCAATATTTTGTTGGCTATTCTGGGTCTTTTATCTCTCCTGATACACTTTAGAACCAATTTATTGATATCTATGAAATAACTTGTTGGGATTTTGATTAAGATTGCCTTGAATCTATAGATCAAGTTGGGAAGAACTGACATCCTGACAAAACTGAACCTCCCTAAGAAGGAATATCTCTCAATTTATTTACTTCTTTGATTTCTCTCATCAGAGATTTGTAGTTTTTTGTTTTGTTTTGTTTTGTTTTTGGTGTAGATATTGTATGTATTTTATTAGGTTTATACCTAAGGATTTCAATTTTGAGGTGTTAATGTAAATGGTATTGTGTTTTGAATTTCAAATTCCACTTGTTCATTGTTGGTATACAGCAATGAACATTTGTGTATTAACTTTGTATCCTGCAATGCTGCTATAATTGCTTATTAATTCCAGATTTTTTGTTGATTGTTTTGGATTTTTTATATAGAAAATCATGTCATCCATGAACAAAGACAGTTTTATTTCTTCCTTTTTTTCCTTCTCAATCTATATGCCTTTTATTTCTTTTTCTTGTCTTATTGCGTTAGATAGGACTTGTAGTATGATGTTGAAAAGGAATGGTGAGAAGGGATGTTTTTGCTTTGTACCTAATCTTAGTGGGAAAGCTTTGAGTTTCTTACCACTAAGTATTAACTGTGGGGTGTTTTGTAGGTTTTCTTTATCAAGTTGAGGAAGTTCCCATCTATTCCTAGCTTATTGAGAGCTTTTTTTTTTTTTATAATGAATGGGTGTTGAATTTTGTGAGATGATTTTTCTGCATCTGTTTCTATGATCATGTGATCTTTCTTTTTTAGCAGTTGATATGTTACATTAATTGATTTTCACATGTTGAGCCACCTTTGCATATCTAGGATAAATCCCACTTGGTCACGGGGCATAATTCTTTTTGTCCATTACTGGATTTGATTTGCTAATGTTGTGTTGAGGATTTTTGCACTAATATTCATGAGATATATTGGTCAGTACTTTTTTTGTAATAGCTTTGTCTGGTTTTGGTAATAGGATAATGCTGCTCTCACAGGATGAGTTAATAATAATTCCCTCGCTCCTCTCCCTCTCCCTCCTCTCCCTCTCCCTCCTCTCCCTCTCCCTCCTCTCCCTCTCCCTCCTCTCCCTCTCCCTCCTCTCCCTCTGCCTCCTCTCCCTCTCCCTCCTCTCCCTCCTCTCCCTCTCCCTCTCCCTCTCCCCTTTCTTCGGTCTCCCTCTCCTTCTTTTTTCGGTCTCCCTCTGTTGCCGAAGCTGGACTGTGCTGCCGTGATCTCGGCTCGCTGCAACCTCCCTGCCTCGGGCTCCTGTGACTCTCCTGCCTTGGCCTGCCGGGTGCCTGGGATTGCAGGTGCGCGCCGCCACGCCTGAATGGTTTTTGTGCTTTTGGTGGAGACAGGGTTTCGCTGTGTTGACCGGGCTGGTCTCCAGCTCCTGACTTCGAGTGATCTGCCTGCCTCGGCCTCCCGAGGTGCTGGGATTGCAGACGGAGTCTCGCTCACTCAATGCTCAATGGTGCTCAGGCTGGAGGGCAGTGGCGTGATCTCCGCTCGCTACAACCTCCACCTACCAGCCTCCTGCCTTGGCCTCTTAAACTGCTAAGATTACAGCCTCTGCCCCGCCGCCACCCCGTCTAGGAAGTGAGGAGCGTCTCTGCCTGGCTGCCCATCTTCTGGGATGTGAGGAGCCGCTCTGCCCAGCCGCCCCATCTGGGAAGTGAGGAGCGCCTCTGCCCGGCCGCCATCCCGTATAGGAAGTGAGGAACGTCTCTGCCCGGCCGCCCAACGTCTGGGAAGTGAGGAGCGCCTCTGCCCGGCCACCCCGTCTGGGAGGTGAGGAGCGCCTCTGCCCGGCCGCCACCCCGTCTGGGAGGAAGTGAGGAGCACCTCTGCCCGGCTGCCCCGTCTGGGAGATGAGGAGCACCTCTGCCCGGCCGCCCCGTCTGGGAGGTGAGGAGCGCCTCTGCCTGGCCGCCACACCGTCTGGGAGGAAGTGAGGAGCGCCTCTGCCTGGCTGCCCCATCTGGGAAGTGAGGAGTGCCTCTGCCTGGCCGCCACCCCGTCTGGGAGGAAGTGAGGAGTGCCTCTGCCTGGCTGCCCCATCTGGGAATTGAGGAGCGCCTCTGCCCAGCCGCCACACCGTCTGGGAAGTGAGGAGCGCCTCTGCCTGGCCACCCCGTCTGGGAGGTGAGGAGCGCCTCTGCCCGGCTGCCCAGTGTGGGAAGTGAGGAGCACCTCTGCCCGGCCGCCCTGTCTGGGAGGTGAGGAGCGCCTCTGCCTGGCTGCCACCCCGTCTGGGAGGTGAGGAGCGCCTCTGCCCGGCCACCCAGTGTGGGAAGTGAGGAGCGCCTCTGCCCGGCCGCCCCGTCTGGGAGGTGAGGAGCGTCTCTGCCCGGCCGCCCCGTCTGGGAAGTGAGGAGCGCCTCTACCCGGCCGCCCCATCTGGGAGGTGAGGAGCGCCTCTGCCCGGCTGCCACCCGTCTGGGAGGAAGTGAGGAGCGCCTCTGCCCGGCCGCCCCATCTGGGAAGTGAGGAGCGCCTCTGCCCGGCCGCCCTGTCTGGGAGGTGTACCCAACAGCTCCAAAGAGACAGCGACCATCGGGAGCGGGCCATGAGGACGATGGCGGTTTTGTTGAAGAGAAGGGGGGGAAGTGTGGGGAAAGGAAGGAGAGATCAGATTATTGCTGTGTCTGTGTAGAAAGAGGTGGGCATAGGAGACTCCATTTTGTTCTGACTAGGAGAAATTCTTCTGCCTTGGGATGCTGTTGATCTATGGCCTTTCCCCCAGCCCCGTGCTCTCTGAAACATGTGCTGTGTCAACTCAGGGTTAAATGGATTAAGGGCGGTGCAAGATGTGCTTTGTTAAACAGATGCTTGAAGGCAGCATGCTCTTTAAGAGTCATCACCACTCCCTAATCTCAAGTACCCAGGGACACAAACACTGCAGAAGGCCGCAGGGACCTCTGCCTAGGAAAACCAGAGACCTTTGTTCATGTGTTTATCTCCTGACCTTCTCTCCACTATTATCCTATGACCCTGCCATATCCCCCTCTCCGAGAAACACCCAAGAATCATCAATAAATACTAAATAATAATAATAATAATAATAATAATAATAATTCCCTCTACTTCTATTTTCTGAAAGATATTGTAGAGAATTGAAATAATTTCTTTTTTAAATGTTTGGTATAATTCAACATTGAACCTACCTGGGCTAGTGCTTTCTGTTTTGGCAGGTTATTAATTATCAATTCAATTTCCTTAATAGATATAGAACTTTTCAGATTGTCTGTTCCTTCTTGTGTGAATTTTGGCAGATTGTGTTTTTCCAGGAATTGATCCATTTCATTTAGGTTAACAATTTGTGGGCACAGAGTTATTCATGGTATTCCTCTATTATCCTTTTAATATCCATGATACCTGTAGTGATATCCACTCTTTCACTTCTGATGTTAGTAATTTGTACCCTTTCTCTTTTATTCACAGTTGGCCGCGCAGAAGCTTATTGAATCTATTTACCTTTTCAGAGTTTCCTTTTAAGCACTACTTTTGCCTCATCCTACAAATTTTGGTAAGTTGTGTTTTCATTTTCATTTAGTTCAAAGTATTTAAAAGTTTGTCTTGAGATGTTTTCTTTGACCCATGTGTTATTTAGAAGTATGTTGTTTAATCTGTAAACTTTCGGGATTTTTTATCTTTCTGTTATTGTTTTCTAGTTCAATTCCATTGTGGTCTGAGAGTGGACATTGTATGATTTCTATTCTTTTATATTTTTTAAGGTGTATTTTATGGTCCAGTATGTGGTCTGTCCTGGTGAATATTTCATATAAGCTTGAGAAGAAAATGTATTCTGCTGTTGTTGGATGAAGCAGGCTATAGATGTCCATTATGTCCAGTTGATTAATTGTGTTGTTGAGTTCAACTATGAGGGATGTTGGGGTGTTGAAATCTGTAACTATGATAATGGATTCATCTATGTCTTTTTGCAGTCCATTAGTTTCTTTCTCATGTATTTTGATGTTCTGTTATTAGGCGAATACATATTAAGCATTGTTATGTCTTCTTGGAGACTTGATCCTTTTATCATCACATAACAACTCGTTTTATCCCTGATAACTTTCCTTGGTCTTAAGTCTACTCTGTTTGAGATAGCTACTGCTACTTTCCTTTGATTGGTGCAAGCATAACATCTTTCTGCATACACTTACCTTTCTATGTGGCCTTATATTTAAAGTGGATTCCTTGTAGACAACATATAGTTGAGTCTTGTTTCCTGATCCACTCTGATAACCTCTGTTTTTCAATTGGTATATTTAGGTCATTGATGTTCAAAGTGATTATTGATATAGTTACATCAATACCTATCATATTTATTACTGTTTTTTATTTGTTGTCCTTGTTGTTTGTTTCTGTTTTTGTCTTCCACTCTTTTTCTGCCTTTTGTGGTTTTAACTCAGCATTTTATGTGATTCTATTTTCTCTCCTTTATTAGCATATTAGTTATACTTCCTTTTAAACTTTTTTTAGCAATTGCTCTAGATTTTGCAATGTACATTTACAACTAATCCAAGTCCACTTTCAAATAACACTGTACCATTTAATGGATAGTGTGAGAACCTTATAATAATTCTAATTCTTCCATCTCATCCCTTGTATTATTGCTGGAATTCATTTCACTTATACATAAGCATACATACATATATAAACATATAGATAGATATAGATATGTGCATAATTGAATAAATTATTGCTGTTATTATTTTGAACACACTGTTATCTGTTAGATCAATCAAGAAGAAGAAAAATAACAGACTTTGTTTTACCTTCACTATTCCTTTTCTGATTCTCCTCCTTTTTTATGAAGATCTGAGTTTCTGACCTTTATCATTTTCCTTTTCTCTTAAAGAATTTCTTATAGCATTTCTTGCAAGGCACGTCTACTGGTAACAAATTCCATCCATTTTTGTTTGTCTGAGAAAACGTTTATTTCTCCTTTACTTTTGAAGTCTAATTTCACAGGGCACAGGATCTAGGTGTTTTTTTTTTCTCTCTCTCAATACTTTAAATATTTCACTCCACTCTTTTATTGCTTATGTGGTTTCTGAGGAGAAGGTGGATGTAATTCTTATCTTTGCTCCTTTATAGGTAAGGTGTTTTTTCCCTTTGGCTTCTTTTGGCATTTTTTTCTTTGTTTTTCTGTAGTTTAAAAATCATATGCCTAGGTGTAGGGGTTTTTCTTTTTGGCATTATCCCACTCATTATTCTCTGAAATTCCTGGATTTATAGTTTTATGTTTGCCATTAACTTGAGGGAAATTCTGTTATTATTATTTCAAATATTTCTTCTGCTCTTTCTTCTCCTTCTTGTATTCCCATTATGTGTATGTTACAATTTTCATAGTTGTCTCTAAGTCTTGACTGTTCTGTTTTGTTTCTTTCAGTCTTTTTTTTCTCTTTGCTTTTCAGTTTTGGTGGTTTCTATTGAGATATCCTAAAGTTCAGAGGGTCTTTCTTCGGTCAAGTCCAGTCTGCCAAAAGGCCCATCAAAAGCATCCTTCATTTCTGTTATGTTTTTGATCTTTAGCATCTCATTTTATGTTTCTTTCTTAGAATTTTTTATCCCTCTGCTTACATTGCCCATCTATTTTTGCATGTTGCCAACTTTATTCATTAGAGCCCGTAGCACCCTAATCCTAGTTGTTTTAAATTCCTGGTATGACAATTCCAGCATCCGTGCCATATCTCAGTCTGGCTCTGATGCTTGCTCTGTTTCTTTAAACTGTAGTTTTTGCCTTTTACTATGTCTTATAATTTTTTCTTGATAGCTGGACATGATATATTGGTAAAAGGAACTGTTTAAAATAGGACTTTAGTGATGTGGTAAGGTGTGTTAAAAGAAGAAATGTAGACAAATTAAATTTAGCAGAGTTTAATTGAGCAAAGAATGATTTACAAAATCAGGCAGACTCCCGAGCCAGAATAGGCTCAGAGACACTCCAGCAACACTCCAGCCCTGCTGTGTGATGGAAGAAAAAGGAAAGTGTTGTACAGAAAATGGAAGTGAGGTGCAGCAACAGCCCGATTGACTACGGCTCCATGTTTACCTTCTTTGAACAGGGTTTGAATAGTTGGCTGCCTGTGATTGGCCAAAATTCTGTGATTGACACAAGAGTAAGCTACGGTCTGCTTAAACATCCAGTTAGGTTACACTTCACTATTTACAGAGAAACCTTTAGGTTGAACTTAAAATGTGTAAGGAGGCAGCCTTAGGCTAAACTTAACAGGTGTGTGTGAGGGGAAATTGTTAGGATGGAGTGTTAAATTCTGGCTTCTTCCACATGGAAGCCAAAGTTCTAATAATCTGCAATTAGTTTTCAAGGGGAGGCTGTAGAAGGGATCTGTGGGCAGACCTGGATGTGGAGTCATTGGTTAAGGTGGTGGGATGGGGCCCAAAGAAGAACTGACTGGTGAAGATCAGGAAAAAATGCCTTTTAGCTCGAGGGGGACCTGCTAGAATTTGGAAGATGCGCAGATGAGGCTCAAATTTTACTTCCTCCACACCCCACCCAGATGCTCCTTTGGTGTTTGTAAGATGAAGCAGAGGGAACAAAAGAAATCAAAGATAACATTTCCACATTTGAATAAAAAATGGGGAAAAGAAGAAATGGATTTGGAGTCAGACATACCCCGGTTTAAATACGGATCTACTCTTGTGATCATGGCAAGCCCACTCCCTGAGCTTCAGGGTCCTCATTTGTAAAAATTTTAAAGATGATTAAGTGTGATGATTTCCCAGAGTAGCACAAAGTAGATGTTTTAGCCGGAGGTGGGAGCCAGGAGCCCCAGAGTTTGCTTTCTTATTATGTCTCCTTGGCTCCCTTCAGTTCACCGTCATGGCCCCAGAGGCAGGAGAGCAGGAGAGAGTGGAAAGTGTGATTCAGCAGGCTGTGACTCATTAGGGCTGTGCAACTTGTTTGAGGTCTCCTGTCCAGTAAATGCTGAATTTAGAACATGGTTCTGAGTCTAGTGCTCTGTTTATCTCAGACTGTGCATGAGGGAGAGGAAGGGAGAAGTTGCGGGGTGGTGTGCAGGATGTGCCTCTCTGCATCTCTTGGAGGAACTAGCAAGGCCGGTAGGAGTGGCTTCATTACCCGTGAGTGAGTGAGTAAGGATGTCTCACCCACAACATTTCCATATTCAACCCATCATGGCCACATACACTGGCCACATGTGCCGACTGTGAACTCACATGAGCCATGACCTTGTATGATCCCATCTAAACTCACCACAAAATTGCATTTTCCCTTTTAGTTTTGCTTACTTTTGGTACTTGGTTTAAAATACATCACATATACAGAAGATAATGTAACAGTTGTACACTACCCAATCCTCAGATTTAACTCGTATTAACACTTTGAGATAGATATATATATGTTCTTTTAAAAAAGTTAATTAATTCTTAATTGACAAATGATTAATTGTCATATTTATGGTGTATAATGTGATGTTTTGATATGTGTATACATTGTGGGAAAATTAAATTAAGCTAGTTAACATATCAATCACCACATTCCTATTTTTTTGAGAATATTTAAAATAGACTTTCAGCAATTTTCAAGTATGTAATAGATTATTAACTACAGTCATCATGCTGTACAATAAATCTCCAGAACTTGTTTCTCCTAACTGAAACTTTGTACACTTTAACCAACATTTCCGCTTTCCACACCCCTTTACCCCTCCCAAGCCCCTGGACACTACCATTCTACTCTCTGCTGGTATGAGTTTGATTTTTTTAGATTCCACATATAAGTGAGATCACGTAGAATTTGTCTTTCTGTGCCTGACTTATATCACTAAACATAATGTCCTCCAAGTTCATCCATGTTCTCACAAATGAAATAATTTTTTCCTTTTTAAAAGCTGACTAGCATCTCATAATATGTACATACCACATTTTCCTTACTTGTTTATCTGTATATGAACACTTAACGTTGATTTCATATCTCAGCTATTGAGTATAATCATGCAATGAACATGAGGATGCAGATATCTCTTTCACATACTGATTTAATTTTCTTTGGATATATACTCAGGAGTGGGATTGCTAGATTACATGATAGTTCTATATTTAATTTTTTGAGGAGCTTCCATGCTGTTTCTCATAATGGCTGCAGCAATTTACATTCCTACCAGCAGTATACAAGAGTTCTTCTTTTCCACATTCTTACAAATATTTTATTATCTATCTATCTATCTATCTATATCTATTTTTTTGAGATGGAGTTTCACTCTTGTTGCCCAGGCTGGAGTGCAATGGCATGATCTCGGCTCACTGCAACCTCCGCTTCCCAGGTTCAAGTTATTCTCCCACCTCAGCCTCCAGAGTAGCTGGGATTACAGGCACCCGCCACCATGCCCAGCTAATTTTTGTATTTTCAGTAGAGATGGGGTTTCACCATGATGGCAGGCTGGTCTCAAACTCCTGACCTCAGGTGATCCACTTGCCTCAGCCTCCTAAAGTGCTGGGATTACAGGCGTGAGCCACCGTGCCTGGCCTCTTTATATTTTTTGATAAACATCATCCTTACAGGTATGAGGTAATATCCCATTGTGGTTTTAATTTGCATTTTCCTGCTGATTAGTGACATTGAGCAACTTTACATATATCCGTTGGCCTTTTATATGTCTTCTTTTGAGAAATGTCTATTCAGGTCCTTTGCCCACTTTTTAATCAAGTTGTTTTCTTGCTGTTAAGTTGTTTGAGTTTTTTGTGTATTTCGGATTAACCCCGTATCAGATGTATGGTTTGTAAGTATTTTCTCTCAGCCCATAATTTTTCTCTTTACTCTGCTGATTGTTTCCTTAGCTATGCAGAACCTTTTTCTTTGATGCAAACCCATTTGCCTATTTTTGCTTTTGTTGCCTACATATTTGGGCAGGAGACAAATCTCTGCCAAGACCAATGTCAATACATTTTTTTTCCTGTTTCCTTCCAGTAGTTTTACAGTTTTAGGTCTTATATTTAAGTCTTTAATCCATTTTGAGTTGACTATTATATGTGTGGTGAGATAAGGGTCCAATTTCATTCTTCTGCAGGTGGATATCCAGTTTTCTCAGCACCATTTATTGAAGAGACCACCCTTTCCCCATTGTGTGTTCTTGGCAAATGTGTCAAAGATCAGTCGACCACAAATTTGTAGATTTACTTTGGAGCTCTCTATTCTGCTCCATTGATTTATATGTTAGTATCATGTTGTTTTGATTACTACACCCTTGTAGTATATTTTGACATATAGTGTTATACTTCCAGCTTTGTTCCTTTTGCTCAAGATTACTTTGGCTATTTAGTATTTTTTGTGGTTCCATATGAATTTTAGAATTGTTTTTTCTGTTTCTATGAAAAATATCATCAGAATTTTGTTAGGGATTGCATTGAATTTGTAGATTGCTTTGGGTAATATGGACATTTTTATGATATAAATTCTTCCAATCCATAAACACAGAGTATTTTTTCATGTATTTATTTTTATTCAATTTCTTTCATTGATGTTTTATACTTTTCAGTGTACAGATCTTTCATCCATTTGGTTAAATGTATTCATACTTAGTTTTTTTGATGCTGTTGTAAATGAGAATGTTTTCTTGATTTCTTTTTTGGATAGTTTTTTGCTTATAGAAACATTGCTGATTTTTGTGTGTTAATTTTGTAACCTACGACTTTACTGAATTTGTTTGTTAATTCTATCAGCTTTTTGGTGGAGCCTTTAGGATTTTCTGAATATAAGATAATACCATCTGCAAACAGAGATAAATTAACTTCCTGTCTTCTGATTTAGATGCCTTTTATTTCTTTTTCTTGCCTACTTGTTCGGGCTAAGATTTCCAGAACTGTGCTGAATATAAGCGGTAAGAGTGAGCATGCTTGTCTTGTTCCTGATCTTGGAGGAAAAGCTTTTCACTGATGGTTAAAAGCTTTAATGAACTTTTCACTGACGAGTATGATGTTAGCTGTGGGCTTGTGCTATATGATCTTGATTGTGTTGAGGTGCATTTCTTCTACACCTAATTCGTTGAGTTTTTATTATGAAATAATATTCAATTTTGTCAAATACTTTCTTCATCTCTTGAGATGAGCATAAAATGTTTTGTCCTTTATTCTGTTAGGCTTTTTTTTTAAAGAAATAAAATGTCACCTCTAAAGTATCCCCTCCTCCACCCACTCACTGTCATTCATCTCACAGGTAACTATTGTCTTGAAGTTGGTGCTTAGTCTTCCCATGTATGGTTTAGTATTTTTATTATATATGTTGGTGTCCAGATATAATATGGCCTTGCATTGTGAGTTTTATTTTTATTTTTATTTTTTTTAAGTATTTATTGATCATTCTTGGGTGTTTCTCGGAGAGGGGGATATGGCAGGGTCATAGGATAATAGTGGAGAGAAGGTCAGCAGATAAACACATGAGCAAAGGTCTCTGGTTTTCCTAGGCAGAGGTCCCTGCGGCCTTCTGGCCTTCCGCAGTGTTTGTGTCCCTGGGTACTTGAGATTAGGGAGTTGTGATGACTCTTAAGGAGCATGCTGCCTTCAAGCATCTGTTTAACAAAGCACATCTTGCACCGCCCTTAATCCATTTAACCCTGAGTTGACACAGCACATGTTTCAGAGAGCAGGGGGCTGGGGGAAAGGCCATAGATCAACAGCATCCCGAGGCAGAATTTCTCCTAGTACAGAACAAAATGGAGTCTCCTATGTCTACTTCTTTCTACACAGACACAGTAACAATCTGATCTCTCTTTCTTTTCCCCACATTTCCCCCTTTTCTTTTCAACAAAACCGCCATCGTCATCATGGCCCGTTCTCGATGGTCGCTGTCTCTTCGGAGCTGTTGGGTACACCTCCCAGACAGGGCGGCCGGGCAGAGGCGCTCCTCACTTCCCAGATGGGGTGGCCAGGCAGAGGCGCTCCTCACCTCCCAGACGGGGCTGCCGGGCAGAGGCGCTCCTCACTTCCTCCCAGACGGGGTGGCGGCCGGGCAGAGGCGCTCCTCACTTCCCACACGGGGCGGCCGGGTAGAGGCGCTCCTCATTTCCTATACGGGATGGCGGCGGGGCAGAGGCGCTCCTCACTTCCTCCCAGATGGGGTGGCTGCCGGGGAGAGGCGCTCCTCACTTCCCAGATGGGGTGGCCGCAGGGGAGAGGCGCTCCTCACTTCCTATACAGGATGGCGGCCAGGCAGAGGCGCTCCTCACTTCCCAGACGGTGCGGCTGGGCAGAGGGGCTCCTCACATCCCAGACGATGGGCGGCCAGGCAGAGACGCTCCTCACTTCCTAGACGGGGTGGCCACCAGGCAGAGGCTGAAATCTTAGCACTTTGGGAGGCCAAGGCAGGCGGCTGGGGGGTGGAGGTTGCAGCGAGCCGAGATCACGCCACTGCACTCCAGCCTGGGCAACATTGAGCATTGAGTGAGCGAGACTCCATCTGCAATCCCAGCACCTCGGGAGGCCGAGGCGGGCAGATCACTCGAGGTCAGGAGCTGGAGACCAGCCCGGTCAACAGGGCGAAACCCCGTCTCCACCAAAAATACAACAACCAGTCAGGCGTGGCGGCGCGCGCCTGCAATCCCAGGCACTCGGCAGGCCGAGGCGGGAGAATCACAGGAGCCCGAGGCAGGGAGGTTGCAGCGAGCTGAGATCAGGGCAGTACAGTCCAGCTTCGGCAACAGAGGGAGACCGAAGAAAGAAGGGAGACCGAAGAAGAGGGAGAGGGAGACAGGGAGAGGGAGAGAGGGAGAGAGGGAGAGGGAGAGGGAGAGGGAGAGGGAGAGGCGTGAGTTTTAAAATTATTAAAATTGTATACCACTTTTATATACTGTCTTAGTCAGTTCAGGCTGATACAACAAACTACCATGGACTGAGTGGCCTATAAACAACAGAAATGTATTTCTCACATTTCTGGAGGCTGGAAGTCTGAGATCAAGATGCTAGCATGGCCAGATTTTGCTGAGAGTCCTCTTCTGGTTTATAGACTGCTGACCTCTCATTTTGTGCTTACGTGGTGGAAAGAGGGCAAGAGAGCCCTCTCGGGGTCCCTTCTGTAAGGATGCTAATCTCCTTCATGTGGGTTCCACCCTCATGACCTAATAACCTCCCATAAGCTGCACCTCCGAATATCATAACTTTGGGGGTTAGGATTTCAACATTTAAATTTTGGGGGAACGCAAATGTTCTGTACCTAACATGCACCCATCTGCAATTTTCTTTTTCAGACAGTATAGACACATTTTTGACAATACAAATAGTCTAGATCATTTAACAGCAGGATTGTATTCTCTATTATGAACTTAACGTGGTTGATTTGTCCGTTCCTCTGTTGGTGGACAATTTAAACTGTTTCCACTTTTTGTCAATACAAAAACAGGCCCTCAGGAGTGAAACTGATGCATCCAGCTATGTGGCAGATTCAACTTAACTAGATATAGGCAAAGTACTCTTCAATTTATAACACCGTAAGCGGTGATGGTAAGAGCTTCTGTTTCCTCATCGCCTTGCCAAGACTTGGAATCATTGGGTTTATTTTCCTAAATAATAATGTATAAACTCTGGCTCACTAGTTATTACTGCCGTAATTAATCACACCCTCATTCGGTCCCATGGAACCATTTACATTGTATTACAAGCATCTGAGTTACATCAGATTCACATTGTGTTACAGACACCCCCACTGGGCCATTCATTCATTGATGATGGATTCCTGTCTGTTCCTTTTTGTGTCCCCAGCACACAGCACAGTGAATAGGGCTCAGTATGCACGTATTGACTTAAACATAAATAATTAAGAGATCACAGAGTAGAGTAGTCAGGAAAGACAGTGAAGGGGGTGAAATGGAGATTGGCTAAAGAATGGGAACTTTCAAACACTCCTAAACAGAGTGTCCACCAGGACAACCACTTTGGAAAACTGCTGGGCAGTATCAACTAAAGCTGTGCATGCCCTATGACCTTCTAATTCCACTCCCCATGGAAACGTGTGAATACGCACCCCCAAAAGCACACCCTGGACTGTCCATAGCAGCACTCTTTGTGAAAGCCCCAATCTAGAAACAATCCAAATATTCCTCCGTGGTAGAACTGTTAAATAAAATTGTGGTATATTCACACACTGGAAATGTGATAAACATGAATGACCTTTAGCTGCAAGCAGCGATATGGAAGAATTTCACAATCCAATGTTGAGCAAAATATGCCAGACCTCACAGAGCAGGTGCTGTATGATTCCATTTACCCGAAGGTCAAAATCAGACAAAACTAATCTGGTGTAAAAGTCGTGATACTGATTATTCTTGGTGAGGAGTGAGTGCCCCTTACTGGACAGGGAGCATGGGAGTGCTGCTTTTGCCTTATTTATTTTGTGTTGTGGTAAAATTTACATATGAAGAAATTCAGTTTTTAAAAAGTGTACACTTCAGTGAGTTTTGACAATCAAACCACACAATATATAGAACATTTCTGTAGCCCCAGAGAGCTCCGTCATGAGCCTTATATTCTGTTTCTTGGTGTTGGTATAGATGTTGGTGACATGGACATGGGTGTGTTCACTTCGTGAAAATTCATTGAGCCATGAACTTATGTGTGTGCTTTTCTGAATGTAAGTTTTACTTCCATAAAAAGTTCCAAAAGTACCTTTGAAAAAGACTGGCCCAAAGGATGGCCAATTGGCTATAAGAGGGTCAAATGTGTGGCCGAGGGGGTGGGAGGAGAGCTGTGGGGAGGGTGACTGGAATGGTGCTGTGTAGACATAGTGAAGAGTGGAACAGAAAGTGAGTTTGATGTTAAGCTTCAGCTTTCTACATTTGCTGCTGGTGAGTAGTGTGAAGCAGCCTTTATCTTTCTGGCACTGGATCAACTGCTTTTGTTCTTTCTGTCTCCCTCCAATATCCTGTAATAGCAGGAGGGAGCCCTCAAGAGGGACTCAAATGTAGTCTTTTTCCTGAAACACAGAGCAGGTGGCCTTGGGCTCCACTCTCTAGGATCCCCAGGTGAGGATCCTGACATGTTCTTGACAAGAAATTCCATCCTCTATAGCCACCAGCACGGAACACCTCATTCTTTCTTGACCAGAGTCCCCATCCCTTGGCTCTGAGACTTCAAACATTTAGGAATCCCTTCCTGGTCTTTGCTGGGCCCTGACAGCTCTAAGGGAGGATTTTTGAAGACTCTTTGGGAAAAGTCAAGTCAGTGGTATGAGTCTCTCTTGTCTTCCCTTTGTAAAGACCTCCCTTTACTTATGTTGATAACACAGGGAGCAAGTGACTTTAGAGGCCCCTTAAAGAATTTTGTCCTGGAAGTCTTTGTTTTATTTTCTTTGCTTTTTTGTTTTTTTTTTTTTTTTGTCCTTTCTCCTTCTCCATTTGCTGAGCTCTCCAACGGTGAAAACAGACAAACAAACAAACAAAAAACACCACCAAAATCTGGTAGAGAGGGAAATAAAGAAGGGTATAACTAGACAAAGTGAAATAGCATGTCTAATGGTGTAAACATTTAAAGCGGTGCTTGTTAAAATTTGCTAACATTCCCTTTTACTAAAGAACTAAAAGTGTACTTCATTTAGACTGTTCTCTTCCATGGCAAATAAACCTGATTTAGCTATGACCTTTGTGAAAAATAAACTAAACGACATAGAAAAAAAATTCCTTTTTCTTTTTTAAAAGTCAGGCTTGAAATTTTTATATCCTTTGAGTCATATTCTTGAAGCAATTGGCTGATTAATTCAAGAAATGTTACTTTCCCAATTCAAACATGACATTTTGAAAATCATCCATGAATTACATGCCTCAAGAATGAAAGGCTTTTCTGTGCCATTTAAAAGGTTTTCTTCATTTTGAGGGCAATCGTGAATATCTATAAGGGCACATTTATTACTCCCAGAACAGATAGAAAATTAGCAAAGTCATAAAATTCTTACCCAGCTTTGCTATTGCAGCTGTGTCTCAGTCCAGTGCCCCACTCGTTCCCCTGCCACTAAAATGGTTGAGGATGATGTTATTTTTGCCATTACAGGCAAGGCACTGGTCTTTTTAGCTTGGCTTTTTAAATCTCTATGCAGAGATTAAAAAGAAAAAAGGTATGCATTTAAACTTTGTTCTTTTGGTGGGATTCAACAAGGAATTGCTAGTCTTACAAATTCGTTCCTTAAAAGTCCAGGACCAGATGGGTTCACAGCCGAATTCTACCAGAGGTACAAGGAGGAGCTGGTACCATTCCTTCTGAAACTATTCCAATCAATAGAAAAAGAGGGAATCCTCCCTAACTCATTTTATGAGGCCAGCATCATCCTGATACCAAAGCCTGGCAGAGACACAACAAAAAAAGAGAATTTTAGACCAATATCCTTGATGAACATTGATGCAAAAATCCTCAATAAAATACTGGCAAACAGAATCCAGCAGCACATCAAAAAGCTTATCCACCATGATCAAGTGGGCTTCATCCCTGGGATGCAAGGCTGGTTCAATATACGCAAATCAATAAATGTAATCCAGCATATAAACAGAACCAAAGACAAAAACCACATGATTATCTCAATAGATGCAGAAAAGGCCTTTGACAAAATTCAACAACCCTTCATGCTAAAAACTCTCAATAAATTAGGAATTGATGGGACGTATCTCAAAATAATAAGAGCTATTTATGACAAACCCACAGCCAATATCATACTGAATGGGCAAAAACTGGAAGCATTCCCTTTGAAAACTGGCACAAGACAGGGATGCCCTCTCTCGCCACTTCTATTCAACATAGTGTTGGAATTTCTGGCCAGGGCAATTAGGCAGGAGAAGGAAATCAAGGGTATTCAATTAGGAAAAGAGGAAGTCAAATTGTCCCTGTTTGCAGATGACATGATAGTATATCTAGAAAACCCCATTGTCTCAGCCCAAAATCTCCTTAAGCTGATAAGCAACTTCAGCAAAGTCTCAGGATACAAAATCAATGTGCAAAAATCACAAGCATTCTTATACATCAATAACAGACAAACAGAGAGCCAAATCATGAGTGAACTCCCATTCACAATTGCTTCAAAGAGAATAAAATACCTAGGAATCCAACTTACAAGGGATGTGAAAGACCTCTTCAAGGAGAACTACAAACCACTGCTCAAGGAAATAAAAGAGGATACAAACAAATGGAAGGACATTCCATGCTCATGGGTAGGAAGAATCAATATCATGAAAATGGCCATCCTTCCCAAGGTAATTTACAGAATCAATGCCATCCCCATCAAGCTACCAATGACTTTCTTCACAGAACTGGAAAAAACTACTTTAAAGTTCAGATGGATCCAAAAAAGAGCCCGCATCACCAAGTCAATCCTAAGCCAAAAGAACAAAGCTGGAGGCATCACGCTACCGGATTTCAAACTCTACTACAAGGCTACAGTAACCAAAACAGCATGGTACTGGTACCAAAACAGAGATATAGATCAATGGAACAGAACAGAGCCGTCAGAAATAATGCCACATATCTACAACCATCTGATCTTTGACAAACCTGAGAAAAACAAGAAATGGGGAAAGGATTCCCTATTTAATAAATGGTGCTGGGAAAACTGGCTAGCCATATGTAGAAAGCTGAAACTGGATCCCTTCCTTACACCTTATACAAAAATCAATTCAAGATGGATTAAAGACTTAAATGTTAGACCTAAAACCATAAAAACCCTAGAAGAAAACCTAGGCAATACCATTCAGGACATAGGGATGGGCAAGGACTTCATGTCTAAAACACCAAAAGCAATGGCAACAAAAGCCAAAATTGACAAATGGGATCTAATTAAACTAAAGAGCATCTGCACAGCAAAGGAAACTACCATCAGAGTGAACAGGCAACCTACAAAATGGGAGAAAATTTTCGCAACCTACTCATCTGACAAAGGGCTAATATCCAGAATCTACAATGAACTCCCACAAATTTACAAGAAAAAAACAAACAACCCCATCAAAAAGTGGGCGAAGGACATGAACAGACACTTCTCAAAAGAAGACATTTATGCAGCCAAAAAATACATGAAAAAATGCTCACCATCACTGGCCATCAGAGAAATGCAAATCAAAACCACAATGAGATACCATCTCACACCAGTTAGAATGGCAATCATTAAAAAGTCAGGAAACAACAGGTGCTGGAGAGGATGTGGAGAAATAGGAACACTTTTACACTGTTGGTGGGACTGTAAACTAGTTCAACCCTTGTGGAAGTCAGTGTGGCGATTCCTCAGGGATCTAGAACTAGAAATTCCATTTGACCCAGCCATCCCATTACTGGGTATATACCTGAAGGACTATAAATCATGCTGCTATAAAGACACATGCACACGTATGTTTATTGCCGCATTATTCACAATAGCAAAGACTTGGAACCAACCCAAATGTCCAACAATGATAGACTGGATTAAGAAAATGTGGCACATATACACCATGGAATACTATGCAGCCATAAAAAATGATGAGTTCATGTCCTTTGTAGGGACATGGATGAAATTGGAAATCATCATTCTCAGTAAACTATCGCAAGAACAAAAAACCAAACACCGCATATTCTCACTCATAGGTGGGAATTGAACAATGAGAACACATGGACACAGGAAGGGGAACATCACACTTCGGGGACTGTTGTGGGTTGGGGGGAGGGGGGAGGGATAGCACTGGGAGATATACCTAATGCTAGATGACGAGTTGGTGGGTGCAGCGCACCAGCATGGCACATGTATACATATGTAACTTACCTGCACATTGGGCACATGTACCATAAAACCTAAAGTATAATAGTAATAATAATAATAATAATAATAATAAAAGAAAAAAAATCTTACCTTCTGATCCTGGAATATGTCCCTCTCCTTCTATTCTCATACAGTAAAGCAATACTAAGCCTCAGAAAAACAACAGGCTGTAAACTTTCTGCCTTAATTTACACTACAGTATGCAGTACCTGTAGACATGGATGTATGTTTCTGTATATACCTACCCAGTAATTACTGAGGCAAGCCTTTAATTTGTCCGAAATTGTGCAGGCATAATGGGACGACCCACACATTTTTCCATTGGAAATTGTAAATGAGTGACAAACAGAGAGCTCCGCCCTAATCCCCGCCCCACAACACTTCCTGGGAAGCTTATTCATAACTCTTTGTGCGTCGGGATGGAATTGACACTCACAGGGGTTTTGATCACTATTGCTCAGTTGATTTGAGCAGTCCCACTCCAAGTGTGGTCCTCAGAGTAGTACGGGTCTGTAGTCAGCAAGGAAATTAATTCTAAAATTATGGAAAAGTACTGAAAAATGTTCGAGGCATTTGGCAGATTAATTTTCTGTCTGTTGAATCTAATCATAAAAACTAAGGGTTTTTTTTTTTTTTTTTTAACAACTCAACGGTATTAAAATCTAGTAGAGCTCCTGTCTCTGGCCAGAATGAGATTGACTCTTCTTCTTTGGTAGATTTATCACCTACAGCAAAACCATCTTTAGATGTGCACAATGAAATAAGTGCTATCAAATAATACTATGTTATTATAAAATATTAAATATCAAATATTAACAATAATATTTGAATAGCACTTAATAAGTATTTAAGCGTGAAGTGATGTCTTGGTTTGGGGTCCCCTGGAAGCACACTCTGAGAGATGGAGCTGAGCAAGCTGCTTATTTGGTAGAAGATTCCAGCGAGTACTAGTAGGGAAGTGGGGAAAAGAGATGGGGAAGGCAAGGAAGCTAATAAAGTGTGTGTTTTCAAGTAGGTTACTGCTATAGGCAACTGGAACTCAATCCCACTAGGAGCTTGTGGACTGGTATAAAACACACTTCACAATGGCCCCACTCGAGGGGTGAGGGAGTTGGGGTATTCATTGACCAATGAATGGAGTCTTAGGGGTTTACTGATTTCCCCAAGATCACCAAACAGTTGACTGACAGGCACTCAGTCTGTTGACTCCCAGCACTTCCAGTCTTCTGTGCAAGCCCAGTGGGCTCCACGATGATGGAAAAAGCTATCAGGCAAAGACGTGCGGGAGCTGCTGCTTGAAAGTTGGGCTGGTTTGAATAGATATGGAAAGTGCTGAGGGGATGCTTGGGACAGCAAAAGCACTGGACAACAGGTAGTTTGGACAGGTAGACTTACCCCAATTTATAGATAAGGAAAATGGGGCCCAGCTTAGCACTACAGTACAATGTGGAAGACAGTGGGGGAGTGAGAAGGATCTCTCCCCTTGACCACCCACTTCGCGTCCACCCAGAGCCTCTTCTGCTGCCTTTCTTTCCTGTCTTGTGGAATGGGTAGTTGGCAGAGACTGACTGGGTGCTCATACAGCCCATCTCTGCTTCCTGGACCCCTCATGTGGACTTCATTTCCCAGTCTCCCTTGCAGAAGGATGTGTCATGCAGCAGAGCTGAGGAGAGTGATTAGAAGTGATGGACAGTACTTCACTGCTGAACCTACAAAAAACTTTACAAGTTTTCTCCCTGCTTTCTACCTTTTGAACAGACTGGGATTGAGATGACCCCAGGGCATCCTAGAGAGTCATGCCTTGATGGTGGCAGAGCCACAAGATGGAAGGAGTCTGGGTCCCTGGGTTGTCACTTAGAGGTGGGCCACTTGGCTAGAAACATACTCTTTAGAGTTTTTTGGGTTAAGCCACTGTGACTCTGAGGATTATTTGTTACAGTAACCAGCATCGCCTTAAGTAATGTAACATCATACATGTGTGATCAAAAACTTGACATTATATCACTTACCATAATCTCAGATTCTGCACTTATTTACTTATACACTATCTCCCCTCCAAGAGGAGGGACTTTGATTTGTACACCACTGTATCCCTGGTATCTGGCATATGTATATGCTCAATAAATATTTGGCAAACGACTAAATGCCAATGTATTAACTTGTCTGACAACTCCCAGCAGGCAAGTGAGAGAGTTAGGATTGGAGTCCAGGTCCACTGAACCCTCAAACTCTTAAGCCCTCTGCACATTGCTTGACTATGCATGCCAGGTGCAGTGCTGGAACCTGGGCATGTAGGAAGTTTAGGTGCCTGTTATGTTGCCCCTGAGCTCTACCTAACAGGCAGCAGTTAGCACAGGGCTTATGTGTGGTGGGAAAAGCAGATCTGTCTTTGTTCTCATCCATGGATCAGGCTTTTAGAAATGTTGAGCTTTGTGACTTACCCAACCTGAGCAAGGCCTCAGCTATAAAACCACAAAATCCTTTTATGGACTATGAGATAACTAAGCAAAATACATAGAGATAAAGCCAGATCCTCTTTGAACAATCTAAGCAAAAGCAGTGAGTCACAGAAAAGAATGGATCCAGCAGAACTTGGGATGAGTTAGGAGGGGAGGAGAGCACAGGCATTAGGTTTAAGAGCCTGGGCTTTGGTGATCAGACACCTCTGGCTTCAAGGAGCTCTGTCATTTACCAAGTGGTCTGACCTTGGGCAAGTTAGCTAACCGTGTTGGGCTTCTTTTCCTTATCTATAAACTGGATGTAATAATGCCGGTCTCCTGTGGTAAAATGATTAACACAGAGACACAAAGTGTGGGCTCAGAAGATGGTGGCTTGTATAGTAGCTGTTCTTTAATCCCCGGTGTTAAGACAGAGAACTCTACCCTCTTGGCCACTAAGATATAAAGACTGAGGTGCTTGGGAGACTATAATCATGGCGGTTACATGAACTGGGTCCGAAGAGAAAGCTATAGGCTGCCCTGGCCTCTCCTTTACCCTTCCCATGTGCAGCCACTAGAGGGCCTTGGGCATCTCTGTTTACCACTGTTGTGTTCAGATGTGGCACCCAGGATGCCCACTGAATTACTAGGGCTCTCTTTCCAGGGGAAGGCAAAAGAGCAGTGACTCAAAGAGAAAAATTTGAGCAGCTACTGAGGGGTCATATTTACAAGGACTGCAATGAGACTGCAGACATTCCTTAGAATTCCACAGAATTTTCTGTGGAAGTGGCCCTGCTCATTCCTTACTCTGCTGCAGGCAAAGCTGGCCCTTGAGCAGATGATCTACTGCCCACTGAGTGAACTGCCTGGGGTTGCCCTGGCACCAGCCTGGGGCCCTGTGTTGAATGAGATAAGGGTCTCCTAGTCTTATTAGACAAACTAGGCAGTGAGGTCTTGATTTCTGAAGATCACTCATTGGCCCACTAAAGCATTGGGACTGAAAATTAGCTCATCCTAATAGAGGTGGATTATAGTTCAGCAAATTTCCAGAGGTTCGGAACCATCTGATGATGCATGGGAGACCAGGGTGTTCTCAGTAGGCAGAGTCCTGGAGCCCTCCCCTCCAATTCACCCCACCTTCCAACTCTCAGTTCATTAGGTCAGCAAGGTCTGATATTAAAAGGCAAATAACTCATGGAAAGCATGGTTCACATTAGTCATTTTCACCGTAGTATGAAAGCTCTCTGTTCTCTTTGAGATTTCACTCTAAATCCTTAACAAAAACACCTTAGATATGGCTCCATAACTTGCCACTCTTGTTCCTCTGCTCATCGCCTTAAACTCCTGGTTTTCAGAAAACACCAAGTACTTACCTATTTCCTTGCTTTTCTCCATACTATTTTCTTATTACAAATACATCCACTTCCCCTTGCTCTTTTATGCTTTATAAAATCCCACTCCTTCGTTAGAACCAACAGATACTTCCCTGATTTCTGCCTCTATTTCTTCATAGTACTTTGTGCTTACCCTTAACAGGACACATCAGAGGGTTTTGTCCTATACATTTTTGTCTCTCCTGATCATCCAGTTGAGCTGTTCATGTGACTAATCTCCAGCCTCTGCTTGAATACCTGTCCTGACAGGATACTCACCACCTCAAAGGCAATGCATTCCATTGCCAGCCAATTCTCTTTGCAAAAAAATTTCCTCATTATTATAAACCAAATCTATTTGCCTGATACATGGACCCATTGATTCTCTTCTTACTAGTTCAGTTCATCTGCAGCAAAAAATTGCTTCAGATGTGAATAAGTCTTCTCATTCCATGATTAGACACAGATCTTAAATATAAATATTCTTAGAGTGGGCAATACCTTCTAAGGTGTAAATAATTCATTGTAAGGTGTAAATGGCCAGGTATGGTGGCTCATGCTTGTAATCCCAGTGCTTTGGGAGGCCAAGGCAGGCAGATCACTTGAGGCCAGGAGTTCAAGACCAGCCTGGCCAACATGGTGAAACCTTATCTCTCCTAAAAATACAAGAGTTAGCCGGGCGTGGTGGCACATGCCTGTAATCCCAGCTACTCGGGAGGCTGAGGAACGGGAATCGCTTGAACTCAGGAGACGGAAGTTGCGGTGAGTCCAGATCACGTCACTGCACTCCAGCTTGGGGGACAGAGTGAGACTGTCTCAAAAAAAAAGTGTAAATGACTGGTAAAAAGTTTTCCATAAGAATAGAATTGTGTCAAGATAACTTAAGGGTGGGGTTAGGAATACCAAAGATACCAGGAATATAAGGACTTCAAAAATGTGTTACAGTAGAAAGAATACTAGGCTAGGAAATGAAAGATGGGTCCAATGTCTTTATGTTTTCTGAGCTTTGGTTTTCTCATCGGGAAAAGGAATACTTTGCATAATGAGTAGTTCTACTTATAACTGTAATTGCAGAATTTTCTGTGGAAGTGGCTCTGCTCATCTGGGCTGTCTTAAACCCTTGCTCTGGCTTGGCTTCCTTAGATCTGGGTGGGCAAAAAGTCACGCATGTGTCGATGGGCCTCAGCCTCCTGGGGATTGGGTAGACATTCTTGGTGCCAAGGATGCCATGACTTACACCACCCACAATCATGTCAATCAATGAATGAGCCTTTTATTCCCACCTGGGTTGAAATTTTCTTTCCCCTGCCTTGAAGTCTTGCTTCACACGGGCTATTTATGGCATTTGTATCATAAATGAAGATGCAGGTAACACATTTTGTTATGATTTTATTATATACTCTCTTTTACTAGAATTTTGCAAAGTAAAATATTGAATAAGAACCAACTTTATTTTTCCTAAGTTCTACCCCATAGGACCAGGTCATATTAACAATTGCTTGACGCACAATAATCCGTGACTCAATAAATACTTTACAAAAATAATGCAGTTTTTTTCTTTTCTTAAAACATAAAAAATTAAGATTCCCCAGATTGACCCTCTCCCCTTTTATATTTATTTATTGGGGATATATTGGTAGATGAAAAAATTGTTAAAATAGTATTAAAATAGGTGAAATGAGGTCCGTTATCTTTTTCCCATTTGTTTTGTTGTTTTCCTTTGGAAAAGTGCTACTTCTTGTTTTTACGTCTGAACTTGGCTGCAGTCTTCTGAACCTGCTAGGACATGAGCAGAAATTCTACTGTTTTGGGGCCGTTTAGCAGAATGATAGCATTATGATAATATTGATCTTTTATTTTAAAGCCTATTTAAAACCAGTCCTCAGCTTTGTCCCTAAAATATCATATTCCCTACCCAGTCTGAAGAAGAGACTTTTGGAATCTGAGACTCCAGCAAGGTGCCTCATGACCAAATAACATTTGGTTTAAGGTGGGCGTTTACATGTTTTGATATATTTCCATTGCATTATTTTTAAAGAAATAAATTCCAAAATTCCCTTTCTCTTCCACTTCCCTAAGTCTGTTTCTTTCTGATCTCTCACAGAAGTGATTAGTTTCACCACAACTCCAGAGAAAAGGTTACGCTTAAGTCACATTTGTATTAAATAAGTTATATATAAAAACTGCTTATAACGTTTACAACCTCAGTCTCTTTCCCCCTTTGCCTCTCTTTGAAGCTCTGGATCCGGGTGTGAATTGAGTCGCACCCACTGTGGCTTCCAGGTTCTTCTTCTGGCTTCCAAGTTGTCCCCATCCTTCTGCCCACATCGCTCCCCAGGGGCACTTTCAAGGAGCTCTGCAGATGGCGAGGGCGGCTTCACAAGGCAGTCCCCTGGGCGTGGCACACGCCCCTAGCGTAATGTATGAGAAATACTCAAGTGGTATATACAAATATACACGACCGCGGCTAAGAAGGTCTTGGCGCCAGTCGGCACGTCAGTGCAGCACGTGTGTGCTCCAGAACCAGAGGCAGCGTCCTCCACCTCATCCCAGTCTCTTTAATACTCCCTGGCCTCTTGGAACTGCTTGATGTAGTCCTCGTCCGAGGGGCTCTCTGTGCACTTCTGTCCGTTGTTGGGAGGCCGGGCCTCGTTATACCTGCTCCAGTCACCCTTGCAGATAATCCAGGGCAGGACGTCCACCTTGTAGTGGAGCTCCGCGGAGAACTCGGTGCTGATGAGGTTGGGCGTGCCCGCCCCCTTGCCCCTGGTGATGAGCTGCATGTTGTCGCCGTAGCAGCAGTGCTGCGCCGCCAGCGTGGTGCTCTCCAGGGACAGCATGGAGCGAATGCAGTACCGGGCCGTGGGCTTGTAGATCTCCAGCTTCTCCTTGGGCCCGCTGGCGTCCTTCCAGCGGAAGTCCTTGCGCTTGATGCGGTCGAAGATGTCGGCCGTGCTGTAGGCCACCTCAGTGGGGTAGGAGCAGGGGCAGCTGGGCAGGTCATTCATCACCTTGTGCATGTACTTCTTTAAGAACTCGCTTTTGCAGCTCATCCAGCGCTCACAGCTGTCTGTGTCTGGAAAAGGCCAAAGAGAAACCCTCTCACCGCATGTACAACCAGCCCACAGGAGGTGCTTCAAGGAGCATGTGACACCAGGCTGCTCCTGAGGGCCCGCAGGAGGACACTAAACTCAACAACTCCCTAAAGTCAACAACTCCTCTCCTAGAGCCAGAGACCCCTGCAACCCCCTGGAACCATCAGAAGTGGATGGCCGTTCTCACTTCCCTTGAACTTGGGAACTTCATTATTCACAAGACTTCCTCCAAATGCCCCACTTTATATTATGAAATTTTCAGACACACAGAAAAGTAGAGAATATTCTTATACAATGACTACCCATATTTCATCACCTGGATTTAACTATTATTATATTTGCTTTATCTTTTAAAAAATTTTGTGGAAATATATAATGTTACCCCTAAATTTTAGTAAGCATCTAAAAAATAGAGGATATTTTCCTAGATAACCATGACCCGATTATCACTCCTAACAAACTTAAGAATTCAGAATTATTTGAATCTCCCCTCTAAATAAGTGATGAGGCCAGGAGTGGAGTGGTGGCACATGCCTGTAATCCCAGCACTTTGGGAGGCTGAGGTGGGTGGATCATCTTAAAACACTGAGGTCAGGAGTTTAAGACCAGCCTGGCCAACAAGGTGAAACCCCGTCTCTACTAAAATTACAAAATATTAGCCAGGCGTTGTGGCATGTGCCTGTAATCCTAGCTACTCAAGAGGCTGAGGCAGGAGAATCGCTTGAACCTGGGAGGCAGTGGTTGCAGTGAGCCGAGATTGCACCACTGCACTCCAGCCTGAGCAACAGAGCAAGACTCTGTCTCAATAAATAAATAAATAAATAAATAATAAAAATAAAAAATAAAAATATAAAGAAATAAGTGATGATGTGATGGAAAAGGCCCCAAAGGAAGATTTGTAGGACTCGGTTTTGATTTTGCCACACATAGACTGGTTCCCCCAACCTCTTAACCTTAGGCATGTAACTATCGCTGTCTGCAAATTCACATGACAAGGTGCCTCAAAGAGGAAGGAGCCCGGGGCACTTACTTTTAGGGAGCTTAAGATTTGGGTCACAGACCAGTGACCTGTAGGCCTGGGTCAAAATCTACCCCCAGAGGGGCTGTGTTTGGTTCTTTCAGTATTAAAAATAATTGATCAGTTGCCGATATTTAAGAATTAGGTTATTCCAATTATAAATGTGGATTCCTGGCTTTATTTGAAAAACCAAAAGATCGAACTATGCTGGGCCTGCATTCTCCCATGGGAACAACTGATCCTGTGAACAGGTGAATGGTGACCCCTCCATGGACAGGGCCAAAGGTCCCCAGCTTAGCACAGCTCCTACTTGATCCTTTCGTTTACGGGCGATCTCTTGGTCCCTCAGTCATCTGAGTCCAGGACCTCAGGTTTAGTGAGTCTCAGGTTTAGTGAATGTCTTAGTTTGGGTTACCCCAGATCCTGAGACAAAAAGATTCCAGTGAAAATGATTTTTTGGGAAGTGATTTCAGGAAACAGAGGCAGGGGAGCAGGGGAATTAGACAGAGAAGGGAGAGCAGCTAATACAGGGTGTGGAGCTAACAAGTAACCACTGTAAGGAACTGGTTGATCCCACTGGGATCTGGGAAACCGCATAGAGAACATGCCTCAGCATTTTCCTATCTGAGACAATGTTAAACTTTACGCAAGCCCTGTGATCCTGGAAAACAGTGAAGGTTAGGAGTCCCCCAGCCCTTCTGCATTCTGGAAAACAGCTTACTGCAAAGAACCCCCTTTCCCCATAGGACTTAGAAAAGACTCACAGAGGTCTGCTTTGTTCACCTGTAACAAGGCCAGAAGCACAAATTCCCTTTCTTTGCCTCAAAAACTGCTTGTCCTCACTGATTGATCAGGACAAAATGCATCTTTTTTTTGGCGGGGGACGAGGGGATGAGTGGATGGAGTCTCACTGTGTCACCCAGGCTAGAGTGCAGTGGCACGATCTCAGCTCGCTGCAACCTCTGCTGCCCGGGATCAAGCAATTCTCCTGCCTCAGTCTCCCGAGTAGCTGGGAATACTGGCACCTGCCATCGTGCCCGGCTAATTTTTGTATTTTTAGTAGAGATGGGGTTTCACCACGTTGGCCAGGTTGGTCTTGAACTCCTGACCTCAAGATCCACCCACCTTGGACTCCCAAAGTGCTGGGATTACAGGCGTGAGCCACCGCGCCTGGCTGACAAAATGCATCTTAACCAAACTTTGATTAAGCTTCTCTCCTTCACCCAGGTCCCTGGATTTTGGCCCACCCTCAGCCTAAACCAGTACAGCCTCTCCTTAAGGGTCCCTTTCGGAAAGAGGCTGGCTTCAGGGTAGAGCATTCTCCAGTCTACTGTCTGATCATGCCACCCTTTCATCTCACTTTCCCTTATTTACTTCTCTATAAAAGGAAACCCTCCTTGCCTATCCTTGAGATGCTTGCAGACCTTATAGTCACAGCGTTCACCCCATTGCAATAATAGGGAGATAACATCCCCCGCCTCCCTGCAATAATCCTTTGAATAAAGCCTCTCCTTACTGAGTCTGGATTTGTTTTTATTGATGGGGATCTGAGTTTTTATCCACTGGCTCCCATTCATCACTGACAGGGGACTGGTCCTGGATTTCCAGCTAGGAATGCCCTGTGCATTCATGCGCAGCTGGGCTCGGGTCCAGAGAAAGACCTCAGGCAAAGGCACAGAGGGGTTGCCAGTTGGAGGTGCAGGGACATGCTGTGGGTGGAGGGAATGTGGGCTGGTCACCAACAGCCCAGTGAGTGGGTGGGTCATCTGCCCCAGTGAGCTGCAGTGGGTAAGATGAGGCATATCTAAGGAAGCCAACTGTGGTGGAATGTTGGGTGAGTTAAGGGAGGCAAAGGCAAAAAGCCCCAGGGGTGTCTAAAAATGCAAGGTCATTTCTAGCAGGGGAAGTCAGGGTTGCTTCAAGGAGCATGTGACACCAGGTTGCTCCTGAGCCGTGTCAGGGCCATGTGACAGCCGCAAGTGTCCTGCTCAGAGCTCCTACAAGGGAACCCGCTGTGGGTGCTTTGCTGACCAGCAGCCTCCAGGTTGCACCTTTGGATCTATTGTGATTTTAACATCCGCCCTCTGGCTGCTCTCGGCCAATGACTGAGCATGGTAGGGGAACCGCCCGACAAGGGACTCCTCCAACAGGCAACTTTTGCTGGGATTCCCAGTCAGCATGGCTGAGCCTGCCTTCCTTTCTTCTTTTGTAGGAGTCAGGCCTGCACCTCGGTCTGAAAGCTCTCCCTGCCTCGTCGTGCTGCCTTCCTTTTTATCTTTCCTGGGCGTTTCCTCAAAAAATCTCTTGCATGCCTAATCCCATCTTGGTGTCTGGGTCTCGGAGATGTCTAATGGACACAGACTGCAATAGCATTGATGGGGGAAGGACAAGGGAAGGCTCTCCAGGTAAGCATTCATTGTGCAAACTAAGGTTACGCAGGAAAAAATCTGCTGGGGATGTCTAGGGCTGGGGCATGACATGTTCAGTTTCATGGGAGCAGAAGGTATAGGAATATAAGATTGTTGGTGTCAGATCATGGCAGTCTTGTTCAGTTTAGGCTGGTTCAGCGGGTACTAGGGAGCCACAGAAAGTTTGTGAGTGATAGTGAGCTATTAACTGAGCTGTGTAGTAAGAAAATGAATTCAGAGCCGATAATAATGGGGAGGGTCCAGGTGAGATACTCTGGGAGGAAACAGCAGGTGGGATCAGAAGAGGTCAGAGAGTTACAGCTACCAGGCCTTGGTGGCTGGTGGACTTTGGAGTAAAGAGAGGAAGACATCAGCAGTGACTCCAGCTCTGACCCAGGAGCCTGGGAGGCTGGTGGTATTGTGGGTGGAAATCACACGGTCAGGGTGAGGGGCAGCTGGCAAGAGGGCTTTGGGCACTTATCAATAGAACGAGGAAGAGAAAAATTGGGATGTCTTATGAATTCAGAAAGGCCTGGCGAAAGGCAAAGTGTGGGATCGCATGCTAAACAGCCTGGGATTGAATTGCAACGCAACTTTCAGGAGCTCTGTGACTTGAGTGAGGTATTTTACCTTGCTGTGCTTCAGTTTCCTCATCTGTAATTTGGGCATAAAAATAGCACTTCTCTCATAAAGTTGCAAAGAGGATTAAGTGGGAGGGAACCTAGAGGGTGCACCCAACAGTGTTGAGGTGCTGCCAGCTGGGCTAGGCTTTGGCTGTGGCCTCCTGAGTAGTCATTGAGAGAATTAGAGTTCAATCCTTCCTCTCTGCTTGTACCTTTGCAAGCAGTCCCTCACCAAAGGCTCCTCAGTTACCTAACATGAGTGTGCCATGTTCTTTCCTGCCTGGATCCTGACTGAGACACCATGTCTACTCAGCTCTGCTGTTCTTAGCCACATGCCAATGTAGCTTTGTGCATCTGGGCTGTGTTCTGCAAAACAGCTAGATGCTGCCTGCCTGTGGGGTGTGATATGAAGAGTCCTGAGAAACTTTCTGTCTCAGAAGAATGCCTTTAAGGTTCTATCACTTTATGTCAAAGTCTTGCCTTTAAAGTCATTTCTATTTTTCAGTCAAATGCATTGTATTTGCAGACGGTTCCTGTTAAATGCAATTTGATCATATGTATGTGAAGGGATTGGAGGGATGAGGTGGAGGCCCTAGTGACACTGAATTTCCAAACTGCATCCAATTTGGCTCATGGACATTTCTGATTGGATTTGTTTTTAAAATAAATTCCTATCAAGCATTTAAAAAATTAAGATATAATCTGGCAAAATCAAGATTTCAGGCCTCTCTTAGAAACCCAGAACATCTGGCAATGCTGGGTGGGTATTCGTTCCATGGCCACCACATCATGGCCGACCCTTTGGATAAAGCTTTTCATTTTGTCGCAGACCCTACCATTCTCTACTGCCCCCGACACTGTAGCTGTTTCATTTTCTTTTCTTTTTTTTTCTTTTTCTTTCTTTTTTTTTTGAGATGGAGTTTCGCTCTTGTTGCCCAAGCTGGAGTGCAATGGCGTGATCTTGGCTCACTGCAACCTCCGCCTCCTGGGTTCAAGTGATTCTCCTGCCTCAGCCTCCAGAGTAGCTGGGATTACAGGCGCCTGCCACCAAGCCCAGCTAATTTTTGTATTTCCAG
The DNA here is from genome assembly GCF_028885655.2 of Pongo abelii. Taxonomy (NCBI): domain Eukaryota; kingdom Metazoa; phylum Chordata; class Mammalia; order Primates; family Hominidae; genus Pongo; species Pongo abelii. Next base: position 7,874,330 of record NC_072006.2, on the reverse strand, counting down.
TAGAGATGGGGTTTCCCCGTGTTGGCCAGGCTGGTCTTGAACTCCTGGCCTCAGGTGATCCACCCACCTCGGCCTCCCAAAGTGCTGAGATTACAGGTGTGAGTCACTGTGCCCAGACCATTTTCTTTTCGTCATAGTGCTGGAACCATTATTTTCCTCCAGACTTTCTTATTTGTCTTTCCTTTTATTCTAGACTTGTTCTACTTAGATGCTTACCTGACCCCATTACCTGACCCCAATAGGCATTTGAGGAACATTTTTGTTCACCAAATTAGCTCCCAAATTGCAGGGCTATGAAAAAAAAGGACTCAGGACTGCTAAATTTTGGCTGAGGAGGCAGGGCAGATGTGAAGAGGCTAATTAAGAACTTTTGGGTGGCTAAAAGATATGGGACAGAAGGAATTTTACCCTTCTACAATCCTTAAGTATATAGAGAAGCACATAAAGCTATTTTTAAAAAGTAAGCTTGCATCTTGCACCTGAAGATTCACTTTCCATTTTGTTTGGTTCACATTTATTGCATTTGCTCTACCATTTTCTAGTGGACAAGTAGCAAACTGTACCAAAGGTTTATGAAAAATCTTTTTTTTTTTTTTTTTTTGAGACGGAGTCTCGCTCTGTTGCCCAGGCTCGAGTGCAGTGGTGCGATCTCAGCTCACTGCAAGCTCCGCCTCCTGGGTTCATGCCATTCTCCTGCCTCAGCCTCCCGAGTAGCTGGGACTACAGGCACCCGCCACCACGCCCAGCTAATTTTTTTGTATTTTTAGTAGAGACGGGGTTTCACCGTGTTAGCCAGGATGGTCTTGATCTCCTGAACTCGTGATCTGCCCACCTCAGCCTCCCAAAGTGCTGGGATTACAGGCATGAGCCACTGCGCCTGGCCCGGTTTATAAAAAATTCTTGCAGGGGATGGAGGTGCAATATTTTGAGAAAATTCTCTCTTTCCCTCTCTCCCTCTGCTGGAGAACTGAGGGCACCATTTCTTGATTTTCTTGAGGACGCTCAACGAAGGCTGAGTAAGAACAGATTCCATGTGACTCGAGCCCCTGCTATGGGCTTATTCTGTGCTAAGAGGAGAGGCAGGTCCCCATCTGCCTCTGGCTGTGAAGGCTGCATAGAGAGCAGAGTGAACACAGAAGCGCTCGGTCCGGTGGAGGAGGCTCAGGACTGTTTTCTCTTGCTTGAAGTATATTCAGCAAGCAAGACACATGCTGGGAGCACTGGACCCCAGAAAAGGAAAATGAAACATTTACGTGGATCCAACGATGGCATTGCAAAAGCAAAAGGAATCTCCGAGGCACTAAGTCAATATTTGGATTAAAAAAGAAAAAAACCTTACCAACTTCAAACAGTTTGGTGGCATTAAACTCCTCGCTTCCCGCAAGCAGACTCACTTCGGTGGCAGCTGTCCTAAAAGTGTCTTCAATTCCTAAACACAGACAAAAGCTCATTTTTCCATCATTATATGGAAAAAGTTATCTCCCCCCCAACAATAAAAAAATAAATACACCTGAACAAAGCCTTTTTTGTATTCATTACTACTCACGGGCAGAAACTTGCCAACAGAGGAAACAGTAAAAAGCAGGTCGTAGTGCAGAAACTATATTAAAACCCCAGATACATTGGCAGCATGAAATCAGATCCAAATGTGCCTGAATGAGTCCTTAGGAACTCACTCACTGAGCCCAGGGATGGGGTTTTGGGCAGTGGGGGACACATGTCAGGGTGGTATCAGGGTGACAAACTAAACCAGAGGCAGTAGAACGTAGTGGTTAATATCTTGTTCTTAATGACTGACTGTGTGCGTTGAAATCATTACTAGCCACGTGACCTTGGGGTAGCCAGTGAACTTTTGTGTGCCTCAGTTTTCACATCTGTAAATGGGAAGAACAAATTGCCCTACCTCCTAGAGTTGAAATAATGAAATGAGTTGGTGTAAAGAAAGTACTTAGAGCAGTAAGTGGGAAGTGTTAGGTGATAGTTTTCCCTTGAATATTTGTCTAGCTCATTCTTTGTCTAGCTCACTGAGGATGCTACAATGCATAGCCAAGAAGAGTTATCTCATATTCTAGGACACTTAGCATTGTTGGTGATGCTTGAGAAAGAAAAAGCTGGACTCCTCATAATTTGCTCTGAGGAACTGAACCCAGCTCTGCTCAAACTTACTGGCTCACCCAAACTACCACCCCTAACCAAGCTTCCTTTACAATCAGGAATCTGGTGCAAGCTAAAGCAATAAGAAGAGGAGGGAGTGAGACACTGCGGTAACATTTGCTGGTGAGCCTTGGTCTTCCCTGCTGGTTTCCCTGATTTGATTTCCTTTAAGGGGATCTCTCTGATTTTATGTGAGGCACCTCAAACTTATTTGCAGGACAATCTTTTACAGTGTAATAACTGCCAGGCCAGGGAGACTTTGCCCCATGAGTCTTTCCAGGAAAGCTGGGAATCAACGAATCAAACAAGGAAAGAGATCCTGAAAAACGAAATCCTTCATGTTCCAAGGGAGCCCAGAAAACCTGCAATAGCCAGGAACTGAGAGGCAGAAAGGATGCAAGGAGGGTGAGGACACACGAGAAGAAAAGGTATGAAGAGGGCTCCTGGCCACACTGCTCTCCGCGGTGACAGAAAACAAGAAGGAAACATTTGTAAATGGAGGCAGAGGGGAGCCTTCCCCTGACAAGGCACCTAAATCTCCCACCTTGAGTCTGGATATGAGCTCTGGAAGAGAAAACAACAGGCAAGCCCCCAAACCTTGACTTCAAATGCTATCTGTGTCCCTGTGTGGCTGATTCCAATACCCTTCTCTTGGTAAAGACCAAAGAGTTTAATGATTAAGAACATGAACTCTGTAATCAGACTGTCCGGATTCAAATTCCAGGTTGATCACTTGCTTTCTGTGTGACTCTAGGCAAGTTAATCCTCTATGCCTCAGTTACTACAGCTGTCAAATGAGCACAATCATAAATACCTATTTCATAAAGTTATTGTGAAAATTAAACAAAATAATACCTATAAGAACTTTAGCCATTTTCTTGATACTTAAGTACTCAAAAAATCTTCTTCATCATCATCTATTTTATTTTTTCTTCTTCACCTTTATCTTCACTTTCTTTCTTTATTTCTTTTTTTTTTTTTTTTTAGACGGAGTCTTGCTCTGTCACCCAGGCTGGAGTGTAGTGGCCCGATCTCGACTCACTTGGCCCACTGCAAGCTCCGCCTCCCGGGTTCACACCATTGTCCTGCCTCAGCCTCCTGAGTAGCTGGGACTACAGGCGCCCGCCACCATGCCCGGCTAATTTTTTGTATTTTTAGTAGAGACGGGGTTTTACTGTGTTAGCCAGGATGGTCTCGATCTCCTGACCTGGTAATCTGCGCGTCTCGTAATCCCAAAGTGCTGGGATTACAGCCACTGCACCAGGCAATCTTCATTTTCTTTTGCCTCATCTTTTTACCTTCATCATTATCTTCTTTTACTTCATATTCTTCTTCTCTTTTTCATTTCCTTCCTGTTTCCCTCTTCCTCCTCCTCATATTGTTATTATTTATTGCTTATTTCTACACATCCAGATTCCACCCACCAGGCTTCCAACTCAGCTCATCCTAATGAGCATGGGAAAGTCAGGAAAAACACCGTAATGGTTGCTCCACTGTTTTGAAATCCATCTGCATGGCTGACATGGAGCCAGAACTGCCACTTCTTGTATTTCAGCCCCGTTTTCTACGTGTCCCCTTTTGCTAACATACACATTCATTCCAATCTGATTCTTCCTCCCTCTCCTCAGAAACGCCTTTGTGCTTTCATTTCTCCTTTGTTCCCAATGTCTCTGGTTGGAGAACAGAGTGTCTAGAGGTAGAAAAAGGAAGTCTGGGGTGTGGGGATCAGATTTTCTGTCTCTGAAATTTTTTTCAGCCAAAGCCATTTGGAATGTGTGGTTTCTTGAAAGGCTCTAAGATATTATTTTAGGCTGGTATTCTACCTGGCAATGGGAAATACACAGTAAGACTATACACCAGGAGTAACTAAGCTTTTTTTAAAGGGTCAGAGGGTAAATATTTTAGGTTTTGTGGGTCACATATGGTCTTGGTTGCAGCTTCCTCCTCCTCTTCCTCCTCCTCCCCCTCCTCCTCCTCCTTTTTCTCCTCCTCCTCCTTCTCTTCCTCCATGCCCTTCTCCTTCTCTTCTTCTTCCTCCTTCTGTTTCTTCTTCTCTACACAACACTTTAAAAATGTATGGGACACACAAAAACAGGTCTCGAGCCAGACCTGGCCACAGTTTGACAACCACTGCTATAGTCAATCACAATTATTGTTGACTCTCAACATGACCTCTCACCACGTGTGCAATTAGTTTAGTTTCTGAAGCACTGACAATGCAGTATAAAGTGACAGTTAACTACCAAGACACCCCAGGTTGCGCTCCTGGGAGCCTTTGGCAACTGTCTGGTATTACTGGTGGGGCTGTCTTTCCTGTAGATGGTTGTCAAGCCTCTCATCCTGGCTTCCTCATCAGACCATGAGTGTCTGCCTTCTGTTTCTCTTCAAGGCACAACAAATCCCACATCAAAAACCCAATCTAACCAGAGTCCCTCCTCTAAATTAAATAAGTACAATGTGACATTGTCTTTTAGGTCACGGCCACTGCAATTGTGCATAAGACTCAGAAAATCCATTCAGCTCATCAATTATCTCCTGACTCACTCTGGTCAGAAGTCTTATTAGAAAAGTAGTTACATCTTGTCTCACGTCTGTAATCCCAGCACTTTGGGAGGCTGAGGCGGGCGGATCACAAGGTCAGGAATTTGAGACCAATGTGGCCAACATGGTGAAACCCCTTCTCTACTTAAAAAACTACAAAAATTAGCCGGGCATGGTGGTGTGTGCCTGTAATCCCAGCTACTCAGGAGGCTGAGGCAGGAGAATTGCTTGAACCCAGAAGGTGGAGGTTGCAGTGAGCCGAGATTGTGCCACTGCACTCCAGCCTGGGCGACAGGGAGAGACTCCGTCTCAAAAAAAAAAAAAGAAAGAAAAGAAAAGTAGTGCATCTTTGAAAAAGACAATTTCACTAAGTTTTTAATAATAAATTAAAAAGCTTTCCCCTTGAACTTGGAGCTACACACTCAGGTAAACGCACCTGGGCAGTTTGGACGGTCACAGGTCCTCGATTCTGTTGCAGTGCACGCGTAGCCACAAGACCGGGTCCGTTTCTGATTGCCGTTCCCGCAGGTGACGCTGCAGACAGACCAGAGACTCCAGTCACCCTCACCATCTGTGGAATCTGGAAGACAGCCAGGGAGATGGTCATCAACTTTGGCCAAAGAGTCTCCCAATCTCCCCATTAAGCAGCCTGTCAATTATTGACTTCTATCATTCTCGCTGTGGGAGGGGATTGTTGGAGAGGACTTTTCAACCGGAGCTAAAAGGTTTACAGTTCCAGGGCTCATTTAGGGATCAGCTTTGTGACAGCAAGGAGGTTTTGGGCACTGTGGTGGTCTGTATATCCCTAGAAGGTAACCAGAAAACGCTTACTGAGAATGCATACATTTGCACAGCATGGGGTAATATGCTAGGCAGTTTCCAAAGGTAACCACCCTCAGTTCCTTCCCTCTCTGTGCGTATAGCCTCTCATTGACATACAGAGAGAAAGAGAGAGAGAGGAGAACCTATTTTCTCTAGAATCTGGGCTGGCCTTGACCTTAAGGCCTGGCAGCTTCTGACTTTTGCTTTGGGGAATCCAGTTACTGTGAAAGATGCTCATGCTAGACCTGTGAATTATGGGACATCACATGGACAGAGAGGAGCCACATGGACTACAGACACCAGACATGTGAGCAAAGCCTTCTCAAGGCTTCTAGCCATTCCCAGTGGACAGCTGAATGCAGCAGTTGCCATCAGGAGCAGAGTACCTACCCAGTGGCCCTGCCTGAACTCCTGAGCCACAGGATCATGAGAAATAATGAACGGTTGTTGTTTTAAGCCACCAACTTTGGCATACTTTGTTACGTGTAGCAATAGATTACCGATACATTAATGGTGAAGCTAGAGATGATCCCTCAAGGTCATTACTCAACATCCATCCAGTGAATACCTATTGAACCCATTTTGTATGTCAGGCACAATTCTAGGTATATGAGATACACTCTTAAGTACAGCTTTCAAAGATCCTTGCCCTGGAGGAACTAATATTTTAGTGAGAAAAGAGAAACAATCATCAATAAACACAAAAAACAAGTGAATTAGATGGCATGTTAGAAATTGATGAGTGGTGTGCAAAAAGGAAAAGTAGACCAGGAAATAGGGGGGCTTGGAGGTGAGAGGTGTGGGAGAGGTTGGTACCCTATTGATATGGTTTGGCTCTGTCTCCCCAGCCACATCTTAATCTTACCTTGAATTGTAATAATTCCTATGTGTCAAGAGCGGAGCCAACTGGAGATAACTGAATCATGGGGGCAGTTCCCCCATGCTGTTTTCATGGCAGTGAATAAGTCTCATGAGATCTGATGGTTTTATAAATGGGAGTTCCCCTGCACAAACTCTCCCTTGCCTGCCACCATGTGAGATGTCCCTTTGCTCTTCCTTTGCCTTCCACCATGATTGTGAGGCCTCCCCAGCCATGTGGAACTGTGAGTCCATTAAATCTCTTTTCTTTATAAATTACCCAGTCTTGGGTACGTCTTTATGAGCAGCATGAGAAGAGACTAATACTCCTGTCAAACCGAGTTCCTGTCACCAAAAGTAAAGTCCTGGAGTGGTAGGATGCCTGGTTCAAGGTCATTAGGTTAACAGAAAGGAAAGCAGGGCTCTAGCACCAAGCCCGTTCTCTAAAGCATGATTTTTTCCGCAGTACCTCTGCTCTGCGACAGTTTCTCCTGGTTTACCCAGATCTTCCTATGGCCTTGGGGCCTCTGCTGGTGCCAAGTGTGGAGCTAAAGGCATGCCCCTTGCCGGGAGGGAGTACCCTCTGTTCATAACAGGTTGTGGCGATTGTTATTACATAGGCCCAGCAGGAATGTAGTCCACACATGTTTCTACCTGAAATGTGGGCCCATGCCAGCCTTCCAGGCTGTTGTTTATGTGGCATTCACTCTGAACGTGCCTCAGGCAAACACAGGGCTGTGGAGCCTCCTCAGTCCACTAAGTGGAATTGGAGGAGCGGGGTGGTGGGGGGTGGATTTCATGGTTGTGTCCTCCTCCCTAACTCTGAGTGGAGAGTTTGCTCCCATCTTTTCTGCCCCCCGGGGCCCCATCTATTTTCCTCCCGATCCCCAAAAAAGAATTTTTCTGAACTTTGATTTTTCTCCTAAGAAATGGTTTTCCAACCACTCAGCTAAGCAGATGTTTGAAACTAATGCTCTGTGTCAGGAAAGTCGGCTGCCTTCCCTGGCATTAGCTTCTTTCACCTCCACCATCTCTTATTAGGCATCACACATTAGGACTGGAGAGACAAGTTGCTTCTGGATGGAGAAACCACTCAGGTAGGAGCAGTCACTGCTCCCACCGAGAACTTTGCAGTCTGGTGTCTCTCAGTCACCTCCCCAAGAGCACCAGAGAGGTGCCTGGAACAAGCACACAATTGCACACTTGTCAGAGAAGCATCCAGGTGCAGCGGGTCATACGCACATGAGCACTCACCCAGTCACATCCTGCACACACCACTGAGGCCAGATTTTGTTAAAGGGAATAACAGCTAAAAAAAAGTCAAAAGTAAAGATTATAATGTTTTTATACTCATAAAAAGGGGGAATGAGTAAGTCAGAAGAAATCTTATTAAATCCCTTAGGTAGAGTTTGCATCACCTGTGGGGTGGGTACCAGCATAAAACATAACCCAATGATGCCAAGTGGTGTCCTTGGCTTTGCAAAAGCAAAGGGACTTCCACTATCCAGAAATCTCATGCAGTCTGGCCTCTCCATTATTGCAATGTAGAGAGCAAATTTGGAGAGACATCACCCATGAACTTTGAGATTTTAGCATTAAACTATCTATTTTAGCATTAAACTCTCTGGTGTTGGAATCCCTGCATGAGGTGCTTTCTTGTTATAGTTTCTTGGACCTAAATTACTAAACTTTAATATTGTGTCAGATTATGTGAAAAATCACGCCCATAATTCCTCTTTCCAAATCCACGCCCTTGGCTACTCCCCTCTCGGGCTGATTCCAGGATGGGCCACATGACTTGCTTTGGCCAATGGGATAATAGCAAATAGGATGCCAGCTGAGGTATACAAATTGCCCATGCATTCTGTCTTGCTGCAGGGAACTCTTCCACCAAGCATGAAGGGCCTAGGCTAGCCTCCTGGAGGGGGAGGGACCAGTGGAGAGGCCCCAGTCATCTCAATACAGCATCTACACAGCTGGGCACCCCTCATTGTGAGTGAGGCCAGCCTAAACCATCCAGCCCCAGCCAAGCCAGACCAGACCAGACCAGACCAGACCGGAAGAGTCCAGACAACCCACGGACTCGTAAGGGAAAGAACTCTTTTGTTCCTTTAATTTTGCAGGTGGCTTTTTTTTTTTTCCTTTTTTTTTATAGCTGTTTTGAGGTTTCACTCTGTCACCTAGGCTGGAGTGCAGTGGCACCATTATGGCTCACTGCAGCCCCGAATTCCTGGGCTCAAGCAATCCTCTTGCTTCAGCCTCCTGAGTAGCTGGGACTACAGGCATGTGCTAACATGCCTGGCCAAGGTTTACAAAAAAATTTTGTAGAGATGAAGTTTCACTATGTTGCCCAGGCTAGCCTTGAAAACCTGGCCTCAGGTAATCCTCCTGCCTTGGCCTCCCAAAGTGCTGGGATTACAGACATGCGTCACCATGCCTGGCCTGGGGGTGGTTTTCTAAGCAGCAAAAGCTAACTGTTACAAATACCCCATAAAATCCTCCCTAAAATATGCTCTCTAGACAGCTGCCAGACTCTGAAGCCATCAAGGATTTATTATTGCAGTAAGTGGCTTTCTCCACATCTTTATTTTAAATGCTCACAAAGCCATTTTATTTCCAAACATTTTTTTTCATATGGGTCCCCCAAAGTTAGGCATAGAACTCGCCATGTGGCTAATTATTTCTATTGAGGCTGGCAATGAAGTGAAACTGCCTCCTAGGAAGAAGTATGTATGTGAGCTCACTCCCCTGAAGCTTTCACAGCACACGGGCCCACATCACTGTCCCGGCAAAGACCCTCCTCTTGGGGATTTCTATTTGTTTAATGTCTTCGAAGAACAGAAAGGGAATTTCTGACAGGGACAAATCATTGAGGGCAGTGCTCCTTTCTGCTATAATAAAACGAGCCTGTTCTCAGTTGCCCGCCTACCAGGGGCCACTGCTCAGAGCAGAAAATGAATGTGAGCAGCTATAATCACAAAGATAATGACAACGGCAGGAAAAAACAGTTCCCGGGAGCATTTATATGGTGCTTTGACAGCCCCTGGCTGTGACATCAAATAACTCAAGGAGGAAATAAAACTATCCCGAGTGCAGTGGGCTGAGAGCTGGGTTTCAAGGATGCCGCTGGAGTTTTAAAGTAGTCCTTTCTTAGTTTCAGGGCACTAGTGTTCTGTGGGCCAGTCATAGTGGTGGGGCAACTGAAGTGACTTGGGTCTTGACTTGGCCACGAGTAAACCTGCACCATTAATCCTAGAGGACAGTGTCTACTGATTACTGAGGGCTTACTTTAACCAGCTGCCCTGTCGATCTACTGATTTAACTCCTACAATAACCCTGTGAGGTAGGTGGAAACATCCTCTTTTTATGGACAGAGAGACTGAGGCTCAGAGAGGTTAAGGTACTTGCCTAAGGTCACACAGCTCAAACTTGGCTGAGCTGGAATTAGATCTAAGATCTGTCTGCTCCCACCGTATCCTGTTCCATAGCTTGGTATTCTAGCAGTATTGATTCTGGCCCAAGTTGCTCTGGCTTTAAGATACCCTCTTACGTGGCCATAATTAAACATTATAAAGAAAAACCGCTGAAAAAAAATCACTGTGAAATCTATTAAAATAGGGTTATGACCAGTTAGAGAATTTCAAAGAACTGAGTCCTAACCCAAGTAACAATAAGCAGTACCTACGTAATTTCATTATGTGGGCTATTCTAAACAATTCTGGAAATGGTATACTACTGTTAGACAAAAAAATATTTATTTGGAACTCTCCCTTTGCCCTGGATACCCCAAGTATCTACACAGAAGGGATTTAAAATGCAGCATCTCAAACACATACTTTCCACAGCTGAGCTGACTCACAGCATCATCACATCTGTGTTTTCATCATCACAAGTGAGGTCTGTCTTCTGTTGTGTATTTTGTAATTCATTCTACAGATGCCATTATATCTTACATGTATTTCACCTAGGATTTTTAGAAATAATCCTTGCGGACAAATATATAAATTCTTACTAAAAATTCTACCTTCAAAACTCTGAGATCTACCTCCTCCACAAAGGCCAGCTCCTGTGGCAATTTTAGCCTGTCTCAGACGAGGCCGCACGCCCTGAGATACAGTGACTTGCACTGCTTTGCTATTGCATGAACCTCTCCTTCCTGGGTGATATGTTCTCTTTCTGTTTCCTCCACAACAGCACCCAATATAGGGATAAATACTTAGCAATTGCTTGAAGTTTCCTGCTGACTGCAATAAAAGTGGGTCTGTGGGATTAAAATCCCAGCACTTTTGGAGGCTTGAGCCCAGGAGTTGGAGGCTTCAGTGAGCTATGACCGCACCACTGCACTCCAGCCTGGGAAACAGGGCAAGACCCCGTGTCTTAAAAAAAAATTAAATAAATAAAAATAAATAGAAAGAAAAGGGGAATTCTCAGTTTATCTGATGCTGTCTGGAATTCTGGAAAAGATGAATTCCAGAATGTGGGCTAACCTGGGAAGCAATGATCACTCATTCATTCATTCTGCCAAATGCTACTGAGCACCTACAATGCGCGTAGAGTTTGCCTACTCAAAGTGTGGTCGGAGGGCCAGCAGTCTCAGCTTCACCCAGGCTTCTGCCCTTTTCTTATACCTCCTGCATCGAAGGTGCATTTTAACAAGCCCCAGGGCTATTCATGTGCACATGAAAGTCTGAGAAGCACTGCTTTAGAGGTACCGTACAGAACACGACTTTATTTATAAGGTAGCAATCCCGATGTTCAGTGTAATGATGGGGAAGATACTAGGAGGTACTATGAAGTTATACAAGATGGAGCTTCTCCATGGCCTAGGCATGCTACGAGCTCCTGATGTGAGGAGCTCAATGGTACTCTAGGTCCAGGAGGCTGGGGGTGAGGGTGGCTGAGGTAGCCACAGTAACTGCCCTAGGGCAAATTCTAGCCTCAAGATGGAAATAGAGGGGGTGTTCTTAGTGCTCATAAATTCAGCAGACTGTACTCTGTAAAGGCTTTAGATGAAAAAGTTGTTTATAGTGGTGGTCTTCAAACTTCAGTGTGCAAGAGAATCATCTGGTGACCTTGATTGAAAAAGGAAAGAAACTAAGATGCAAACAACAGACTCCAGGTCTCACTTCTAGACCTTCTCATTCAGGAGATGGAGAGCAGTGGCCTTCAACCTGGGCTGAACAATGAAGTCATCCTTGGAGCTTTAAAAGACAACGATGCCTGGAACCCATACTCAGAGATCCCAATTCAACTGGTCTGGGGAGAAGTCTAGGCATCGGGATTTAAAAAAATTCCCCAGGTGAGTATAATGAGCAAACAAGGTGGAGAAACATTCATCTCAAACAGAGGTGCTCAATGCAGCAGAGTGCCTGGAGGGCTTGTTCAAACGGATTTCTGGGTCCTACTCCAGAGTATCTGACTCAGTAGGTCTGGAGTCAGGCTTGAAACATTTGCATTTCCACGTGATGCTAGTGGTGCTGTTTCTGGGGGCCACACTTTGAGGACTACTGGTATATAGGGAAGGGGTTGCAGCCCAGGATTGGCATTTTTAAACATGCAACTGAATGATTCTGATGCCAGGTATCTGAGCTCTACTCTTAGAAACAATGTTCTTTGTGGGCTGGGCAAACCGGTGAAGCCACAAACGCTGTGCAATCTCAGGCTGGCATCCAGTGGTCCCCTGTGCTTCTCTCTTTCAGTGGCACTGATCTTTTCCTCCCATTCCTATCTTCCAACCTAAGCATTCATTTCTAGATCCTTCTACTGTCCTAAGTGGTGTGCTACTTTTTTCCCCAGAAAGGCAGAATTGTATAGTGGTCAAGAGGACAGATTCTGGACCCAGACTGCCTGGGGTGAATCTCAGGTCTTAGCCCTCCAGGTTAAATTGCTTAAGTTTTCCAGGCTTTAGTTTTCCCATCTGTAAAGTGCAGTATCTGCTTCAGAGAGCTGATTTAATGAAATAATAATGTGAAACGCTGTGAACAGGGACTAGTGCATGGTAAGTACTATTTAAATGTTGGCTATTATCCCAAGTCCTTCCTCTTGGAAAGCAGATAACTTGACTTCCTTTGGGAAAGGTGAAGGTTTCATGAGCCCGCTGGCTGGAAGGGATGTAGAGTTCTCTTTTAGTTCCCCTGGCATTTGATGTACATCTCTACCATGGCACTATTTTGCTCTGTTGGTTAATTTTCTCCCTTGGTCCACAGATTGGTGAGATCTGTTCTGGGGACAAACTATGCCTTGCTCATTTTTGTACCCAGCATAGTGCTGGACACAACATTTGCTCTTAATAAATGTTGGTTGAACAACTGATGATGTGGCAAAAAAATATTTTTGTCTTGCTCTTTTGCAAGTTGCTTAGAATTCTCTATTAATGAGAAGAAATGACTCTCTAATATACAATTGGTCTATCTGTTGAAACATGGGGATAAAGGTTAGCATGCAAATGGTACAAGACAAGTCATCCTCTTCATATACTGCTCACTCCAAAGTCCACTGATGGTGAAGCCACAAGAAAATCATGATGATGGGTGCATTTGTAAGACATTAAATATTCTTATAACAAACTGCCTGATTCCCCACAAAATCAGGCCAGATGCTTGCTAAATTGGGTTCCTCTTTTTCTTGGACACATATAGAATACATTTCCCAGCCTCCCTTGCACCAAGATGGGGCCATGTGACCAGGTCTTCCCAACAGAATTTCAGTAGATCTGATGTGTGTTACCCCCAGGCCGAGGGCCTTATGAGTGTGTGTTCCTTCTCCAGGCTCCCTTTCTTTCCCTGGACACCAGCTGGACACAGAACATCCAGGGGATAACTCTCAGGCCCTAACAGTTGGTGGAACTCCAAAATGGGAGGAGGCTGGATCCCTGAATGACTGAGTGGAGCTGAGTTCTCCTACCCAACTCAAGTGAGAAATGAACTTTTATTATTATTATTATTTTATTTTTTTTTGAACTTTTATTATTTTAACTCACTGAATTTGGAAGGTGTTACCTCACTTATCCTACTCCCAAAACACAGGAAACCAGAAGTCCCAACTTGGAGTTTTGAAATGTATTGGGGGAGGGGTTACTTTGAAGACCTGAGACACACATGTTCATGTGGATTCCCAAGGACCACTCCACTGTCAATATCAAACATAACACAGTTGCCTGGTCAAAGGAAGCAGCCGTAAATATCTCTTTTACTACATTGATTTTCAGGATGAATTTTTACAGTAAAAAATACAAGGAAGTTAATTGGAGAATTTCTTCATTTTTAGAAATAAAACTGAAATTTGAGGGGCGGGGGAGGCAGAAAGAACCCCAAAGATCCAAAAAAATTATCTCTTAGGATAATTGGTATAGTGATTATGATTTGATTTAAAATTATAGTCTTTCCAGAAAAATGTGGCTGCTGGTGCCTCCTTTGGGCTTCTGCGGAACACAGCCTTTGTGAGGTTTGCCTCACAGAAGACCAAAAGCCACATGCTCTAAGCAGGGTTTTGCTTGGCTCCATGTCCAAGGCATCATCCTCATTTATTCTTCCCACTGATTTTATATTACTAGGTGGTAAACTCACCATATTCTGGCTGATCTTTGGTTTCAAAAGTCCGGTGGCCTGGGGCTGTACGGTCCCACCCCCTTGGGGGGTTGAGGAAGTTGCTGTCGTCTGAGGTACTGTCGTACTTGTAGTCCTGGTCCCCGCTGTTTGCCCTGGCCAAGGACAGGGACCTCTGCCACCAGGCCCGCCAGTCGGGGGATGGGACTGACCAGCTGGGCTTATTCTCCGGATGCTGATCTTTATCTGCTTCAGAGTCAGGACCGTCGACCACCTCTATGGTGACCTGAAGAATTCAGAACAGGCCGGGGTCAATGTGGAGTCAACAGCCTCCAAGCTACGTGACCCTTGGAAGAAAGTCTGAGAGGGCAGAGGGAAATGATGGATGCATCCCTTGTGAAGGAAAGCTGAGATTGCATGGCGATACACAATGGAAAACCTCCAGGGATGGTCCACAGGAATTCCATGACTAGATGGAACATGGCCTCGGGTTGGGAGGGGAAAATTCATCACTAGAGTCCCTGATTTACTGATGACTAAAAACTTAATAGCTGGAAACAATGACTGTTGAATTGCTGTGGGTTAGGAATTTGAGTAGAGCTGAGCCTGGAGAGTTTGTCTCTCCTCCATGTGGTATTGAGAAGCCTTTTACTCAGGAAGTAAACATGTACTATATTTGTTCCTGAAGTGATACCAGAATAATCATATTATAATAAAACATAACATTTATGAACACAAACTCTGTACCAGGCACTATCCTAAATGTTCCACCTGTATTATTTAACTCTTGTAAAGACCTCCCATCCATGTTTTTGTGTGCCACATCTCCCATTGAGAGAGGTGGAGCCCATTTCTCCTCCCTGGAGATCTGCATTAGCCATGTGATTTACTCTGTCCAGCAGAATGGGTAGGAGTGGAATGGTGACAGGTATTAACAGAGGCCTTACAGCTTTCATTTTCATTCTCTTGGAATTCTCTTGGAATTCTCTTGGAATGTTCTAACCACTATGTAAGGAAGCTTAGCTTAGACCACTACATGTGTAGATACCATGTAAAGAGAGAGGCTGCATGGAGGAGAACGTGGGTCCCTCAGCCCACGTCTACTCAGTCATGTGAGTAGGGCCATCATGGATCTTCCAGCCTCAATTGGGTCACTCTAGCCAACACCACATGGAGCAGAGACAAGCTTTCCCAGCTGAGTCCCAGTCAAATTCCTGACCCACAGCAATCCCGTGGTCATTGTCTCAAACTATTAAGTTTTGAGATGATTGCCAGATAACTTTTACCACCAGGGAAAACTGGTGCACAGAGACATCAACAACTTGCCTAAGGTCACAGGGCTAGTAAGTGGCGGACATGGGGAGTCTGGTTCTAGAGCCCATGCTCTCCCTAACTTTGCCACACTGTCTCTCAAAAAGTAAGTGACAGAGCTACTGTCTCCTCATGAGACCAAAGAAACAAGACCACAGGTGCAGGTGGGGGCTGGTTGCTTCAGGGTGTACAGAGACGTAAGTACAAGCTCCTCAAGACCAGGCTTTCCCAGCTACAATTTTGACTCACCCCATGGTTCATCCTAGCCTTCACACTCCTCAACCAACCCGTAGGGTCAGAGCAGATAGTCCTGGAGCCAAAGCTAGAACTTGTTCTCAGATTTATGAAAGTCTCATTTTGAAGTCTGTCATGGGGCTGGAAGAATGAAGCTTCTTGGTTCCAAGAGACAATCAACATAGAGAGACTTGTTTAAAAAACATGATAAAAGATGCATTGGGTTCCTTTGGCCATCACATAGCTCTTGCAACACCCCCTCGGTGAGTTATGTGCAAATGAATCAGAAACATGCGCTCCAAGTAATCAACCCAAGATGTACTGGGCAGACGCATTTCCAGTTTTGCCCTAACCTGATATCTGATAGAGTTGCTGAGATGCTCTGCCAAATTGCACCAGGGCGTGCCCATCCCTGAGACAAATAGCCCCTTCCTTTTGTGTTAGGAATGGGGAGGTTTGAATTCTGCTCACTTCAAAGGATGTTGCCCAGCCAATGGGCCCGGGCTGTGGTTTTGTGGAGTCTGGACACATGGTCAAGAGGGTGACTTTCAACCCCAGAGTCTACTCAGGCTGCAGCAGGCCAAGTGCACCTTTCTCGTCTGTCACGGGACACCTAGAAGGGCACTACTAGCTTTACCCCATGCCACAACCCTTACTCCAGTCTTGTAGGCACCCTTTGCATATTTGTAAATAATTGCGGAGCTTTTCAGTAATCCCAAAAGTAAAAAAAAAAAAAAAAAAAAAAAAAAAGCGTGGGGGGAAATAAAAGGAAAGGAATACATCATACATCTTGTATCATTGCTATTTGCTGGAATGAATGGTCGTGGGAAAGTAATGGTAACAGGGACCCACACAGAAGCTCAGAAAAACAAGTGGAGAAGGAGCACACAGCTGGGTAGAGCCGAGCCAAGCTGGGCAGTGACAGGGCAATGCTGAGCCTTTGGAGACATAACGTTTCTTCTCTGCAGCCCCATCTCCCTCTGCCTGCAGATGGAACTGAGCTGCAACAATCGTCTGCAAGGCTATTAAGGGTCTTGGAGGGGAGAGGCTGCCAAGAGCCAGGCAAGCCTGCAATTATGGTAATGAAATCAGTCTCTGGGTAGGAGATAAGAGGGAATGTGCCCAACACTTTTGGTATTCCATTTGTATTCAGACTGGAGTCAAAGGGATTGCTTAAACAAAATGTGCCCTGCAATTTTTCCAAGCTGGGAATAAAAACAATTTCATGTTTCAAGCTATTACCGTCAATATGATTTTTTTTTTTCTCCAAACTGCTGCTCAGATCCAAACAAAATAGATTTGTTGCCTGGCCAGGCAATGAGTAGCAAAATACAAATTTACTCCAAAAGCTATATTGATGACTAAATCTCAACACTTAGAGGTTTATTTTTCCCCTTAATTGCTAGCCACTGCCTCAACTGAATTAAAACAAAAACAAAACACAAAACAAACAAATCTTAGGATCCACCGCACCCTTCCTTACAGTTAACAAAATGAAAACCTCATGCTGATATCAAAAGAAGAAATCTAATCTTGAGCCTGAGGTTTCATAGGCATCCAATTAAAAAGACTTAATGAGTGTGATCAATGACTTCTCCAATGGCGAGGGCTCCTTTTATGTTTCCTATTGCTCTCATTCTATTTACATGCTTTTTAGCATCAAAGAATCTGTTGATAAAGGTGTCTTGAACAATGATCAATGTGATGAACTGTAGGTGTGGAGTGAGCACAGATTTCCAAACTGACAAAGTCTCTAGATCTTACCATCCTTTCTCATCCTTAACACACATAATTGAAGTGTCTTAGTATATTTTTTTCTTCTGGACTTTTCCACACTCAAGTCATGATGATAAAAGAAAGGGAACTCTTTCAAAAGCCTCAAGTTCAATTTCTGGCACAATCTCCCCAGCTCCAAGAAAGAGAGTCCAAAAGAAGTGCCCATTTCGGTAATTCTGTCTTAGGAAACGAGGAAAAGTTCCAATGCACCTCGATCAGCTTTCCTTCTCCTGAAAATTAATACATTGACTAGAAGCAAACGCTTGACTCTTGCTCGGAAGTGCACTTCCCATAGGGAAACCCACACCATTCTCAGTCTAGCTGATAATAAACCAATGCCACTGAGAATACAGAGGCCATGCTCTTCAAACTCAGGAAAGCCTTCTTGCTTGTTGGTCCTCTAAGCCTTGTGAGCTGTGGAAACTGGTGGGAGTGGGCAGGTATTTTCCAGAGAGGAAAAGGATTTCCTCAGGAGCACAGAGCATCGAAGGACATGTCTCCAACAGGGGTTTTAAATCCAGATCATTCTACCCCTTCTTCCTCCACAGCTGCCATGGAAAGAACACAAAGTGGACTAGGAAGATATCTAATTCCCTCTTCGCAGACCTGCTGATGCTCTAAGAACAAGGGTGGCAACCCCAGCTAACTGTAGTTACTGGTTTGAGACTTGCGGCATGCCAATCCAGGCATTACTGTCCCTTCTACACAACTTAGACCCAATTTTCAGGCACAGAAACTGGCTTGGAGAATTCAAGGTCCCGAGGTAAACAGCAAGGAAGGCATAGTGTTGGTCTCTGAACCAGTTCTTCTGATTCCCAATTATTTTTTTGTACATTTTCTTTGTCATCTTCATCTCCAATATCATCACCAGCCAGCATCTATCAGTTCTGGGAAGCTTATCCTATATTGGGCCCTGTGCTAAGCACTTCATATGGATGATCTCATTGAATCCTCACAGATAATCACACTTATATATAGTATTATACTACATAGCTACCTATAGGTAGTATTGTCATTCCAATTTTGTAGACAAGGAAACTGAGGCACAAAGACGTCCAGTAACCTACATGGGGCTACAGAGGCCAAGTCTGGCTGACTAAATGGTGCTGCCTGATCCCAAACACAAGTCAATCTGCCTCCATATATTGGCAGCAGTACCCCATGAGAATCTGAGCTGAACAGGCTTGTCTCTATAGGGGCATGGGTCCATGTCTTGGGCAGAGAAATTTCTTGATTCTTATCCAGCCAGGCCTGCCATTCCTCTAAAAGTATTTTAGAGAAAAAGGAGGAGGCAAAATCAAAAGTAGAAGCACGTACAACTGTAACCCCGGCCAACTCATCTGATTGTATCTTGCGGCACTCGAGGCCTGTGGCCATGTTAATATGTCTATGCAAGGAAAAAAAGGCCTTTACATGACTATTTTTAAGTCCCTTTTAATGGGAGAAAAGAAATAAGTATATAGGTTGAAATGAATACTAATCTCAACTTGATCCAGAAAAGAGAATATTTGGTTGTGAATAGCTAGTGTAGTAATGAACCGACGTAGTAAGCCTAACAGTGCATTTATTTCAGAGATTTTTGTCTCTGATATCTGACTATAGCTGCAGACTGAAAACCCAGCCAAGGATACCAAAGTCTAACTTGTTCTGGGGGATTTACTTTCTTTCCTGAATAATTTTTGTTTGCAATAAAACCCAACCTCTTATATTGTTTTAAATTTCATATGGAGACTCAGTTTAGGAGTCTGAGGCCATTTCTTTCTATTTTGCTTATTTTCTTCCCCTCCTCACTTCCACAGCTTGAAGCCAGTCTTAAAATAGAATTGTCTGATTCACTTGGGACCGAGGCTGCCTGACTTCTGGGAGTTAAAATGCTCTGCAGAAGCAGGTGTTGGGGCTTTTAGAAGGATTTCCTATCCTGAAAGTCAAGAGGCTCGGGTGGGGGGGGGGAGGGGGGGCGGGGGGCGGGACGTGGCCTCTTGCATGGGCTTAGCGATGTCACTTTGGAAAGGTGCAGGCTGTTTCCTTAGCCCTGGAGCGTGGGAAACACTTCCAGAGACTGAAGGGGTGGGGAGGTGCGGAGGGGAAGGTGGGTATCAAGTTCCCATTCAGCTCCCAGGCTCCAGCTAGGGAGAACCAGATGGGGGCAAAGGCAGGTTGCCAGGGGAAGGGGCAGATGAGGCCAGAAGCCCTGGCAGCGGAAGCTGACCTGCTGAAGGGCCCCTCACCTGACTTCACTCTGCTACCCAGGGAGAGGGAATGCTTTGACGGGGCCGGCAGGGACCAGCGGGGCTGTCTGCTGGGCTGAATCGGCCCTGTGTCAAACCAGTGGATTTCAACAAAAGAACAGTGCTCTGAGGAAGGGGTGAGGGCTGCCAACACGGAAACCATCACCTCCTTGTAGAAAGCACCTCATGTTTTAAAGGACCACCAGGGAACTGGTTTACACAAGTGCAGTGGTGCATGGGGCTGCAGCGGCTACTGCTGTGTGGTGTGTGGGTGTGTTTGTGTGCATGCACACGCACACACACACACACACAATTACACGCCGACAGAAGGCTGGGGCTCCCAGGGGTAGCAGTTGTTTTATTCTTTCTTTGAACGTCTTTCTGAGTGACCAGTACTAACCTTTTGTGGTCTTCCAGAAACAGAAGGCCAGAAACGCGCACAATTTTATTTTCTTCAGGGCCAAAACGTCATCAGATCAATAAAATGCTGGCCACCCTCCACCCCTCTGTATTGCCCACAGAAAATTAACAGATAGGGATTGCATAGAGCAGGAATAGAATAACTTGATTGGGCAGTAGGCAAGAAGGTATTGTTGGCTTACTCTTTTTGATTTTTTGACTTTGACAGTAGCTAGGCTGGAGCTGCATTAATTTTTAATCCATTTGGCCAATAACATTCACTTCTGGAGCTATGGTAAACCTTTATTCTTGGGAGTTATGGTGATCTTTGCTGTACAAAGGGTAACTGGGGTTCCCAGCTCTGGGAATCCCAACTGCCGTTCAGCCTTTATGCTATAGCTTTTCCCTAATATTTAAGTAATATTTTAAAAAGACAGGTCAGTTGCAGTGACTCATGTCTATAATCCCAGCATTTTGAGAGGCTGAGGCAGGAAAATTATTTGAGGCCAGGAGTTCGAGACCAGCCTGGGCAACATAGTGAGGCCTGGTCTCTTCAAAAAATAAAAAAGATTAGCTAGGCATGGTGGCTCACACCTGTAGTCCCAGCTACTCAGGAGGCTGAGGTAGGAGGATCACTTGAGCCCAGGAGTTCAAGGCCTCAGCAAACCATGATTGCATCACTGCACCCTAGCCTAGGTGACAAAGAAAGACCTTGTCAAAATAAAATAAAATAAAATAAAATAAAATAAAATAAAATAAAATAAAATAAAGAACCAAGTGAGGTCTAGGTAGGGAATGGGAATTTTCAGACTGATGGATTTATCTAGAAGACAGAAAGGGGATCCCAAGAAGTTCTGTCTGAAATTGGGTTCAAGCACAAAACAGTCAATAACTTTCCAATGAAGGAAGAGTCCCCGGCAGCCTTCCATTCTCCCACATCCAGGCATTTTCCTGTGACTTTACATTAGTAATTCTTAAATCAATTACACTGATATTATAGCTCAGTCCTCAGCATTATGCCCCAAGTGACATTCCCACCTCTGGGAAAAAGTGCTAGCAACAGCAGGCTTCAGATTGTTTTGGGCATGGCCTAAACACCCTTGGGATGAGAACTGCCTGATTCTGGAACCAGAACATCTATAAACATGTGGATGAGCCATGACAGGAAGCAAGGTTGAGCAACGGTATGAAGTCAGTGCCTTCCCTGCCAATCTGCACCTATTCCAAGGGGCTCCATTGCTCTTTATCACACCACGTGGCCAGCCCCTGGAGAGGGGCCATTAGAGCCAAAGGCCTGCTTTTCCAATTTTTCAATTAAAACAATACAAGACTCAGCAGAAATTTTAACTGGGGCATGTAGTGATTTCTGTGCATGGGTTGTCGAAGAGTGACCTCCACAACATTTGTCACTCTGTACCATCAATAGAGCCTGTCTGACTTCTTCCCACCTATTGAGATCCACCCCCTTGGGACACAGTGCTTTTCCTCCTCCGTCTTCATGATCCCTCCAGCACTGTTTTATGTGGTAGCTGGGCTCTTCACACAGGTCTAATTTATGGGAGGGAACAGGCCTTACATTTTTCAATTTCCTATAACCTAATGCAGCATTTTATATACAGCGGTGGTTGGTATTCTAAGTGTTCTCAGTGAGATTTGCGTGCTCCCATGACACTGGTGTTAAGAGCAAAACAACTCAGGTCAACAAAACCTGATCTAAAACCGTATCATGCAGAGGGTGTTAGTCTGCGGAGAGAGAGGCAGTTAATGAAGGATCAATTGGTCTGAGTCCAAGTTCAGGAACTTTCTGCTATGTAAGCAAATTGGCATTTGGTCCAGAGAGGAAAAAGTACAGAAAAGGTGCACCTATACAAATAGAAAGAATTGGAAGCAAAGCTTACAAGTATGGGCTGGCTGTGGTGGCTCATACTTGTAATCCCAGCACTTTGGCAGGCTGAGGCAGGGGGATCGCTTGAGTCCAGGAGTTTGAGCCTAGCCTGGGCAATATGGCAAAACCCTGTTTCTACAAAAAAATTAAAAAATGAGCTGGATGTGAGGGCCCACACTTGAAGTTCCAGCTACTCGGGAGGCTGAGGTGGGAGGATCGCTGAAGCCTGGGAGGTAGGGGCTGCAGTAAGCTATGATCGTGCCATTGTATTCTAGCCTGGGTGACTGAGTGAGGCCATCTTTAAAAAAAGTATGGAAGCAGGCATATGAGGACGAGAGCTGGATAGGGGCTGGGTTGCCCGGGGGATGAGCCTCTCTCAACCATCATGGGGATCATCTTTGGGAGGAAACAGAGAAAGGTACAAACAACATTCAAAATTAGGAGTTTGCCTCTGAATGTGGGTTGGGAGTCTGAGAGCCTGGATTTGAGCCCTATAACTACTATTTACTGCCATGTGACTTTGGGTAAACCAAACAGTAACTTCCTGAGTATCTGGTGCATTATTGATAGTATTAGAAAAATGACGTGGGCTTTGTCTCCTTCATGAGGGTGTTGGGAGGGTCAAATCAGATCAACATTTGCTTTGTAAAGTATACTGAGCTATTTCAGTGTAGATGAGAGTTATTATTTTTAACCCCAGTCACCCTTTCCCTAACCTCCCATTTCCCGCTGCTTCATCAGATCCCAACTTAGTGGAAGATAGTCATCTCTCTCCTAGGAACTCCTGTTCTCAGCTTCCTTCCTCTTATTGTTTTATAAGTCATGTATACTTTAGAGTAACGGAAGCTTGTCTCTTTGTGAAGGAATTTCTGGTGTCCAAGGCAAGTTTAGAGGGGCATTAAGAGAAAGAGCTTTCTTGAGTGCTTTGAACTCATATTTGAAAACATTTGCCCAATCTGTTCGCAGGTCAGATTGGCCTTTTCCTATAACTGCCACATTTCATCAATTTTGTTTTGTTTTGTTTTTATATTTCAGACTATTTTGTTTTGTTTTGCTTTTATATTTTATATAAATATATTTTATATTTTTATATATTATATTTTATATATAAATATATTTTATATTTTTATATATAATATTATATATAAAAAATATATATAATATTATATATATAAAACATATATTTATATATTATATTTTATATATAAAAATATATATTTATATTTTATGTAAATATATTTCAGACTATTTTGTTTTGTTTTGCTTTTATATTTTATACATAAGCATGTATAAGATACATGCTTAAATTAGTATGTATCTTGTAATCCTTGGTGTGTCATACTTTAATTGGTAGTGTTTTCTTCTTTTGAGTGGTTCACAAAATAATTGTGCATCTCACAATCAAGGGTGTCACTTAATGAAGTGCAGCACTGTTCTTATGGAGATAACATGATCTTAAGCAGGAATCATTAAGGGGTTAAGAAGAAAAGTGAGGTAAGGCAGCAGTTTCCACTGGAATCATCAGAAAACAAAAGATGGACTGTTTTGTTATCTCCCACCTTCCAGGTGCCAAGAATTACCTGGATATTTGGATTCTGCCCATTGATATCAGCTTTGGAAAGATCTGGAAAGTTTGGTAGATCAAGGAGAAAGGATCTGGGGCCATCTCTTTGCAATGAAGGGTGCCCCGTCTCTTGTCGGAATCGCGGTCTGGGGAAGGGTTGGTGTGCAGCCTGGTGGTCCAGATGCTCCCCTGGTGCTTCTTTGGAGAGAGAGAAGCTGGTTTCTGATGTGGTGTCACTTCCCACATTGAGGTTATTCTAAAACAAACAAACAAGCAAACAAACACCTGTTAAGGAGACACATGATTAAAAAATGTCACCCTTAACTGTCCATTATATTCAGGAGCAAGGACAATTCCAGTGGCTGAAATTAAGCCAGTAGGGCATTCCAAACTTGTTTTGCAAACCCGTGGTTTAGTTTCTTCATGTCTTAAAAGCCAGATCATCAGAAAACTTCTAGCCTGCTACTTGGGAATTTTCTGAGGGTTAATGAGTTATGGGCTATTTATTAAGCTTCAAAGTACTTTAAAAATGAAAACACTATTTTGAGGAAGAATAGGTGTTCATTTAGAGCTGGAACCAAATTGTGTTTCTCTTCTCACAGCTTCAACTGATTAACCACCTTGGCTTTAGTTATAGCTCTAGTGTCCAGAGTTGGTTTCTTTTGTGTAGGCTATGGAGCAAAAGATCTGACCAAGCTGGATAAAGTTCTCAGGCCATATTATTGATTATATACATTCATCCATTTGTCTGTCCATTTGTCCATCAACCCATCCATACATCCATTCACATATCCATCCATCCATCCATCCATCCTTCCACCCACACACCCATCCATCCAATCGACAAATGTCAACCATGCTAGGCACAGGAGATACAGCAATAAACAGGATAGACATAAGACCTATTATTTTGAAATGTACAACTAGGTGAAGGAAATAAACAATAAATCCATAGATAAATAAGATCAGATCAGAGAATGGTGACTGCCAAGAAGAAAAGAAAGAAGATGATGGAGAGTGGCTAGGGAAAACCTTAGATAGGTGGTCAGGGAGAGCCCCTCAGAGAAGGTGACACTTGAGGCAAGATCTGAACAAGAGAAGGTGGCACCCTGCAATAATCTGGGGGAAGGACATTTTAGCAAAAGGAACAGCAAAGGAAACACTCAAGTCCAGGATGGGAATGAGCTTGGCTGGTTTGAGAAACAGAATGGCCAGAGAAGCTGTTGTAGAGAGAAGGAGGGAAGAATCATAGGTGATGAGGATGAAGAGACGGGAATAGCCAAAGAAAAAGTCACGAAAAGGCATTCGGAAATCTAATGGTTTTATACTGAAAAGTGCAAGCCCACTGTTTTTCCCAGCTGTGAAAAATGTCTCCATTTCTTTATCACTACGGGGAAATTTCTCTAGTGATTGAGAAGTTGCTGGACTCCTTTTCCAAACCAGCCTTTCTTTTTCTCCGCCTCTCCTCTCACAGAAGATTTACTCCAGCCTTCAGGGATAGCATTTTCATGTTTACTGGTGGAGAAAGACAAGGAGATAGAATTTCACCAGGCTTTGGGTCAGTGGTTAATGTTCTTGTTATTCTTGGGCATGTTTTGGGGTTTAGGAGTGTATATTTCAGCACACTGTCTCCACACGCCCTCTTTGCCCCCCACCACAGTGGCTCTGACCCAGCCAAAGGGTTACATCTGGTATAAAAACACTCATGACTCTGAGCACCCAAGGTCAAGAGCACTGAGGCTGAAACACACTAGCAGATACATATCTTCTTGTAGAGCTAACCTTAGGGAAGGGATTATTAGTTTTACTTTTATTTATGTGTCATTTTTTAGAGATAGGGTCTTGCTCTGTTGTCCAGGCTGGAGTGCAGTGGCACAATTGAGCTCACTGCAACCTCAGACTCCTGGGCTCAAGCAATCCTCCCGCCTCAGCCTCCCAAGTAGCTGAGATTACAGGCACGTTCCACCAAGCCCAGCTGCGAATTTTTATATATCTGTTTAAATAGGAATGGGGCTCAGGAACAAACTCACTGGTGCAGAGACTGCCTCTGAATGTTCGAAGAAGCCAAGGGGAGGGTGGAGATAGAGACCTCGTCTGTCACCTCTTTAAAACATGCAGTGACAGGGGAAAGCTGGCTGCTCTGCAGCATGTTTTTGCTCGCCTTTCCACAGTTCAGAAGATGTGGCCGGGGGCAGTGTCTTTGTTCACCTTTCCAGCCACCTCTCTGCCATAGTTTTCATCTCCTGGCACATCCTGGTAGAGGGAGTTGCCCTGACATTTTGAGACATTACTCAATGCAACAGAGGCCAAATGTATTATTGTTTGAACCTAGGAGAGAGAGAGAGAGAGAGAGAGAGAGAGAGAGAGAGAGAAAGAAGAAGAAGGAGAAAGAGAAGGAGAAGGAGGAGAAGGAGAAGAAGAAGAGAAAAGAGAAGAGAAGAGAAAGAAGAGAAGAGAGAAGGAGAAGGAGCGAGAGAGAAAAGAGCAGCAAAGAGAAGAGAAAGAAGAGAAGAGAGAAGGAGAAGGAGCGAGAGAGAAAAGAGCAGCAAA
This sequence comes from Pongo abelii, assembly GCF_028885655.2. Lineage (NCBI taxonomy): Eukaryota > Metazoa > Chordata > Mammalia > Primates > Hominidae > Pongo > Pongo abelii. Next base: position 7,848,464 of record NC_072006.2, on the reverse strand, counting down.
GAGAAGAGAAAGAATAGAAGAGAGAAAGAGAAGGAGCGGGAGAGAAGAGGAGCAAAGTGAAGAGAAGAGGAGAGGAGAGAAGAGAAGAGAAGGGACGAGAAGAGAAGAGAAGTGAAGAGAAGAGAAGAGAAGAGAAGTGAAGAGAAGAGAGGAGAGAGAGCATGCTATCTTTTCTCAACATAAGATTTCTCTATGACATCCCAAATGGGAGATAGCTGAATGCATTTGTTCCCTTGCTTTTTTCCCTTAATCTCCAACCCTAAAACTTCTCCAACAAGATTAGGGAGGACAGTTATATTGTCATGGAGAACTTCTTGTGCAGGATTTAGGATTACAAATCTCGGAAGGGGCCCAGAATTTGCTTCCCAATTGCTTTAGTACTTCTTGTAAACCAAGCCCTAACTTCATAGCCACAATGGAGGTATACTGTTTAATTAGGTTAAAAATGAGGCTCTCTTTCCTTTCCCCTGTGAATGGAGTACTCTTCCTACTATGAACACTTACATTTTAGAAGAAGGAGAAAATGTGTTGTTGCTACTCTTTAACATTTTGCCTAGATGTCTGAAAAAACAGGGACTAAGTCTGATTGATTGATGGATGTGACTCTTGAATTTTTCCTGGTAGGAAATTCACCACCACAGAGTGCTTCTGGCTTAGCCCCAGACCAAGCAAACCCCTTAAACTCTCTAGGACTCAAGGACTTTGCATGTAAAGCAGATTAGATAATAAGAGCCGTGTACCCTCCCCGCAGGATTAGTCAAGATACTTGGGTTGGGTTGTGTCTACACATGGAAAGGGAAGTGTCGCATTAGGGTCACTGGCTGGGCAGTTCAGGCCACAAGTACCTCTGCCGGGAATAGTCATACAACTGGGGCTGAAGTATGTTTTGGCTTCAGTTATGCACACAATTGTGGCATTTCTCCATCTCTCCGAACCGCCCTGCCCCCCAGACACAGGCTTGGTGTTTGTAAAGTATTTGGAAGATGGGAAGTAATAAAGAAATGCACAATCTCTGAACATCTGAGTTACTCCTGCACGTCTTCCAAAACATATTTAACTGGACACCTTGCCTCCTTCCAATGGCATGCCCCCAAACTGTTAAGAAATTGGAAATCCTAGGATAGGGGAAGTGTGGCTAAGGATGGATCATATAGAATGAAACCCTGTTTTATTCAATCAATAACAAGATTTGAGAGTAGCCATTATTTTAGTCATCTAGACTTTAAATCTAGGATAGGAGACAATAGACAGAATATCCTAGTAATGCAGAAGAAAACCTTTCTTCATCTCTTCTCAAAGGGACTTACTGCACATCCTCCTTGCAGAGCCCCCCTTGGAGGTCCTGGTTGAGGACATCAGTCCAGTTATCACCAAGTTCACTCACTGAGTATTCCATTTGAATTATTCCAGCAGAGTAAAGATTTTCAAGAGGGGTAGATCTCAAGGTTAAAAGTAAAATATTTTGTGTTTTATTCAGGCAAGCAAACATTCTTCTCTGAAAATGATACCTTAGGAAAGTCTGGGAACTTAAGGAAAGCATCATGACCATTCTTTCCAAAATGCCATTGAATTCATTCTGCCCCAGTTAAAGCGATACAAGGGGGCCTGCTAAGTTTAGGAAAATATTGCTTTACCCACAATGTGTCTTTGAGTTGAACATCAATCTATGAGTTAACATTGACAATGAGTTAACATTGAGTTAACTATCTATGAGTTAACATTGACAATGCTGCAGCACCAGCAGCAATGTTTCCTCTTGTGAGTTTAATTTCAGAGCTGTGACTACCACTGAGAAGGAAAACAGAAGAAATGGAGCTATTAAATGGCTTATGCACATGAACTTTTCAATTGCTGAGGCAGGTGATCTTCATTGGTCAAATTATTTAGCTACTGCTTGGTGCTCCTCTCCTTCTATTATTTTAGAACTTATCTAAAACAGGAATAGTAATAAAAATACCCTGTTCTTACAGCCTAGCATTTTGCCTTATATGGCAGTACTGTAGCAGACATTGCAATTGCCTGCCCAATGTCTAGTCCCCACTTTTTCTTACTTGGTGTTTGTTTCAGGTGGCTGTGGACCTGGCAAAAACTACATTTCCCAGCATCCACTGCATCTGGGTGTGACCATATGACATAATTCTGCCCCATGAGGAGTAAGTGGAAGGTTCTGGACAGAACTGCTGAAAAGGAGTTTTCAGATTCAGTTTTGCCATTTGCCTTTCTCTCTTCCACTTTGTCCTGCCTGAAATGAGGAAACAGGGCTTGATGTGAAATCAGGCAGCTGGCAGGCCTGAGGATGGAGGCTGTAGTTTAAGCGTGGCTGACTGGAAAGATGGTGGGCTTAGGTCCCTGATAGCATTATGGAGTTATCACGCTGGTCCTGGAATGGTGACCTCCATATGTCTTTTACTGTTATCATTAATCTTAATGTTAACATTGACAATGCTGCAGTACCAGTAGCAATGTGCCCTCTTGGGATTTTAATTTTTGAGTTGTGATGACCAAGAAAATTATAAAGGTTTTGCCATTGAAAATGCCATTGAAAAATGGCAAAAACCGCCATTACTTTTGCACCAACCAAATACTATCACAATTGCAAGAGGTTTTCCCTCACCAAAAGGAACCAGCGTTCCTTGGACAAATGGATTGAGTGCAGAGCTTAGGTGGGGAAGGCACAGATGAATTTGGGATACTTTCCTGCAACAAGAAGCAAGGAAGCTTTCAATGATTAACAGGGTACTCTTGAAAGAACACAGGAGCCAGCTTGACAGGCCCCCATTGCTCACAGATCAGAGAATTTGGACAAAAAAAAGAGATTGTACTTTACTGATGTACACTGAATCTATCAAAATCCATAAGGATACTCATGAAGGAGAGAAATCCAGAAAAACTACTGTTACCATTTGAGGTAGGTATTATAAAACTCCTTCCTTTGCAAATTGGTATTAAAAAGAAAGGTTTTCAGAGGAAGCAATGTTTGAACTGAAATAAAAAAGGCTTGTAAATGTGCAGCAGATGCATCAGGTTAAGAGAACAGGGAGCTGGGGAGGGGTCCAGGAGCTTTGCAATCTTGGTGAAGGAGTCTCTCAGGTCTGAAAGAGCTGTGGTTTATAGATCCAAAGGGTTTCAGAGCTGAAATGCGGTGAGAGTAACAATCAGAGACACCTGCTGTTTTCATATGAAATAACGGAGTTAAATATTATACACATCAGGCCCAACGCACAGTCTCAGCCCACCAGCCTTTGGTCTGACAGCCTTCTATCACACTGCGCTGTGACTTGTCCACTAGGCTACCACTTCTCTGGTAGCATCCTCTGGGGCACTTGCAGGTTTGCTGAAGCTACATGGTGCTGGGATCTCATCCCTCCTTCCTCATTCTCATCAGCTGGCCCTGGATACCCTTGGGAAAACTCTGCTGAGATGAATCGAGAAGAGAAAACCTCTCATCTTTAGGCTGGGTGCAGTTTTTCTCAGATGACAAATCCACACGTTTTAATCACTTGTGTCCTTTATACTGAGTACATCCTGGTCCAACACTAAGAATGTCCAATCACTGCCTCCAGCCACTGCATAGCTGGCGTTGCTCATCGTGGCTGTGTTTGTGACCAAGGTGGATGGCCATAGCCACATCTAGGGTCAGAGTGGTCAGAATGGCCAGAGTCCCCCAGCTGGTCATTTGACACAGGCAGAGGAATACAAAAGAGAGGGAGTGAGGATTTTTGGACAACCAAGCCACAGGGCAAATTAGGATGAGCACTACAATAGGAGGAAGATAAAGCTATGGAAATAGGCGATGCATCCTCTTTTGGAAAAAATGTGCTAAGCATCATTGTCCCAGTCTGCAAATAGCCACCTGCTCTATTCTGCAAACACCAACCAAGGACTGGAATCTGAAGAACAGGGTTGATTTCACCACTTTCAGAACCTCCAGAAGAGGCACAAATCAGTAACAAATTGTGGCTGTCTAGGAAAGTTTAGTACTTTTTCTCTTTAAGGCAAAAACCAGTAACTATTCCCCAGATTAACACAATCAGGCAGACTTCTTGGAGGCAGACTGGCTGGCAAATTTCTGAAAGGCAAAGAACAGGCCCTATCTTCAGTCTCCAAACTCCCTCCTCCCTCCCCCAGTTTCACAAGCTCAGGGGGCAACCAATAAGTACTAGTTGATGATAATGATGGCTAAAGTTATCATTGGGTAACGAGGGCCTAGTTAGATTTTGTTTTAATTAGGCTCAGGCTACAGGCCTCATTACCCCTAATGTGACTTTTATGTGGGATTCTAAAGAAAAAAAAAACCCTAGGAATCTTCTACTGAAGATATTAAAGAAGATATTATTAGCAATGCATTTGGTCTCATAGACTTTGAACAACAAACAACAGAGATTATAATTAATGTCACTACAGCCTCTCTCCTTAAAACAAACTAACAATATAGTTAATTAGCAATATGTCCTCATTTGGGGCTGGACATCTGCATATTATTATCGACAATGCTTGTTTCCTTTTTCCAGATGAAAGGAAGCCATACTGCACCCAGGCACATGGCTGTGCGCCTTCCACATTCAAACACTCCCATTTTCTTCCACCCACGATAAACACACTTGGGGCTTCATCTGTGCTGAGCATCGATTTTGTCTGGAACACTCCCACACATCTAAAAATAAGTTCATGAATGCCACTAGTGGTATTTCAAAGGGAAGAGCAAAATTTTTGCCGTTTGAAGAGATAAAAGAAGAAAATGGCACACTGATTATCTTTAACATGATTGAGGAGCAAGCACTCCTAAGATGAGAAAACCAGGAGAATGAATAAAGTGAGTTTTAGACCATAAAATCGGCTTTCTAGAAGGGGCACACTTGTTCTTAGTGCTCAGGAAGATGGATGGAGACCACGATCCTAGGAGTGGAAGCAGGGGGTGGTGGGGGCTTGTTGGGACTTGCTCTGAGAAGTGTTGGAAAGAGGCAGCCAGGATGCACCGGGGAAAAACTGCACTGTGAAGACACAGATGACAAGGCTGACCAGCTGCCGCTCTCATGAAGCCTGTGTGTGATGGCAATCATTCCCCTTCAGGCAGCAGGAACAGAGCAAATGTCAATGGCCGTATTTTACAGCAAGCATGACAATGCAATGCCCCTTTAGGAACTATTCCTGGCACAGGGGAAACGGCCATACATATGCTTCAATCTTTGCTGGGGACTCTGACGACAGCCCTGAGAGCCAGTGACACAGGCACGTCATGGCTCAAGAATTCAGGAGGGTCTCAGTCCTGGTTTGGGAATGGAGCCTGCTGTCGAGGTCTGACTAATAGCTGAGGAATCCCTAGTTATGGTGGCAGAATGCATCATAACGATGTTTACTTTAGGGCTTGGCAGTGACCTCGTTTATTATCTCAGGCTTTAGAAGAAATGAAGAATGGGCAACTCTTTGCATTTGGGTAGGGAGCTGGCTTTGTGGTGGAAGGGCCACCCATCCCTGTGTATCTCTCCTCATTGAAGGTTCTTGGGGCCTGCTGACAAAATGGAGATCAACACTTCACTGGTGTGTCTTGAATACTTCTGTAAACTGCTTTGATCTTGAAAATGTGCAGATTATTGGTGAATTTTTTCGAGTTGTGCTTTCTCCATTGCTGGCAAAGAAAACAGAGTGGTAGCTTTTCCAGGACCAATTTCTTTTATGTCCTGTTAGGCTAAAGAATGAACTGAAATGAAGGATAAATTATTCTTTCAAGTGTAAGAAAACATGTAAGAAGCAGAGTACAAGAGTGGAAAGTGAGTTTGGCCAAAAAAAAAAAAAGAAAGAAAAAGAAAAACAAACCCTTCACACATCACCTAAAACATCCCTGCAAATGTACAGAGATGGAGAAATCATACTTTCCAGAACCACTTTGATAAAGCCCTTGCGGTGTGAGGCCAGCCATCCTCAGCAGCCAGTTAAGGGCAAGCCTTTCTATTAGTCTTCCAGGCTACAGCTAACCAGCTCAGGGCTATAAAGGCCAGGCCACCAGTGGCCACCAGGGGGCTTCCGTCCCTCCTCTTCAGCCCTGTTAGAGCTCAGCCAACCCTTTAAGTCAAACTTCGAGCAAATATTTAATGAGTATGGATTATCGGTGATTTCCAAGTTGTGCTTTCTCCATTACCGGCAAAGAAAACAGAGTGGTAACTGTCTAGGACTCATTTTCCAGGACCCAATTTGAAGAGGCATCAGATCATTAGTGCACCTAAAAGGCCCAAGTATCTAAGTCCTCCTACGACCAGAGGGAAAGGGTGTCGAACAGGACACCAGAAGGCGAACATCTCCTGCAGTGATTCTGTGTCTCCCTGCATGGAATGAGGGGATCCAAGGCCCAGGCCAAGGCTGGTGTTCTGTTGGTGAGAGGGAGAACCTGGAAATTAAGCCAAATAACATGGATGGCAGAGTTCAGAAGCTGAGGTCTGGAGTAGGGGTGGCCTGGGGACCCTTGCCAAGTTATTATCCCAATTAAGGAGATGGATTCTTCTCAACATTAAAGTTAAGAACCCTCATTGAAACCTATTGCTAATCTCTCTGCTCCAAGTACTTCTAAAATGGGTTTCAAAGGTCATTGGACGTTAACCTTGGAATCCTGAAAAGGGTTCAGGGTACTGTGGAAAGGACTGGGGCCAGGAGTTTCAAGGTCCAGGTCTGGGTCCCAGCATTGCCTCTTCCTGTTTTGTGAGCTTTGGTAAGTTATTGCACCTTTGCACTTACGGTAGACTGGTTGGCAAAAATGTCCACAAATTCTTCTTTTCTCTAAAGATCCACGCCTCGGGTAGTTGCTTCCATACTCTTTGAGCTTCTTCTTTTTTTTTTTTTTGAGACAGAGTTTCACTCTTCACTCTTGTTGCCCAGGCTGGAGGGCAATGGCGCGATCTCGGCTCACTGCAACCTCTGCCTTCTGGGTTCAAGCGATTCTCCTGCCTCAGCCTCCAGAGTAGCTGGGATCACAGGTGCCCGCCACCACCACACCCGGCTAATTTTTTGTATTTTTAGTAGAGACAGGATTTTCCTGTGTTGGCCAGGCTGGTCTTGAACTCCTGACCTCAGGTGATCCACCCAACTCAGCCTCTGAAAGTGCTGGGATTACAGGCATGGGCCACTGTGCCCGGCCATCTTTGAGCTTCTTACTGCGGCCAAAGGGACAACAGTTAACAGAGACTTGAAAAGCACTTGTGCATTAGGATTGCCTATTTTTTTTCGCTCTTTGGAATGCTGAGAACACTTGGTGAAGAAGGCCAAGCTAGCCTGTTGAATGGTGAGAGACGTGTGCAGCAGAGATAATTTATACCAGATTCACCAGCCTGCCAATGGCCAGTCACTCAGATGGACACCGTCCTAGACCATCCAGCCCTGGCTGAGCCTACTCAGGCTATGAGAGCCACCCTGCTGACCCAGAGAGTCATGAGAAATAATAAATACTTGCAGGTTTAAGCTAGTGAACCCAGTGTGGTTTGTTACACAGCAAAAGCTGACTGATACAAGACCTTGGTTATTTATTCTGTAAAATGACCATGGTGAGGTAGAATGAGAGTTGCAGAAAGCCTCTCACAGTTCTGACCTCCTCGGAATGGAACCCTAAAGAGACACTTGTTCTGGAGAAATTATTTCACACTAACTTCAAAAAAAAAAAAAACTCCACTTTATTCCAAATGCTGAAAACATCAAATTGAGGGTGGGGAGATTAAATAAAAATCCAGTGGTTCACAAATGCATGAAATGTAGATTTTATCTACAATGAGTAGAACATCTTCTCCTTTCTCTCTGTCCTTCTACCTGTTAGCTCAAAGCTGGGTAAAACCTGTTGGAAAATTCCAAAGCCCTGCCAACAACTTTCTTCACTGACAGGTGCTTTTTTGGTAATAGCTTCATTGCCAGTTTTTCAAAGACTCGAAGCCGAGACTTAACAGTTCTCCTTTGTGCTTTCATGATGCATCTGTACAGCTCTGTGTGCTGCTAGAAACTAGTAATGCCCATTTATTAACAAGACCCCCCTGACACTGTAAAACAATTATAGAGCTGTCATAGGCCACATATGGCCAGAGGTGAAGAGAAAGCTCCTGCCACTGGCACCTGTTCCCTTCGCCACCTGCCTGTACAGATTGTTCCTGTTTGGACTGCTGTTCTGTTCTTCTCTAGGGAAATGGTGTGATTCCTGCTAGGAAAACTGGCAGCTGATGCAGTTGTGGTCTCTTGACTTAGCTTAGCTAACCTTTCTCTATAGGAAGCTGGGCTGTTAGCTCTATTCATGGATTCATTCAACAAACACTTCATTGATATTTATTATGTACCAGGTACAGTGCTAGGGTGAGACAGTGCCAATAGCACATGGCTTGTTAAGACAACTTTTCCAAAACTTGGAAATGAAGCAAAAGGATGACTGCAAGTTTATCACTTCGTATTGGGGCACAGGCCTGCCCCAAAGTATTTAATTCTGTAGGAGCATGTATTTTTGCTTGGCTTATTATTTAATCGATTAGGGCCCAGACTAAAAGTTACACGCTAACTTGCAGATTTTCATTCTGTAGATATAGAAATGTTTTTGTCTAGTAGAAACAATAACTCAATGCTAACTGTTTTATGGCTCTGCAGGACATTAATCAGTATTATTTATGTTTACACATTTACTTCATCATCATTTTCCCCACTAACTTTATAAATATCTGTTTCTCAAATGCTCTGACATGGCATTAGCATCTTCCTTGTTCTTTCATTCATTTAGTTAAGTAGTCGACATGTGCTTTTTCTTTATTTGTATGAGATTCACATTTTTAATATTATGAAAATTTTATTTGGACAGTTTTTGTCTTCAAATTTAGATTACAGAGGGGAAATTAAGAAATGCTTATATCCATATAAAATGCAAAGTAGAAAGTGGGAAATTCTGAAGGAGTGGAAGTTTTCAATGTAAGAAAGTAAAATTATCCAGACTCCTTTTTTTTTTGAAATGGAGCCTTACTCTGTTGCCCAGGCTGGAGTGTAGTGGTGCGATCTCGGCTCACTGCAACCTCTGCCTCCTGGGTTCAAGCGATTCTCCTGCCTCAGCCTCCCAAGAAGCTGGGACTACAGGCGCATACCACCATGCCTGGCTAATTTTTGTATTTTTAGTAGAGACGGGGTTTCACCATGTTGGCCAGGCTGGTCTTGAACTCCTGACCTCAGGTGATCCACCCGCCTCGGCCTCCCAAAGTGTTGGGATTACAGGCATGAGCTGTTGTGCCCAGCCCAGATTCCTAATTATGATACCACAGCTTGCCATCTATAAGGTCTTTAACATCACCATGTTATGCTCTCTCACCTTCTTTAAGAGACCCCTATCCGGATGTTGGTCTAATGCACTGACAAGCCGGAACCAGTATGGAGAACCACAGCTTGTGAGCAGGACTTTCCTTGGGTTTGTCCTCCTGTGAGGGTCCTTATGGGGAGAACAGAAGGCCATGCACCAGAAGGCACCCAAACTCCTTTTGACCATTTCATTTCCCCCCCATACAATTCCCTACTCTGATCCTACAGAAACAAAGCTCCTCCCAGTGTTGTTCTCACCAACGAGAATTCTACCATGAGAACCTCAGTTAACTGAGGTTTGAGAAAAGAGAATCACAAGTTCTCAGAGGCTTTCTTTTGGGATGTGGTCACGAAGGGGGAGATGTTCAACAGAGAACATGTTTACTATTCTCCTCAATATAAACATCATAATATTAGGATGTAACAGTTTGAGTCTGAGCAGGGAATGAACGGCACCCTCCAAGTGGGTAACTAAGGAGAGCTTAATAAAGGAACAATTTAACATATCTGGACAAAGTGCGCAGAAACCACCAAGGATGCTCTAGTATCCAGGGCCAGTAAAGCCAGGAAGAGCTCACATCTCCAGGCCTGAAGATGCAAGGACAGGGAGAGGCTACTGTTAACCAAAGGGAAAGAGAGAGCTGTGGGGTTGGAAGTAAGGTGGGCGTTCATTTCCTGCCATGCCTAACATTGGCCAAACCCAATCAGAAGCCAGACAGCAAGGGAGCCTGTTGATGTAATACATGCAGATCATGTGCCCAAGAAATAAATAGGATGGAGAAAGGTGGAACATGGATTGAGAGAGGTAAACGGAATGTTTGGGGGACACAGACATGCTTGGGAGAAATAGCAGCTATAATATCACCCGTTCCAGGCACTATACATTAAATCTGGTCTCATGACATCCATGTGAGGTAGACACGAGTGCCCCTATTCCACAGATGAGGAAATTGAAGCTGAGAGGCCCCTAGATAGTAAGTAGGCTATGAAATCCTTGCCCCTTTCACCATATGGTGCTATCCTAATTTCTACCCTGGAGCTGGTTAGAACAAGAGAGTCTGCAGCCACTTTGAATTCCCTGGCCTCCCCTAAATGCTGCTCGGCTCCAGAATAACAGTTCTCAGAGGACTGGCTCAAGAACACTGGCCCACAGCATACTGTGGATTTAATTCTCAACTCTGCTCCCTGACTTGGTTTGGTAGGGGAAGTCCTGGCCTCATTTTTTTTTTTAAGGAAAATACACATCTAGATAACAGTCCAGCCCAACACTGCTTTACTTGTGCAGTGTAATGACTTTTTAGGGTTAATCAGGTCTCATCAACAAAACCCATAGATATAGTGATGATAAAAACAATGGATTATCACTGATTCAAGAGGGGAGAAGTTAGGAATGAAATGGCACATAGTACACTATGTAAACATGAGAGCTATTCAGTGGGTCAGATGAGGCAGAGAACTGAGGAAGTAAGACACAGAGAGCCAGGCCCTGCAACCTTTACCTCCCGGGTTCAAGTGATTCTCCCACCTCAGCTTCCCAAGTAGCTGAGATTACAGGCATCCACCACCACGCTTGGCTAATTTTTTTGTATTTTTAGTAGAGACAGGGTTTCACCATGTTGGCTAAGCTGGTCTTGAACTCCTGACCTCAGGTGATCCTCCCACCTTGGCCTCCCAAAATGCTGGGATTACAGGCATGAGCCATCGCGCCCGCTCGATACTCTCTTAAAGAAGCCAAGCTTCTCTGTTACTGTTATTTTATTTTCCCACCAATAAGACATACAGGAAAATATAGTGTTCGAAAAAAGAGGAGCTTCATGTTGAGCACGTTATTTCCCTGTGGCTTGAGCTTTCTCACCAGTAAAATGGGTAGCATCTGTGTGGTAAAAACACTTCTTTTCTCCTCTTTATTATTCCTTTCTCTCATTAGCCTTCTCTAGCACTCACTCTTACACTGTTATATTTTCTCTTCACTGTTTTTCCCCTCAGGACCAGCTCCCGTCTTCCCTAGTGACAGCCACACCTCCACCTCCTCCACCTTTTTCAAATGTCTTCTCCGTGCTAGCCTTGCTCAAACACTTTTATGTATCACTTCTACCAACTGGCTCTCAAAGTTTCCCACTGGGTGGATATAATTATCATCACCCCCATTGTACAGATGAGAAAAATGAGGTTTGGAATCCTGCCAAAGTCACCTGACTTATACTTACTAGGGGTGTGTGAATTCTGGCTGACTCCAGGGAGGCTTTAAAGCTGGACCAGCAGAGACAACAAAAGGCAGCCTGCGTGGGCTGCAGCTGCTGGGGAGAATGAATGCCTCTTCTAACAACCTCAGTGTAAAGAGAGTGCTCAGAATGCACAGAAAGGACCAACACCACCAATTGCCAGCCTCTCCAAAAAGGTCTACCTTGAGGATGGAAGGAGTGGTCAGTGTTTCAGTCATTTGATTTTAAAGCCATTTTATCTCCATGATCCCATGATCCCCTATTAAAATACAACTAGTCCTGAGAATAGTCATGCTGGACCTGCCTGGTGGGGGCAGGGCACAAAATGGGTTTTGGGATCCAACTCTCTATTTTTACAAAGCATAATCTAGAGGATCCTTTTTTTTTTTTTTTTTTTTTTTTTGAGATGGAGTCTCACTCTGTTGCCCAGGCTGGAGTGCGATGGTGCAACCTCGGCTCACTGTAACCTCCACCTCCTGGATTCAGGTGATTCTCCTGTCTCAGCCTCCTGAGTAGCTGGGATTACAGGAACCCACCACCACGCCTGGCTAATTTTTGTGTTTTTAGTAAAAATGGGGTTTCACCATGTTGGCCAGGCTGGTCTCAAACTCCTGACCTCAGGTGATCTGCCCACCTCAGCCTCCCAAAGTGCTGGGATTACAGGTGTGAGCCACCACGCCGGGCCTCTAGAGGATCTTTGAAGAGGAGGGTGGCACATGAGCCAGGGCACAGGACACAGGGTTTCAAACTCCCAGCCTGATGCTCTCCTACTGGCTGCTTGGGTGTCACTGCCTGGTGGATCTTCACGGTTTTCCAGGACTAAATTACAAACTGTCTTTCCCTTTTTGTAACTGCAGTCTCAACCCAAAAAACCCACGAACTTTACTAAATATCCTTTGAATGAATGAATGGCTGGTTGGCTGGCTGGATGAACAAACAGGATTTCAAAGCTGATAGGCAGGGGCACAGTGGACCCCTTGCAGTTTCACTTAGGTCTACCATGCCATGTACATTGTACAATTTGTGCATGGTGCAAAGATGTCTGGTGAGGGGGCAAGTAATGGCTGAAGTTGAGACCGGAGGAAGGGATATTGTCTTCCCAGAGGGAATGACTTGTTGTAATTCATATAGAGGCTTACAAGTGCTAATAGATGCGCTAGTGTCACACTTCTTTCTGTCTACTCTACCTGCAAAGTCTTTCCTTCCTTTATCCATATAGAAAACTCCTATGCATCCTTTAAAACCGTATTCAGATACTGACTTCTCTGTAAACCTTCCGTGATCTTCAGCAGAGTTAATCCCTCCTTGCTCCTCGTTACTTCTCTACCATATACATACTTCTTTTCTTTTTCTATACATTATTGGACATTTATTCATTTTTGTCCAGTTTCTGGCTAAAAACACACACACAAATAATGACTGAACTGTAAACTCAACTGTACAATGGGGTAAATTATATTAGCCATGTTAACATCTTCAAGTCCTTTATTACTTGCTAACAACAAAAAGAGCATTGTATCCATTTTTTTCAAATTCCTCTGCCACTGTCCTAGTCCAGGTTGCCATCATTCTCTCTTCTATCCTTCAAGTCTCAGCTTAAATGTCACCACCAGAGAGAGGACTTCCCTGATCATCTTATATAACCAGTGTTCTTTCCCATCCTTTAAAAGCTCCCCTATATCATTCTGCTTATTTAATTTGTAGTATTTATTAGCTGAAATTATTCTATTTATGGGCTTTCTTCTGTGTTGTGGCCCCTACCAGGATGTCAGAACCATGAGGCAGGGACCATGTCTGTTCTGTCACTTCTGTGCCTCAGCACTTGGACTAGAGCCCAGTACAGAGTAGGACCTCACTAAATGCTCTCTGAATGAATGGAAGGGACAATGAATAGATGGAAAAGGAAGGAATGACAAACAGGATTTCAATGCCCAATAAGTGTGGCCACAGTTGACTCCTCCTACATCTCTCGAACCATGTGTGGATTCTGGGATGTGGGAGGATGAGAAGAAGCTCTGGCAGAGGTGGAAAATTTCTCCCTGGCTCCGTTCCTGTGTTGGCCCTTACTTGTGTAGTGACCCCAAGTCCTGGCACAGGATGGCACAGTCATCTGCCTCTGAGTGATATCATGGGTAGTGCCCAGCTTCTCCCTTTGCCCAGAAAGAGAATGTAGAGACTGTGCTGGAGGTACCAACAGCTCCTGCCACCTGCCTGCGACCAAGTCACCACTGAGCACCCAGCAAGTGCACCAAGGAGCAGCCCTGGCAGAGCAATAGAGAGCAGCAGGGGTTTAGGAAGCAGGTGCAGAAACAAGGCTCAGCAGGAGATGCGGGGGGCAGGTATTTTGCTCTCTTGAATTCAATTCTGATTCTGAACATTTTCTGAATCTGCTTGCTTTTCTTCAAGGTCAAATATGAATTCAAATATTTTCTATTTGTACGTACATCTGTTTATACTTATATATATACATATTTAAAGTATATGTATATGGTTATATAAATATAAATATATATTTGCAGATATAAATACACATTTGATTTATTTATTTATTTATTTATTTTCGAGATGGAGTTTTGCTCTGTCGCCCAGACTGGGGTGCAGTGATGTGATCTTGGCTCACTGCAACCTCCCCCTCCTGGGTTCAAGTGATTCTCCTGCCTCAGTCTCCCAAGTAGCTGGGATTACAGGCATGTACCACCATGTCTAATGTTTGTATATATATATGTATATATATACATATATATACTTTTTTTTTTTTTTTTTTTTTTTTAGTAGAGATGATGGGGTTTTGCTATGTGGCCAGGCTGGTCTTTAACTCCTGACCTCAAGTGATCTGCCAACCTCGGCCTCCCAAGGTGCTGGGATTATAGGCATGAGTCACTGTGCCTGGCCCATAAATACACATTTATAAGTGTGTTTTTACGTGTGTGTATAAACATACACATATATTTATATATATACGGATATGGATGTGTATGTGTTATTTTAATTTTAGCTTTGTTTTTTTAATTTTAAGATATCTGCACTAGCCCATTGTTTCCTAACTGAGCTCACAGAAAAACTGGTAATGACACTGAGTTATTAATTTAATTAATGTGTTCTCAAAATGGGGGTCCCAGGCCAGCAGTGTTGGAATCACCTGGAAATGTGTTTAAAATGCTGATTCTCGGGTCCTATCCCCTGTGGAATCAGAGCTTCTAGGGTGGGGCCCAGCAGCAGGTGTTTGAGCAAGGCCTCCTGGAGATTCTCTGCAGGCTCACACCTGAGAACCTCTGCTCTCACCAAGAGAAGGTGAGGAACAGAGGCTGACAGTCGGTAAGGAGCTATCATTCTGAATGGTACTTTGGCAATGGGAGATGCTTTCCAGGAAACACAGGGCTCTCAAAGAGTGCACTTTTATCTTGGAAAAGCATAATCAGATCAACAGCGAATGAGCTCCAAGGCATCCTATCCAGCCTGAGGAGACCCTCTGAGTGGTCACCCACTCCTCAGGGATGCCCTATGATAACACTGTGAGGGAAGGCAGAGCTCCTCACCCTCCAGGTCCCTGGGTGAAGGAAGCTGCACACTGAGCAAGTGACATAAGAGATCAACACGTAGGGTGAGAAGATCAAAAACCCTAAAGGTGGAGGATGAACTGTGAGACTTGGTTCCTTCCTGCTTTGCCCTGTGCCAATAAATGCTAGCTTTGCCAGGCCTGCTTGGGTAGCAAGTATCCCAAATGGTGCAGCAACGGGCGTCCAACTGATTTCTCCCTCGCTGTGTGTCTGTCTCTAATTAAGCCACACATGTCCATGGGAAAGGACAGGTTGGTTCCAGATTGGCTAATGGATGAGATAAACTTTTCTACCTCAGATGTCTGGCAGAAGATTAAGCAAGATCTGAGAGGGGGGCTGGGGACCCCAGGTGGGCCTAAGAGAGAGGAGAAATTATCTGTCAGTAAATTAGAGAAGTGGGAAGACAGAAGGTGAGAGACAAGAGAGAGTGGAGAAAAACAGTTTCCTTCAGTTGCCCCAAAGGTCAAGTTACTATCATCATGGTTTTAAGATGGCTCCTCTTTTTTTTTTGAGGCAGAGTCTCGCTCTGTCGCCCAGGCTGGAGTGCAAGTGGTGCAATCTTGGCCCACTGTAACCTCTGCCTCCTGTGTTCAAGCGATTCTCCTGCCTCAGCCTCCTGAGTATCTGGGACTACAGGTGCACGCCACCACACCCAGCTAACGTTTTTTTGTATTTTTAGTAGAGACGGGGTTTCACCATGTTGGTCAGGCTGGTCTTGAACTCCAGACCTCAAATGATCCGCCTGCCTTGGCCTCCCAAAGTTTTGGGATTACAGGTGTGAGCCACTGTGCCCAGCCAAGATGGCGTCCCTTTATACTGAAAAGCTCTCTGATGCTGCAAAAGCCTCCCCACGATGAACCCATCAGCAAGGATAAATCTCAGACCATCCAACACCTAACTTGTAGTTTTCCTGATTAAAGCAATGATTCATGTATGAAGGTGAAGAAGGACAATCTACTGGTTCCCAGTATGTACGCAGCAGCCATCATCAAAGCCAAATGGTCCCTACTCCAAGGAAAAAGCATAACTTCCTGAGCTGCATTCATTCATCATCTCCCTTGTGCACTTGCTCCTTGTTCTTCCAGGGACATCTTCCAGAAAAGAGGCCTGAGGGATCCATTCACACTCTTGTGTCTTAAGGCTCCATAGACAGGGCCAACTGCTGCCAAGAATCCAACCCAAGAAAATGCTCTTTTCAGATAAATCTCACAGCCCCCAACTGGAAAGCTCATGTAGCAACCAGAGCTTTGCTTTCCTACAGCAAATTTATACCTCTCCCTGTGAACATGTCATTTGCTTGCTTCAGCTTGGACTCTCCCACTTACTCCCCAAGTCTGCAGATATACAGATTGAATTTTAAGGTAGAGCCAAACCCATTTTTAACCAGAGTCCTGGGTATTCAGTTACTAAGAGTTCGGCTCCAAGTTCTAAGTGCTCACCCTCCCCAGTGGCATACAGAAAAGTCACACGGTAAGCAAAAAGTTCTCCAACATGGCATGCTATACAAACTTATGAATGGCTTCTTTCAAAATCCTGACTTTTGAAAGAAGGCTCGAGAAGGTCAGAAGATAGAGTCTGTTACAACTCTTGCTTGCTCTCTGACCAAAGGAAATATATTTCTAGCTCTAGCTTCTCCAAAGAGAAAGTCTTATGATCTTTACCTCCCACATACCACGCTGGTCCCCTTGCTCCCTGCACCTCACTTTCTCTCATGCCAGATCATGATCTCAGGCCCTGAGCCTGACTCACAGAGGATCCCATCCCCAGAATTCTGCCTTCCCCCACAAAGTGGACTTTCTCCCATTCTGGGTTTTGAACAGAGATTCCACGACACATGTTTGATCTCTTCACGCTCCATTTTCATTAGTCCTTCACACTCTCCATCACTTGGAAAAATACAAACAGCATGGTTCAGTTTGAAGGTTAAGAACTGACAGTCTCCATAAACATTTTTACAATAAAAGCTGACTTATCCACTGCCAGAATTCAATGCCTGTGGAAGGGGGGTGAGATGGAATGGAGGCAGGGAGCGGGAAGTGAAAACCTTCAACATCAGAAGGAGAGGACAAGTGCTCACCATTCAACTACTGGGTGAAAGAAATCCCCAGGGCTTTGCTGGCCAAAAATGACTGGGTTGATCTCTGAATAATTAAAGTATTGTAGGGAGGGAGGCAGAAATCCGAGGAGCAGAACAGCTAAGGTATAAATTCCTGACTTATGGAAAATGCAAAGCAATCAATGGTCATAAGTTATAAAATTGCCAGGTCATGAATATTAAAAGTGGCATATGAAGAGATGATAAAATAATTCTCAGGATGTTTTCAGTAGGGAGAAGCAGAGGGTAAAATAGATGGGGGCAAAGGAGACCTAGATTGTAAGCCACACTCATCCTAAACCACCCAACATACTTAAAAGCTGAAATCACCTAATTAGCTGGGATTCATTTTGATGATGTGTGAGCAGATGAGCTGCAGGGCATGTATCCATTTAGTCATTCAATATGTAATTACTGAGAGCCAATTACTCCATTCCAAAGACTGGAATACAATAGGGAGCAAGATAGACATGGATCTTACCCTCATGGAGCTTACAATCCACAGCAGGGGTTCCCAAATGTACATCCTGATGCCTCAGTCACATCCCAAACCATATATAAATCAGACAGGGAGTTTGGTGAAGGGTCCAGGCACCAGGACCTTAAAAAGATCCCCAGGCGATTCCAATGTGCAGCAAGTTTTGGAAGCTGCTTGGCATGCTTAACTGTGTTGCCATGGTTTGCCCAATCAATGAGGACCAAAGCCTTGCCCATTACTGGCTCCTTTCCTGCTCTGTTTGCTAAAACTCCATACGCCCCCAAGGACTTCATTCTCACGTCTTCAGTACGTGTGAAATTCTCTGCAAGCTGAATCGACTCTGAGCCTTATCAAAGGAGTTTCCTAACTGAAAGCACCCAGCCACATCCTTGAAAGCTAGTAGGGGCCCTCTTTATTCCAAACCTAAAATTGGACAGAGTACCCAGTGTATAATCTGATAATGGTATAAAATATTTGAAACCCAGGCCATCCCAGAAATCCTAAGCCTCCTGGCTACCCTATCAACGTGGTCGCTTCATGGCATGAACGCTGGGAGCAGACTACCAGCAGTTTTCCATCTCCAGAATTCTTTGTTAAGGTAGAAAAAGAGAACATGCTTGATAGCTCTTCTCTTCTGTTCACTGTGAACTTTCATATCCAGTTCCCCTGGAAGCGATCAATGGAAATCCATTATAGACTTTCTTGGGCCTCCTCCTGGATTTTCATCAATTTGGAAAGGAAACATTACATTAAGCCTTTTTCTGGAAGGCCCCAGGAATTCTTGCAAATGAGAAAAAAGGAAAAGAGAATGCAGAAAGGAGTCTGCTTTAAAGTTGTAATGAATATGCCAGGGAACAAAACAAAACAAAACAAAAAATGATGGAGCCTGAGAAAAATGGTTCAGGAGAAGTACTTCCCTTTGCTTCCCATTGTGTGTTCCGAAAGGCAAAGTGGTCCGCACTCGAACCACCAGAGCCTGCCAGTTGGCCAATTCAGCAGCATTCCACTACAGAGATTAAAACCAACTTTATGACTGTGGTGTAAATAATAAAGAGCCTGGCAGGGTTTCCTTCCAAAATGAAAGCTCGTTTATTTTCCTAGGTGTATAATTTGGTTGTAAATGTTTCCTTTGGGCCAAAACATCCTCGATTGGGTTTTTGCCTGGAACACATCACTACTTTGCTGGAGAAGAATGGACTCCGTGTGGTCCTGTCGTGTCTGTCCACCTGGGGCACGGAAGGGTTCCAGTTGGCCTGCCCGTGTTTCACGTCTGGCGGCAGTGGTCTGCTGGCAGAACTAGGGGTGGGAGGCAGGGGAGGCTGGCCCGGAATGGCTGCACCAGCTCTTCAGCCCTGTTCCATCTGTGAAATGGGCAGGCTCGCAGCTGATCTCCCTCCTGCCTGTTTTCAGTACCTTTCAGTGGTGGGGAGAACAGAAGATCATTAGGAACCCTGATTCCCATGAGATTTGGCTTTTTCCCCCCAGATCTTTGTGTCCTTATTTTATTTATCTTTTCAAAAATCATCCTAAAAAATTCTACCCAACAATGAGTAATATTTGGATAAAGGCAACAGGTTCTTTGCAGGGCTCCTGACCTGACCACATGTACGTGGGGCCTGAACTTGGCCCATGATGTTTAGCCAATCTTACCTAAACATAAACAGCTTTTTCTCCGTACAAGCAGCTTAAGAAGTTACAGCACTTTCTACCAGTATTTTCATGTTGATCAACTCTCTTACATCATATACTTTCACCTTGCTTTCCATTTGTCCCTTCATGTTAATTCAAAGCCAGTGCTCGGTTTTGCAGATAGAAATATATTTATTCCACTGGCTTCCCCCGCTCACCCCCAAATGGCAGGTCATGCAGAACAGGGAAACATCTGGGGATCAAGGGAACGGCCTCAAAAGTCATCATATGCCATCCCTTCAGGTTGTTTCAAACTGTCCCTCTAACACTGGGTTTCAGATGAAGGAGAGGAAAAGAAGTGAACTGAAAGGGGAAAACAAACTGAGCACATTTCACCCCGGGTACATGTGAAGAACACTGGTAGAAATTAGTATCATGAGGCCTGGCTCAAGAGGTAAAGTTCAATGGTCTTATTTATCATGAAATCGCTTGCTGGGAAATGGTGCAGAATGCTTTTGCTAAACTCAAGATTCTCCTGAGATTGATCTTGAAGCAGTATGTCAGGCAAGGTGTTGCATTAAAAAAATAGCTTCCTCTGGAGTGGAGACATCTCACTGGTAAGGCCCATCATCTTTTCAAAAGAATATCAAATTTTCCAGTGACACGGTTCTTCCAAGACAGTTCACACACCAGCAATGCAGTTCATACTCAGCTTTTTGTATAATCACCTGCTGCTGGACATCAGATCCCTTGTTGCTTCAAGTGGAGCAACAAGAAATGTTCATAAAGAAGAATCAAGTGAATAAATGCTAGAGAATAAGAATATCTGACAATTTGTGCACACAAAGAAATGTACTACTATGAATTGGGCAGCCACAACCTCAGTCTCCAAGTAACTTGCTGGCTCTAGCTCATTTCTTCCGCACTTTTGGACGCTGCCATCACCCACATAGCCCACCTGGAACTTGGAAAATCAGGTTTGCACAGCACTTGGAAACCACAATACTGACACACGATGAACAAGTCATAGAGGAAATTCTGACTTTCCTCTGTATCAGACCCACAAAGGCAAGCGATTTAGACCACTCCTGTTGCATGAATGTCACTTTTGCACTGTGGTTAGAGGATTTTGTTCTAGGACACACACATCATACTGGGATAAAAGAGAAACCAAGATCCTACTTCTTTTTGAAAACCATAATTCTTTCCTACTTCACTACCTTATGTCAATACATCTGAGCCTCAGGGGCTGTAAGTCACTTCCTGTCGTGGTCAGGTTTCATCTCCTTTATGAAGCTTTCAATACTTTTCACAGTTCCCAGGTGCAAACACGACTTGGCTGAAAGTCATTTTGAATTCAAAATATTGCCTACAGAGGCCTAGATGGTGGGTTTTGAGAAATAATTATCCCTCATGCTAAAGTCTCTCTTTTAAGTTGTGTACCTACCTACACACACACAGACACACACACACACCCCTCACTTTGCTGTCAGAAATGCTGTGGTTTCAGCCACGGCATCCGGTGAAGGTGTCCTGGGTCATTGGAACCCTCCTGACCTGTATAGGCTACAAGCTACTGATAACTTCATCAGATGGGCAGACATGAATCAGGGGTCAGGAGGGACACGCTGACACTTAAAGACACAACATTTCCTGATGCTGTGTTTTTGTTAAGTTGAAAAGTTTACTTCACAGAAGAACAAGAAATTGCAGACCCAGGCCCTCTTTCTGTCTCTAAATCTCTTCTTATTTTTTTTTGAGATGGAGATTCACATTTTTTTTGTCCAGGCTGGAGTGCAATGGTGCGATCTCGGCTCACTGTAACCTCTGCCTCCTGGGTTCAAGTGATTCTCCTGCCTCAGCCTCCCAAGTAGCTGGGACTACAAGCATGTGCCACCACACCTGGCTTTGTATTTTCAGTAGAGATGGGGTTTCACCATGTTGGCCAGACTGGTCTCTAACTCCTGATCTCAGGTGATCCACCCGCCTCAGCCTCCCAAAGTGCTGGGATTACAGGCATGAGCCACTGGGCCTGGCACTATTTTTTTTTTTTTAAATCTCTGTCTTGCTCCCTTCTTTCCCCTGGAAATGTTTAAAAAAAAAAAGAGAGAGAAGGAAATTAATTACAATGCAGGAGTTATCAAGTGACTCTAAATTGCTTTATTAAAAACCAAGTTCAGTCAGGTGGTTTTACATTGAAAAGAAAAAAGAAAAGGTATGAATGGAGAATCCCAAATCAGTTATTTTCTTCTTATAAGGCCAGGGCATTGGGGGATTGGACAAGGTCTTAGAACTTGGGAATTTAATCATGGCTCTGCCATCGTCCATTTCAGGGAAGTAGGTAAACTTTCTGGGTCTCAGGTTTCTCATCTATAAAATGAAAAAACAGTATCTGCTCTGCCTCCTTAAATGTGGTGAAGGCATTTTGGAAAGCACAACACTTCCTGACCTTCCAGACTTTCTTGGGCACTTGCCATATGCAAGTAGCTACACTGCACGCCATGGGTGTAACAGGAGTAAGCTACGATTGCTGGTCACATGGCCCTTCCTCTGTCCTGGCAGGCAGTGTGGAGAGTAGGGATGCTTTGTACCCACAGATAGGCATGGAGCAGGAAGAATGCAATATTCACTCAGTGGATGAACCATGCTGTGAGGGTCCAGAAGTCAGCCCATTTCTACCTCGACAGTTCACAGAAAAGCTTTTTTTTTGAGACGGAGTCTCGCTGTGTTGCCCAGGCTAAAGTGCAGTGGCACGATCTTGGCTCACTGCAACCCCCGCCTCGTGGGTTCAAGTGATTCTCCTGCCTCAGCCTCCCGAGTAGCTGGGATTACAGGTGTGTGCCACCACGCCCGGCTAATTTTTTTGTGTGTATTTTCAGTAGAGACGGGATTTCACCATGTTGGCCAGCTGGTCTGGAACGCCTGACTTCAAGTGATCTGCCCACCTCAGTCTCCCAAAGTGCTGGGATTACAGGCGTGAGCCTCAGTGCCCAGCCCACAGAAAAGCTTTTGTGGCCTGTCCAGAATTTTTGCAACTGGAAAGAGGGCAAAGAACATCGGAGTGGGTGGGTACAAGGAATAGTGAGAGTCTAATTTGGCTGAAAATGCAGCCTGTAAATTGAGGGGCAGGAAAGGTGGGTCAGTTCCAGATATGGAGTTCCTCAGTATCTGTTTTGAGGCATGGAAAGGGGAATGATTGGAAGTTTTTGAGCAGAGGACAGCAACAGTTTAGAAGATGAAACTAAGTATTATTTTGAATTGACATGAAAGGAGAGAAACGAGAAATGAAATAAAATGAAGGAATTAAGGAAATCTGGAAAAGTAAGGACCCATGTAACTACACTAGAGTGTGCAGGGGAACTATCACTATTGGGACACACAGGAATGGGCAGGTACATGTGGAGGGGAGTATGGCAGGCAGCTTCTGAAATGGCCCTCAATGACCCTGTCTCCTGGAATACACAGCCTTGTGCAATCCCCTTTGAGTGTGGGATGGAGCAAATGACTTGCTTCTGACAAATAGGGTATGGCAAACATGATGGAATATCACTGAGATTAGGCGACAAAAACTGTGGATTTTGTCTTGCTCATACTCTTTTTCTGGCTTTATTCACTTAGCTGCTTTGATAAATTCTGCTGCCATCCTGGGAGCTGCACCACGGAGGGGCCCACATGGCAAGGAACTGAGGGCTACCTTTACTGTAGCCTGTGAGAGACCATGGGCCAAGGGATCCAGGTAAGCTGTGTCTGAATTGCTGACCCACGGAAGTTCTGAAATAATAAACGTGTGTTCTTTTGAGCAGCTACGGGGTAGCATAAGTATGGGGTAATTTGTTATACAGCAATAGATAACTAATACAAGAAGGAAGATATTTAACCAACACGGGGTGGCAGGGAATAAGTGCTTTTTGGTATTAAAATGCCAGACTCATGGTCCAAAGTTGTGCATGTTCTTTCTTCTAGACTTTTTTGACTTTAGGAACATTTTATAAAAAGAAACCTCTCCACCACTCCTTTCTTTGATTGTTTCCTAGGGTTGATTAAAGAAACATGACCTGATGTTCAATTCCAAAAGACTCAGGGGGGCCTTCCAATAGAAAACTGGCAGGAAATTAATGCCATATACACCAGGCAAGGCAGATGTTTCTGAATATGACATTTAGGTGAAACATACCTTTCCCTTTTACACATTTTACTCACTTTTGACTTTTGCATAGGTAGTTTGCTTCTAGGGGAATGAAAAGGGGGACATGTCTTCTCAATAGAAAATGGGGTCAAAACCTGGCCAAGGATTTTTGAGAAACCACATTATCTCTTTTTCTGTGTTTAAATTATGGAAGTATATAGTAAAGGTAATACCATGCCTGTGAACTGGCATAAGACTTCATGCTAAATAAATATCTTTAATATGTTTTTATATGTAATGTGTTTGCTTATCATTAAATTCTTTTCACTAGTCATCTTGCTGTGTGAAAACAAATCACAAAGCTGCCTTACCAAATAATTTGTAGGACTTTAGGACATGTAATGTCTGAATAAGTGACCACTATATATTTACATTAGCTTATGCTTGTTTTTTTTTGCATAGGACATCTTCTACAGTAGTGGTAATCCTCCATATTTCAGCTGACACCTCTATGTGAGCTGTGGTCATCTTAGTGTCGAGAGAGTCCCCTCTGCCCACATGAAAACCAGTCAGAGACGAACTGTTTTGAATCAAGTCTCCTGCTCTTGTAGACTTTTAGTTTGACCTTGGAATGTGCAAGCAGACCTCTGCATTTAATCCAAGATTGAGGCAAGTTTTCTCTCCGCCTAGGTTTATCTTGTCTGTCTGTGAACAAAAGAGAGGATAGCAAAGTACCTTGTTTGGATTTGTCTATAAATGTGACCTTCCTAAACTGGCTAACAGGGCTCTCTTTCTGACCTGCAGATGAATCACCAATGCCTACATTGGAGATGTGGTAACAGACAAACACTCCCTTCTGCAAATACCATGAGCATTGAGGTCTATCCTCATTCCACTAAGCAAACATATTATCTGGAAAATTGAGAAACGATTCCATCTTCCCTTCAAATATCTAACTATTTCAGGAAAACTGTGCCTGCTATTCTAACTGCAGAAATACTCTGAACCTCTAAATCTTGTCATTCCATATCAAATGGGTTGTAACAATTCCTACTGAAACTATGTTTTGCTGATTAGTTAATGGATAGACATAGTGCAAACAGATGCTTAACGGTGATGGATATAGCTTAAAATTCTGGGCATGCTTAATTTCTTCCCTAGGTTTTGGCATTAGTGAAGGGCTAATTTTTTTTTATTCATAGCTTATATTTGAAAAAGTGAGGGGATGCATGGCAGTCAATGGCATTCAGATGGTCGTTTTACTACTTTTATAATAAGAGAGACCTAGAGGTCATGCAGGAATAAGACAAACAGCTAAGAGGACAGCCCTAAGTGTGGAACACTGCGGAATCTTAAAAGCATAAGCCATATTGAGTAATGAGGCAGAGAGGGCTAGCTTTCTACCAAAAATACGTGTTTTGTGCCAAGCTGGAGGCAACCCTTATCAGGGAATACATTTCCAAGTCATCCTGCATCAAAGGATGATCTATGTGAGCAGAAGTGATGTGTGTCACTTCTGAGCTGGGATTGTTAAGAAGACATCAGGGCCTCCATCATCCTGGGTCCCTGAATGACTGCATGGAACTGACCACTAAGAAAGCTGAGGGTGAAAGATGTTAAATGTTGTGCCCATGGTCACAGCCAGTTAGTGACTCAAAATTATGTCTTCTGACTTCCAAGGCAAGAGTTCTTTTTGGTAATAGACAAGGAACTTCTTCCCCAAGCCACGCAGTCACAGTGATTAAAAGCATGGACTCTGGTGTCCAGACAGCCAAAGTTCAAATCTTGCCTCTACCTCTGCTATCTGTGTGACTTGGGCAAGGTACTTAAACTTATTGTGTAAAATGAGGATAATAATAATGCCTACCTCAAGGTGTTGTTTTGAGGGTTAAATAAGTCAATATTAATCAAATGCTTAAAAAAGTATCTGGCCCATAGTAGGGACTATTTAAGTATATGACAAAAACAAGTAGATAAAATCAGGTGAAATATGTATAACTACCAGCTCCCACCACTTCACACATGAACAGTAAGGGACCTGATGTCTTAAGCTATGGCTGCCAACCTCACCTATCAAGGCTCAAGTAATTCCTACCCCTCATGTGATGCTTTTATACCAACCTAAATAAGCATAGAAACAACAGCCTAGAAGCCACCATGCCAATGAGCAAAGAGTCTCACCTCCATTCAAGAGAAGCGCAGGACCATTCCCATCATGGCTTCCCCAGCGCCATCAAGAGACCAGGCTCTCCATTCTACACATCTCTGAACAATTAATTGGACTCAGCCTGTCCTCCTTCACCTTCCCAAACCTTTTACTGAACCTTCTCGGGCTTTTCCTCCATGATAATCAATCTCTCATTTTCCACTTCTCTGAACATCCCCTCAACCTTCTCCTGGATCTTCCTGGTCCCATGGCTAACTCCTGACTTTTTCTTCCCCTTCCTCCTGAAAAATAAAAACAAAAACCGAACAAACAAATCCTTCTCCTTTCAAGATGCTGGATGTTCCAGCTGCTCTGTGGAGTTTCTGGTCATTCTCCGTTCATCTAAACGCCCAGCTTCTGGCTTAGTCTTCTTTACCATTGATCTCCTCTTGTCCTTTTTGGTGACTTCAACATCCACCTAGATGACCTCCCCAGTTCTTGGACCTCCTCACCTCCCATACCCTTTCCCTCTACTGCATCTCAACCACCCTCTTCCCTAGACCTTTTGTCAGTAGACCTTCTACATAAAGACACTTCCCATTCTTTTAACTCATTTTTCCAGTTTTAAAACTCATTGAGATCGCCAAGCCACTGCCATTTTCTCACCTCCCTTCAGCCTTCCCTTGATTTTACTTTCCTTCTTCAACAAATGTTCTTTTATTTTAATCATTTCCTTGCAACGGCCCTCAACTCTGCTTGCCCCCTTCTCTTCTCCTTATATATTTGACTGGCAACACCTCCATTTTGGTTGAACTCAGTGATCCAACTTCTGTAGGTTAGTAGCCAAGGAGGTGGGTGATGGGAACAATAAAAGCATCCAACTTGACAAACTTGCTTTATTTTAGATTCATGTCCTCAAACCCTCAAATGAATACTAAGCACTGTTCCAAAATCCAGCTGCCCTTCCTTCACAATCTTACTTGCTCCAGTATCCAAGATGACCATTTTATATCTTCTCTCCTCAAACGTCCTACTTGTGCTCCTGCCCTCACTTCATATTTCACTGATGGAACAGGAGTCATGCGATGGTAACTCTTTTATTACCATCACTCTATCTATACTCCTGTCTGCATAGCTCATTTTCTTCCTCTTCTCAATTGCTACACAGAACAAGCTTTCCTGCTTCTGTGAAAGGCCAATGCTCACACATAGCCTCTTGCCTTCTTGAAGAATTCACTCCTCATTTCTCCTCTCTCAGTTTTGCATCATCAGTCTCTCCCTTTCTATTGGGTTGTTCTCATCAGCATCACAGATGCCCTGGTACCTCTGGATCTTACATGAACCAAAAACTCTTTTTTGACCACATGTTCATATATCTCCCCTTTTTATAGTAAAACTTTTGCAAGACTTATTTGTATATTCTGTGTGCATTTCCTCACCTTCCATTTGTTCCTTTACCCAATAGACACTGGAGTCTGTTCCCATGATGTCTCTGCAACTGCAGAGCAGTTGGTGACCTCATTCAGGTCACCAGTCATGGCTGCGTTGCCCAGTTGAATGGGCACTTCTCTGGCCTCATCTTTTTTGTTCTCACAGCAGCATTCGATAGAAGTCCTCTCTCCTTAAGGCATTCTTCTCCCCTGGCTTCTGTGACACACCTGTTGGTTCTCCTTTTACCACTTTCATCATGACACCTCACTCTCAGCTCCCTGTCCACTTGACAACCTCCCTGCTATTATCTTCACTTACATGTCCCAGAGGCATCTCATATTCCACATGTCCCATATAAATCCACTGACATGAACTCTACCCTTGTAAAACTGGAAGCTGTCTTTGACTCTTCACTTCTTAACTCTGAAATGCAATCCAACAGCATATCCTGTTGGCTCTGTCTCAGAACTGTGTCTTGCATCCATCCACTCCTCTCTACCCTGGTCCATGTCCCATCACCTCTTACCTGGATTATTGTGAAATTTTCTAACATATCTATGTTCTTCCCTCTCATTCTCCACTGATCAGATGGAGCCATCATTTAGAAGCTCTTCAATGGCTCCTTCCTCAGCAATCCTAGAAAAGCCGTATTCTTTATCATGACCTGCAAAATCCTTGCTTTTTCCTGCAAGTTCATGTGCCACTTTCTTCCTTACACACTGTTCTCCAGTCTCTTTTCCATCCCTTAGTCATGCCAAAGTCCTTCCTACCTCAAGGCTTTGGTGTTTGTGATTCCGTCTGCCTGACTGGCTCTCCCAAGTTCTTTGCAGAGCTGGTCCCTCTATCCCCCAGCTCAGGACTCAAGTGTTACTTTTCCATCAAGTCCTTCCTTGACCACCCTCTTTTAGTAGGAACTCCCAGTTATTCCCTATCTTTTGCTCCCTGTTTATGTCCTTTTAAGCACCTATCACCATCTATAATAATTTCTTTATTCTGAATCAATTATTGTCAGTTTTCTTTCTAGAACATAAGCTTGTTCTCTATTGAATCTCCAGTGCCTAGCACAATATCTGCTCATCACAGCCACATGATATGAAAGTGCTGAATGAATGAATGGAATTGTAGAATGCTATGTGGCTGGGCAGTGCTCAATGCTTATATGTACATTATTTCATTTGCCTGACTGCAGTTTGGTTGTATATTAAATAAAAGAGACAATTCATGTCCATTTAATTACTTTTCTGCTCCTGTAACAACCTAACAGCAACCACCATGTAGCAGGATCCCAACACTTTAGATGTAAGTTTACTCTAATTCTCTTCAGCTAAGCGGGGCTATAAAAACTTTTACAGATGTTCAGAAATGGGGGGTTGTGTGGCTTCATGAAAGATGACTTGCTTTGGATTCTGGTACTGGCTGTAGGATAAATGAATGGTATGGTCTTAGCCAAATCTTTTAATTTCTCCAGGTTTTAGATTCTTTGTCAATGAAATGAGACATTGGGGCTTGGCTTTCTTGCCAACAACAACATTGTAGAATTTGGTGAGTGTCTGCAACCTGCCTTCTAAACAGAGTGCCTCACCATGGAGTGCAGGCGGGTTGGAGCACAGATGAAGCCTCAGTCCAACCTGGGCATTCCTGCAGCCACGTGCAGTGACCCTTGTGTATGTGAGTGCCTGTCATGTGCCCACGTATCCTGGTGGCACAAAAGGTACTTCATGTAGATTGTCAGGACCAAGACACAGAACGTTCTCGGGGCACGCCACAATAATTCCCCCACTAGCATTCACCTTAAGATGAAAGAAGTAAGTAAAACCCTTCTCAGATCTCAGGGAGGACCCTGCAGATGGATCCCTGAAAACTTAAGGCCAAGGCCATTCATGTCCATTATTGGGTTAGTCCAGACCTTAGCATTAATCCTGGCCTTGGCGAATAAGAAGTGAAAGAACCACTGTGGGGCATGAGAGAACCACACCAGACAGAGTTTCAGGGCAATGAGTTCCTGGGGAGAACTTGGAACAGAACTTTGAATACCTAGTCTGCCATAGATTTTTTCCTAAGAACCTGCCTTTCATTATTTCTATTTAATACCTGCTGTTCAATGTTTAGATTCACTCTCTTTGTGATCCCAATGCCTCTTCAAATGTTTCCAGTTTTTTTCTACTTGATGTGGATTCCCCAGATTTATCTCATTTCATGATGGCTTCAGAATTGCATGTTGTGCCACCATCACACTTCACACTCTCAGTAAGGAGCTCTCAGTTGTCTCACCTGGTTCGTGTCTTCCTGAATGTACCAGCGAGGGGAGCAGACAGGGAAGGATGCACTGAATTGTTAGCCTTTTTCCAGCAAAGTATGGAGAGCTGAACCTTTTCAGGAGTAATGGGTTAAACAGAAGTGGATGACTTGGCTACTCTTTAGAATGTCATATCCCCCATGGGCTGATCAACTGCTATCATGAGTGAACCTGAAAGGATTATTCTGGATTGGTCAGTTTTCAGGAGGCTGGTCATTTTGATTGTAGATGTGACTTTCTCCACCACCTGGGTCAGACTCCATGTGAAGCCAAAAACATCCTGTATGTTATAAATAATTTTACTTTTTTATTTCTTGGAAAGTTAATAACATTCTTCATTTTCTGATAGGCATAAAAACAACTTTGCTGTTTTCTAGTTGAGTTCTAGTATCTGGAAATGCTAATAAATCTGTGAGATTTTCACACTGGAATTATGTGGAGTGATGTCCATGTGGGTATTGGGGAACTATGTATAATTTATCCAGGAGTTTAATTTGGCCCCAACCCTTAAAAAAATGTTTACTCCACTGAAGCGCAGCTCCAAATAAGTTAATGAGTAATGGGCTATGAATTTTGCCATTTTGCCTGATTTTAGTGAGATGGCCCTCTGGTTTGAAGTAGATTGCCTCTCATTAATGACCTTCTTAAGAACTTTCAGAGCCTAGGGAGAGGGCTAGGGCATAAAAATATAATTCAAATTAGTCCCCAAAAGTCACAATGTCCAGTAGAAGGCTCTCAGGCCCATGGCTGGACCTCTGGGAACGTCTGGGCAATGTAACCACAGTGATGTTTATTAAATGGAATGTCCACCTCACAGTGCTCTCAAAGTATTCTTTTTTTTTTAAATTTTAAGTTATTGCTCCTCTTTATTGTAAACGATGTCCTATAAAGAAGATATATTTCTACAATTGAGCTTTGAAGGAGGACCATGGAGCCAGTTCCTTTTAAAGGGAATGAAGTCAAGCAGTAAATTTGCTGGTCACTCTTTTCATATGGACCGCATCTCAGCCAGCAGTTGGTCTTTGATGTTGTAACAATGGCACTGGGACCTGAGGCAGAGGAGCACCCCCATAATACTGAAACTAGCCTGCATTCATTCCAATTTGGAGAACAATCTGTGGGATAGCACACACATCAGGGAGCCCAGAGAGTGAACTCCAGGGCTGTGGGTAATCTTTCCCAGTGAAAACCAGCCATCTCTTCTACACCATGTACCCTGCCTGCTGCATTCTTTACTCTTTTATTAAAATTGAAATATGATATTCCTACAGAAATATACACATATGTAACTCTATAACTCAATGAGATTTCACAAACTGAAGACACCTAGGCAACCAATGCCTATATCAAGAGGCAAAACATTACCAGCACCTTAGCTGCCCTCCTTGGACTCCCTTTTCATCACTTCCTTGACAAAGGTAACTCTCTTCCAACAGCACAGGTTCCTTTTTCCTGGTTTTGAACTTTACCTAAACAGAATTATCCAGCATGTACTTTACTGTTCCTGGTTTCCTTTACTCAACATTACATTTGTGAAACTGTGCATGTTGCATATAGTTGTCATTTGTTCATTCCCACTGTGTACACTTAACTACCTTATTATCCATTCTGTTGATGGCATTGGGGTTGTTTCCAGGTTGGGGCCATTTTAAACAGTGCTGCTATGAACATTCATTTTTAGGTCTTTGAGTGCATTAGTGAATAGATTTCTGTTGGGCACATACTCAGGTGGAATTGCTGGGCCAAGGGCATGTTGATATGTTGGCTGTGTCCCCATTCAAATCTCAATTGAATTGTATTTCCCAGAATTCTCATGTGTCGTGGGAGGCACCTCATGTGTGCTGCAGGGGTAGGGTCCTCATGAAGAACCTCTTCTAGGGCAGTGCAGAGGGGAAATGTGGGACCGGAGCCCCCACACAGAGTCCCTACTTGGGCACTGCCTAGTGGAGCTGTGAGAAGAGGGCCACTGTCCTCCAGATCCCAGAATGGTAGATCTACCAACAGCTTGCACCATGTGCCTGGAAAAGCCACAGACACTCAATGCCAGCCCCTGAAAGCAGCTGGAGGGAGGCTGTACCCTGCAAAGCCCCGGGGGCAGAGCTGCCCAAGACCATGGGAACCCACCTCTTGTAACAGTGTCACCTCGATGTGAGACCTGGAGTCACAGAAGATCATTTTGGAGCTTTAAAATTTAACTGCCCTGCTAGATTTCAGACTTGCCTGGGCCCTGTAATCCCTCTGTTTTGGCCAGTTTCTCCCATTTGGAATGACTGTATTTACCCAATACCTGTACCCCCATTGTATCTAGGAAGTAACTAGCTTGCTTTTGATTTTACAGGCTTATAGGCAGAAAGGACTTGCCTTGTCTCAGATGAGACTTTGGACTGTGGACTTTTGGGTTAATTCTGAAATAAATTAAGGCTTTGGGGGACTGTTGGGAAGGCATGATTGGTTTTGAAATGTTAGGACATGAAATTTGGAGGGGCCAGGGGTGGAATGATATGGCTTGGTTGTGTCCCCAATCAAATCTCAACCAAATTGTTTCTCCCAGAATTCCCATGTGTTGTGGGAAGGACCCAGGGGGAGGCAATTGAATCATGGGTGCCAATCTTTCCCGTGCTAACTCAATGAATATCCCAGCATTAGTTGGAAAGGTGAGACATTTGTTAACATAATTGTCTTCTACTGTATTACTCCTAAGAATTGTAACTCTGAGCAGGTCCTTGTTAGAAGTATGGCCAAGACGGGCACATTGGCTCACACCTGTAATCCCAGCACTTTGGGAGGCCAAGGTGGGTGGATCACAAGGTTAAGAGATCGAGACCATCCTGGCCAACATGGTGAAACCCTGTCTCTACTAAAACTATACAAATTAGCCGTGCATGGTGGTGGGTGCCTGTAATCCCAGCTACTCAGGAGGCTGAGGCAGTAGATTTGCTTGAACCCAGGAGGTGGAGGTTGCAGTGAGCCAAGATTGTGCCACTGTAGTCCAGCCTGGGTGACACAATGAGACTGCATCTCAAAAAAAAAAAAAAAAAAAAAAAAAAAAAAGAAGTACAATATGCACAGAGCCTTGGAACTCCTGTTCCCAGGCATGTTCTGTTTCTCTTGTTGCATCTGGGGAAGGAAGGTAGGAAACCGTGCCCTTTCATCACGGAAAGTGGTTGCAGGCTTAAATCATCCAAGCCCCGTGAGTGATGAATAACGTATTTGCAGGCACAATTCCTACCATGTAGCACACAATTTGTAAGCAGTGAAAGGACAACCATTCTGAAAAAAGATGGAAAGTGATGGGTGTGTTTCTTGACTCAGAAACAACCCTTGGTGGGGGCTGAATCATGTGCTGCCAGAGCAACCCACAGGATGACATGTGAGAGCTTTCTCCAGCTCTAACTTCTCAGCAGCAGGGCCCTCTGGGACTCACCCTTTCTCTTGGCCTGACTCTGGCCACAGAGCCAGGCTGAGCAGCTTCTCAACACAGCCCTGGTGATGTTAACTATTCTTATCCCATTTTACTGAATGGGACACAGAGATGTAGAGAAGTGTAAGGATTTTGCTTAGGGGCAGAGACTTAACTGAGGATCAGAACTGGAATCAAAACAACTCCAAAGCCCATGACCACTTTTCGGCTAGTCTGTTGGATCTTGTGACTTGTTTTGGCTGATGAAATGGTTAACAGATATGACTGAGGTGTAATCCCATCACCATGAGAGAAATGTGTGGCAGGTAACCTGCTGGTCACAAAAGAATGGGAGATCCATAGCATAAACCTAGACCCAATCCATAGCTTAAAGCCATGCCCTGCCTAGATCTACTGAACCTCAGCTGACCCACGGACCCATAAGTGTGAGAGTACATGCTTATAATTGCAGACTGTTGAGATTTGGAGTAGTTGTCCTACAGCTTTATTAGGCAATAGCTGGATAACACAGGACCTGTATTAAGTGCTTTCTGGGACCTGCAACTTGCAAGAAAAACATGCATGTAGACCAGTGTTTCTCAAACCATGACCTGCATATGATTAATCTGGAGACCTTGTCAAAATACAGATTCTGTAGGAAAACATATTTGCAAACTATCAGATGCAAATATTTTTTGCATCTGATAAAGGGCTAACATACAGAATCCACAAGGAACTCAAACAACTCAGCGAGAAAAAACCAAATGACCTCGTTAAAAAGTGGACAAAGGACATGAACAGGCATTTTTCAAAAGAAGATATACAAGAGGACAACAAACATATGAAAAAAGGTTTACATAACTAATTATCAGAGAAATAAAAATTAAAACCACAATGAGATACCATTTTACACAAGTCAGAATGGCTATTGTTAAAAAGTCTAAAAGCAACTTTTGTTGGTGAGGACGTGGCTAAAAGGGCACACTTATACACTGTTGATGGGAATGTAAATAAGCATAACCTTTACAGAAAACAGTATGGAGATTTCTCAAAGTACCAAAAATAGAACTACCATTCAATCCAGCAATCCAACTCCTGAGTATATACCCAAAGGGAAAGAAATCAATACATCAAAAAGATACCTGCGCTCATCTGTTTATCACAGCACTATCCACAACAGCAAAGACATGGAATCAATCTAAGTGTCCATCACTGGAAGACTGGGTAAAGAAATATACCATGGAATACTACTCAGACATAAAAAGGAATGAAGTCATGTCTCTCCCAGCAACATGGCTGGTACCAGAGGCCATTATGCTCAGCGAAATAACTCAGAAACAGAAAGTCGAATACCACATGTTCTCTCTTATAAGCGGGGGCTAAACAATGCGCATACATGGACATACAAAGAGTAATCAGACATTGGGGACTCTAAAAGGTGGGAGGTGGAGGGGATGAGGGCTGAAAAATTACTCATTGGGTACAATGTTCACTACTCAGGTGATGAGTACACTAAAAGCCCAGACTTCACTACTACACAATATATGCACCTAAGAAACCTCTACCTGTATCCCCCAAATATATATAAATAAACATTTTTAAAATGCAGATTCTGATTCAGTAGTTCTGGGCATGGCTTAAGACTCCTATTTTATAACAAGCTTTCAGGAGATGCTAATGCTGGTGGTCTGTAGATCGCATTCTGGGTGCAAGGGCTGAGAAGCCATTCTGAGCTTCTTGTCTATCTCTGGGCCATGAATGCACCTAGTGAACATTTGGGCAATGGATGGCTTACCTTTTGTGTAAGAGAAGGACAATATTTTCCCTCATAATGAGAATCCTATGTGAGTCACTAACAATCTGTACTTTCCTACGTCCCATGTGCCCAGAAGGTCAGAAATTCCTCAACTCATTTCTTGGGCTAAGAATTAGGAACATCTAATGGGATCTCCTTTTTTTTTTTTTTTGAGATGGAGTTTCGCTCTTGTTGCCCAGGCAGGAATGCAATAGCGCAATCTTGGCTCACTGCAACCTCTAGCTCCCTGGTTCAAGCAATTCTCCTGCCTGAGCCTCCCGAGTAGCTGGGATTACAGGAATGCACCACTACGCCTGGCTAATTTTGTATTTTCAGTAGAGACGGGGTTTCTCCATGTTGGTCAGGCTGGTCTTGAACTCCTGACCTCAGGTGATCCACCCGCCTTGGCCTCCCAAAGTGCTGGGATTACAGGCATGAGCCACCACGCCCGACAAGATCTCCATTTTTATTTTTGTTCTTTCTACTCCCTGAAATTTGAAGATTCTCAGCAATAAACCTGGCTTCCAATTCATTTTGAGCTGAATTCTAATTCATTTTGAGCTCAAAATCCATACCAGGTTTCTATGTCACAATGTAACTGAGGCCCGAGGCAGGAGATACGAAATCCATTTCTAGTTTTCTTAATTTCCACTCATGGGGACAAGGAACGGGGCAAGAGAATCAAGGAATATTGGACAGCAGGACACGGGAGAAGTAGAGTTTCCTTCTGGGACACTTTTCTAGCCTGTTTTTTTTTTCTTTTTTTGGGTCCAGCATCTAATTTTCTTTTCACAACCCCCACCAGGATGGTCACTACAATCAATGTCACCACCACCACTTGGAGAATCGAGATCCATGACACTACTTTGGGCATTCTGAAAAGAAAGGAGAATTCTTTCTAAGGAGACAGTATCTTCTCTCCTTCTTTCAGTATTTCATAATATACTGTAGTTCACACACTTATATTTTAACTATAGAAAAACATCATCCTGGGATTCAACCTTCAAATTCTGTGAAGTTTTCCAAGGGAGTACCTGGATTGTTGTAGATCCTAAACACTTTGTGTGAGTGCACCAAAAAGATTTCCAGAATATCTTAATAAGCTAAACATACAACTGCTATATGATCCAACCATTCTGCCCCAAAGTATTCACCCAAGAGAAATGAAAGCAAATGTTCACACAAAGGCTTATACCCAAATGTTCACAGCATCTTTAATAGTTGCCAAATAGGAAATAACCTAAATGGGTCAATGGGTAAGCATATGGTGGTATATCCACACTATAGAATATTAATTAGTAATAAAAAGGGACAAATTCTGCATGCACAGAACAACATGAATGAATCTCAAAATTATTATGGTGAGCAAAGAAGCCATATCATGCAATGCTATGCATTCTGTATTCCACTTATATAAAAGTCTAAGAAATCCAACACTAATCTACAGTGAGAGAAGGCAGATCAGTGGTTTCCCAGAGATTGCTGAAGCTCACAGAGGAGCACAAGGAAACTTTTCAGATGGTAGATTTATTCATCATCTTGACTATGGTGATGGTTTTACAGGTGTCAGTATTGTCAAATTTTTCATTTAAATATGTACAGTTTATTAGTTGTCAATTGCACTTCGACAAAGCTGTATTTAAAAAAATAATAACAAAATGACTGCCACTCTTCTCCTCCTGTCCTCACTGCCATCTCCCAGGGTTACCTGTGAGGCAAGGCATGTCTGTTATTTGTTTCTTTGTCCTCGGTGAAAATAGTCTATCTGGATGCTTGTGGGAGGAAGTTAACACTGGGGCAGGCTATGACCATTTCCAGCTTCTCTGCATTCTTCATACAGATTTTGGACATACTTTGTTATTTTTGAAAATAGATAAGTGGTGTCCAGAAGACATCAATGGCCTATCGCATTCAAAGTCTACCTGACCTTTTCCAGGTCACTGTTCTTGAATATCTGGTGATTGGGGTACTCAAAACTGCAAATCAGGCAGCTCAGAGACCCAAACTTGAAGACAGAACTCTTCTATTCCATGAACCTCGCAGTACTATCTCTTCCATGGAGAATGAGGGTGTTGCTGTCTAATGGATGTGTGTCAGCCATAGAGAGTGCTCTGTGCAAGATGATTGGGTTTACTAAAATGTGCATGAGTCAGGCCAACAGGAAGAAGGGGTAGTTAACCTACTGTTTTTACTTCTACTCGGTTTACAAAAATAACTTTCCAGGGACACATGCTGGTCTGTGCTTAGGGAGTTGATGCCTCACAGGGAGTAGATGACAATCCCACACGCTTCTGAGGCCTCCCCATTGTTACTCATCCTACCACCTAAGATAGTAAAGGACCATGGGATCAGCATCTCAGGAGAAAAAGGACCCATTAGATCTCTAAACACCAGGAATTTGTAGGCTTTGCCTAGGCGTGACCTTTGCAGCCCATCTCTGTAATTTTGGAATTTCCCTCTTCCTGACTGCTCCAGGAGGGCGTGGGGTAGCCTGGTTCTTTTGCTGCCTGCAGCACATCTCTCTGAGGCTAACAGACTTCCTCCCTGTTAATGACAACAACAAGCAGGTGCCTCATGGAAACTCTGCTCTGTTACCTTTCTGGAGACTTCCTGTATTGTTGCTACCTAGAGGAGTATCCATTATCACCATGACTACCATTTGGGTGTGGTTCACTTAGTGTGGGTTTTCCTAGAAGCAGACCCTGAGACAAAGAACGAGTAATTTATTTGAGAGATGACCCCAGAAATCTCTTGTAGGGGAAGAGGGAGGAAGACAGGGAAGAGAAAGAGCCAGAAGGGTACATAATCAAGTCAGGGACCACAGTGGGCAAGTGAGTGCTTAGTCCCAAGAGAAACACTGGGCATAATAAGCATATTGGTTTTGTCAGCCCTGGACTTGATCTAACCTCTTGACTGATAAGCCACAGAAGGAAATAAATTAGGTTTTATGTATTTATGTTCACAGTTTCTTATAATTCTTATAAAAAGGAATTGTATAAGGTTTAAATAAAATGCAAAGTGAGGTTTTTTTTTCTTTTCTTTTTCTTTTTTTTCTACAACACATCCCCTTGCTGTTTGTTTGAACTCACTACATATAATCTGGGAACTAAACCGACACCCCCATCCCATCTCTAAATTATCTCCAGTCTTTGGGGGATGAGTAGAGACAGAGGGACACTCTTAGCTGTCATTGAGGACCTAAGGGGCTTCATTGTCATCCTTTTCCTTACAAATCATAAAATTTGTAAAGGGTAAAATTTGTAAACCCTAAGCCAAGGGTTGCAAAAGAAAGATGCTCTCAGAAGATGAGAGAGAAATAATAGAACCACAGAAAGCACTAAAATGTTTTACAATAAGACTAATGAAGACAAGTTAAAGAAACTGAGATAATGGAATTTGGAGATGACAAAGGAACTATTACATAATAATCTTCAAGTTCTACAGGAGAAGTTTCTTGAAAAGACAGCAGCCACCTGTTCATGAACACTGGGAAGAAAAAAAAATGAACAAAGTGAACATGGTGAACATGAAATTAACATGTAGCATAAAGGATTTAATGGGCATATCAGAGGAAAAATGTTCTGATATTAAGAGATGTTAAAAAACACTTGTATGACATATGGAAAATGTTATTGAGATTATTTGCTTTGGAGGCATTAAAACCAAAACAGATTCTTCTTGACGAAATGAATAGACATCTGAGGATGCCCCCAAACCTCAAAGATTAATGCCTTTTAAACTATGAGTAAAAGTGAATAAATGAAGGAACAGCACAAATGATAGAACTTTATTTTGGTTTATATAAAGGAAAATAAAATTAAGAAATAGAATTATAGTGCTTCAGCTCAAGGTGGCTGACCAAGGTGGCGTTTACCTCTTTTCTATTTATTAATTCTGTTGAGGTGGTAGAAGAAATATGAGTCAATCCACAACAGAATTGGAAAGCTGAAAGAAGGGCCAACAGAAGAGAGAGAGGGATTTCTGGTAGATATGAAACAAGTGGCAACCAATTGAAAGTGAAGCACTACAGAGCTGAGAAAAAGGAAAGTG
Organism: Pongo abelii; assembly: GCF_028885655.2. Classification (NCBI taxonomy): domain Eukaryota; kingdom Metazoa; phylum Chordata; class Mammalia; order Primates; family Hominidae; genus Pongo; species Pongo abelii. Next base: position 7,809,942 of record NC_072006.2, on the reverse strand, counting down.
AGATCTCTAAAAAGTCAGTTTCCCTAGAAGAATTGCCACAATAATATCAAGAACAGAGACTATGTCAGCCTTACTACTAGAAATTTACTCACAAGAAATGAAAATGTAGGTCCACAGAAAGGCTTGTGTAAGAATACTAACATGGTCTTACTCATAATATGCAAAGCAATGGAAACAAATCAAATGTCCATTGATGGGGATATGCAAATTGTGATAGAGTTACACAGTGGACTATCATTTAGCAATAAAAGAGAGAAATCTACTGATACACACAAAATAAATGAATCTCAAAAACTTAGTTTAATGAGAGAAGCCAGGCAAACAGAAAAATGCAAAAAGTACATTTCCATTTATGTGAATATCTGGAACAGGCAAAACTAATCTATGGTAATGGAAGCCAGAAATTGGTTGCCTCTGGAAGGAGTAAATTGCCTACAATTGTGCACTGGAAGACTTTCTGGGGTGATGGGGAATGTTCTATATCCTAATTTTGGTGGTAACTATATAGGCATATACAACTGTCAAAAATGAAATTGAACCCTTAAGATTCATCCATTTTATTGTATGTAATTTATATATAGTTTTAAAAAAACTTTAAAAAATGCAGAGAGAGAGAGAGGGAGAAGAGAAGAAAGATAAGGAAAAAGCAAGGAAAGGAAGATAAAAAAGGAAGAAAAAGGAAAGAAAGGGAAGGAAAAAGAAGGGGAGAAAAGAGGCTATAGAAGTTAGGAGAAAAGGCTGAAGGCAGGAAGTGGTAGAGTTATTTCATTCAGTCCTGGGTTTCAGAGTGGTTGAGTTTGACATTTGCATCTGATATTTACTATGAGCATTCAGTTATGAAATATTCCTAAACAAGACACTGGGGTTGAAATAGCCAGAAGAATGCCTCGAGACATAAGACAAAATTAAAAAACAGAAATAAAAGTATGAGAAGAAAAATTCAGAGACATGAAAGATACATCTTGAAATCTCAATGTTAGTTTCAATCTCTAACAGGAGTTCCAGAAAAAGAGTACAGGGATATTGGAAATACCAAAGATATAACTAAAGAAATTTTTTCAAGCTGGAGACAAAGTTTAGACTTCAGAATGAAAGGGTCTACCATATGCTGAACAGGACTAACAGCTAAAGCCCTGAATCTAAACACAACCTGGTAAAATTTCCGAACATTACAAATAAAGGAAAAAAATCACAAAAGCATCAAGTTTTTAAAAAAATCACCTACAAAGAAACGGTATTAGACTTCTCATCTGAAATATGAGATGGTATAAAAAATTAAATTCTATTCTTAAAATTCTTAGGGGGGAAATAAGATAGAAGACAGCCAACTGCCAAATTAGCATTTAATTTTGAGAATCAAATAAACATATGTCTAAAGATATAGGTTCTTATAGAGTTTATAATTAATAAATTCTCTCTGAAAAAATTTTTGAAACTGTGTTCTAGCAAAATAAAAAATGAAAGTATGAGATTGAAGAAGCAGCAGCAGGCCAGGCATCGTGGCTCACACCTGTAATCCCAGCATTTTGGGAGGCCAGGACAGGCAGATCACCTGAGATGAAGAGTTCGAGTCCAGCCTGGCCAACATGGTGAAACTCTGTCTCTACTAAAAATACAAAAATTAGCCGGGCATGGGGGTGGGTACCTGTAATCCCAGCTATTTGGGAGGCCGAGGCACGAGAATTGCTTGAACCCGGGAGAGGGAGGTTGCAGTGAGCCGAGATCACACCACTGCACTCCTGGACTCCAGCCTGGGCAACAGAGCTAGACCCCATCTCAAAAAGAAAAAAAAAATAAAGGCAGCAGCAGCTAGATAAAGAAACAAGTAAATCTTAGAATTAAGTCTAAATAATTATTGGGAGTATAATAAAACTGGTAAGAATTGATTCCTAAGATAGACATACTAAAAACAAAGGAAAGAAGAAAGAAAGAAAGATTAAAAGAAAAATTCTAGCACTAAAATTTCAGAATATTAAAAAATTAGAGATAGTATACATAGTATACAGACAAGACAGAGAATCTTGCATCTAGCATGTCAGAATCTTGTTTATGTGGTGGGTTTAGGTTATAGATACTGATTGATTCTCAGCATTGATAGAAAAGTGTTAGTTCAAATATGTTTGTTAAAATGTTAAACATAATAGAAATAGAACAGATAACTTTCAAAACTTGATAAAAATAAAAAAAAGTAATATTTAAATACTTATCAAATGGCCAGGCGTGGTGGCTCAGCCTGTAATCCGAACACTTTGGGAGGCTGAGGCAGGTGGATCGCTTGAGTCCAGGAGTTTGAGACCTGCCTGGGCAACATGGTGAAACCTGGTCTCTATAAAAAATACAAAACTTAGCTGGGCATGGTGGTGAGCACCTGTAGTCCCAGCTACTTGGGAGGTGGAGGTGGGAGGATCACTTGAGCCTGGGAGGTGGAGGTTGCAGTGAGCTGAGACTGTGCCACTGCACTCCAGCCTGGGCAACAGAGCGAGACTCCATCTTAAATAAATAAATACTTATCAAATGATTAAATGCCAAGCTCTAATAACACATTTAGCATGCATTCAATGTTCTAATCCTTACAATAATGCTGGGAAATAGTTACTATACATCTATTTTACAGATGAGAAAATCTAGACATAGAGAGGCTAACCCTCTTGCCAAAGGTCATATAGATAAATTGAAGGTGAGAGTAAGGGAGGAAAAATAAAGATAAATAAAAATTTTAGGATAGCAAATAAAATGAAAAAATATTTCTAATTTATCAATAAATATAAATGGGTTAAATCCATTGATATATTGCATAAACAAAGATAATTTAGCTATAGCTTATTAATAAGAAAGATATTTAAATTAAAAAGCTGGGGCCGGGCACGGTGGCTCACACCTGTAATCCCAGAACTTTGGGAGGCAGAGGCAGGAGGATCATGAGGTCAGGAGATCGAGACCATCCTGGCTAACAGGGTGAAACCGTGTCTCTACTAAAAATACAAAAAATTAGCCAGGCGTGGTGGTGGGCACCTGTAGTCCCAGCTGCCCAGGAAGCTGAGGCAGGAGAATGGCATGAACCCGGGAGGCAGAGTTTGATGTGAGCCAAGATCACGCCACTGCACTCCAGCCTGGGTGACAGAGCAAGACTCCATCTCAAAAAAAAAGTTGGGCCGGGCATAGTGGCTCACACCTGTAATCCCAGCACTTTGGGAAATCGAGGCGGGCAGATCATGAGGTCAGGAGATCGAGACCATCCTAGCTAACACAGTGAAACCCCGTCTCCACTAAAAATACAAAAAATTAGCTAGGCATGGTGGCATGCGCCTGTAGTCCCAGCTACTCGGGAGGCTGAGGCAGGAGAATGGTGTGAACCTGGGAGGTGGAGCTTGCGGTGAGCCAAGATAGCGCCATTGCACTCCAGCCTGGGCGACAGAGTGAGACTCCATCTCAAAATAAATGAATAAATTTGAAAAAAATAAATTAAAAAGTCAAAAAAAGTTTGAAAATAAAGGTTGGAAAAGACACCCAAATAAATTCTAAAAGGAAGAAAGAGCAGAAGTTGCAATATTAATATGACACAAAAAAGTATTCAAGACAAAAGTCAATAAAAGAGATATAGAATTTCACCTTGATAAAAATACAGTCACCAAAAAGGACACTTTATGTCCTTGCCCTACGGGTTCTAAAAATGTATATCAAAAATCAGGAGAATAAAGATAAAAAGATGCCTATGATTCCTCCCTGTACACATGCTCTTCTTTAATGTGACTTTGCTGCTCCTCCCATCAATAAGTGGAATCTATTTCTTGTCCACTAGAATCTAAGCAACCACGTGATTTGTTTGGCTAATAGAATACAGCTGAAATGATGTTGTGCAAACTCATCAATAGGTCTTGCAATTTCTGCTTTTATTCTCTTGCTGCTCTGAGTCCACCATGTAAAGATATATGAGCTAGACTCCTTAAGGATGAGAGATTATACGGAGAGCAAACCTAGGTGACAGCAAGCACCAACTATCAGACAAATGAGTAAGGTATTTTTGGACCACCTAGCCCACATGAAGCCAACAGATGGCCACAGCCACATGAGTAATATCAGGTGAAATCACCAGAAGAACCACTCAGCTGAGCCCAAGAAAGGTGCTGTCATACAAATTCATGAGGAAATAAAATGGTGGTTGTGTTAAGCCACTAAATTTTAGGGTGGGTTGTTCTGCAGCAATAGCTAAGTGAGACAATTGTCAATCATTAAAAAAAAAAAAATTCCAGTAAAAGTAATCAGCCTGACTGGAAAATGAGAAGGTAAGTCACAAAATAAGAAACACAAATGGCTGTTGACTTTCTTGTATTAAGTACAGATAAATTATGCTTTTGCTTCTACTGCTATAAGTGGCTTGGATGAACTCCTAAATCCAAAGCAGTGAATACAAGAAGCTAAGCTGTTTTACTGAAGGCAACAGAGGGATAAAAGATGGAAAGTGCTCATAAAGATGATAGTTAGGAAACAGAGAACAAAGACATTTTACTACATTCCAGAATTCGATTTGCTTTAATGTTATTGTAAAAATAATCAAATTGGTGTTTTATAATACTTGCTTAAATCTCACTGCCTTAATGAGTTCTGACTTACTACTAAAAATATATAGAAATTCATGATTCTAAAACTGACTGAGATTTAATGGAAAGGCAATCATTTGAATTTCAGACAAAGGAGATATCTTTATTAGTACTATTATTGCCTATGGACTCTATATTTTGTCTTCCAGAAGACTTTTATTATGTATCTATATCTATATCCATATCTATCTATGTTTTCTCATTAACATTAATTAAATATATGTGAAAGAACTAATCTGAGTATCTGATTAATATGAGACAAACTTATTCTAATGAAATAAGATTCAAAAGCAAAAAAAGGTTGATGTTTCCATGCATTTTAATGCAGCTACTGCAGACAGTTTTCTAATTTCTTACTAGATATTTTAAAAATACTGAAAACCATTCAAAGACTAACATTTTTATTTTCATCAGCCAGTTACCCAATATGGATAGTGTACTCAAAACATTTTACTGCCACCTCGTAACATCGTACCTATCAATGTTTCGAGCACACTAGGGCATACTAGGGGAGACAGTCATACAAAGAGTCAAAAATGTAACCCCTAGTGTGCTGAAACTACAAAAAAAGTTAGCTAACATTTATACATATATGTGTATGTATGTATATATAATGTATGTCTATATATACATATATGTCATAGTTAACACAGTAAGACTGTCAAGATACATTTGAAAATGTAAATTGTTAAAAGCCTTTCTCTCTCTTGAGTGTATGACTTTATCAAGAACTTGCAGTAGAAATATGCTTCAAATAGCTCCCCACTATAAAATAATGAAAATAAATTAAGAAGCTTCTAGCTGTGCAACCTTGGGCAAATTACCTAACCTCAGTTTCTCCTTTTGAAACAAGGATAATGATAGTACCTAATTCACGGGATTTTTGTGAGGATTAAGAAAGCTAGTATGGGCCGGGCGCGGTGGCTCACGCCTGTAATCCCAACACTTTGGGAGGCCGAGGCGGGAGGATCACGAAGTCAGGAGATTGAGACCATCCTGACTAACATGGTGAAACCCCGTCTCTACTAAAAACACACACACACACACAAAAAATTAGCCAGGCGTGGTGGCAGGCACCTGTAGTCCCAGCTACTCGGGAGGCTGAGGCAGGAGAATGGCATGAACCCGGGAGGCGGAGGTTGCAGTGAGCAGAGATCGCGCCACTGCACTCCAGCCTGGGCGACACAGCGAGACTCCGTCTCAAAAAAAAAAAAAAAAAAAAAAAGAAAGTATGTGGTGTAAAGTGCTAAGAACAGTGCCTGCCACATAAAAGGCACTTAATAAATCTTAGCTATTATTGTTGCTTTTCTTACTACTACTTTATTAGGTGTCCTTGATATGTCCTTAAATAAGAATGTGTCCCTTTTTAAATGAATCCAAACATACTACAATTCAGGTAAATAAACTCACCATTGCATATTTCTGACTAAGACAACCTTATATTTTAGAAGGTTGTACACAGAGATAAAAACAATAAAAATGATGTATACGGATTAATTTTCTGATTGTGAAGAAGGATTTTAGTAGCTCAGGATAGCACAGAACCAACCAACAAATTTAGATGATGTTTAAGACTTGGGTTTACAATGTCTGGTAAAAAGAAAGAATACAGTGTCCACAGTTTTGTCTTCAAATACACCTGCTACTAGCAAACTCACTTTCTGGGGCCTGAAAACGATGGACTAATAAATGTCTTTTGCAGACCTCCTCATGTGGCAGAACATTCTTCTTTTGACTTACAATACCTTCAGAGAGTCAGAGGGCCAAAGAAATAACTTTGGTCAGAAAGAGTATAAAACTTTTATAATAACAAATTACAAAACAGCAAAATTATGAACTAAACTGCTAAACTCATTATTCTGCTTGGAAAACTGTGTGCATTGAGTGGACAGTCTCACCGAACACTATTACAAGATAAGCTGAAGCTGGTGGATTAGCAGCTACTTGGGACTTGATATTTGTAGGAGCATAACTCTTTCTAAATCCCCCATTTGTTCTGTCCTCGTGGGGCAGTTCTTCAGCCAAAGCCCCTTTTGAGAATTCAGTCCACTTCCCTTTTAGAACTGCCACTTCCACCAGCTGCTTCTCTCATTACCTTAGTGTTCAAGCGGAAAAGGCCAACCCCGGGTTATTCTAATGATAGCAAACACCTCATAAAGAAATCTGCCAAATTTACTTTTCCACAGAACATCATTTTTATGGCTTTTCATGAGTCCATGAGGAAAGAAAGCATCATGTACAAAATATAACTTCCAGAAATCTTGAAGATATGAAGAATTATCTCCACAGTGTTAGATTGGTGGGTGCCCCAGTCTATAGGATGGTGGGTGGCATCTTCAACTTCCGCATAGAAATTCCCTCAGTCTGTCACTGTACCTATCTACCCACGGGAGAAGATGAGAGATCCCACAAAGTTAGGACATTTTTAGAAATGTCTCAAAGTTAAAATAACTTTAAGCTTTGGGGTGTGTACTTTTCTACTGTTTTGTAATTGCATGCAATAATCACCTTGCTTTAGTCTATCCTGGTAGAGACAAAATTTGGTGTAATCAAGAGTTTGGAATGTCTAAACTTTGACAGGTTTTTTCACCTCGCTGTACCTCAGTTTTTGCATCTGTAAAGGGGCTATATTAACAGTACCATGTCTCATAAGATTATGGTTAAATTAAGTGAGTTAAATTCTGTAAAGTACTTAAAACGGTGGCACGTAGTAAACACAATGGAAGTGTTTTATGAGTTTTCTCTTTACGGTAAAGTTTTTCGCAACAAATTGTATAAAGATGTAAAAAGTGAATTATCAAAGACAATGAATATAAAGTCCTTTGGGAACAATGAATAATGCTTATTTCGTTTTATTTATTTATTTTTTGTTTGTTTTTTGAGACAGAGTCTCGCTCTGTCGCCCAGGTTGGAGTGCAGTGGCGTGATCTCAGCTCACTACAACCTCCCAGGTTCAAGCAATTCTCCTGCCTCAGCCTCCCGAGTAGCTGGGACTACAGGCTTGCGCCACCACGCCCAGCTAATTTTTGTATTTTTAGTAGAGACGGGGTTTCACCATGTTGGCCAGGATAGTCTCCAACTCCTGGCCTCAGGTGATCCACCCGCTTCTGACTGCCAAAGTGCTGGGATCACAGGCGTGAGCCACCGCGCCTGGTTTGAGCAGATTTTAGGAGCCAGAGAATCCCCTCTGCCTCCTGGGAAAATCCCTGCTTACTTTTGCCTATGCTCCAAGTTTACAGTTGTCCCACCCCTAGACTCAAGGAAAGGCGCTAAGATAGCGGCAGGTAATGCCTAGCTGGGCAATTCTATTCCGAAGTCAGAACTCACATTATGTCTGACCGTCCACTACGCCCTCCCCTTACCCTGAAGCTGAAATGGATAAACAGAATCCCATTGCTAAAGCGACCTTCAACGGGGAAGATCCTTGGGAGAAAGACTTTGCTACAAGTTTAAAAGCCCCAGGTAACCCTGGCCCAAATCACTACCGGTGCCTTCACTCTGCACCTTCCCCATGACCAAGGGGGCACACGGGGCGGACCTCAGGCGAGGCCTCCGGAGGAACACTGGAAGCAAGGGAACCCTGAGGGTGAGGAGGGGGTTCTTGGCTATTCTCCTTGGGAAATTATGTCCTGACCTTTGGCATTGCTTCCTAAAAGGGTAGACTCCCGGAATTCTTTCTCCCAAAGACTTCAGGGATATCATCCTATAAAGTCTCCTTGCGTCCCTCCAGCCTTGAGTAACATTACTCAGCCTCCGAAGGGCAACGAAAGACTGGTAGCACCCCCAAGCAAGCACATTCTCCACACTTCCTCTGCTCATCCCAAACCTCGCTCCTTCCCACCTCCCCACCAACCCCGCACCTGACCCGTGACAGACAGAACTGAAGGAGCGCAGCCGGCAGACCTGGAAGCCGGGTGCAGCCTCCAGGCATGTGCCCCCGCTCCGCCTCTGCCTAAGTCAAGTGGCCCGGGCAAAACTACTGCCAAAACAGTTGCTCTTAGGTGGGGCAGGGGACCCGCCTCCCTGCATCCACCCGGCACTAGCTCAGCACCCCTGCCCCACAAACCGTCCCCGCAGCCGCGCACGCCCCTCTCCGGCGGCGCACTCACCTGCGGCTGGGCTTGGCTGGCGTTGCCCGCGGCCGCGTCGGGCCCGTCGGCGGCTCCCGAGCCGCGCAGCACGGTGATGTGCAGCGTGAGCAGCAGCAGCCCCAGCAGCAGCAGCAGCTCGGCCGCCAGGCGCACCATCCTCTTGAGACGCGCGGCTTTAGGACCCGGCGCGGCGGCCGGCGGCGGCGGTGACGCCGGGGGAGGAGGAGTAGGAGCCCGGGAGCCCGGCAGCGCGGCTCCCGCCTCGGCTCCCGCCAGGGCTCCGCTTCCCGGGCCCGCGGGGCTGGCGCTGGGCGCGGCGGGGCGTGCGGGGCCGGGGGAGCAGGAGCCGCCTGCGCCGCCGCCGCCGCCGCCGCCGCCGCCGCACCACGGCGGAGCCACCGCGAGGCCGGGGGTGTCCAAGCCGGCTGCGGAGCAAGCCCCGGCGCTGCCTGGCGGCGGCGGCGGCGGAGAGTGGGTCCCGGGACAGCCCGGGACCCGGGCCGGGCCGGAGGCCACCCTGCTGGCAGGGGGCTGCGGGGTCGGCGGCGGGGCGGGCGCAGCCGAGCCGCCGAGCGCACATGGGCGCCCCAGATGTGGCCGCGGCGCCGCAGCTGGAGCGGGAGCGGCCGCCAGAGGAGCGCGGGGAGGAGGAGGAGGAGAAGAAGGAGAAGGAGGAGGAGGAGGAGGAGGAGTAGGAGGGCTTCAGCTGCGGCCGGGAGTTACCTCCACGCTTGGTTCCCCCGCCCTCGCCGCCCGGAGCCACTCACCCGGCAAGCCACCTCCACTACTCTCCGCGCTCCTCGGGGCCGCCTGCCGCGCCGCCCCGCACTCAGAGTCCCGGGGAGGGCCGGTTCCAGATGGGGGCCCCGGGCACACCGAGGTTGTCACGGTTTGGCGGTAGCCGGGGCGCCCTCGGCGGCAGCGTCCGCCTGCCGGGCTGTACCAAGTGCCCGCTGCCGAGGTCGCTGTGACGGGCGCGGGTAGAGCCCTTGTGCACACTGAGGCTCGGGGCTGTGGGTGGGTGGGGTGGTGCCTGGGCTGCTTTAGAAACCTTTATTGGCAAAGTGGAGCTGGAGTTGCAGTGATGGAAAACGGAGGGGGCGCCGGACAAGCCATGTATCTGCCTGCGACCCCTGCCTGAAGCAGTCGGGGGAGGGGAGGAGTGCCAAAGTGTCGTTCTGAAGGGTCTTGACACTTGCTGGGCCGCCCGGTAGCCGGGCACGGCTGTTCGCGGGTCCGCGGCGCCCCGTAGGGCCTGGGAAGGGAGGGGAGTCCGACTCGCTGGGCGTTCGTCTGGTCACGGGCGCAGGTGTTGGCTGGAAGCTGCAGGGACGCAGTGCCCGCGGCTCAGGCGCTCAGGAACTCGGAGTGAATCTCAGCTCTAGTGGTCTTGCGTCTGGGGGGGGGGGGCTCATCCCGGGGGTGCCGCGCCCAGAGGGGATTTGGGGGCTGGCGTCGCGCAGCCGTCGATCCCGGGCCACCGCCTCATGACCGCGCTGCAGCCTCGGACTCCCGCGTGCGGCTCATGCCTTGCAGTGGGAGGTTGGCGAATGGAAGCGCTCCGGGATCCGGCTGAGGGCGCAGAGTCCTAGCGTCGGATGCTAGAGCGAACTGTGTCGGTCTGTGGCACCGAGCACTTCCCTCCTTGATCTTGCTCGGGCTCCCGCCTTACCGAAGTGACTCGGAGTAGCGGACGCTCAGTCCGGCCGGGCCTTTTATACTGCGCTTCCCCGCCTCCTACCCGTTGCCTCCCTTCCTCCTGCCCAGCGCCAGCCCAGCCCTTCCCTCTCAGCGAGCCAAGACCTAGTCCACGCGTTCGCACACAGCCGCTTCGCACATTTTCAAGCCCTTCCCGCGTCCCGGACCCCAGCGCCTCCGGGATGGAGCCTCCGAATTCTCTCCCTTGGTGAATGAAATTAAATAATCAACTCTTTCTTGACGGCATGCCTTTCTTCCCCCTCCCCAATTTCCTACCTTCCTCCTCCGCGTCCTAGAAAGACTTAAGATTCTTAATGCAACTGCTTTCGAGTTCTCTCAAGGCATCTCAACCAAGTATACCCAAATTAAGGCAAACCCTTGCGCCTTTCCGAAGGTTCCTCGGGTCACCGCTTTGCAGAATTTAAATAGCGGTAGTTAAGGTAGGGTCTGCTGGTTGGGCTTATTTGTGCCCGGGAGAGGAAGGGCTTGCTGCCTCCTTAAAGATGCCTGAAGCATCTTTAAAATTCTAACTAACTCCAACATCTTATTAATAAATTGGCAGCTGTTTATAAAGTCTGCTATATTTTTTCCTTTTCATTATTTTTTTTGGGTGGGGGGAGGTGCGAGGGAGGAGGGGAGATATTTGGAGGGGTGCTTGCTTTGGATTTTTAGGCAGCCGGGCCTGTCAGACGTCTTATTTCTATCTCTAGGCTCTAAAATGCCAATAATTGTCACTGGAGTGCGGGTCGGGGGGAGTGGGGGGAAACGTGAAACAATAACCGTCCGTAGTTCAGATGGGAGATCAAAGAGGGGATCCCAGCAGCTTTTAAATCCTGGAAGGATCCTCCTGTGTGTTTTCTAATTAGGATCACTTAAAAGGGAAAGGGCTGGAGAATCAGCGCCGAAATAGAATATATAAATTAAGATGGCAAACTAGAATCCCATAGCCAAAGAGTTTTAAGGATTGTTCTAACCTCCAGTTGTGCCAGATTATGATACGGGCTCGCAGGAACAAATGACTTTCCTATTGCCAGAGGCAGGCTGGTCTGAATTAGGATCCAGGGGCCGCTGTGTCCTGCCCTTTCATCACACACAGTCTCCACATGTAAGCCTCAGCTGCTTCTCCTCTCATCTAAAAGTAACAGTTTTGGACCCAAGGAAAGAAATGACCTTTAAAAAGCTCTGGAAAGAAATCTTTGCAATGAATGTAAATTCTTGTAAAATTGTAAATGGAGATTTGGAGATCAAAGTCTTCGTAAAATGTTGTAAAAATTGTAAATTGAATTTTGGGGACAGATGTCTTTATAAAATGTTGAGCAAATGTATGAATGAGTCCTATTAAAATCCCTTCACGCTGAGAGATCCCCATTCCAGGTGAGTTTATGTTCCAGTAAGCACACATAACGAATATTGATAAACACCCATGCTCTGATTCCAGTTGCCAAACCAGGCTTGCCAGCAGGGCTCTGTTTTTGAGTTAGGGAACACGGGCTTACAATTTTTGTGGAAAAACAATTACAAATTTAATAGACTAAACCAATTAAGTTTCAAGCACATTTATGAAATTGTACCAATAGCTGATAAAAATGTTTAAAATCCTACCTCCTTCAGCAGAGCATCCAGAGCACCCTATTCATATCGTTATTATTGATTTTATGACACTTGGGGCACTTGTGTCTGTTTGCATGTCTGTCTTCCCACTAGACCTTGATTGGGATCGCCTTTGTGGTAGAACATTTCAGAGCATCGCCCCACTCCCCACCTCCATCCCAGTGTCTAGTTTTCTTTCTGGGTTCATGGCTATGAGACATTTTCTAGGTATACTTGGATCTAGGTTTGGGCTGTGAAGAGCTTTTTTCCTTCCAGGTTGACCATAAAACATCCTGAGTGATTATCTGCACACACTCTCTCTTTCCTTTTTTTTTTTTCTTTTTCATTCATTCATTCTTTTTTTTTTTTTTTTTTTGACAGAGTCACTCTGTCGCCCAGGCTGGAGTGTAGTGGTGTGATCTCAGCTCACTGCAGCCTCTGCTTCCCAGGTTCAAGTGATTCTCCTGCCTCAGCTTACGGAGTAGCTGGGATTACAGAATTCTGCCCCCATGCCCAGCTGGTTTTTGTACTTTTTAGTAGAGAGAGATTTTCACCCTATTGGCCAGGCTGGTCTCAAACTCCTGACCTCAAATGATCCACCCGCTTTGGCCTCCCAAAGTGCTGGGATTACAGGCATGAGCCAACGTGCCCAGCCCTCTCTTTCCTTTCTACATGGCAAAGGAATCTGAGGTGAAAGGAACTCAAATTGAGTTACTGCTCAAAAGAGCACAATTGGACCAGGAATATCTGCATCGAACCTTGAGCAAGTGAGATAAAACTTTGTTCACAGACACTGTGATGTAGGGATGTTTGCACAGCAGCTGGTATAATAGTATATACATCCTGACAAGTATAATCTTTGAGACAATGCCTTGCACAGAGTAATTCTCAATTAGTGTTTTTAAAATGCATGTAACAAATCTGGTATTTGTTTATACCCCAAGTAATAGATTACCTTTCCTAGGAGTGCTTGTACTATAGGTGTCTGACATTAATTTTTATAACCATTCTGCCTCTTGATTGTACTATTCTCACATAGATTTTGTCTTTCATTATTGGTCCCATTTATCTTACAGGCAGGCTTATTTGACTGGAATATTTTAAGGAAGTAAGAGAAATTAATAAGCCAGAACACCTGTGGTTAATATCATTGCAGAGAACCTTGTGGCCTATTATGACCAGGATTTTATTGTTTTTATTTTATTTTGCTAAAGATTGGTGCAACATAGGAAAGAGTAGTTTCAATGTAATCCTTAATTTTTTTTTTACTATGGAAAGTTTTAAATATATACAAAAGTAAAGAGAATAATATAATAAATCCTTACTCATAAGCCAGCTTCAACAAAACTTATGACCAATCTTGTCTTACCTGTATTCTCAAGATTTTCATAAATTTCCTCCATTTCAGATTATTTTAAGCAAATTCATGACATGTCATTTCATATGTACATATTTCAGTATGCATCTCAAAACGGTAAGGGCTCAATTAAGCAATGTTTTTTAAACACATGCATATTGAATCTGAGCTTTAAAACAGATTTGAGAAGTCACAACCAGAGACTTGTTCTGGGTGTAAGAATGATTAGAATTTAGGGATTGTGGTGGAGGCTGTTCTGTGTTCACCAAAACCTGTTTCTTCCCAGGCATTCTAGTACACTTCATTTCTCAGTATCCTATGCATGTGACTGAATTCTGGCCAATAGAATATGGGTGGATTAATGTGTGTCCCTTTTTAGATCTAGCCCATGAAAACTTCCTGTTCATGATCTTTTCTTTTTTACTCCTGTCTGCTGGCTGGATGTTTTTGCCCAGGGTGACCTTACAGCAATGATCAGTCTGGGTCTCTGGAGCAGAGTCCCTACCTGACCCCTACGTTTGCCCAAGAACACCCTGGCTGGGCTATTGTGTAATTGAGAAATAAACTTTTTTAAAAAATGTGTGAAGCCATTAAACTTTTGTGGTTTGTTCCAGGAACTTTCATTACCCTAACTAGGGGGCAATGTTCTGAGGCTGGAGGGATGACAAACTTTTTCTTTAGAGGGCAAGATGGCAAATATTTTTTGTCTTTGTGGGCTATAAGGTCCCTTTTGCAATTAATCAACTCTGGTGTTGCAGTGGGAAACCAGTCATAGAAAATATATGAAGGAATGGGTATAGCTGTGTTTTAATAAAATTTCATGTGTACAGCTAGGCAGCTGGACCACATGACTTAGTTTGTCAGCCGCTGTCCTAAGGAACTGGCACAACCTCACCACCTTGTTTTAGAGGCTGTATATGAAGGAATTAGTCAGATGAACTTCACTTACTATTTTATCTCCCTAGTCTCAGTTTCCTCGTCTGCCTCATATGTAAATTGGGGCTAAGAATGTCTACTCTCAGGCTGTTGTGAAGTTCAACTATCACTCTCACATGGAGGAAAAAGCAAGTCATTCTATGTCTCTAGGTCTGATCTATACAGGACTCCGCATTCTGTCCATCAGGGCAGTGTGCTTGTTTGCCTCATTCACTTCTGAATTCACATAGTAAATGCTCCATAAATATCTATTCAATGAATGAAACTTTAAGAAAACTGCTGAAATTTGGAGCTCCAAGGAGCCTTAGAGGTAAACTGGAAGCCCTCAAGGAAACACAAACAAACAGAAAGCCTGAAGTGTTGTTCCATTAGAGCCTCTCCTTTGAACTACGAAGGGGTCACAGTGCTCAGAAGTGAGAAAATCACCACAATCAGAGGTGCTCCCAGGGTCTCCGCCCCTGACAGCAGCTGCCAGGCTTGTGGGACACCTGGACCGCCAGCAACGTTCCACTTCCCTATGCTCCAACACACACAAAACCTATGAAGACTGGGGTTCACCTGTGGCTCTTTTCACTTCATGCTAAAAGCCCCTAGCTGTACAGAGAATGCAAGAGACCACCAAATACGTGAGTTTCTGAGGAGGTCAAGAAACTATCCCAGAGGGAGGCTATTCTTCCCCAGAACAAGGCTGGAGCGGTGGTGAAATAGGACCGGCTTCTTGGAAGCATTCCTGATGATTCTCCCTGACATGCCAGACTCCTTTACTGCATTTCTGTGTGATATTAAAACATAATGACCTGCTCCTCCAGTGACCTCTTCTGCAAATAGCCAACCCTTATAGTTCCCATCTGCATTGAAAAGAGACACCTTTATTGCATTTGCTTTGTTGTTATTATTTCCGTGCAAATTCTGGAAAGCAAAATAGAATCTCAGGCACATGTTATAACTGGGGGAGAAAAGTGCATCATAATTACAAGGTTATGTAATTTCCAGGCAAAAAGAACAAACTATTTGGTCATAATTAAATCTTGGAGTCTGCATGTTGGGAAGGGCCCACAGAGTTCATTTTGCTTCCTTTACAGATGAGGCAACAGGCCCAGAGAATTAAATAGACATTCTCAATATTGCACAGGGACTGGGTGGCAGCATCAGGACAAGAGCCCAGGTTTCCCAACTTCCAAGACCAATGTACTTTCTATTTCTCAAAGTAAACTTTCAAAAATTAAAGTATGCTGTACATATAGAAAAGAGCATGTATTCTGGGTGCATATCCAAATGGAATTTTTGCTACTCAGATCAAGAAACAGAATGTAACCAGTACCCCAGAAGCAAATTACCTGAAAGTTACCAATATTCTGACTTCTCTCACCATATATTTGATTTGCCTTTGAAAATTAATATAATTGAATTTTACAGTATATACTCTTTTGTGTCTGGCTTCTTGTGCCATCCTCTATTACTTTTTGCTTCAAAATAAATGGAAAGCTATAGAAAAGTTGCAAGTATAATTGAATGAACATCTGTAGTTCCTTGTGGTAGACTGTTTAAAATGACCACAGTTTTCTCCCCATTGTCTCCAGGCTTTTTACAAGCTGGCTTTGTACCCGTGGAATCCTTGTGATTTACTTTCACTAGCAAAATGCAGCAGAGGTGATGTTGTATCAGTTCTGTGGTTAGGTTTCAATAAGCTTTACATGCCTCCTTTCTCTCTCAATCTCTCTCTCTCTCTCTCTCTGTCTTTCTGTCTCTCTCTCTCTCTCTCTCTCTCTCTGTGTGTGCCTCTGTATTGGAACTTTTCCACTGCTATGTTGATAATCCAGGACTAGCCTGCTGGAGTGATCCTAGTCACCACTGTTGCCCCAGCTGACACCTGCCTATTCTCAGAAGCAGAGACACCTAGTAGACCTACAGTTCATTGCAGACACATAAGAGAACTTAAGAGAACCCAGCTGAAACCAGAGAAAGCACCCAGGTAAGCTGAGCCTAAATAGAATAAGGGGCGAAATAAATGGTTGCTGTTGTGAATAGGGTAGTTCATCACACAGGGAAACCTGCTAAATACAACCTTTCACCTCAAATACTACAGTAGGTATTTCTTAAGAGTAAGGAGATTCTCCTACATCATCACAGCATAATTCTCAGGATGTTTAACATCAACACAATAATATGATCTAACTTATAAACCACATTCAAATGGTTCAAATTGTCCCTACAATATTCTTTACAGCGACTCTTTTCTGTCCAGGATTCAGGTGAGAATCACTCTGCATTTAATTGTCATTGTCATGTCTGTTTATCACCTTCAGTCTTCAACAGTCCACATCTCCCAGTCCTCCTTTTTCTTTTGGTCTTTTGTGCCATTAACATTCTTTGAAAGCCTAGGCCAGCTGATTTTGCAGAATGCCCTTCAATTTGTATTTGTATGATTGTTTCTCTAGGATTAATTTCGGATTATGTGTTTGGGCTAGGAATATTGCCTGGATAATGTTATGTTCTTCTCAGTGCATCACATCAGGGAGTCCGTGATGAGATTTTTCCCAATTGTGGGTAAATCTGTTTCAAGATACGGAGATCCTGAGTCATTTTTGTGAGGTTAAATGGGAAAAATTCTTGATTGAGAATATGTCGGTGTGTTGGCTATCTTTTTCTTATGTGTGGAGAAAGGGGAAACATGAGTTCATCTAATTTCATGGGAATTTACTTCACTTTGTTCCAAGTTGTTTGTCAACATCATCCAACTCCCTCAGGGCAGTGGGCTGTGACCATATTAGAGGAGGGCTGTCCTCAGGGTGAACTCTATGAATCAGTAATTTTGTCTGCTGCAATCAAAAGTCATTATCAATCCATTCTTAAAAGCTTAGCCTTAAATTCTTTTTTTGTTCACTTTGTTTTGGGGAGCAAGTCAGGCTTGGTGTAAGACAAAGGAGAAATAAATTTGTTGTTAATGAAAATTGTTTTTAGTGATTTAAAAATAATAAATACCTTAGCTTTATGATGCATTTTTAAAAAAGCACAAGGAATATAAATATACCCTAGGGAAGTCAAAAGAGCTCAGTGAAATAAAGAAAAAAGCCAAAAGGCTAGAAGTTTTAACTCTTTTTTTTTAATAACCAAAGAATAGTTGAAATAATCTTTCAACAACTTCAGTTCAGATTATATCTGAAAGAAAGCTAAAACGGATTAATTTGCATTTAGAAGTGGAATTTAATCCAGCCATTCCTCAGCAGAGAAAGATCAAATTGACACCTCTAAGATGCCACATCAGAGATGTCTCCACTTAAAATAGCTTTGCGACTGGCTGGTTCTAACGTCTTTACTAATAAACACAAGATCTCATCATCAATGCTTGTGGCGAGGATTTCACAATGACTCAGGGTGTAGTGCCTCATTTGTGAGCCAGATGTGTCTAAACTGAAATCTGAAGATTCTCACTTGTAAACTCTAAACAGGATGATGAAAGTTAAATGAGAAATAGCCTTGTAGAGGAATAAGCATGAAAGAGCTGTTTACACGTTTTTGGAATGCAAAGTTAGCGTGGTTGTTATTTTATAAAGGTTGAGATTTTCCTTTATTTACCTGGGGTCTAACTTGATTCTGAAATTGTAGTTTAGTAAATAACCATCAACTTTTATCCATAATAAGTGACAAACAAAAGTAGTGTTTTGGAATAAAGATTTTATTTGTTGGGGCCATGAAAGCCAAATAATTAAAACTTTAAAGGGATGTTTTGGTTACTCACAAAGATTGAAAGATAAACTGTTCTCACACTTTTGTGTGTGTGTGTGTTTCTGTGAGTAAACAACATGTGATGGTAATGTCGGCATGGCAATATTGAAAAACCGGTTATACTTGTAGTAGTCAGGGAAAGTAACATTGGTTGCTATAACAAACAATCCCTCCAAAGCCCAATGGCTTAGCATAATAAAAGTTTGCTTTTTGTTTATGCTGCAATACTCTTCATACTTTGGTATCCAAAGGGCAGTCTTCCTTTGATGAGGGGACCCAGGCTCCTAATTAGTGGCTATACATTTTGTAGAACATTCATATAGCAGACAAGTGAAGAGAGAAAAAGTACATGGAGGCTCAGGATGCTTTAAGGGCCAGATCACTTGCCATTGACCAGAACTTAGTTACACCGACCCCACCCAACTGCAAGAACAGTTGGGAAATAAAGAATTCCTATAATGCTTAGGAGGCAAATGAAATGGGTATGTTGAATGCACAATGCTGTTTCCACATAGAATTATCTCTGCCAAAAACCTCACTCCATTTCATTAGTATGAATGAAGATCATAGTTTCATAGGGGGACTAGAGTGACGGTCAGCAATTTCTTTCCTATCAAGCACTGGATAGTAACCATTTTCAACTTCATGCCACAAGAAGAAAAAATCAAGGGTATTACTTATGTACTTATATAGCCATTTAAAATGTGACCATATAAAAATGTAAAAACCATTCTTTGCTCATGCACCTTACAAAAAGAAACTGTGGGAAGGATTTGGCCTGTTTACTTGACATACTATTTTATTTAACCTGAGCAATATATAAAATCCTGTCTCTTACCATAGTGCCAATGAGTCAGGATTGGTATGGTCAGGCCAAGCCAACGTCCTCCTGTGTGGCTCTCTCATTATGATTATTATCTAATCGTACAATATCTAGGAAAAGTAACTATTCTGAAACAGAGAGAGAAAGAAGAGTAGGGATAATGGTAACATCTGAGTGCTTAACTGAGATAACAGAAGTACCGAGTGAATTGAATAATGGTATAATTTCAATTTTGCCTATTTTACTAATCCCTAGAGTAGAGAAATCCTAAAAGGAAATGGTTAGTGCTGCAGGATTACCTTGTTCTCAGACTCCCTCCTAAAATGATTTTGATTTTGGTTGAGACTTTCAGATGACCATTTATGGCAAATTAAATTTGAAAATAGAGACTTAATTGAGGTTATGATGATTATGCAGATAAAACAAGTTATAGTCTCAGAAGATTGCATTTAAAATAAAAATGTTTACTGTAAACTGAAAATAAACAGCAAAAATTAGGTTATGTTTCAAAATGTGACAAACCTATACGTCATTATAATAGGGTTCATTTCTGCAACATAATACACAGAACATGCTATTTAATATTTTCTAGGCACCTCATTTGTGATGACTCTAATTACTGGGATTCGTTCAGTACTTCTGTTATCTCAATTAAGCACTCAGGTGTTGCCTTTCTCCTTGCTCCTCTTTCTCTCCTTGTTTTAGATATTGTATAATTAGATAATAATCTTAATGAGAAACTGGAATTATTAAACGGTCCAGGCAGAGGCCACATAGGAGAATGTCAGCTTGGCCTAACTATACCAATCCTGACTTATTGGCTCTGTGGTAAAAGGAGCAGGATTTGATCTATTACTTAGGTTAAATAAAATAGTAAATAAAAGAAAGCATTGCAAAAATGTGGTTTTCCATGTAAGATTTTACTGATGAATAGAATTTTCTGTTTACTTATAATTAGAAGACTTCTGTTACTTATAATTTTTAAAGTATGTTCGTTATTATAAACACCATATTTTTCCTCTTGAAAATATAGGGAATTATTTAAAATGAAATTGAATTTATACATATTTATATTACCTAAAGATGATGATTGTTTACCTCTGGTATAATTCTTTTCTGTTTACACACACTCACACACACACACACACACACGTGCACATGTAAACACACAACAACCCATTTATCTGCACATGCAAATATACATAGACTGCATATGTATATAGACATTTGTACATAATTTGGGGATATAACTGAAACCATACGGCCATTAAAAAATCTTCCAAAAGAACACTTTTAATGGCTGCAGCATATGTTCCTGTATGAATATATAATAATTAGCCTAACCTCTATTTTTGGACATTTGCATTATACAAAATTTCCTTCATTAAAATACCATTAAGAAGTATACAGACAGCAAAATGAGTGCTTATATCAACAAAAAGACATGTACAAATATTCATAGAACCTTAGTCCTAATAGTTCACAGCTGGAAACAATCCAAACGTGTATCAATTTTAGAATGAATAAACAAATTTTACTATATCTATACAAGGGAACACTAATCACCAATGGAAAAGAATTAATGGTTGGCGGCTACATGTAACAGTGTGAGTGATTCTCACAGACATAATATTTAATGGAAAAAAAATAACCAGATGCAAAACAATACATTCTGTATCATTTCATTTATATGAAATTCAAGAACAGGCACAACTAATCTAAGGCGATGAGAGTTCGGCATATTGCTTGTGGGAAGGGTATAGACAGGGACGGGGTGCAAGGAAACCTTCAGAGTACTGCAAGTGTTCTCCATCTTGATCTGGATGCTTGGGCATATATGTAAAATTTAATTGAGCTGTACATTTCAGACTTGTGCACTCTATGTAAGCTGTACTTCAATAAACAGAAATAAGCATAATAGTCTGTGATACATCTTTGAATATAGGGTTTGACTATATTTGTTATAAGTGCCTTAGCATAATCTCATACATTCTAAAAAATGCTATTATGAATCTTCAAAACATCTATGATCTCTTTTCTGTTATAGAACTTTCATAAGCTAGATAAATGGCAGATTTTTTTTAGATAATGTTAGTAATATTTAGATTTGTTGAAGGAGAATAAATCCATGGGGGTGTCATGACTAGGACTCTTGCCTTCTTCTTTAGGCTTCAGATAAATTTCAATTTAATCTAGCACTGAATATATTGAATCTGGAATAAGAAGTCAATATAATGGAAGGTCTTTCTCCATTAACTGAGGTTTACAGAAAGAATTCATAAAAGAATTCTTTAATTTGTAAAATTTCCCAGTACAATTCAATTATGATATAATCAATACACAATTGCATTATGTTTTCAAGGATGCTGCTAGTTTATGGAGAAAGGAAATATGCAACCTACAGTACATTAACTTTATATGTGAAGACTGTATATATTAGCTTGGTTTTTACTATGATAATGCTACTTAACAAAAACACCAAAATCTCAGTGGATTATAACAAAAAACATTTTAATTCACACTTACAAATCTGCAGGTCAGCTGTAGTTTGGTCGATCTTGGGTGGTCTAGGATGGAGTACAGGTTTCAGGTCAATTTCAAGTTTTCTCTTCATGTTTGCATTTCAGAACCCAAGCTGAAAGAACGACAACTTCATAGGGCTTCATAGACAGTGGACACTCCAAGAGGCCTAGCCCACCCACACAAGCACATATAAGGTTTACGTTCACATTGCAGCCTTTTACATGCCATTGGCCAAAGCACCATGGCCATACCCAACATCATTGGTGAGGTAGAAGACTGGGCTGAGTATACTCCATGTGTGTCAGTAACTACCGATGCATAACAACCCCAAAACTTAGTGTCTTAAAAGAGCAAACAACAATTTATTATTTCTCACAAGTCTATGAGTTCGTTGGGTGGTTTTGCCAATGTGGGCTAATCCCAGTTGTGCATCTGCGTGAGATGGCCTATGGCCCAGGACCTGGTTCATCAAGGATAATCTCAGCTGGGACAGAACAGCTCTGTTCCATGTGGTGTCTCATTCACCAGCTGACTAGCTTGGATTTGTTCTCATAATGATGACAAGGTCCAAGAGAGAATGGAAGTTTGTGAGATGCGAGCCTATACTCAGATGTTGTAGGATGTCACTTATGCTGAATTCTATTGTCTAAAGCAAGTCACAAAACTAGCCTAGACTTAAAGCGTGAGCTAATTCCACCTCCTGATAGGAAGACTTATACAGTTCATTGCAGAGGGTATAGATAAAGGGAAGAGTAGGGAAGTGTGGCTGATTTTGTAATCTACCATACTGACTGCAGTATAGTTTGGTAAGCATGGTGAGGAAAGCAACATCTAGATTCTAAAAAGCATTAAACAAATTTCAACTTAGTTAATTCGATTTCAGCTTAGTTTTCCTATAACAGGGGTGCTACTAAAGGAAAAAAGAAAAACTGGGTTGTTTATCTTATATTAGGATCCTATTGTGTGTTTTCTTTTTTTTTTTTTTTTGAGACGGAGTCTCGCTCTGTCACCCAGGCTGAAGTGCAGTGGCGCGATCTCTGCTCACTGCAGGCTCCGCCCCCCGGGGGTTCACGCCATTCTCCTGCCTCAGCCTCCCGCGTAGCTGGAAGTACAGGCGCCCGCCACCTCGCCCGGCTAATTTTTTGTATTTTTAGTAGAGACGGGGTTTCACCGTGTTAGCCAGGATGGTCTCGATCTCCTGACCTCGTGATCTGCCCGCCTCGGCCTCCCAAAGTGCTGGGATTACAGGCGTGAGCCACCGCGCCCAGCCCTATTGTGTGTTTTCTAAAATCATTAAGTCATCACCAGATGATGGTGTTTTGCCCACTTAATATGTTAGTCAGTTTCATCCTGAGACCTTAAGGAAGTTGTTTACTAGTGTCGTCTTATGGCATAGGAAGTTGATGCATAATACTTTGTCTAACTTGTCTCTATAATATTAGTATACATCATTCAGTTAATTGTAGTGAGAGACTGCATGATCAAAGAAAAATGATACTATAGTCTAAAGTTTTGGTAATGAATAAAATTATGTAAATAGGGTATAAATTTTATTCTCATTTACCCTGATTTTTTTTTCCCTTCAAGATTTCTCACTTCTCCCTTGGATATCTTCCAGGAATCCTGTGATAAATTGGATTGTTTTCCCTAGTGGAGTGTTTCTCTGCCCAATTAATATATCGATATTAGGCTTAGTGATATGTGATGGTTGATTTTACGTGTCAACGTGACTGAGATATGGGGTGCCCAGATTAAACATTCATTCTGAGTGTGTCTGTGAGGGTGTTTCTCTATGAGATTAGCATTTGAATTGGTGGACTGAGTAAAACAGATTCTTCCCCAACATAGGGAGGCATCAGCCAATCCCTTGAGGGCCAGAATAGAGCAAAAAACCGAACGAAGAATTTGCTCTCTCTGCCTGATTGATTGACTTGGGATATCAGTCTTCTCCTGCCCTTAACTGGGATGTTCACCATCAGCTCTCCAGTTCTCAGAACTGCACCACCAACTTTCCTGGTCTCTGGCTTGCACATGGCAGATTGCAGGACTTCCCAGCCTGCATAATTGCATAAGCCAATTCCTTATAATAGGTTTCACATCTATGTCTGTGTCTGTGACTGTGTCTGTCAATGTCTATCTATCTATACCTATGTCCTGTTGGTTCTGTTTCACTGGAGGACCCGACTAATACACCGTGTGACTTACTTTGGCTAGTGGCACGTGGGTAAAAGCAACAGTATGTCAGTTTTTAGGGTAGGCCTTAAAAGACTTTGTATATTTCTTGTGCTTCTGCCCTGGGGCAGCCACTGTTCTAAGAAAGATGAGAGACATGTGGAGCAGACCTTGACCTGACTTGAAGCCTAAAGCCAAGGCCAGCTGAGCCCAGCTTAGGTCACCAACCCCACCTGCTCTGCAGATATGCCACTAAGTTATAGAGTGATTGTTATGCAGCATTATTGTGTAACTAGTTAACTGATTCCTAAAGTTTCCAGAAAAACGAGCTGAATTGTCTCTCCATGATGCAGGTTCCTACTTACTGACACAAAGCTTGGATAAACAAATTCTATATAAAATCTTGCAGTTGGGAGACCACTCATCTCCTACCTTCACAATTTGCCACATCTACATAACCCCTCCATTATTATTAACCTAATATTTTTCTAATTTCAAATTTGAAAATTCTATGTGTGCATTCACCAACCCCATTTGTTCTTACCCTGGGCACACAGAAGAATTACATTTTCCACCCCGCTGGGGTCATATGGCCGAATTCTGGCTGAGAAGTGGTACTGATTCACTCATTTCTAGAACTGATTCCTGAAATCTGCACTATTCTTTCTCTCTTTCCCTTTCTTCTTCTCTCCCCTTGTCTACTGTCTGGATGCAAAGAATATAGTTAAGGAGTCCAGAGTTCTAGAAAATGGCAGCCTCAATAGAGGGAAGGAATCTTGGGTTTTGAATGACCTTGTGCATCACAGGCCTTCCTCCCTCCTGTCTCACCAACCTGCACTGGACTCTCCATGAGCAAGACATTAATGTTGTTTTAAAATTTATCTATTATTTTTAAGATATCAATGTTTGTTATGGTAAGCCACTGAGAACTTGGGGGTATTTGTGTCAGCAGTTAGTTACCCTGTGTAATAAAAAGCATAATCCTTAAAATTAAAATATATCCATACACTTAGTACCTGAACTTACCTTTTGTACCACCTGTGATCCATATGCCACACTTTGAAAAAACACTACTGTGATCCAGATCCCTGATATACAGTCAGGGAAACTGAGCGTCAGAGAGGGAAGATGCCACCAAGTGTGTGTAGTAAGTTAAAGCAGGAGCTGGCAATACCTCCAGGAATGCTGTCCATGCATCCAGTCCACCAAGAACTACAGGGCCAGCTCCCCCTCAGGATTCTGAAGTAGCTTGTTGCAGACACTGCCAATGTCCCGTATCACCTGGGCAATACGGATAGATGCCAAGGACTCCCTGCTCTGATGACTTGTAACTCTGCCTGAGGGTGTTCTCTGACCACAGGAGTGCGTCCCTGTCTGACCTGCACCCGGTGATGGAGGTCCTGAGAGCAGCCCTCAAACAATGACAGAAAGGAGGAGAGGGTAAATACTCTGATTTCCTTCCCATGTGGGTGTAACTCTGGGGACTGTTCTATGCAGATCCACAGGGTCCTCAGAGGGGATGAGCTCCAGTTGCCTGCAGAGTTTACCTGCTCATTAGCACTCTCAGTTCTGGCTCCTTCCCTCTCACTCTCACTTCCCCTACTTGATGACATGGCAGAGAGTGTGTTATGGACTGTCTTTCCAAATTCATGCATTGAAGCCTTAATCCCCAATGTGATGGCGTTCGGAGGTGGGAAGTAGTTAGGTTGGGAAGTAGTTAGGTCATGAGGGTGAAGCCCTTATGAATGGGATTAGTGCCCTTATAAGAAGAGGCATGACAGCACTTGCCTTCTCTGTCTGCTGTCCACCATGTGAGGATAAACAAGGAGATGACTGTTTGCAAGTTTGCAAACCACGAAGTGGGCCCCCATCAGACACTAAATCAGCCAGGGTCTTGATCTTGAACTCTTTGGCTTTCAGAACTGTAAGAAATAAATGTCAGTAGTTGAAGCCACCCAGTTTGTGGTATTCCTTTATAGAAGCTCAAGTAGAACATGACAGAGTCTGAGGGAGGACATCTCTGGGGAGGTGACATTTGAACAGACACTTGATTTTGAGAAAGGACATACTAGAAGAGATTTCTGGGCAAAAGATCCACCACTTAAAACAGTCCTGGATGTGGGAAAGGGCTTGGCATCTCCAAGGCATAGAAATGGGGCTTGTATGGCTACAGTGAGAGGGGAGTGGAGGAAGAAGTGCTTGGAGAGGTGGGCATGGGTCAGATCCCTATGGAGAGGCATGGATTTATTCTAAGAATTATGGAAAAACAGCAAAAGGTCCCAAGCAGAGGAGCAATTTGACCTGATTTATGGTTCCAGAGCTCAGTAGCAGACCTTTCCAGAAAATGCAGAAGCCAAGGCAGCCCCTTTTGGTAGGAGGCAACATAGGTACCCCGCAAGGTCCTAGGTATCCTCCAAGAGGTCCCTTTTGGAGGGGAGTCTGGGCCTGAGGGGACTCAGTGCTTCCATGCATTGTGCAGCGCCACCAGTCTTCTGCAGACAATTTCAACCATGGTCTGTTGTGTTCCTCCTTCCAGTCAGAAGGGGCTGGTGCACGTGGCCCTGGCTGGATAAAGATACTCTCACTACTTACAAAACATATCTTGGCCCCAATTCTGTCTTAAGACCTTTAAAATTGGCAGTTACTTCATACCAAATCCAAGGTGGATTCAAATGGGAAGAAAATATAAATCCACTGGTGGCATGCACCTGTAATCCCAGCTACTTGGGAGGCTGAGTCACGACAGTTGCTTGAACCCAGAAGGCAGAGGTTGCAGTGAGCCCAGATCGCGCCACTGCACTCCAGCCTGGGCAACAGGGCGAGACTCCGTCTCAAAAAAAAAAAATATATATATATATATACATATATATATATGAATATATAAATCCAGGATTAAAAAGATATTTTTCCCACACATCGCCCACATGAAATAAATGTCTTTTTGCACAACACCTTGTTAAAATTATTAAAGGAGGCCTCAGTAATATTTCCATGCCCAGGGGAAGAATTCTATTACAAAGGTGCACAAAACTCCAACAAGGGATCCTGGAAATGGCAGAGGAAAATTGTGAGCTCTAGATGTAAAAAATTGAATAAAAGTGGCCCAGACAGGCAGAACAACTCAGCCCTCTGAGGAGTCTCTGTCATTGGCTTCCCATCAAAGGTAGGGAATTCTGTTGCAAAAGCAATTAAGTTGTTTCAGCCTTGGAACTAACACGTCTCAAAATTAAAATAAAAGTATGGAAATCCAAAACCAATCAGTACTCAAAAGACTGATTAAGTCTGTCTTTAAACATATAGATGCTTGAGTAATATTATTCAAGTTATTATATTCATAGGATTCTGAGAAGTCTTATGACATTACTACGTTTTATGCTAGGTGATTTTAAAGCTGGTTTTGGTGTGAACCAATGTGAAAGCATTTGGACAAACACTTTTGTCCCTCAGAGACACAAGTTTATTGTAGTTTGAAAACAGATTTAAAGAGTTGGGTCAGACATTATTTTAAAGGGTGAGTTTATCCTTACAGGTTTTGCATTTCTTACTCGGAATCACCCAGCCCCTAATCCCTCCTCCTAAGTTTAAAAAGATGGTTTGACAGTACAAATTACCTTCTTTGTTTTCCATTTAGCAGAGCTTGTGGTTTTTATAGGCATATAAACTAGTTTTATAACTTAATTCTCTGCAAGTTGTGGCATGAAGAGAAATAGGCAGTGGCTATAAAAAATGTATGCTAAATCACCGCTAATTAAAAATGCAGCTATTGACCATGTTAACCAAACTAATTAATTGCTTTTCCGTATTGTCATTTAATTAATTTATTTATCCATTAATTTATTTATCCATAAAGGCACATTTTATTAAAATAGACCATAATTTCAAGTGCACTGTGACTGTTGAAACTATAAAATCTTTCAGTAGTTTAAAATCTGAACAAGAGCCTAAAGTTTGATCTGTGAACTAAATTGAGTGTTTGCATGTGAAATAGATACCGAGGTACATGTCTCTTTATGAGACTGCTGAAAGCAGAGATTTTACTTCATTTTAATTTATTTATCCTGACATTAGGAAGAGAGTTCAAGTCGTGGCATTATTGAGCTTATAATCTTCTCTGTGCTGCAATTTCCCTCATAACATGGGAATAATAATACTAGCTCCTTATAAAGCTGTTGCATGCATTAATTTACTTATTAAAGGATCTAGAATAGTGACTGGCACACAGTAACATTTAATACATGTTACTTATTTTCCCCAACCCCTAGCACTCAGCTTTTGTGCATGTAGTTAATGCTTAGTAACTGCTTATTAATTATTTTGGTAAAAAAAAACCTCATAGAATTTGAATGATAAAACAGATGTTTTCATCAGTTTAGGGAGTCCAGTGAAGCTCATTCCACAAACATTCATTGCGTTAAATTAAGTTTTGCCTAAAACTGCCTCCTTACATATGTTAAGTTCTGCTTGCAGGCTTCTGTGTACATAGTGAACTACAGCTTAACTGGATGTAGAAGCCGACTATAATCTTCTCATAACAAATAGCTCATTCTCAGCCAATCACAGCAGCCATACTTCAACCACTCACAGGTGGCCAACTGTTCGAACTCTGTTCAAATAAGGCAAATGCCCAGCTGTAATCAACCCAGCTGTTTCCGTACCTCACTTCCGTTTTCTGTACGTCACTTTCCTCTTTCTGTCCATAAATCCTCTTTGACTACACGGCAGAGCCAGCCTTGCTCTCAACCTATTCTGGTTTGGGAGGGTGCCCTAATGGTGAATTGTTCTTTGTTCAATTAGACTCTGTTAAATTAATTTGTTTAGAGTTTTTCTTTTAACAATTGGTATCTAGCATGTCTTACAGTGAATCATGAATGGTGTGCTAGAGATGGACATAGTGACTTGTGAGAGCTGAATGTTAAAATTTCAGAAACGTTGTGAGCTGCTTTTAATCATGGCCGTTACTCAGAATTAAATTACATAAATGTACAATTAAAGACATGATATTACAAGCAGAACTAATACTCAAAACTTATTTCCTCTTTACATTTTACAATGACCTTGAATTTACTCACATTTGCTGCATCTGTGTGATGGATGCACTGTATAACCATGTGCTTCTGCACATTGCTATCCAACTCCATTGAATGACATTATGTTGGTAGCTTGAACTCAGCCATGGAGGGAATATTTATGCCATTGAAATCTGCAAATGTTACCCATCAGGGCACCCCTAACTTGATTCTTTCTCCCTGCAAAGCTAGTAGCTAAATATTTACCATCACCCCACTGACTGTGCTAGGCCTGGAGAGGGGTAGTGGGTATAGGGGGTGGACACCTTCAAAAAGTTTACCATCGGCCAGGTGCGGTGGCTCATGCCTGTAATCCCAGCATTGCGGAAGGCCGAGGCAAGCAGATCATGAGGTCAGGAGTTCGAGACCAGCCTGGCCAGCGTGGTGAAACCCCATCTCTACTACAAATATAAAAAATTAGCCGGGCATGGTGGCGCATGCCTGTAATACCAGCTACTAGGCAGGCTGAGGCAAGAGAATCGCTTGAACCCAGGAGGCGGAGGTTGCAGTGAGCCGAGATGGCACCACTGCACTCCAGCCTGGGCAACAGAGTGAGACTCCGTCTCAAAAAAAAAAATGTTTACCATCTCAGAGCCCACAATTTTTTACTGCTTCATCCCAAATTTTTCTTCGTTTTTAAATTTTCACAGGCCATTACATCAGGGAAAACTAAACCTATATTTGTGATAGTTCTGATCACCCAGAGTAAAAATCTGGTTGTATCTCTTCTTCTCATTGCCTTTTTTTTTTTGCACATAAATATTTAAATAGAAATTCCTATGATAATTAAATGCTATTTTTCTTTCTTTTTTAGTTGATTGACAACGTCTAAAGATTTGTGATAATACCGATAGTTATGGTAGGCATAATGCAGAATGGCAGTAAATTAAGTACCACCATCCACTCAGTTATTCAAATTTCTCCCCTCCCTTCCCCTCCACAGCCTATCCAACAGCAAGCCCTGCTGATTTTCTACCACCAAAGCGCATCTGGAATCCACCCACTTCTCATCCTCAGGGCTAGCCCTCTCAGCCAGGTCTCTATCATCTCTTTTCCAGGGCTCCTTCAACACTCCTGACTTTCTTAATTTTACTCTTGCCTTTCTCCAATCCCATTCTCCCCACAGTTGTGCGAATGGTCTTTTAAACATGCAAATCAGGCCACATCGCTCCCACTTTGAAACCCATTTAGGATTGTGCCGTTTCCTTACTAATCCCACTTTGCAGTAGTATTCCTCCTTCCCTTTGTCCCTTGCAGTCCTCTGTGCCTGTGACTGGCATTGGAGACTGTCATTCAGACTCAGTTTTGTTCACAACTATGCTGCCAACTGGCTAAATGAGCCTAGTGAAGCCACTTAGCTTCCGAGCACTTCTGTTTACTTTTCTTTACAAAAGACATAATGGTGCTGGGCTACCCAGAGCTTAAATTAATTAATGTTTATAGAGCACTTCAAGCCTCCGGATAATAGCCTCTTTGAAAATGCATGTAATTATCATTATGGCTAATGAAGCTTGGTCTTAACTCCTCCCCCTCACTGGGAAGGCAGGAAGCTGCCTTTGGTAACAATCCAGATTAGGTGGAAATTTACCTCCAATGTCAGTTTTCTTCTTTGGCCACTCCGTTGGTGTTTTCAATTTTGTTTTATTTCTCTTTATCTTATTTTATTTTGTTTTATTTCATTTTTTAAATTACAAATGGGATTTAGATAAATTAAGTCAAGTGGATTTATGAGAAAATAAAACATATTTTAAAGGCAGTGCTTTTTCCAACCACAGATATCACATTCCCATTGTTT
The DNA here is from genome assembly GCF_028885655.2 of Pongo abelii. Lineage (NCBI taxonomy): Eukaryota > Metazoa > Chordata > Mammalia > Primates > Hominidae > Pongo > Pongo abelii. The sequence continues at coordinate 7,779,567 of NC_072006.2, read as the reverse complement.
CCTTTGTTGGGAACTGGTATTCAGCCTCAGAGAGAGAGAAACTTCACTAGAAGGTGAGTTGGAGGTTTATAGTGATGGTTTTAATGCTGTTGAGGTTTATTATGTAGGTTTGGGGTTGACCAGCCTCCAGGATCACAGTCTGAGCTACTTGCAATAGAGATGACACCCTTTGCAGGTTCTCTGCTCTAGCATAATTGCAATTCAAAGGGACAGATCTCTCTCCAAATGGTGAGCACTCAACACCTGATGGTGCTCAAAGGGAGACCCATTCATTTGATGCAGGTGATGGTACAACTGACACTTGGCATTGACAATTTCACATCACTATTTATTAATTACTGTGGGTTATGTCTCGGATTGTTGTTAACTTGATTTCTGAGATGATGAAGGAATCAGATGTGGAAAGTCAATGCAGTAGCCATAGTACCTTTGTGAATTTAAAGTGTTCTATTTTTTTGTTTTGGAAAATCAAGTTATATTTATGTGTATTAGGAGAAACTTGTGACTTCGTCTATTTGGAATAATTTTAAACAGAGAAACTTTCATTTGAAATGATTTTCCAAGGATAAATCCATGTTTGTTAACTGCTAGATAAAGCTATGTAAGTGGAAAAGTTATTGAATCAGGCCTTGGCACTAGTGCAAAAGGTGTGAAGTCAACACGGCTGGTTGAAGGAGTGACTCTACAGAATAATTGAAATAAAGTGCAAGCCATGACTTGACCTGTAAATCCCTAGATTTGGGCACCATCCTGGCCGCTTCTTGAATACAGGCTTCACCCTCTTCATTTCCTTTGTATCCCCCCAGAAGGGTTTAAGATTCAACTGTTCACTGAAAATCTTAAGAGTTCTAGAAGCAAATACACAGTCAGTTTTGAACATAAATATAAATAAAGATACAGGGCATTGGTCATGTTAACAGGCATTCCTGGGAATCTCCTTTGTACCACAGGATGAAAAGTGGTCCTTTCCTTCAAGGGGCTTGCAAATTAAATGTTAAAACAAGATAAACAGGTTTGTGTATGTCTTTTCCACTAGAGGAGCTTTATGAGGGCTGGAGGCGGGTCTCATGTTTCGCTCAATGTTGGGCTGTAGAAGCACAGAGTGTATTTTCTGAATGCATGGAGGGAGGGAAGGAGGACGGAAAGAGGGAGAAAGGAAGGAGGGAGAAAGGAAGGGAGGAAGACAGGCAATGAAATAAATGATGCATGTTATTATTCAAATATAAGCCAGTTATAAATAATAAGAATAAGGAGAATAATGAGCATGTGGCTTTGTGAAATTAGGTAAAAATTAATGGCAAAACAAAACAAAAAAAAGGAAAACAAGAGGGCCAAATGTGGTGGCTCATGCCTATAATCCCAGAACTTTCGGAGACCGAGGTGGGAGAATTGTTTGAACCCAGAAATTCTAGACCAGCCTGGGCAACGGAGCAAGACCCCATCTCCAAAAAAAAAAAAAAAATTTAGCCAGGTATGGCGGCACATGCCTGTGGTCCTAGCTACTTGGGAGGCTGAGAGGGGAGGATTGTTTGAGCCCAGGATTTGGAGGTTGCAGTGAGCTGTGATCTCACCACTGCACTGCAGCCTGGGTGACAGAGCAAGATCTTGTCTCAAAAAAAAAAAAAAAAAAAAGAAAGGAAGGAAGGAAGGAAGGAAAGAAAGAAAGAAAGAAAGAAAAAGAAAAGAAAAAAAGCCCAGAAAAAACAATGAACAGAGCAGTGGGGCCAGTTACAGGCATTTAGACATGAGGTAGAAAAACAAAGTTACCCTTTATCAGATCATGTCCACATAATTAAAAACTGAAAAACATAGTTAATAATCCAGATATTGCCTTGCCTATAGTAACAATATTGTATTGTTCACTTGAAGATTTGTTAAGAGGGTAGATCTCATGTTAAATATTTGCAGTGGACTGAATGTTTGTGTCCCTTCAAAATTTTTGCTGAAATCCTAACCCTCAATGTGATGGTATTAGGAGGTGGGGAGTTTGCAGGTAATTAGGTCATGAAGATGGAGCCCTCAAGATGAGATTAGTGCCCTCATAAAAGGGACCCCAGAGAACTCCATTGCTCTTTTCCCTACCGTGTTGGGATACAACGAGAAGTCAGCCATCTGCAGCCAGGAACTGGGCCCTCATCAGAACCCGACCACATTGGCACCTCAATCTCAGACTTCCAGTCTCTAGAACAGTGAAAAATAAATTCCCAATATTTAGAAGATGAAAAATAATTCCCATTATTTATTTATATGGTACTTTGTGATTATAGCCTGAACTAAGACACATTTCTTATCACAATAAAAAATAAATCTAGATATTCCAAAACATTTGTTATATATGAAGAGTAATATTAAAATATTAGGCTAAAATTTTACAGGCTTTTGACAAAGACTGGTGGAAACTTTAGAGAGGTTTTTCTGTTTATATTCAAGATAGACAGTAAGTTTTAAATGTATTCTTATAAGTAATTTCTGTCTTAGGAAAGGCATAATTATGATAGTATATACATAAGAATGACACTCTTCTTTTTTCTTCATTTTAACAAAGTATTTTGCAGTGAGGATATCCAAAATCAGGAAACATAAACAGATAAAGGTTAAACCATTATTTAAAGCCTTTTTATAAATCATTAGCCAGGGAAGAATTTGAACTCTAGGCAATCTGGATGTGAGTTCAAAATTCTACACCTTCTCTGTTCCTTGAATATAAAAAAATCTAAGATAAGAAGGGAGAAAATGACAATTTCTCTCATAACTTATGGAGCACTACAGTTGCCCAAGCCCTAGCTGCTGGCTTTCTGTACAGGACAGAGTCAATTCAGGGCAAAGTGTAAGTAGGTTTTGATTCAGTCTGGACAAAGTCTTTGAGTCTTCAGACAGGCAAATCTAAAAGTAATTGTTGTGAGTGAAGAGTGAACTTACCTATTCATCTTAATGGGGTTGTTAGCTATGAAGCTTAATTATATCACTTATATAACACTGCTAGCCATTTAATGGCAGTTATCGGATTCAGAGGCCAGCAATTAGAGGTGACTTCTAGCCCAGCACAATCCTTCTAGTTTCTTGATTGCTATAATGACTGTTGCCTAAGCAGAAGGTCAACTAGAGTCTTTTTGGTCCCAGTCAATCACCTTAGTTACTGAGTCATTAGTTTCCTAATAACCAGCAAATCCTCTCATGAGCTAGGTCTGTGTTAGGTGGGTTGGTCACTCTTACCAGATGAAACAAATAGTCTTACCTTTCTGATGGTACTATCATAAAGAGAACCACAAAACATAATTCAGTAATGGCCAGTGAACAAGTTCTGTTTCTTTTGTGTGTTGCACCCCTGCCTCTAGGGGGATGTAGTCTAGCTCATTAACCTGGTGACACTCAAATGAGGTGGAGTCACTATAGACAGGGGAGCTCTCAGGAAAACAGACCTTACAGTCCCTCATTCCTTTATTCCTTCATCTATTTATTTCATCAAGTATGTTTTCAATCTACTATATGCCAGAGTAAACTTGGCTGACAAGATCCCTGGAACTTGCAGTATACAAGTAAACAATTGGTAATTTACTTGTACAATTGCAGTGGTGACAAAGTGCTTTGATGACAAACAGTGCTATGAAGTTGATATGGGGATTATATTAGGTCTACACTGAATAATGAAGATATGATGTGGGCTATAAACATGGGCCACGTATGTATTTTTAAATTTTCTGTGAGTATATTGAGAAAAGTAAAAAGAAATAAGTAAAATTACTTTTAATAACACATATTTTAACTCAAAGTATCCAAAAGATCATTTCAACTTATAATCAATATTAAAATGATTAATAAAATATATTTTTTCATATTAAGTCTTCAAAATCCAGCCTATATTTTACATAGATGGCACATATGAAGTGCTGAGCATCCTTATCTGGCTGGTGGCTACTATGCTGGTCAGTGCAGTTTTACATGAAGTTCTTTCTACTACCCAAATAATGAGCCAGCCATGCAGAGATATGCACTCCAGACAGAGGGACCAGCTGGTACAAAGGCCCTGAGGCAGGATTGTTATTAACCAAATTTGAATTTAATTGTAAAATAAGAAAAAAAATATAGCTAACAGTTCACTTTTTAATATTTGTATGCAACACTACTACATGGTTTAAAACTAAATTATTATTTCAAAATACTCGCATAATAGTCCATCATTTCTTTTGGGCCTAGATGAAACGGCCAGTTCAGTTTGATGGTTAGTTTAGTAGCTTGGTCAGTTTAACAGCTTGAAATGGTCAGTTTAATAGCTTGATTGCAATAGAAATGAACTCAGTACACAACAAAACTTAGGAAAAAAAATAATGGCTAAATGAATGCATCTTGAATGTGTTTCTTTTCTTTTGCTTTCAAACACACAAATTTATCATGGCCTAGTGTATATTCTACTGATAGATATACTAATTTTAGGTTCTATATTCTAATAGCATAATATATCCTCAGGGCAGGACTTTATGAAAAATACACTTGGGTATCATTGGGTGTGTTTTATCTTTTCTGGAGGCAGGCCATGCTTGACCCCTCAGTTAGCCTGGCAGCATGATAAATTAACTAGAAACAAAGTTATACTATGCATAGAAAATGAAAACACACAGAAATAAAAAGAATCATTGTGTGTGTTTTAAAATAAAATGTCTGGAATATACTTTTCATGTCAAATTAGCAGTCTCATAGTCACGTGATTCTAGTTTGTTCTATGTCTTCATTTGGGCTCCTCCAGAAGCTGATCCTGAGACAAGGATATGAGTGCAAGAACTTTATCTGGGAGGTGGTCCCAGTAAGCAGGGGTGAGACTAAGACTGGGAGGGAAGGAAGACAACATAAGATGTGATAGCAAGCCAGTTACCGTAGTGGGCACCCAGAGTTTAATCATGCTGTGTCACTCTGTGATCTGTGAAAAACATGCCAGAATGATCCCATCTTGGAAGCAAGGAATGATTTCTTGATTCTGTCACTCACAGGCTAGCCTGATTCAAGGCTAGGGAAAAGGATGTTAATTCCCTTGCCCTTGTGACTTGACTTCCACAGGGGCAGAGAGGGCCGGTGCCTAGAGAAAACACTCAGGGCAAAGGGACGTAGATGCCTGCCACTGGAAGTTGTATGGTGCAAACAGGAATGGGAAGGCCAAGTAAATCTAGGTAGGTCATGCAGCAGCTGCCCAGTGTGTATAATGGGAATTCATCCAGAAGCTTAAATTTCATTGCCAAAAATTTTAGTTTACAAAGTATCTTTATTTATATTGTTAAGTTGGTGCAAAAGTAATTGTGGTTTTTGCCATTAAAAGTAGTAGTAACCTAATATTTAATCCTTTTAAGGGCGCCAAGGCATGGATTGAGTAGGTTTTACCGTTCATATGTTATAGAAGAAGAATCCAAGTTTCACGGGGTCCTGTCCTCACAAATGGTAGAGAAGCAATGCAGGAATCTTGATCTAGTAGAAATTGTGGTTGCTGTCAAGGCACCCCAGGCCACCCCCTCTCTCTATGTAGCTATGCATTTTACATTTTAGATGAAATTCATCCCATCACTGGTTACAGGGATGAGCCTTAGTTGGTAGAAGCCAGTCAGATCATTGTGCTCTTATTGCCACAGTGATTGATTCCAGGGCAAGCATGTGATCGATCAATTAGGATTCAGTCAGAACAGGGTGAAACATGGTAGCAAACTAAATGGCTGAGATAAGAACAAGATATCTCTTTATCTCTTTGTCAAATTTTAAATGTATATGAGAAAAAGATTAGCTTTGTAATTGTCGGCAGCTGTCACGTGAGCATGAGGTACTCTCCAACTTTAGGGTGAAATTGATATAGATGGCAGAAAAGACAGATGGAAACACACACACACACACACACACACACACACACACACATTTCTTGGTGACATTATTGACTCACTGGATCAACCTCTGCTCAAACTGAGAAACTCCTTTTGTTGCTTAAGGAAGCCATCTGGAGTTGGATATTCAACCATTTGCAATTGAGAATGTTCTACTGGACTCCTGGCTTGGTACTCTACACCAAATGCCCTAAGTCATCCTAGAATGATATAACTTAAACCTCTTGTATGCAAAACCTAGAGGGATTTTGCATGTCATTTGCACAACGTATTCACCTAAATTATGTTTTTTCCCTTGAGCCATATGTCCTAATCCATGGAAACATATAGTCCAGTTATGGCTCAGAGAAGGGAAAAAGTAGATTAAGTTTTAAGTGAATTTATGGCTTACCTAGATAATCTTCAATAGAAACATTTTTTGCTGTTTTTTGAGAAATCAAAAAACTTAGACAACAAAAGAAGAAAAAACAAAACTAATGATAGCTGGACAATTACATTTTTCTGTTTTCATTTGGATATGCAACGGTAGCCACTAGAAGGAAGTTGGTCTACCTTTTTCTCTATCACCTACATAAATTATATAGATTGAAAAAGCAAAATACAAATTTTCCTAGCCTACCTTGGATCTACAGGTGGTTATGTAATATAGTTCTGGCCAATAAGATGTAAACAGATGTCTTCTGAGGGAATTGCAGGGAAAGCATTTACTTTCCTCTTAAGGTGGGATATATACCATTAGCATGCCGCTTTCCTACTTTCTTGTCTTGAATAAGGACATGAGGTCCAAAACGATGGTGGCCACTTTGGGATAATGAGGCAACAGATATAAGGACAAATTCCAAAGGAAATGGAATGAAAAGAAAGCGGTAGTCTGGCTCCTTGATGACACTGTTGAGCAGCTGAACCCATACAAGAAAATGCCTGTCTCTGGCCTTTCTGTTAGGTGAGAAATCTAAACCCTTATTTGTTTAGACCAGTGTTTATACAGTATTTTCTTACTCGGAACCGAATGCATTTCTAACTAATATATGCAACTACCTTAACAACTCTTTGAATATCTAGAGCTATTTCATATTTTTGCTCTATGTGTTTTTGTATGTTTTGATGGACGTAGCTTGACTCAGGTCAGTGACTTAGTCCTTTTTTTCTGTAAAAGAAATGCCCAGTCATTCTATTGTGCCTTTATGGTATATTGAGACCATCTGGGGACCATATCTGGGTGTTTCCACTTACCACATCTTTGATTTTTTTCACCCACACTGATAATCTTTGTTTTTTAATTGGTGTATTTAGACTATTCTGATTTAAGTGATTATTGATATAATAATCACATTAACAGCTGTCATGTTTGTAATTGTCTTCTTCTCAGTGTATTTTTCTTTGCTTCTTTGCCTCCTTGCACTTTTGCTTTTTTTGGTTTTAATTAAGCATTTTCTATGATTCCATTTTATCTCCCCACTTAGCATATTAATTATACTGAAAAAATTTTATTAGTGGTTTCCCTAGAGTGTACAATATACATTTTCTGGAAAGCTAATCTCAGTCTGTGTTTAAATACATTATAACACTTCATATGAAGTACAGGTGTCATTGAACAGAATATTTCTAATTTTTCTCTCCTGTACCTTGTGACATTGCTGTCATTTATCTTACTTAACCATATGCTATAATCACTCCAATACATTGTTACTTTTGTTACTTCTGAAAAGTTATTATTTAGGCCCTGTGTAGTGGCTCACACCTTTAATTCTAGCAGTTTGGGAGGCTGAGGTGGGAGGATGGCTTGAACCCAGAAGTTTGTGACCAGCCTAGGCAACATAGTGAGACCCTTTCTCTATAAAAAAACAAAACAAAACTTTAAATAAAGTCATCAAATGAGTCAAGCGTGGTGGTGTATGTCTGTAGTCTTGGCTATGTGGGAGGGTGAGGTGAGTGAATCCCTTGAGCCTAGCAGGTCCAGGCTGCAGTGAGCTGTGATTGCACCAGTGCACTCCCAGCGTTGTGTGTTGTGTGTGCCTGTGTGTGTGTGTTTGTGTGTTTTGAGATAGGGTCTTGCTCTGTTGCCCAAAGTAGAGTGCATTGATCAGAGCTCACTGCAGCCTTGATCACTTGGGCTCAAGTGATCCTGCCCCCTCAGACTCCTGAGTAGCTGGGACCAGAGGCACCTGCCACCGTACCGGGCTAATGTTTTTTAAAAACACTTTTGACATGGGGTCTTACCACATTGCCCCAGCTGGTCTTGAACTCCTGGGCTCAAGCTGTCCACCCTCCCTGGCCTCCCAAATTGCTGGGATTACAGGAGTGAACTGCCATTCCCGGCCCTGTTCTTTATGTACCTCCAAATTTCAGATCCATGTTATTTTCCTTCTGCCTCGAAAACTTTTAACATTTCTTACAGGGCAGATCTGCTGCCAGTGAATTCCCTCAGCTGTTGTCTGCCTGAGAAAGTATTTCTCTTTCACTTATGAAATAATTTCCTTGGTTACAGAATTCTAGGTTGGTGATTTTTTTCTTTCAACACTTCAAACATTTTACTTTTGTCTTTATGCTGCTATAACAGAATACCACAGACTGGGTAATTGACAAAGAACAGAAACTTCTTTCTCACAATTCTGGAGGCTGAGAAATCCAAGACAAAGGTGCCAGTATTTGGTCTTATTAGGCTTCTTTTTAGAAATATAATTAAAAATTTTAATTGATGCATAATAATTGTACATATTTATGAGGCACAGGTGATATTTCAATACACATATGCAACCTGTGGTGATCAAATCAAGGTAATTCAAATATCCATCACCCTAAACATTTATCATTTCTTTGTATTTGGAACATTCAAATTTCTTTCTTCTAGCTGTTTTGAAATATACAATAAATTGTTGTTAACTGTAGTCACCTAATTGCGCTATAGAACCCCAGAACTTATTCCTCTCATCTAACTGTAATTTTGTACCCATTAACCAAGCTCTGCCTATCTCCTCTCCTCTAGTCCTTATCAGCCCCTGGAAACCAGTATTCTACTCTCTACTTCTATGTAACCAACTTTTTTAGCTTCCACATGTGAATGAGAACATGCAGTATTTGTCTTTCTGTGCCTGATTTATTTCACTTAACATGATATCCTCCACACTCATGTATGTTACTGCAAAATGCAGAAATTATAATTTTTAATAGATGAACACTATTCTATTGTGTATATATACTACATTTTCCTCATCCATTCATGTGTTAATGGACACTTAGTTTGTTTCATATTTTGGCTATTGTGAATAGTGCTGCAATGAATATGGGAATGCAGATACCTCGTCCGCGAGCTGATTTCCTTTCCTTTGGATCTATACTCAGTAATGGTATTGCTGGATCAAATGGTATTTCTATTTTTAGTTTTCTGGGAAAGTTTTATACTATTTTGTTTTAATGGCTGTACTAACTTATATTCCCGCTAACAGTATATAAGAGTTCACCTTTCTCCATATCCTTGCAAGCGTTTGTTATTTTTTTGTCATTTTCATAATTTAACAGGGGCAAAATAATATTTCACTGTGGTTTTAATTTGCTTTTTCTTGATGATTAGTGATACTAAACATTTTTCATACACCTTTTGGCCATTTGTATGTATTTTTTCTTTTTTTAAGATAAGTCTGTTTGGATCATTTTCTCATTTTAAAATTTGATTATTTGTGTTTTTTCTTTTTTAGCTGTTATTTGAGTTCCTTATATATTCTGAATATTAATCCCTTGCAGGATAGATATTTTGCAAGTATTTTCTCCTATTCTGTAGGTGGTAGCTTCACTCTGTTGCTTGGTTCCTTTGCCATGCGGAAGTTTTTTAGTTTGATATAATTCCATTTGTCTATTTTTGCTTTTGTTGCCTATGCTTTTGAGTTCTTACCCAAAACATCTTTCCCCAGACCAGTGTCCTAAAGTGTTTATCCAATGTTTTCTTCTAGTAGTTTTATCATTTTCAGGTCTTACATTTAAGTCTTCAATCCATTTTGAGTTGCTTTTTGTATATGGTGAAGACAGTGGTCTAATTTCATTCTTGTGTATATGAAACATTCAGTTTTCCCAGCACCATTCACTGAGGAGACTGTCCCTTCCCTAATGTTTGTTTTTGGTACCTTTGTTGGAAATTGGTTGGCTGTTAATACATGGTTTTATTTATGGGTTATTGATTTGGTTCCATTCGTCTATGTGTCTGTTTTTATGCCAGTACCATGGTATTTTGGTTACTATAGCTTTACAGTATATTTTGAAGTCAGGTGGTCTGTTGCCTTCACCTTTGTTCTTTTCTTTTAGATGCAATGGATACACATGCAGGTTTATTACATAGACATATAGTGTGATGCTGATTTCTATTAAACCCATCACCCAAATAGTAACCATAGGACCCAATACATAGTTTTTCAACCCTTGCTCCCTACCCTCTTTTGGAGTCCCCATTGTGTATTGTTCCTATCTTTATGTCCATGTGCACCTAATGTTTAGCTCCCACTTGTAAGGGAGAATGTGCAGTATTTGGTTTTCTATTTCTGTGTTAATTCATGTAGAATAATGGCCTCCAGCTGCATCCATGTTTTTGCAAAGCACATAATTTTATTCTTATTTATGACTGCATAGTATTGCATGCTGTATATGTAACACACTTTCTTTACCCATTCTGCCATTGATGGGCACCTATGTCAATTTTATGTCTTTGCTATTATGAATAGTGCTGTGATAAACATGTGAGTGCAGGTATCTTTTTGGTACAATGATTTATTTTCCTTTGGGTTCCTATCTAATAATGGGATTGCTGGGTTGAATGGTAGCTCTATTTTTAGTTCTTTGAGAAATGTCCAAACTTTTCCACAGGGGCTGAACTAATTTACAGTTCCATTGACAGTGTATAAGCATTCCCTTTTCTCTACAACCTTGCCAACATCTGTTATTTTTTAATTTAATAATAGCCATTCTGATTGATATGAAATGGTATCTCATTGTGGTTTTGTTTTGCATTTCTCTGATTATTAGTGATGTTGAGCGTTTTTTCATATGCTTGTTGGCCACTTCAAGATGTCTTCTTTTGAGAAGTGTCTATTTATGTCCTTCGCCCACTTTTTAGTGGTGTTGTTTTTCTCTTGTAAATTTGGTTAAATTCCTTATAGATGCTGGATATTAGCTCTTTGTCAGATGCATAGTTTGCAAATATTTTCTCCTATTCTGTAGGTTGTCTGTTTACTCTGTTGACAGTTTCTTCTGCTATGCAGAAGCTCTTTAGTTTAATTAGGTCCCAATTGTCAATTTTTGCTTTTGTTGCATTTGCTTTTGAGGACTTAGTCATAAATTCTTTGCCTAGATCAAAGTTCAGAAGAGTATTTTCTAGATTTTCTTTTAGGATTCTTATTGTTGATAAAAGAAAAACTTCAGCCGAATTAAATTTAAAGGAGTTTAATTGAGCAATGAACGATTCGCAAATCTGGCAGTCCCCAGAATCCCAGCAGATTTACAGAGAGACTCCAGGGGTGCCTTGTGGTCAGAACAAATTTATAGACAAAAAACTTAAAGTGATGTACAGGAATCGGAAGTGAGGTACAGAAACAGTGAGATTGGTTACAGACTGGCATTTGCCTTATTTGAATGCAGTGAACATTTAGCAGTCTATGAGTGCTTGAAGTATGGTTGCTGGGATTGGCCAATGCTCAGCTATTGTTACAGGTGCATACTATTAAGTTAGGTTTTCAATTTTGTCTGACTGTTAAGTTAGGTTACAGTTCATCCATGAGGACTCAAATATAGAAGTATGGAGTCTTTCTCAGCCATATTTAGTTTGCTTTAACATAGTTAGCTTTGTTCTTTTTGCTCAGGCTTGCTTTGGGTATTCAGGGTCTTTTGTGGTTCTGTATGAATATTAGGATTGTTCTTTCTATTTCTGTGAAGAATGTTACTGGTGGTTATTTGATGGGGATTACATTGAATCTGTAGATTGCTTTGGATAGTATGGTTATTTTAACAATATTCTTTCAATCTATGAAAATGAGATATTTTTCCATTTGTTTATGTCCTCTTTGATTTCTTCCATCTGTGTTTTATAGTTTTTATTGTAGAGATATTTCACCTTTTTGGTTAAATTTATTGATAGTATATTTTTGTAGCTATTATAAATGGAATTGCTTTCTTGATTTCTTTTTCAGATTGTTTGCTATTGGGATATAGAAATGCTACTGATTTTTGTATGTTGATTTTGTATCCTGCAACTTTACTCAATTTATTTATTAGTTTAGGAATTTTATAGTGGACTATGTTTTTCTAAATATAAGATCATGCCATCAGCAAGCAGGAACAGTTTGACTTCTTCCTTTCAAATTTGGGTGCTTTTAATTTTTCTTACTAATGCTCTGGCTAGGACTTCCAGTGCTCTGTTGAGTAAAGTGGTAAAAGTGGGCATCCTTATTTTCTTATGAATCTTAGAGGAAAGGCTTTCAATTTTTCCTCCTTTGATATGATGAGCTTCTTGCTACATCTTCATGTGGCAAAAGGAAATAGGGCAAGCTAGCTGAACCTGAGGGAAGCCTCTTTTAAAAGGACCTTAATCCTATTAACAAGGGAGCATCCCTCAGTAGCCTAATTACTCTTAATGCCCTCAGCTATATATATATATATATATATACACGTATCTCACAATGGCAACATATAAATTTTGGAGAGGACATACTCAAATCATAGTAATTTCATTCTCTTTTTGCTTTTATGGTTCTGATGACAAGTCCACTGTAATCCTTATCCTTGTTCTTCTTTAGGTAAGGTGCTTTTTCCTTTAGGTTCTTTCAAGATTTTCCTTGTCATTTTTTTTTTTTTTTTTTTTGAGATGGAGTCTCTGTCGCCAGGCTGGAGTGCAGTGGTCTGCAACCTCCGCCTCCCAGGTTCAAGCGATTCTCCTGCTTCAGCCTTCAGAGTAGCTGGGACTACAGGTGTGTGCCACCACGCCCAGCTAATTTTTGTATTTTTAGTAGAGACAGGGTTTTATCATATTGGCCAGGATGGTCTTGATCTCTTGACCTTGTGATCCACCCACCTCAGCCTCCCAAAATGTTGGGATTATGGGAGTGAGCCACTGTGCCCGGCCTTCCTTGTCTTTTTATACAGTTGGAATGTGATTGGCCTCAGGTTTTTTTTTTAATTGTTGTTGTTGCTTGTATTTATCTTTATAGTGTTCTCTGAGCTTCCTAGATCTATGGTTTAGGGTCTATAATTAGTTTTGGTAAGTTCTCAGCCATTACCACTTAAAATATTTCTTCTGCTTCATTTCTTTTCTTTTCCTTCTGGTATTCCATTACTCATATGTTCTATCTTTTGAAATTTTTCGTAAGTACTTCTATGTTCTTTTCTGCATTTTTCACTTATTTTTCTGTTTGCATTTCAGTTTGGGAAGTTTCTATTAACTTATCTCCAAGCTCGCTAATTCTCTTCTCAATCACATCAAATCTCCTGATGAGCCCCATCAAAGGCATTCTTTATTTCAGTTACAGTGTTTTTTATTTCTAAAGTTTCCACTTGATTCTCTTAGAGTTTTATCTCTCTGCTTACATTACCCATCTCTTCTTGCATGTTATTTACTTTTTACATTCGAGCCTTTAACACATTTATCAGAGTTATTTTAATTTCCTGTCTGATACTTGAAATATCTGTATCACATCTAAGTCTAGTTATGAAGATTGGTTTATTTTTCAGATTGTTTCTTCTTTTGGCATGCCTTGTACCTTTTTGTTGAAAGTTGAACACATTGTATTGGGTGAAAATAGGTCTTTAGTGTGAGGATTTTTATTAGTCTGGCTAGAAATTTGACTTTGTTTAAGGCTTAGCTATAAGTGCAAGAAGTTTCAAATTCTTCTAGTATTCTTGTTTTTATCTTGATTTTGGGCTTCCCTGCAGATTCCTCTTTAGAAAGACTCTGTCAGCTGTAATTTATTGTCACTATAATGGAGCTCTCTTGGTATAAGGTATTGGGGAAGGGGAGTGTTTTGTAATCTTTCAATTAAATCTCAGTGTTCTATTCAGCCTATGTCTTTGGGCTGTGACCTTCACAAGTGTTTTACTGGTAATGTAGCTATTTTTCCCTCTTCCACCTACATTCTTCCCTGGTTTCAGCATTCCCAGTCTATTTCCTTAGAGTCATGTCCCCTGTTGACTATGTTTTCTTCCCCTGAAGCCTCTTTAGGTAAAATAAGAAGACTAGAGACTAATGTAAGAGAAATATTCCTTTCCCAGAAAGAATAAGGCTCTGGCAACATTTTTTCCCTCTGGAAAGTAGGTCTTTGTTATGGAAAATGTTATGTACATATTTAACAAGGATTACTTTTTCCACACCCAGCCAGAGCCAGGAGGGAATCTTTCTTGGATCTTCATTGTGAGACCTTGTGGCATTCCTGGAGGTAAGCCTTATGAAAATCTGGCCTCCTTCTAAGACTGGGGATCCCAGGAGTTTCTCACTATCATGCTAGTGTACACTGAACCTCCACAAATTCACCAAAATTACTATTTGAGAGTTCTTACTACTTTAGGCTTCAACAGCTTTTGCTCCAGGTAAGTAGATCTTGACTGTGACTTCCTGGATGCCCCTGTATGCCCAGATTTTGGAGTCACAGTTTGCCCCGCCATGTCAGTTTTCTGATGAGCCCAAGAAAAGTCATAGATTTTCAGTTTGTTCAGACATTTCTTGCTATAAGGATGGGAGTGATGACTTCCAAGCTCATTACATGTCAGAGCTGAGACTGGAAGTGTCCTTAACCTCCTCTTTGAGACTTTATTTTTCTATAAAAATGAGTATATTTATAGTTACTTTGCAATGTTGCTGCCGTGACTTTTATGAGACAATAATCTATGAGAAAGTGATGTAAGGCCCTTAGCAGGTCATCAATAAAGTGGGATTCTGTACTGAAATTTTAGAGAGAATTCCATTGTCATAAAGTCAATGGAGTCACATGGAATCAAGTACAGGGGTGCAACAAAAATTAAGGATACAGAAAATAAACAACTTCAATAATAAGGACAATTCTGCCATTATTCCATGTAGTGACCATATCTCCTAGGGTAAACATGATATAGTAAAATTATATGCTGTCAGCTAGGAGAAAGAGGCAGTGGTGAGCTGAGAAGTGAGGGTGAGAAGGAGGAAGAAGGAATATCTTCAGGAATAATGTATGAGAGGTACCTGAGGAAGGTGGAACCTAAGAACATTTCAGAAAGATGGCAGTGGAGCTGGAGTTGGGGGAGGGGTGGGAGATGACATTGGAGTGGGGCTTAGTGATCATTGTGAAGTGCTTGGACTCTGTCTTAAGAGCAGTGGCCTAGTTTCCCCAAAACACAACTTATATTATTCATGTTTTTAATAAGTAGAGCATTGGAAATGGTGCTTTATTATGGAGTTATTCTGCATTTTTTATTGCTGTTCAAATTTAACATTTTTCTTTATGTGTTTATTATATGAAATTATTGTCTTTTCATGTCTTTTGCCCATTTATTTATTGGTTCTGATAGTATTGATTTTTAAATAAAGTCATTTTTTTTTATCTTCCATATCTGAGGGAAAAAAAATCTTCCCTAATATTTTCTTTTAGTTTTTAAGCATTCAGTTATTTAAAATGTATAGATCTTCCTAGTGTTGGTATGATAACTCAGTAGCTTATAACAGTAAGCATTTATTTCTCACTCATGTGTCTGTGGGTCAGCTTAGGTTCAGCTGACCTAGACTGGGCTTAGTTGGGCTTGATTCCAGCTGTGGATTGTTTACCCCATATGTCTCTTATCCTCTTCAGACCAAAAACTTCTTAAATATATTTTTTTCACGGCAAAAAGCAGAAGTGTGGGAAGACATGGCCAATCATACAAGCGGAATTTAAAGCTCTGCTCCTATTGGCCAAAGCATGTCACATACCCAAGCCCAAAGTCAAAGGAAGGGAAGGAATACTATGCCCATAAGTCCATGACAACAATGTGGATTATCATAATACCACAGTGGCAGAAATAATTAAGACTAACAATTAAGTCTACTACGTGTGCTTGTGATTGTGAAAGATTAAAGGTTTTAATCAGGTCTTGTAAAAACCTGAAGTGCAATGTCTTAATTCATTCAACCTGTAGGGCTTAGAATAGTATTATTTATAGCTTATGGACAATTGAAGAATGAATATATTATACTACTGATAAGCAATATTAAAAAATTAAATTTCTTAAAGTACTTATGTACTATTACAATACAATTAAATCACTTTTCACATCTTCATTGTTTTGGATAGTTCATCATCATGTTAGATTTCATAACTACCTGGGCTTATTTGTACTCTTCTCTTTTGTTCTATAATCTATTGTTTGATTTATAACCTTTATGAGGTTACTGTCACTTGATCTGTCTTATTTATTGCTGTATCCCAATAGCTAGAAGAGTGCTTGGCACCTAGTGTTAATACTTAATAAATATTTCTTGGATAAATGTTGAATACAAATTTATACAGTACCACACTATTTTTCTTCCCCCTTTTTTTTTGAGACGGAGTCTCACTCCGTCGCCCAGGCTGGAGTGCAGTGGCGCGATCTTGACTCACTGCAAGCTCCACCTCCTGGGTTCACGCCGTTCTCCTGCCTCAGCCTCCCGAGTAGCTGGGATTATGAGCAGGGGCCACCAAGCCTGGCTAATTTTTTGTATTTTTAGTAGAGACAGGGTTTCACCATGTTAGCCAGGCTGGTCTCAATCTCCTGACCTCATGATCCACCCGCCTCAGCCTCCCAAAGTGCTGGGATTACAGGCGTAAGCCACCACACCTGGCCCACTATTTTGCTTTCTTCTTCTTATTCTTCTTATTATTATACCTTAGGTTTTATGGTACATGTGTGCAATGTGCAGGTTAGTTACATATGTATACATGTGCCATGCTGGTGCACTGCACCCACTAACTCATCATCTAGCATTAGGTATATCTCCCAATGCTATCCCTCCCCCCTCCCCCCACCCCGCAACAGTCCCTGAAGTGTGATGTTCCCCTTCCTGTGTCCATGTGTTCTCATTGTTCAATTCCCACCTATGAGTGAGAATATGCGGTGTTTGGTTTTTTGTTCTTGCGATAGTTTACTGAGAATGATGATTTCCAATTTCATCCATGTCCCTACAAAGGACATGAACTCATCATTTTTTATGGCTGCATAGTATTCCATGGTGTATATGTGCCACATTTTCTTAATCCAGTCTATCATTGTTGGACATTTGGGTTGGTTCCAAGTCTTTGCTATTGTGAATAATGCCGCAATAAACATACGTGTGCATGTGTTTTTATAGCAGCATGATTTATAGTCCTTTGGGTATATACCCAGTAATGGGATGGCTGGGTCAAATGGAATTTCTAGTTCTAGATCCCTGAGGAATCGCCACACTGACTTCCACAATGGTTGAACTAGTTTACCGTCCCACCAACAGTGTAAAAGTGTTCCTATTTCTCCACATCCTCTCCAGCACGTGTTGTTTCCTGACTTTTTAATGATTGCCATTCTAACTGGTGTGAGATGGTATCTCATTGTGGTTTTGATTTGCATTTCTCTGATGGCCAGTGATGGTGAGCATTTTTTCATGTGTTTTTTGACTGCATAAATGTCTTCTTTTGAGAAGTGTCTGTTCATGTCCTTTGCCCACTTTTTGATGGGGTTGTTTGTTTTTTTCTTGTAAATTTGTTGGAGTACATTGTAGATTCTGGATATTAGCCCTTTGTCAGATGAGTAGGTTGCAAAAATTTTCTCCCATTTTGTAGGTTGCCTGTTCACTCTGATGGTAGTTTCTTTTGCTGTGCAGTAGCTCTTTAGTTTAATTAGATCCCATTTGTCAATTTTGGCTTTTTTTGCCATTGCTTTTGGTGTCTTAGACATGAAGTCCTTGCCCATGCCTATATCCTGAATGGTAATGCCTAGGTTTTCTTCTAGGGTTTTTTATGGTTTTAAGTCTAACGTTTAAGTCTTTAATCCATCTTGAATTGATTTTTGTATAAGGTGTAAGGAAGGGATCCAGTTTCAGCTTTCTACATATGGCTAGCCAGTTTTCCCAGCACCATTTATTAAATAGGGAATCCTTTCCCCATTTCTTGTTTTTGTCAGGTTTGTCAAAGATCAGATAGTTGTAGATGTGTGGCGTTATTTCTGAGGGCTCTGTTCTGTTCCATTGATCTATATCTCTGTTTTGGTACCAGTACCATGCTGTTTTGGTTACTGTAGCCTTGTAGTAGAGTTTGAAGTCAGGTAGTGTGATGCCTCCAGCTTTGTTCTTTTGGCTTAGGATTGACTTGGTGATGCGGGCTCTTTTTTGGTTCCATATGAACTTTAAAGTAGTTTTCTCCAATTCTGTGAAGAAAGTCATTGGTAGCTTGATGGGGATGGCATGGAATCTGTAAATTACCTTGGGCAGTATGGCCATTTTCACGATATTGATTCTTCCTACCCATGAGCATGGAATGTTCTTCCATTTGTTTGTATCCTCTTTTATTTCCTTGAGCAGTGGTTTGTAGTTCTCCTTGAAGAGGTCCTTCACATCCCTTGTAAGTTGGATTCCTAGGTATTTTATTCTCTTTGGAGCAATTGTGAATGGGAGTTCACTCATGATTTGGCTCTCTGTTTGTCTGTTATTGGTGTATAAGAATGCTTGTGATTTTTGTACATTGATTTTGTATCCTGAGACTTTGCTGAAGTTGCTTATCAGCTTAAGGAGATTTTGGGCTGAGATGATGGGGTTTTCTAGATATACAATCATGTCATCTGCAAACAGGGACAATTTGACTTCCTCTTTTCCTAATTGAATACCCTTGATTTCCTTCTCCTGCCTAATTGCCCTGGCCAGAACTTCCAACACTATGTTGAATAGAAGTGGTGAGAGAGGGCATCCCTGTCTTGTGCCAGTTTTCAAAGGGAATGCTTCCAGTTTTTGCCCATTCAGTATGATATTGGCTGTGGGTTTGTCATAGAGAGCTCTTATTATTTTGAGATACGTCCCATCAATACCTAATTTCTTGAGAGTTTTTAGCATGAATGTTTGTTGAATTTTGTCAAAGGCCTTTTCTGCATCTATTGAGATAATCATGTGGTTTTTGTCTTTGGTTCTGTTTATATGCTGCATTACATTTATTGATTTGCATATATTGCACCAGCCTTGCATCCCAGGGATGAAGCCCACTTGATCATGGTGGATAAGCTTTTTGATGTGCTGCTGGATTCTGTTTGCCAGTATTTTATTGAGGATTTTTGCATCAATGTTCATCAAGGATATTGGTCTAAAATTCTCTTTTTTGTTGTGTCTCTGCCTGGCTTTGGTATCAGGATGATGCTGGCCTCATAAAATGAGTTAGGGAGGATTCCCTCTTTTTCTATTGATTGGAATAGTTTCAGAAGGAATGGTACCAGTTCCTCCTTGTACCTCTGGTAGAATTCGGCTGTGAACCCATCTGGTCCTGGACTCTTTTTGGTTGGTAAGCTATCGATTATTGCCACAATTTCAGCTCCTGTTATTGGTCTATTCAGAGATTCAACTTCTTCCTGGTTTAGTCTTGGGAGGGTGTATGTGTCGAGGAATTTATCCATTTCTTCTAGATTTTCTAGTTTATTTGCGTAGAGGTGTTTGTAGTATTCTCTGATGGTAGTTTGTATTTCTGTGGGATCGGTGGTGATATCCCCTTTATCATTTTTTATTGCATCTATTTGATTCTTCTCTCTTTTTTTCTTTATTAATCTTGCTAGCGGTCTATCAATTTTGTTGATCCTTTCAAAAAACCAGCTCCTGGATTCATTAATTTTTTGAAGGGTTTTTTTGTGTCTCTATTTCCTTCAGTTCTGCTCTGATTTTAGTTATTTCTTGCCTTCTGCTAGCTTTTGAATGTGTTTGCTCTTGCTTTTCCATTTCTTTTAATTGTGATGTTAGGGTGTCAATTTTGGATCTTTCCTGCTTTCTCTTATGGGCATTTAGTGCTATAAATTTCCCTCTACACACTGCTTTGAATGCATCCCAGAGATTCTGGTATGTTGTATCTTGGTTCTCGTTGGTTTCAAAGAACATCTTTATTTCTGCCTTCATTTTGTTATGTACCCAGTAGTCATTCAGGAGCAGGTTGTTCAGTTTCCATGTAGTTGAGCGGTTTTGAGTGAGATTCTTAATCCTGAGTTCTAGCTTGATTGCACTGTGGTCTGAGAGATAGTTTGTTATAATTTCTGTTCTTTTACATTTACTGAGCAGAGCTTTACTTCCAAGTATGTGCTCAGTTTTGGAATAGGTGTGGTGTGGTGCTGAAAAAAATGTATATTCTGTTGATTTGGGGTGGAGAGTTCTATAGATGTCTATTAGGTCCGCTTGGTGCAGAGCTGAGTTCAATTCCTGGGTATCCTTGTTGACTTTCTGTCTCGTTGATCTGTCTAATGTTGACAGTGGGGTGTTAAAGTCTCCCATTATTAATGTGTGGGAGTCTAAGTCTCTTTGTAGGTCACTCAGGACTTGCTTTATGAATCTGGGTGCTCCTGTATTGGGTGCATATATATTTAGGATAGTTAGCTCTTCTTGTTGAATTAATCCCTTTACCATTATGTAATGGCCTTCTTTGTCTCTTTTGATCTTTGTTGGTTTAAAGTCTGTTTTATCAGAGACTAGGATTGCAACCCCTGCCTTTTTTTGTTTTCCATTGGCTTGGTAGATCTTCCTCCATCCTTTTATTTTGAGCCTATGTGTGTCTCTGCACGTGAGATGGGTTTCCTGAATACAGCACACTGATGGGTCTTGAGTCTTCATCCAATTTGCCAGTCTGTGTCTTTTAATTGGAGCATTTAGTCCATTTACATTTAAAGTTAATATTGTTATGTGTGAATTTGATCCTGTCATTATGATGTTAGCTGGTTATTTTGCTCATTAGTTGATGCAGTCTCTTCCTAGTCTTGATGGTCTTTACATTTCGGCATGATTTTGCAGTGGCTGGTACCGGTTGTGCCTTTCCATGTTTAGCGCTTTCTTCAGGAGCTCTTTTAGGGCAGGCCTGGTGGTGACAAAATCTCTCAGCATTTGCTTGTCTGTAAAGTATTTTATTTCTCCTTCACTTATGAAGCTTAGTTTGGCAGGATATGAAATTCTGGGTTAAAAATTCTTTGCTTTAAGAATGTTGAATATTGGCCCCCACTCTCTTCTGGCTTGTAGGGTTTCTGCCAAGAGATCTGCTGTTAGTCTGATGGGCTTCCCTTTGAGGGTAACCCGACCTTTCTCTCTGGCTGCCCTTAACATTTTTTCCTTCATTTCAACTTTGGTGAATCTGACAATTATGTGTCTTGGAGTTGCTCTTCTCGAGGAGTGTCTTCTGGCGTTCTCTGTATTTCCTGAATCTGAATGTTGGCCTGCCTTGCTAGATTGGGGAAGTTCTCCTGGATAATATCCTGCAGAGTGTTTTCCAACTTGTTTCCATTCTCCCCGTCACTTTCAGGTACACCAATCAGACGTAGATTTGGTCTTTTCACATAGTCCCACATTTCTTGGAGGCTTTGCTCGTTTCTTTTTATTCTTTTTTCTCTAAACTTCCCTTCTCGCTTCATTTCATTCATTTCATCTTCCAGGGCTGATACCCTTTCTTCCATTTGATCGCATCAGCTCCTGAGGCTTCTGCATTCTTCACGTAGTTCTCGAGCCTTGGTTTTCAGCTCCATCAGCTCCTTTAAGCACTTCTCTGTATTGGTTATTCTAGTTACACATTCTTCTAAATTTTTTTCAAAGTTTTCAGCTTCTTTGCCTTTGGGTTGAATATCCTCCCGTAGCTTGGAGTAATTTGATCGTCTGAAGTCTTCTTCTCTTAGCTCGTCAAAGTCATTCTCCATCCAGCTTTGTTCCATTGCTGGTGAGGAACTGCGTTCCTTTGGAGGAGGAGAGGTACTCTGCTTTTTAGAGTTTCCAGTTTTTCTGCTCTGTTTTTTCCTCATCTCTGTGGTTTTATCTACTTTTGGTCTTTGATGATGGTGATGTACAGATGGGTTTTTGGTGTGGATGTCCTTTCTGTTAGTTTTCCTTCTAACAGACAGGACTCTCAGCTGCAGGTCTGTTGGAGTACACGGCCGGCCGTGTGAAGTGTCAGTCTGCCCCTGCTGGGCGGTGCCTCCCAGTTAGGCTGCTTGGGGGTCAGGGGTCAGGGACCCACTTGAGGAGGCAGTCTGCCCGTTCTCAGATCTCCAGCTGCGTGTTGGGAGAACCACTGCTCTCCTCAAAGCTGTCAGACAGGGACATTTAAGTCTGCAGAGGTTACTGCTGTCTTTTTGTTTGTCTGTGCCCTGCCCCCAGAGGTGGAGCCTACAGAGGCAGGCAGGCCTCCTTGAGCTGTGGTGGGCTCCACCCAGTTCGAGCTTCAGGGCTGCTTTGTTTACCTAAGCGAGCCTGGGCAATGGCGGGCGCCCCTCCCCCAGCCTCGCTGCCGACTTGCTGTTTGATCTCAGACTGCTGTGCTAGCAATCAGTGAGACTCCGTGGGCGTAGGACCCTCTAAGCCAGGTGTGGGCTATAATCTCCTGGTGCACCGTTTCCTAAGCCCGTCAGAAAAGCACAGTATTCGGGGGGGAGTGGCCCAATTTTCCTGGTGCCGTCTGTCACCCTGGAAAGGGAACTCCCTGACCCCTTGTGCTTCCCGAGTGAGGCAATGCCTCGCCCCTGCTTCGGCTGGCGCACGGTGCACTCACCCAATGACCAGCGCCCACTGTCTGGCACTCCCTAGTGAGATGAACACGGCACCTCAGATGGAAATGCAGAAATCACCCGTCTTCTGCCTTGCTCATGCTGGGAGCTGTAGACTGGAGCTGTTCCTATTCGGCCATCTTGGCTCCTCCCCCAAAACCCTATTTTGCTTTCTGAAAAAAGAAAACTGCTTGTGCTATTGCTTGATAATCTGCTATTGTTCATTGTTATTTTTCAAAATAATTTTGTTTTTATTAAGTTTATAATTTGGAGAGAATTATTTATAAAATTCTCATTTCCTATCTAAGAATATTTTACTCTCAACCTATTAAATTTTTTGGTAAAATTTCCTAATATTAAGTGTTTTTAGTAGATAATCCGTGTGTGTTTCTCTTTAATTTCCAAGAAATTTACTTTTTATGTTGCTTTGTAAATGCAAATTTTTACTAGAGACTTATTAAAATATACTTGTATCAGTTAGCTTTTGCTACCTAACAAATCACCCCAAACATTAATAGCTTAAAGCAACAAGCATTTATTCCTTCTTACAATTCTGTAAGTTGGCTGCAGATCTTCTGGTCTTAATATCTCAGCTGAGGATGGATGGTCTAGGATGGATTCACCCACACGTCTGGCAGGCAGTTGGCAGGCTGATTGATCTAGGAAGCCTTAGATGAGGCAGTCCGTTTCTGTTTTGTGTGGTTTCTCATTAGCCAGCCTTCTGGCTTGGATGACTTCACATGGTGGTCTCAGGGTTGCTAATAGCAAGAGGGCAAACCCTATTGTATAAACATTTTTTAAGCCTCAGCTTGCATCATGTTTGCTATTGTCCTACGGACCGAAGCAAGGGACATGGCCCAACCCAGATTCAAAGGATGGAGAAATAAACTCCACATCTTGTTAGGAACAGTGGCAAAGTTACAATCTATATGAACTTGGATACAGGGATCGTGGAGATTTTTAGCTATTTTGCTATGTTCCTCAGATGAAATATTTTGAAAGAAGAATCAAATTCCTTAAATGAACTGTTGTCAATCGATGTCTACTTTATTGTCATGTAAATCACTGATATGAAACACTGAGTGCTAAATGCCTAAGAAAGATAATTAGCTACTTGTTTGAATTATTTATTTGTTCCTTCACTCATTCATTTATTAATTTCTGCTATGGGTTAGGGACTGTTATGTCTTAGTGCTGTGAATAAAAGGTGAAGAGAATAAGGTCTTTGCCCTTAAGAAGCTCATGGAAGATGTGGAGAGAATCAGGAAGTAATTTTACATGTTTAACAATTGATTGGCATTGGATTTCACCAATCATAATATATAGCAGCCTTGGGCAGGAGGAGGGTCCTAAGGCTTCTGGATCATGAGGAGGTTGAGGGTATTCCAGGAGAGAAATTGGGGTGACAGAAGAGTCAGAACAGAAGATGTAGGACAGTGGCTGGTTACCCCTCATGGAAATAATCAGGTCAGCTGCAACTGTGCATCTAACACTATATCAGAGAGCAGATAATGAAATACATGACGGCAGATAACTAAATACAATGATAACAAAATATATGAGAGCAGATAATGAAATGCAATGCATTAATTACTACATGCCAGGTAGGAGCCTGGAGAAAGGTGAAATTACTCTTGTAAAGAAAAGTGGAAACATATCTATATATTTGATTACATGGAAGTGGGGATTTTTAAGATGAATAGGAGTTTGACAGGCAATGAAGGAAAGACGGAATATTTCAGGAAGAAGAAACAGCACGCGAAAAGGCAGGGCTTGGTCTGGCTTCCTAACAGAAGTCATAAAGAGGGAAGCCCACAGGTGAGATCTGGCTCATGGGGTATTTTGTTTGGTTGATGTGGGCTTTAAATGTGAACTTTAATGCTTTTGGAAAGAGCTTGAATTTACCTCTTTGCCACAATTCCCACTAGAGCCTAATGTAGCACTCAGCTGGCTTGTCTTTTATCCTTAATACTTAGGTTTTTGTGTTGGCAATCTCTGAATTCTATAATACTTCACATTATTGAGCACATACACTATGCCTGGTAATGTGCTTGATATTTTACATTTCTTAACACATTAAGTCATTATAAGGTAAAATTTAAGATCTGATTTTACAGATGAAGGAACTGCGTCTCAGAGATATTAACTCCTCTGAGGCAACTCATCTAAAAAGAGGTGGAGCTGGGGTTTTAATCTAGGTCTACTTGACCTCTGATCTTGCATTTTACCACCACATCAGAGCAAGTGGGTAATATGCCTCATCTTTGTCATGTTTAAAAGACACTGGACACTTTCCATATAGTCAGTAGTTTCTTTGTCAAGACATTCCTGTGGAAAGGTCAATATTTGGTTCTTTAGAGAAGGTTGTAACCTTATCATAGTTACTGAGCAAGTTCTCGTGACTCCAATAAAACCATAGACCTCAAGATTAGATGTTTGTGAGTGAAAAGAAAAGAGTTGTCTTTTTGCTTGGGCTCACCTAAAATCAGACCCAGGGACAAGGATTTGGGTGCCAGCAGTTTACGTGGGAGGTGATTCCAGAAGCATGATGAGAGAGTGGAAAATGGGGCCAGGGAAGGAAAGACTGCCGAAAAGGGTTCATTGATGAGCCTGTTGCCCCTGTGGGCAGCTGGAGCACTATCTTGCTAAGGACACTCTGAGATGCTGTGCAGAACATACTTTCAAATTATCACCCCTGGTGGCAAAGAGGCCAAGGTGCTTATCTGCCAGTTCCCGTGGCTCATGGGAGAGAGTCGTTCCTGAGACATTCACTCCTGCCTGTGTGAACCAGGGACTCCTGAGTCAAGAGAGAATCTGTAACCAGAGGAATGCAGGTGCTTGGGATAGAGAGCTGTCAGAGTGTTTGTTCACTAACCTACAGGTAACTGCCAAGGTAGGCTGAGAGGACATGAGCATCTGCTCTAAGAAGACACCAGCATGCAGAGAATAAAGTAAGCCCAAGGATGTCATGACTCTTTTTATTAAATCTTGCTGTGAACTCAGCTGGCCTTCCATAAACACTTGTTCTTTTAACCAGATCATTGGGTTCATTTGCCAGAACATGAGCATCTCATGGGTAGGGACAGAAGTGGCTTTTATCTTCCTTCCCTATTATCTCCTGACACATTTGTTACTCATTAAGTATTTGTGTAGGGAGGCAGTTTAGGAGAGTAGGGAGAGCTTAGTCCTTGGGATAGGACAGACTGAACAGTTTCTCACGGCCTGGTGATTTATGCCTTTGTATTCCAATGTTACTTGTCCCTCTTAGTCTACTTCCTCATCTTTAACATTGAAGAGCTATACCAGACTCAAAAATGATGGTAAGAAGCAAACAAATTAACAAATGTTCAGTGGCTTCTCTAGACTTTCTATATTGGGAGAACTTAGAGGAGACAGCAATCTGAAGGGAAGAGAAAGCAGAAGCTGGGCAGTATTTTGCCCTTAATTTTTGCCTAGAAGATTAAGAAAATATTAATTTTGCAAGGGCTGGTGGACATGATGGGGAAGCTAAAGAACACCTCAGAACATGGCTTTTGTGCCTCAACTGTGTCGCTTAGGTACCTAGAATAGGGCTTGGTAGGTTACAGGCATTTAATCAAAGGTGTATTATTGTCAGGCTGGGGTGTATGAAATTAGTCCAGTTTGGAAATGTGGTGTTAATAGCATATTGACAGTGTTTGTATCTTGTGATATGTAATTGCTTTTGCAATACAGTGTCATGATTCCTGAAGCAGGAAATTTACAGTCCAAGGCAGAATTTATTCTTGAAATCATTACCAGATTTTTCTCTTATGAGTGTCCAGGTCCTCATGAATGACTGTTGACCCCTAGAATCAGGATTCAGAATGAGATGGGGAGGCCAACCTATAGTCTGGATGAGTGATGACTTCAGAGAAGGGCAGGCTGTTTATCCTGAATACAGAATGGCCAACACTGTATCCATAGACTACAAAGTCTCCAGTATGGGAGGAGCTTGGTGAGCAGTGGTATTGGGGGAAATCAACAGATTCATCCTACAGAATGACAGGGGGTCTAGCTCTCTCATTATCCTCATGGAAGCTGGGTGTCCTAAAAACTATATCTGGAGACTCTCCAGAGTGGACAGCTCTCTGAGTGGAGCAGACTTTCCAGGGTAAACGGCTGTGGGGGATAAGGCCAGGTGTTTCTGTAAAATCCAGATGTTGACCCTGTGTGATGGGCACTTCATATCTGAGATCCAGGTTCACTCTGCATGGGTCAGGAGGACTCTCAAGAGGCCTCTCACACTTTCGTCTTGGAATACAAAGCCACAAACCTCTAAGCAGTCTTGACCATTATCTTCAGGGTCCAGTACCCAGCAGTGGGGACTTTAAATAAAGGCATTAAACAAGAATGAATTGTTAATCCAAGAGTGATGTTCTGAGTTATCCCAGTATGTTGGTATTTTTTCTACAAATTGTTTTTTTTCTAATTCTGGAAGATTATATATACACACACACACACACACACAGACACACACACACACACACGTAATTCTACTTATCCAAAGAAAATCTAGTATAGTTTTTTTAAACATATTTTCCTATGCATTTATACAAATACATGTTTTAAATATTTAGGCTTACAAATTTATACCCTCAATGTCAGTAGATACATTTTTACAGTTATTTACCTTGAGTTAATTAAACTTAATTGTCTTAAATAAAAATTATAAAAATACTAAAATTAAACAAAAATTCTATTTGTAAGTGATTACATTATTTCCAACATTTAGATTTCAGAAACAATGTTGTGATCCCTGTTGCTCAATCTTTGTAGTATCCTCAATTCATTCTTAAACTCCTTCACAGTTTCCTTGTTTTTAATTTATTTTTTAGTTGACAAAAATAATTGTACATATTCATGGGGTACATAGTGATGTTTGGATACATATAATGTATAGTAATCAAATCAGGGTAACTAGCATATTCATCATCTTAAATACATATCATTTCTTTGTGTTGAGGACATTCAGAATCCTCCTTCTAGCTGTTTGAAATGATGTATTATTATTAACTATAGTCATCCTACAGTGGTATAGAACACTAGAACCTATTTCTCCTGTCTAGCTGTAATTTTGTATCTAGCTGTAATTTTGTATCCTTCAATAAGTCTCTCCCCATTCCTCCCTTTCCCCTACCTTTACAAGCCTCTGGTATCTTTTGTTTTACTTTTTACTTCTATAAGATCAGCTTTTTTTTTTTTTTTTAGCTTCCATATATGAGTGAGAACATGTGGTGTTTAACTTTCTGTTCCTGGCTTATTTCACTTAATATAATGTCCTTGAGTTCCATCTATGTTGCCCCAAATGACAGGATTTCATTCTTTTTGATGGTTGAGTAATATTCCATTGTGTATATATACCACATTTTCTTCATTAATCTGTTGTTGGATACCTAGGTAGATTACCTATTTTGGCTATTGTGAATAGTGCTGAAATAAACATGGGAGTGCATATGCCTCTTCGATATAATGATTTACCTTCCTTTGGATATATACCTAGTAGTGGGATTCCTTTTATGTTAGTTCTATTTGAGGTTTTTGGGGGAACTTTTACACTGTTGTCCATAGTGGCTGTACCAGTTTACATTCCCATTAACAGTCTGTAAGAGTTCCCTTTTCTTTATATCCTTGCCAGCATTTGTTATTTTCTGTCTTTTTGATAACAGTCATCTTAACTGGGGTGAGATGTTACCTCACTGTGGTTTTTATTTGCATTTCCCTGATGGTAAGTGATGCTGAGCATTTTTTTCATATATTTGTTGACTCTTTGTATGTATGTCTTTTGAGAAATGTCTGCTCAGATCATTTGCCCATTTTTACATTACATTGTTTTTGTTGTTGTTGTTGAGATGTTTGAGTTCCTTGTATATTCTGGATATTAATTCTCTGTCAGGTAAGTAGTTTGCAAATATATTCTCCCATTCTATAGGTTGTCCTCTCACTCTATTGATTGTTTTCTTCATTGTGTGGAAGCTTTTTAGTTTGATTCAGTCCTATGTTTGCTTTTGTTGCCTGTGCTTTTGAGGACTTATACATAAAATCTTTCCCCAGACCAATGTCCTGAAGCATTTCTGCTATGTTTTCTTCTAGCAGTTTTGTTGTTTCAGGTTTACATTTAGGTCTTTCATTAATTCTGAATTGATTTTTTTATACAGTGAGAGGTGGGGGTCTAATTTTATTCTTCTGCATATGGACACCCAGTTTTCCCAGCACCATTTATTGAAGAGACAGTCCTTTCTCTAAATAGTGTTCTTGGCACCTTCATCAAAAATCAGTTGGCTGTAGATATGTGGATTAATATCTGGGTTCTCCTTTCTATTTCATTGGTCTATGTGTCTGTTTTTATGCCAGCACCATGATGTTTTGGTTACTACAGCTTTGTAGTATATTTTGATGTCTGGTAGTGTGATACTTCTAGCTTTGTTCTTTTTGCTCAGGATTGTTTTCACTATTTGGGATCTTCTATGGTTCCATACAGATTTTGGAATTTTTTTTCTATTTCTTTGAAAAATGTCTAGTGTTTTGATAGAGATTGCATTGACTCTGTAGATTCCTTTGAGTAGTATGTTCATTTTAACAATATTAATTCTTCCAATCCATGAGCATGGGATGTCTATTTGTATCCCCTTCAATTTCTTTCCTTTTTTTTTTTTTTTTGAGACAGGGTCTCACTCTGTCACCCAGGCTGGAGTGCAGTGGCATGATCTCAGCTCACTTCAATCTCTGACTCCTGGGTTCAAGTGATTCTTCTGCCTCAGCCTCACCAGTAGCTGGGATTACAGGTGTGTGCCACCATGCATGGCTAATTTTTTCTATTTTTAGCAGAGATGGGGTTTCACCATGTTGGCCAACCTGGTCTCAAATTCCTGACCTCAAGTGATTCACCTGCCTCAGCCTCCCAAAGTGCTGGGATTACAGGCATGAGCTGTCATGCCCAGCCCAATTTCTCTCATCATTGTTTTGTAGTTTTCCTTATAGAAGTCCTTTACCTCCTTGGTTAAATTTATTTCTTGGTATTCTACTGTTTTTGGTAGTGATTGTACATGGGATAACCTTATTAATTTCTTTTCAGCTAGTTTGTTGTTCATATACAGAAACACTACTGATTTTTGTATATTAATTTTGTATCCTGCAATTTTATTGAATTTGTTTATCAGTTCTAAGAGTTTTCTGGTAGAGCCCAGGTTTTTCTATAAAACCCTGATACCAAAATCAGACAAGGACACAACAAAAAAGCTACAGGACAATATCTCTGAACATAGATGCAAAAATCCTTAACATAATACTAGCTAACCGAATCCAACAACATATCAAAAAAATAATACACCATGATCAAGTGAAATGTATCCCAGGAATGCAAGGATGGTTCAGCATATGCAATTCAATAAACATTGTACATCACATAAATAGACTGAAGGACAAAATCATATGATCATCTTGATAGATGCAGAAAAAGCTTTTGATAAAATTCAACAATCCTTCATGATATACACTCTTAATAAATTAGGTATGGAAACCTCAACATAATAAAGGCCACATATGACAAATCCAGCTAACATCTTACTGAATGGAACCGGAAGAAGGCAAGGATGCCCACTCTCACCACTCTTATTCAACACAGTTCTGGAAGTCTTAACCACAGTAATGAGGCCAGAGAAAGAAATAAAGGGCATCCAAATATGGGAAAGGAGCAAGTCAAATTGTCCTGTTTGCAGATGACCTGATCTTATGTACAGTTAAACTCTCCTATATATTTCCTATCTCCTTATTTCTTTAGACTGCATTCTCAATAATTTTCTTTTATATGGTTCACTAATTTTCTCTTAAGGTGAGTCTAAGTTCCTGTTTAACCCACCTATTGATTTTTACTATTAATTATTATATTTTGACATTTATAAAAGTTCTCTTTTCCAAACCAGTCTCATCTTTTCCTATATTTTCAGTTCATTCTTTATATCTTTAATCATTAACACATGATGTTTTCTCATGTCTATCAGAGGATATCTATTTTTATGGTTTCTGGGATCTACTTCTACTACTGTTTCTCGTAGTGAATTTGTTCCCCATGCATTTTATAATTTTGTATCTAAGCTCATCTTCTGTAGAATCTCAGTGGGGAACCCAGTGGAAGAATATGACCTTTCAGAGATATTTTCTAATGGCTTCTGCCAGGTACACAATGGATATTACCAGCACAGAACATGTTTAAGTTAATCTCTTCACATGAAAATTCTAGTGTAAATCTAAGTGCCAAACTCGTGAGGTCAGGCCTGTGGTTATGATTTCTCAGAGTACTTCAATTTTTTTTTCATCTAGAGCCTAGACAGAAGAGCTTCTTTGTCATTGCTCTATGCCTTTGGGTGGATTTTTGTAGTCTAACTTCCCACCTCTCACTGGCCTAAGTCTTTATCTTTGTTGCCTAAGTCTTCATCTTTTTTCTCTATGTGGGAAGGAAACCAGAACAAAGAGGGAAAAACCTCTGTTACTAAGACCAGAAAATACCCATAAGACCTCCAGAATTTCAGCTTAGCTATTACAGCTTATGATTTCAGGTTCCTCTTCATATTTTATCCCTGGGGATTTTCCTTTCTTATGGGCTCAGTCCTACATTTAAAGAATCTTACATTTTATCCAGTATTTCCACTTTGCAATGAAAGGATTTCTGGTGAGATCATCGTGTTTCCAGAAACTAAAGTTCTTAAGTATTTCTCTAGTGTAAATTCTCAGAGGTAGAATTGCAAGTTTAGGAGTGTATTAGTCTGTTCTCACGCTTCTAATAAAGACATACCTGAGACTGGGTAATTTATAAAGGAAAGAGTATAATTGACTCACAGTTCCACATGACTGGGGAGGCCTCATAATGATGGCAGAAAGCGAATGAAGAGCAAAGTCACATATTACATGGCGGCAGGCAAGACAGCTTATGCAGGAGAATTTCCATTTATAAAACCATTAGATCTTGTGAGACTTATTCACTACCATGAGAACTGTATGGGGGTACTGCCCCCACGATTCAATTATCTCCACCTGACCCTGCCCATGACATGTGGGGATTATTACAATTTAAGGTGATATTTGGGTAGGGACACAGCCAAACCATATCAAAGAGACATATACATTTTTAATGCATCTTGTAGATGAAAATTTGAGAAGTAATGAGAGAAGTTCATCTTCTATGGAATATCTCTTTTTTTTTTTCTTTTGTGACAAGGTTTCACTCTGTCACCCAGGCTGGAGTACAGTGGCTCCATCACGGCTCACTGCACCTTCAACTTCCCAGGCTTAAGCGATTCTACTGCCTCAGTCTTCTGAGGAACTGAAACTAGAGGTGCATGCCACCATGCCTGGCTAATTTTTAAAATTTTTTGTAGATACGGGGTTTTACCATGTTGCCTAGGCTGGTCTTGAACTCCTGGGCTCAAGCAACCTATCCACCTCAGCCTCCCAAAGTGCTGGAATTACAGGCATGCGCCACCACACCCTGCCTGGAATATCTTAAGAGTATAATTCAAGATCATTATAATGAACTTAAGACAGTTTTCAAATTATTTTTTAATCTTTGGTTAACTAAATGTATGTTCAACTTGCCTCTCTTTCATTTTGAACTTTTCTTCTTTAATATATAACATCTATTTAATCATGAACTTCAGAAGTATAAATTTAAAAGATCTGGACATGCCCATGGGATGTGATGAACGATAATTTTCTAAAATCAGACCTGTAAATTTGTACTTCTACAAGGTGAGAACCTACCATATGTAAATTTCATTTTCACATCATTCACATATATACACATTGAAGGCTGGATGTGGAAATGAAGAACGGCACTGGGGATGGGGCAGGAATGAATTGTTGTGCACACTGTTATTTTTAGTGGCTCTCTCTTCTAGTCCTTAAACTGTCACAGAAGAATACCTTTGAACAAGCTACAAAATTCTGAAAGGTCACAACCCAGGAAGGCAGAGACTCCAGGAGCATGCATCAGAGAAGATGCAGATGGATAAACAAGCCATAAAGTGCACCATATTTTTTCTTTTCCAGCATTTCACCAAAGAGTTGACTCCAGGCTATTACCCTGTGAAAGTGAAATTTTAAAAGAGGCAATTCCAAACAAACCTACAGCAATCCCCAGTTGACTCACTTTCACCATCACTAATGAAACCCAGGAGGGTCTTGAAGTGAGGTGTGACAATGTGAGAGGCAGAGCAAAGATCACAGAGGTGAGAAACCTATCACCTCTGTTTTCATATCCTGAGGAGCATATGGGCCAGACTTAGCATGCCCATGGTTCTTGTGGCCAGGACAGCAGATAGACAACCACTGCTGTAATGCCCCCTCCTCCAGCCTAGTCCATCCATTTCAAAGGTGCCTTTGCTGAGAGCATTCACATCTTACAGCCACCTTGTACACTGTGAACAGAAGTAAGCATATCTTTCCTGAGGAACTAGGTGAATGCATCCATACTTGATAAGAATGAGACATGAGGCAAGAAGTAACTGGTCTAACCTGCTGACCAACTGGCTGTGTGGTCATGACTCTGGGTTCTGTAGCTGGAGAACGGATGAAGCTTATAAGATTTCATCTGTCTGATGTGAGTAAATGAAGTTGGTGTTGGAGCAGCTTTGGGAAAGGAGGGTTACATCTCTAGGAACTAAGATATTAGATATTAGGGCATTCTCTGCAGCAATTCTGCTTTTTATAGATCTCTGAATACTCCCCTGAGATCTTGGAAATAGGGCTTGCCAGCACTCTCAATGTGTCTAAAGAGTCAGAGTTAAGTCAATCATCATACAGGGTAAGGGGAGCCCTCTTCCATGATCACTTTTTATTTTCCCCAGGCTGAAACCTGGAGCCATAATCACACAAGCAATGGCAAAGTCCTAGGTGTCAGTGGAGCCACAGGCTGGAAATAGCCTGGGTCCCTGAAACACCGTGTGGAGGAGAGTGCTTGCCAACCAGGGACTCCCAATGGGACTTGAGCAAAAAATTACCCATCACTTTTTGATTTAATCTACCTTAATTATCATTCCAAAATTTCTTTTCATTATACTACTATATTAATTTCACTCTTTCCTGGATACTAGGTCTTTCTTTCACTTGGAAGTGTTTATTGAAGTATTCATTAAGTAATTTTTTAAAGGAAGGGTACTGAAGTAAACTTTCTGAATCTTTCATTTAAAAAAAATCCCCGTTTTATTCTCCCTTTATTAGATAGACTTTTCTGGACATAGGATTTTAGATTCAAAAGTATTTTCCCTGTGAATTCTGAAGGCATTGCTTTGTTGTCTTCTAGTTTCTGGTATTGCTGATGAGGCATTTACAATAGAAATAGTAGCAGGGGATTCAAACAAATGTGCAAAAGACAAATACAAGCAGCCTATATATATGAAAAGAAATCACTGTAAATGGACATCATTTATGAAAGAGAACCTCTTTTTATCCTATAAGATTGACAAATGTTATAAAAATAATAATACTCAGTATTGGTGCAGATTGGAGAAATGGATAACTTATACACTGTTAACAGATGTGAAAATTGGTATGAACTTTCCATGTTTATAATATTCAGTAGTAAAAGCAATTACTTTTACCTTTTTAGATGAAATTTTTTTTCTAGCTGAAAACAATTTTAAGTTCTTCCCTTTATCCTTGGGATAGTAAAAATTTTATGAAGGTGTATTTAGATAAAAATCTTTTTATATTCATCCGCTTAGCACTTGCTAGTCCATTTTCATCTTCCGTTTTGTTTCAGCCTCAGGGATTATAATGCTTTCTCAACTTTTTATTAGATGGATATTGTTCCTCCTGTATGTATCCTCTTTGTCGTTTTACATTTTTTCTCATGTTTTCTATTTTTTTCTGGCCTTTGCTTTATATTCTGAGATTCAAAGATTTTTTCCTCTTTGCTTTCTATTGATTTTCACCACTTTAATATTACATATTTTTAATTTTTGTAAACTCTGGGTTCCTTTACATATCAGCCTATTCTTGTTTTGTGGATGTAATTTCTTTATACAACCAGGTTGACCTACAAAGATCATAATTAGAACTTTTAAAAAGTTATCTTTTCCAGGAATTGTCTGTTTCAGTCAGTAAGATTTTTCTCATTTTTTTCTCCTTGGCTACCCACTTTGGTATTGCTGGTTTTCATGAAGTAACTGGTAATCTCTGGCTTTCTATTTCTATTCACAATCGAAAGCCATGTTGACTGATGTCAATAGCAGTCATATTTCCTCTCTACTTCGCTGTTATAAACAATAGATGCTCAAATAATCAGTGTAATTTTTGAAAATGTTAGTTTTCATCTACTAGAAATGGACCCACTTTAATAAAATATTTTAATTTTTCTATATTATGTACCTGTAACATTGACTGTACATAGCAGTTATAGCCTCATCTATATAGGAAATCTTTAACTTTGATTGGTCCCACTTAGAATTGTCTCATTAATACATCTCTTAAAAATCTATATTTTGAAGCTTTATTTGATAATTTTTTTAGAGTTAAAAACTCTTCATGGATATTTTGTTGAAAATATTTTAGGGGGAACTGAATTACATTTTAAAATATTAACACATTTTTATATATGAAAGAAAACCTATTTTGTTACAGGTGCTTATAATTTGTGGCTATGATTAATTGAAGCTTTACATGTATAATGTTTTTTTTAAAAGACTGGTGTAAATTATATAAAATTGAGATGGACACTATAAAAATAGTTGTATGACAACCACAATTATTTACAAAACAGACACATTAAGGGGAAATCGTGTATTGTTGGCAGAGATTATTTTGGCCTTTTAAAAAACTGATAGACTGATTGGCTGCATCAGCCTGTTGAAAAGTTTTTATTCAAATGATGCCAGGAGCATTTTCCATGACCCCACATTGCTATCTATTCACTTTTCACACACAGAGCCTTATTCTTGCTGGGGATCATAGTTAAGTTGTAGGGTAGATTGATCTCATCACAGCGAAGCCATTACATGTCCTTTGGTCTTCCTTATGCCTTTAGTCCATGCATGCTTCAAATCTGGGAAAAAACCCCACACATTTGGGCTGGAGAAACAAAGCAGCAGCCATTTCCTTGCCTTAGTTCTTGGCCCATAATGAAGTAAGAGCACGATGTGATGATTGGAGCCAGACCTATCCCTGGCCATGGGCACTGCAGCCGACCCAAACCTAATTAAGAAAGATCTCGAATAAACTTGGGTGAGGGCCAAAATCACTAGCCCCTTCAATCAATATTTTTGATATAAAAATTAGCAGCTGGGCTGAATAAAAGGGAGCGCTGTTATATGCCACAGCAAAACAAAGTCTCCTTTTGCTCCTATTCTGAACTTCTGTTGTTGGATATTATATTGGTTTGTATCTGTGATAACTTCTCAGAGCAGTTGACTTGCAAATGTCAGAATTCAGCCTCCCATTTGGACCACGGGATGCAATGAAAATTAGAATAACCAGTCCCTACATTAAACCCAGATTGGCATGGGAATCAACCTTTTCCAAATGAAACTGGTTTCACTTGTTCCCTTATTCTTGATTGAATTACTCCTGCTAATATGTAACATTTAGCTAAAATAACTTTTCAAGAAAATTGATTTGATAAGGAAGAGGATAAACATTCTAAGAAAAAACAATCTACCATCAAAGTCTTGGAAGTCCTCTGTATGCACTGCTAATCCCCGCATAACTTGAATATACTTGCCTTCCAAGATGAAGCCATTATTAATCTCTACAAGAGTACTTGGAAGATAATGTTGCAGTTCTTAATATCGTGTCTGGCACGTGGTAAGTGTCTAAAAATGATTGCTTTATTGCCTTTCAAGACACCACGTATTGACTTTAGAAATAATTTCTAGTTTTAATCCAGGGAATTTACATGCAGGCTATACAATAGGGAAAGAAAAGGCTAACATTTGACTCCTTTTGATGCCTTTGTTATCCTGAAGACTTATCTTTTAATGAGGTTGAAAAGAAGAATAAATTAAGACACCCCTTCCTTTTAGAGATACTCAGTAAAATGTTTACTGATAATATGATTTCTGGGGTGTGCTTCAAAGTAATCTGGTGAGCGAGGGAGTGAAATGGGTTGGGGAATAGAAGAAAAGACTGGCCATAAATTGGTAATGTTTGAAGCTGGGTAATAGGTACATGTGGGCTCATTATACTATTCAATTTTACTGTATGTTTAACATTTTCTGATATAAAACTTTAAAAAAAATGGATCAATTAGAAATCATTTAAAAAATAATAAATCACAGCTGAGTCCCTTCCCAGGCATTGTTGTCAGCTCAACAGACCTGCCCAAGGTAATGCCTGGACCCACACCTCTACTGATAGCTTGCATCTGGCATCCTTGTCAGTTTGACTTGACCCTAAAGGACCATCTCAGTTGCCCAGTTTCCATGGAATTGGCTGAGGCCTTTGCTATGATAACATCATAGTTCAACTTCTTCCTCTTTCCAATCCTGTTCCCTTACTCTTAGGTTTGTATGGTACCATTGTAGGTGGTCTCAGTGGTGTGCTAGTAAATGTTTAACAGCCAGCTCTCTAGAGCCCTGACTTGTAGTGTCTGCCAATTTCCATGGTGTAAATACTCCCATTGTGGCCATTTTCAAGCTACCAATCTGATGTCACTGAATGAGGAATTAGAAAGAAATGTGCACAATTGGTTCTTGTGACAGTGCAAGCCAGCTCCAGCCACCCCTACCAATTTTCCCAGTGGAATTCCTAAATACAAATCTCTACCTCAGTCTTTTTTCAGGGTAACCTAAACTAAATCAACAGAAAACCATCAATTATTTTCATATTATTTTTATTTATTTTAAAACTAACATTTTACAGGCACAATAAAGTGAAATTGGTCATTTCAAATGTTTCAGTGAAACATACATTTCTCTCTGTCTTTCTCACACACTCACAGACACATGCACACACACACACATACACATGCACACCCCACGTACATCATGACACCATAAGACAATGTCCTGCAATAATTACCTAAAAATATTTAAAATACAGACTCTTTAATTTTCTAAACATTACGCAGCTGAGTAGGGCATTCTAAAGAACAGACTTCAAATTGTTGTTCTTACTGTTTTGAGACCAGGAAACATTGCCAAAAATTCACCAGATGCTGTTCTTAATTGCTGTTATTACAATTGTTATTATTGCTATAAATCAAAATATATATTTAAGAGTTAATGTTTCATCATCATCAGAACTTAGGTTTTTAAATCAGAGTAGGCCATTTATAATATTTGCTCTCTGAAGAAAAATACAAAAGAATATTGTTTGTTTGAAGAACTGTTAAGACTTTTACCCTACTGAAGAGCTGTTGTTGGAATAAATAAATAATCAGAGGTTGAAGGTTGTTTTTTAAAGAGCAGGAAAAGAAAACAGAAGAAAGATACTACATTCAGGCCGGGCACAGTGGCTCATGCCTGTAATCCTAGCACTTTGGGAGGCCGAGGCGGGAGGATCACCTGAGGTCAGGAGTTCGAGACCAGCCTGACCAACATGGAGAAAGCTTGTCCTACTAAAAATAGGAAATTAGCCGTGCTTGGTGGCACATGCCTATAAACCCAGCTCCTCAGGAGGCTGAGGCAGGAGAATCGCTTGAATCTGGGAGGCGGAGGTTGCAATGAGCCGAGATCTTGCCATTGCACTATAGCCTGGGCAACAAGAAGAACAAAACTCTGTCTCAAAAAAAAAAAAAAAAAAAAGAAAGAAAGAAAAGAAAGATACCACATTCAAAGCAAATGGGCATCTTATAGGGAATGATACAGAAAACTGAAGAAGGAATAATTTTACCCAAATGAATGGCAGATTGTTCTTCAGTATTGGATCCATTTTTGTAGAAAGAGAAGTTACTTGGAAAATGGGAACAAAATGTCCCAATGAGAAGAGAAGGTTGACTGTGGAATAAATTAATTTTACCAGTATATATACACTTAATTATGAACAAGAGAATCAGAACAAGGTTCCTGCTATTAGAGTCAATTGGTTTATTAAATTAGAGTTTGAATAATGTTCTTAAATTTTGGCATAGATTACAATCACCCAGGAAGGCTGGTTAAAAACATGGATTCCTGGGCACTACAACTATTATGTTTCAGTAAAGGTCTGGTGTAGGGCCCAGGGGTTTGGATTTTAGCCAGCTTCCTAGTAAATTCCAAAGCCTGTCGTCTCTGTAAAATCAAAGCATGCTGAAAGGCAATATGGTTAAACGTCCATGACACCATCGTTTCATAATGAGATTAGGAATAAGTCTATGCCATTTCCTTATTATACAGAGATAGCCTCCTTACAAATATCATCTGGAACCTTTATCTTCTGCTTTCCTGAAGGTCATTTTCAAGAACATCTTCCATTTATTTCTCAACCAACCAGATTTTCATCTATACTTTTATACAATTGCTTACTCCGTAAAGGAAAAATGCATATGTGTATGTGTGTGTGCATGTGTGTAAATGTGAACAGAAGGGCTGAGGGCGCATAACATTATAGAAAATTCTCTTTTCCAACAGATCTAACCAAAGACACATTTTTGGCTCTGATATAATTATCAAGACTCAATAATCAAATAATTTTAATCATGAATTAAAATAATGAACTTATTAGCCTAGCATTTGAGAGCTTTTTCTTAAAAAAATTAAAAATCTCATTATTCACAATCACCCTCCTAATTACCCTTATTCTATATGACATACACGCTAATATTATTGGCCCTATGGAGCTTGGGCACCTTCTAATGCACTGTGGAAGCATTCTACTTGGATTATACCTGTATATCAACAGTTGTTCTCATACCTGTATATTCAACATGGACTCTCTGACAAAAACAGGTCCTTTTGTACATTGCAGTGTAATAAATTGTCCCTGCACTCTTGGATCTTGATGAAAAGAGACTAACTTCCTCCCTGCCTTCCATGCTGGGTGGGGGTAAGTAGTTTCCCACAGTGAATTAGACCCAATATCCTCCATGAAAGTAATAATAGTGGACATTCCTGCTCATGAAGACACTCGTGTAGGGGCTTAAAACTTGAAGGGTAGATGTGAAGGTGTGTGTAAAGATCACAGACAGATCCAGAAAGGAAGGAAGATGTTTATTGCTTTCCATACCTTGTGGAAGGACTAGATATCTCGCTGTCTTTTTGACCTCATGTTTCCTTTATAGAACTCAAGGCATTTATGCATTTTGGACAATTAACTAGCAATAATTTCATTTAAATGCACATATTCAAGAGATGAGAACAGTATGTCTCCCTTTCTTTGCATATTTATGACACATTTTCTTTGCACAAATAATGCTGCATCAGTTTCATTGAGAAGAGTTGGAATTTTGTTATCAAAATCATTGGACGGGAAACGGCATTTTCAGAACCCACTTCTTTTCCTCTTTCACTAACTGTATTCCTTACAACTTGTAAACATTCATGAAGAACTCTATCATTGTGATCCATTTTTAAACCAATGTGCCCCCTTGGAGTTATAATTTCCCCATAAAAAACTTTCCATGCTGATCACTTTTTTTCCTTTAATACGCTTTGAGCATCAGGGCACATTGCTCCATCCATCGCAGGCGCTGCGGGTGGAGTTTCTATCTCAGTGCACGGCATGAAAGCGTGGGTCCATCTGTGCCACACAAAACCAAGCCTCTCTTGAAGTGATTTGTTTACAGTGTCATTTGATGGAGTGGAATGTTCTGCAACTCATTCGAACTGTTACAGAAGCTTTGCTAAAAGGTCACCACTGCTCTCTAGAATTTCCAAATTTGGGCACCATCTGGGAGCTTGTTAAAGATAAGGTTCTCCATGGGCTTTTTCCATACAAACTAGATCAGATTAACAAAAGGCTACTTTTCCATGGAGGTTTGTGTTCATATTGAGAAGAAGAGAGAGCGAGAAAGAGAGAACACAGGTAAATTACAGTTAGTTATCTCAAAGTGTGCAAGCCCACTTTCTCCCAATTCAGAGGGCATGTAACAAGTGACAGTACAATTTAATAGGCCTAAACAAGGGTGTTGGTCTTGAAAAAGTTAGAATTTGCTTTTAAATGTCCTTCTTGAATCAATGCATTCTTCAAATATAGTCTTGGGAGTCAATTCTAAAGGACACTGAATTTCACCATCTACTCAAAATTCAATAGGAAAATGACAACTAATTCCTTAAGGTAATAGAGGCTGTGCAGGGTAAGCATTCACCATGCACTGCACCAACAAGCTTCAAATTGTTGTAACTACCATTTTAGTCTAGACCTAAAAGTGTCTTGTGCTTGCTTTCTGCCCCCTTTCTTATGAAACAAACATCTTGAATTTTCCAAACCTCAAAAGCTCAGCTGTAAAACTGTAGGAGACCAGCAAGAGAAAAAGGAAAATTTCCTTCAAAGACGTCTCTAGTCGCAGTTGATCAGTTCTGCTTTCCCCCTCGAAACATTAACTATGTCTTTTGATACTTGTCTGTGAAAAACGTCCAAATGTGACAAATGGTAGAATCAACATTTCTTTACCCTCCTGCCTGGAACTTCCCATGATACAGATGAGTTCTAGCTGATGCTTTTATGAGTGGAACAAGGAAGGTGGCTACTGTCCACCACACTCACTCACATCTGCAGATGGAATAAGTAAACACATAGTGAACTTACTGAATAAAAATTTTAAATTCTCTCATTTGCGTTTGGTTGGAATCCCTGAAAGGGTCTGCACAGTAGCAGCTAAAACACAGGCTCATTGCCATTAAAAATATTCTCAGAAGTGTGTGTGTGTGTATTTCTAGTAGAATACTTGGAAGAAGAGAGACTTAAATCTGGAATCATGTTTTCGTCTCTGCAGTCCAAGCTGGAGACATTGAAAACAACAACGTCTCCCTCAGTTCAATCAAGCTGGTCTGGGAACCAAAATTGTCCTGAGGAAGGGGGAGAAATCCATTTATATTCCTTGTGAGGCAAGGAGGGAGGTCTTTCTCGCAAAGTCTTTATGTGTCATTCAGGACCAGGAAACTTAATCTTCGAGTTCAAAGCTCATCTCATCATAGAGCTCAGGACGTGCTGACTTCTTGTGCCGGGAATATTTCAGTTGCAGGAGATCACCCATTTCATCAAGAGCTTCCAAAACCTGCAATGAGATTGCTTTCCAATAGCTATCATTGAACACCTAAGTAGCCCTGCTTTGCAGAGCCCAGGTTAATAGCAAGCCTCACAAAGACACACAGTCTTATTTTGCTAGCTTCTTTGATTTTAAAGAAAAGAAGCAAGATCCGTACCATTAAGTTGTGGTGTAAGACCCTAGAGGAATGTTAGATGCTAATTAATTTTATTTAGTGGTCTAACTCCATACAATGAATGTTTATTTTATTTTGAGAGTGTGAAGAGAAGAATAAAAACATGTGACCCATGCTTACCCTTAAAAGGTTTTATTTTAAAATGTAGTGACTTATATGTAATCTTGTGGAAGAAAAAGATCAGGTTGCAGAATGCATTTGAAGTTATATCTTCATGACACAGCAAACCACCTGGCCAAGAACAAAGTGGAATGTTGCGGGAGCTGATGAACATTATCCTCTGTCCTCTCATGCTACCCCAGGCCTCCTGCTTTTAAATACTCATCTCTGTGTCCCAGAAAATACTAGAACTTAACTCACAGGGACTGAGAACTCGTCTGTTTCAACTCTCTTACTTTAGGCGGGTACACGTATCCCCCATTTTACACATGAAACAACTGAGATCCAGAAAGTAAAAAAAGATAGTTTTCTGAGAACACATGGACACAGGAAGGGGAACATCACACACCAGGGACTGTTGTGGGGTGGGTGGAGGGGGGAGGGATAGCATTAGGAGATATACCTAATGCTAAATGATGAGTTAATGGGTGCAGCACACCAACATGGCACATGTATACATATGTAACAAACCTGCACGTTGTGCACATGTACCCTAAAACTTAAAGTGTAATAATAATAAAATTAAAAAAAAGGTCATTTTCAATTCTAGTATATCACTAATCCTATGGTATTGGTCATGCCTTTTTAACCTTTCTGAGCCTGGTTTTCTTAACCTGCCAAATGAGGAGGAAGATAATATTAGGGTCTAATGCTTTGAAAAGGTAAGGTGAGGGTTGTTAATGTTAGAATGGGTGACTAATAGATCTTATGGACTTTCCTCTTTGGGAAATCTTTCAAACTGACATTAATTAAGATTTCCTCCAACATGTTAAGAGTAATTGATTTCTTGGTGGTAGGAGTATGAGTATTTAAAATGTTCTTCCCTGTTTTTCTAAATTTCCTACATCAAATCTCAGTACTAAGAAAAAGTAACCAAAGTTATCTTTAAAATGACACCTCTCTGGGATAGTTTCTATCAATCTTTGCTGAAGATGGGGGATGGACTAGTTCAGTGGTATCCAAAGTGAAGGATCTGCACATTTGGGGCATCTGTGAGATAACTGATGGAGGATGCAGGAGGAAAACATTAGGATTTCTTTCTTTTTTTTTTTTTTTTTTGAGACAGAGTCTCACTCTGTTGCCCAGGCTGGAGTACAGTGGCACGATCTCGGCTCACTGCAACCTCTGCCTCCTGGGTTCAAGTGATTCTCCTGCCTCAGCCTTTTGAGTAGCTGGGATTACAGGCACATGCTACCATGCCTGGCTAATTTTTGTATTTTTAGTAGAGATGGGGTTTCACCATGTTGGCCAGGCCAGTCTCGAACTCCTGACCTCAGGTCATCCGCCCACATCAACTTCCCAAAGTGCTGAGATTATAGGCATGAGCCACTGTGCCCGACCTCTACTCATTTTTATCTCAACCTTTTAAACTTTTATTTGTTTGTCTCTTATATAATGTACATAATATATTGGTATT
This sequence comes from Pongo abelii, assembly GCF_028885655.2. Taxonomy (NCBI): domain Eukaryota; kingdom Metazoa; phylum Chordata; class Mammalia; order Primates; family Hominidae; genus Pongo; species Pongo abelii. The sequence continues at coordinate 7,736,140 of NC_072006.2, read as the reverse complement.
GCATATATCATTTATAAAGAATTTATGTTAATGTCTGCTGATCCAAGACCACCCAGAACACACTCATGATCAAAGTTAGGTTTCTTTAGCTTGCTGGGATGGGAGAGGGAGGACACTGCGGAAGAACCATGGACATCTTAGTGACAGGAAGATGGGAGCGGCTTCTCACTGCATTTGAGCTTGTGCCTGAGATGACTCTAAGGAAGCAGGGACCAGTTCTGGGTTGGACGCTGTTAACAAGTGGGAGCAGTTCACTGGCTGGCTATATATTTATAATTTCTATCTGAAAGGCGAGAGAATGAAAGCAAGGCTAGAGTTGTTATTGGTGAATGAGCAACTGTCACACATGTCAGTCAGAAGAGGGAGACATTAAGTATTGTGGTTTGTCTCTGTCTTGTCCAAATGTGGTCACAGAGTGCATTTGTCTAATATTATTTCTAGTCTATGAGCCTTTAGGTTCAATTGCTACCTTAATGTACTGGCTGTTCATTAGGGTCATTTTCCACTTTCTCTTACATGTACTTAAGAAACTGCTCAAAATTTTCTGTTGAGATGGGCGCATGATCTCAATAGTTTAGAGGCATTTATCTAGATGATTGATGTCTCAGTGTCCTTTCAAAGCAGGTGTTTTGTAGCAATTAAGAAGTTGTGAAGAGAATCACATACATGAATACCTCAATGCTGCTTGGAGCACAAAATTACAAATTCATCCATACTGTGTGTCCCTCCTGCCATCTCAGGGAACTTGCTTCTTGGCCATGCTCTCTTCTCTCCCTTCTGTGCAAGGTCCCCTCTTCACTGTCTTCTTCCCTTAATGTGTAAACATGCTCAAGCTTTCTCCATTTTCAAAAGTATTTTCTAAACCTATTTTTCTTTCTACAGTCAGACTTCTTGAAAGTTTTGCCTGTCTTTTCTTAACACCAACTCATTTCATTTAAAAGAAACAATTTGTTAAAATTCACATTCTGGAAATACATACTCATTTTAGAGAATCTGGGAAATATAGAAGGGCGTAAAGAAAACAAAGTTCACTCATCTCAAAACCTGGTTAGCTCAGTTGTTAACATGCTACTCAATAATTTGTACTGTGTACCTACTGTGTACAATACACTGGTTTATGTTTTGAGGCTATACTGGTGAAGATGAAGGACACGGCAACTCTCTCTCTCTGTGTGTGTGTGTGTGTGTGCACATGTGTACATGTATAATTTCAAACTCAAATTATCCTCTTTACTCTTTTATTCTTTTGTTATTTCTGTTCCCTTCATTCCCTTAAAATGCCTACTCGACGGAACATCAAGTTCCTACTAATTGCTAATCCAATAGTTTCTTGTCATCCCTCACTGCATTTAAACTTCCTGCAGTTTTGAGGGGCATTTTGACCCTCCTCCTGCTTGAAACTTTCTCCTCTGTGTGGAGTTTAATACTACACTGAATATGTCTTTCCTGACTGCTCTAGTTCCATGTAAGTCTGGGTCCCCACCTGTGATTCCTGTATCTACCCTGGAATGTAGGCACTCCCCAGGAGTCTGCCCTGTTCACTCTTGCTCATATCTGGACAATTACATCTTCTATTGTTGGCTGTAAAGATCCCTCAGTTCCCTAAACTATAGCAGTTCCAGCTTTGCATACTCTCCTAAGCTCTAGAATCTTATTTTTCTTCTATAGGTGGGCCATGGACACATAGTCTCAACGTGTCTAGGACTGAGCTCATTCTATTCCCCCACTCCCACTGAAAATTTGCTGTTCCTTACTGCATACTTTATCTCATTTAAGTGCTTCACCATCCTTCCATTTATCAGGGCTAAAGACCTCAAATTGTCTTTGATTCTCTCTTCCCACATATGCACCGCATCCAATCATTTGTCAAGTCATGGCAGCTCCATTCATTTGTAATATTTGTTCATGGATTAGTTTCTTTTGTTTCCACTACCATTAGCCTTGTCATCTCTTGTTTTGTTTAAATAGCTACATCTTAGGTCCTTTCGTTTTGCCCCTTTCCTCTCCAGTTCATTTGTCACGTTTATTTCATAATGACATGATTGTGTCACTCCACTGATTGGAAGTCTTGAATGGAGCTCGATAACCTTTATTAAAAAGGCCTGGCTCAAAAGCCACCTCCCCTGTGAATCTTCTCCACTCTAATAATTCACCCCACCTTCATGCTCCCACAGTCTTCTATATTTCTTCTTCAAGATTCATTCATTCTGTCTGGTATTATATGTGTTGCTTGTTTATTAGCATCTTCTCCTAGACTTTTTGCCCCAGGTTTGCACATAGTTGACTCTCAATAGTGTTTGCAAAACTGCATTTATGTTATGTGACTCTTCCCATTAACTCCAAACTGAGTAGATGGTTTAGTTCCCTGATATTACTCATTCATATAATAATGGAAATCGAGGGACAATAAAAGGCAATTTTAAAATCATTTCCGCCTCACTTAGGTGCTGCTGTAATGTAGATTTGTTCTTGTTGGTTTTCCAACATGTTGCTTAGCTAGGTCATATTTTATTATGGCAGATTTAGTGGCTATGAAAAATGTCAGGATGCATGTAATTAAGTCTAAAACAGCATTTTAGACCAGCTTTTGCATTTAAGATCAAGTAAATAGAACAACATTTGGCTACTCAGTCTTTTGTAGGAAACCAAAACACTGATTGAAATCTTCACTAAACTGATTTTCTTTTCTATCTACGGAGTGGTCACAGTGTTGGCTGTTGTTGACGTGCTCTTGTTTTTTGGCAGTGACTTTTGTCAGTGTTATTTTCCTAAATCACCCAAGAGAAACCCAGAGAACCCTAAGCTGTCTCAATAAAAGGACTTGCTTTGAATCCAAGGTACCAGTACTGAGATCCTGTTGGCCTGTGGTGTACTCACCGTGTCTAACATCTCCCGGGTATGTGCCGCTGAAACACAAAACCGAGCCCGAGCTTCTGCGAGTGGAGTGGCTGGAAATCCCACGACCACCACTCCAATTTTTTTCTCTAACATATGCCTTGCAAAAGCCCTTAAGGAAAAGCAAAAAAAGAAAAAAAAAGTGGTTAGTTGGGAAAAAGACAAAATTATCCTTACAAAAAAGGAATATGGTTAATTGATTTTTTCTTTTTTCTTTTTTATGATAATAAGTGGAAGATGATTGAGGTTTTTAAACTTCTGTCAAATACAATTGACAAATAAACAGGCAGTCAGACACTTGGTGCCACTCATGATGGTGTGTGTGGTATTATGGGTCTGACACACTCATTAGATAATTGTGGATATTGAGTCTTTGACACCAAGCAGAAAATGCTGATGTTTATGACTCTGGTTTAACAAATCTGCAGTGATATAAAATCCATCTGCAGTAACCCTAGGTATAAAAACCAAACAGTTCTTCTAATGCAATTCCATAAAGAAAGAATCTATATTAATTGTAAATGTATATGTTTTAAAAACTTAATACCAATAATATCATTGGAAATTTCAATGAGCCTATACTTAATGAGTATAATTTGAAGACCAAGATCAGAGGGTCTGTAGTATCCAACCCCAAGCCAATATTCCCACTGCAGCGCCAAAGATTATATTTTCCATCAAATCAGAGATAAGAAATAGCAAGGTCTCCTGATTGTTTCATATGTGAATGAACATAACCAGGGATGCACAGGGATAATAAACTCAGCGACTGAGTTTAAGAGGAATGGGGAGGAAGGCAGATCAGGAAAGAAGTGTTCAAGCAGAGAACCTTACAGCCTACAGGACGTAAGTCATAGAACTAGAAAGCTGTCTGATGCAGGGTAAAACCTTCATAAGCTATGATTCCTTCCCTTTATCCTTCTAGTCTCTTTCTTTTCCAGAGCTATCTCTGCAATAATTCTAGAATATCAAGCGTCAAAGGCTGTAAATACCTTGTGCTGAGAGCCAAGGTCAGACAAAAAGGCACGTACTCCCAAGTGACTCTTTTTCCCCTTTGGGCTCTGTTAGTCTTTGCAGGAAAACTTAATTACTGAGTGACTTTACCCAGAAGTGAGGTAAATGCCTCAGAACTGTTCTTAGCATTAAGAGATTGCAGGTGTATTATTTTAGGCTGGAAGCTGACAGCACCAGAGAAACATTCCAATCACAGCTCAGGAAGAATTCTTGAACCAGACGTGGAGAATAAGCCTGCTCTTCCATTCACTTGTTTTGCTGTTGAGCAGTCTGCATTTTGGTTGTTTCAGATAGAACATAGGTTATCAGATGAAGCAATGGAGACTGCAGGACCTACAAGACACACAGCCTCTCTGGCTCCCTGGCTTGGGCGAGGCAAGATTAGCCCTTTGATTTCAACTAGGAAGGTTAGAAGGAGATGAAGCTTTCTAGCTGAGAAAGCTTGAAAACAGAGGCTGTTCTTTCTCTTTCTTGATCACCCTACGGAAGGCTGCCCACGGAACTGCACAGAATGAGAGCTCATAATTGTCTGAGAAACAAGTCAAGTGCTTTTATTGCTAGAGTACAAACCACCTGACCCATGATCTCAGGCCAGTTTTCGGGACTCCCAGAAGACCGCTTTCACTGTCTGCATGTTTCTCTTTGTACCAAAGGAAGCACGTTTTGCCAAAGAGTGCAGGGCAAAATATATGACTCTGTTGATTCATTAGTCTAATCTGGCATCTCCCTGGAGCACTTTTGAATTTAAACCTTAGACTACTAAAGCTAGTGTTCTTAAGTTAATATATATGATTGCACTGGAAATTTTATATAATGAGCCTCTGTGTTTGTACTCCCCAAAGCAATTGGCAATAGGCTAAAAGAAACTAAACTGTGTGAAATAATAATAATGATAATAAACAGCATTGCATTGTATGCAGAATCACTACCTCTTGTATAACACCATCTTCCAAGTGTATTACATGAACACGGGAAAAAAATGCAAACTCTTTACCAAGTACCAAATACAATACATTCTTGATTATTTAAGTGTATGTTTTATGGGTAAAATCACATTACACAGCTCTACAGAAGATTCCAGTGGTAGAGTTATAACAAGGCTTTGTTCAAAAGGATAACTGGCTACAGACTATATTTTCATTCTGCATAGTAGGAAATGTGGAGAGATCACCATTCTTTAATAAAATCAAAGGTTTTTAAATGACCAAATGAAAGAAGTGCTTCCACGGTGGCTTATACAATTAACACCCTATTTCAAAAAATGTCTCTACATATAAACTTCCAACAAAGAAATATCACAGAAGGAAACAAAGCCAGACAGCAGGGCAAACTCTTGCCAGCAACTCCTACCTGTAATAGATAATATTACCTTTTGTAACTAACCTGTTCTCTTTCCTTAGTTGACCCAGATTTTTTTTTCTGTTTGTAGTGATTATTGCCTTTTGAATCACCAATGATGACATTAAAAATAATTATACTCTGCGTGGCTTTAATGAGATGTGCATTTTTTTTTCCTATGGACTAAAGCTTGAGAGGTTGTGCTGTGTGTTCAAAAGAGCTCTAGTTTATGAAGCAAATGGAACTGGCTTTGAATTCTGGGCTCTGCTGCCTACAACCTTGTGTGAGTCTTAGAGAGTAATTTTTTTTTTTTTTTGACATGGAGTTTCACTCTTGTTGCCCAGGCTGGAGTGCAGTGGTGTGATCTTGGCTCACTGCAACCTCCACCTCCCGGGTTCAAGCGATTCTCCTGCCTCAGTCTCCCAAGTAGCTGGGAGTACAGATGCCTGCCACCATGCCCAGCTAATTTTTTTTTGTACTTTTAGTAGAAACAGGGTTTCACCATGTTGGCCAGGCTGGTTTCAAACTCCTGACCTCAGGTGATCCATCTGCCTCAGCCTCCTAAAGTGTTGGGATTACAGGCATGAGCCACCACACCCGGCTTTAGAAAGTAATTAGACCTTTCTAAGTCTTAGCATCTTCATTTATAAACTAGGGCTAAACATCCTACCCTCCGTGGGTAATCACTGAGGTCTAATAGCCTTACTTAGCATATATTTAGTACTCTGTGATATTAGCTCTTCTTAAAAAACAATCTTAAGTTGAAAGAAACAAGATGGTTTGACATATTATCCAGCATCTAATATAGCAATAGCAGAGTGTAGCAGGATCTTTACCTACTATTTTTTCTGGACGTTTTATTTTTAGTAATGCAACCAAAAATTGTAATAATTATTTTGGAGAGCCATGCAACCGTGGTGATTCAACCTTGCACTCAGTTGAAACTGATAATGATCATCATTGTTGCTAAGTAGTAGTAGTGAAATGGCTACCACTGATCGAATGCTTATGGCATGCCAACTACTATATTAAGTGCTTTGTACACATTACTGAAAATGACATTATATTAATGACTTTATTAATTAATGCTATTAATAATGACAGCTGACACTGAATAGCTCTTATATAAGAGTTAACATGCCAAATGCTATATGGACATCATCTTGTTTAATCTTCACAGTTACCTTCTGAAATAGATACTATCATATCCCGTTTTATAAATGAGAAAACTGGAGCTTCAGAAAGCTGCGTAACTTGTCCAAGAATCCCCAGCTAGGAAGAGGAAGAATCAAATTTCTTTTTGATTCCAAACCTTTCACCACACCATAGAGCATAACTTTTACATGAAGCATATCGTTCATAGCATATTGTACGAATTCTTGAAGTTACATGCATTTGTTTTCACTACTTATGGACTCTTCTCATTGGGTTGGTTCATTTTTCCAGCCTGTTGGGATTCTACTTCTGGCTTTTATTATTAAAGTTGAAACTATCCAGAACACTCCCTACTGTCACTGTAACACTCCAGAATTATGTGTTTTATACCTTGGACAAGTTTATTTTCAGTGCCTTCTTTTGAGCTAATGATAAAATATTAGATAAACCTAAGCTAAGTTTGGAACATTTCTTCCAACACAAATCATTTCCCCAATCATTTTAAATAAATGTATGTGTGTCTGTATGTGCGTGTGTGTGTTTGTATGTGCCTTCAAAAATCAGATAGTTAAAGATCTTTGAATTGTCTGCTACTTTCAATCACCATTGTCACCCCTCCCTGACATTATCACAGAGCAGTATGATATATAACATTTCTGTAGCACATTATGTCCTCAGACACTTCATGCACTGTTTTCCTGACCCAGATCTGTGAACAAAGGGCCAACTGGTGAGAATGATGTGGCATGCTAAAAAACTCATATGTGTTTTTTTTTTTTTTTTTTTTTTGAGACGGAGTCTCGCTCTGTTGCCCCGGCTAGAGTGCAGTGATGCGATCTCGGCTCACTGCAAGCTCCACCTCCCAGGTTCACGCCACTCTCCTGCCTCAGCCTCCCGAGTAGCTGGGACTACAGGCACCCACCACCACGCCCGGCTAATTTTTTGTATTTTTCGTAGAGACGGGGTTTCACTGTGTTAGCCAGGATGGTCTTGATCTCCTGACCTCGTGATCTGCCTGCCTGGGCCTGCCAAAGTGATGGGATTGCAGGCATTAGCAACCACGCCTGGCCTTCTTGTGTGTTTTAACTGCTTGTGATTTTGCTGTGGTAAAATGACCTAAGAGCATACTCTGAAGAATCAGTCTTTTAGGAACTTATAACTCAGTCTTGCCCTCCATGAGTTTTCACAAGTAAGACCCAAACCTCTTTTATTGGTACTTTTCTATACTTCAAGTACTCTGCCAATCTAGTCAGGCTATTAGAGAGTCAAACAGAAAGTTCCAGCAACGGGTTACACTGGAGGGGAGTTAGGACCACTAGAATCTGATGCGTAGTATGCTGAATATGAATTTCTATCATGTGCTTGGTCAGAGACACAAATAAACATTTTACCTTGAGAAAGGATTTTAGTTACCTTCCTTTTTTTTTTTTTTGGACGGGGTCTCATTCTGTCACCCAGTCACCTAGGCTGGAGTGCAGTGGCACAATCTCTGCTCACACAACCTCTGCCTCCTGGGGTCAAGTGATCCTCCTGCCTCGGCCTCCATAGTAGCTAGGACTACCGGCATGCACCACCATACCCACCTAATTTTTGTATTTTTAGTAGAGATGGGGTTTCATCATGTTGGCCAGGCTGGTCTCGAACTCCTGACCTCAGGTGATCCACCTGCCTCAGCCTCCCAAAGTGCTGGGATTACAGGCATGAGCCACTGTGCCCTGCCAGTTAACTTCTTTTTAACAACATGTAATTAGTCTGATTACATTAGTCTCTAGCAGGTTGGAGAAGGGCTCATGTATAAAATTGTCCCTGCCAAACTGACAAAAAGTCATGTTTTCCTCTTTATGCAGTTGTTGCTAATGCTGTTTCAAAGTTGCAATCAAGTAAACAACCCCCAAACAGGTTCACAGTAACAGCATGAGAAACTGAACATGAGCTTCAATGTGAGCCTCAGTTTGGGTTTTTGCATCTTAGTTTTACTGCTGTTTGACTCGTGTGACTTTGGGCAGGTTGCTTAACTGCTCTTAGCCTCAGCTTCCCCACGCTTGAAATGAGAATGTCCTCTTCTGAGGATGGTCGCAGAGTTTGATGGGAGAAAGCACAGAGCCTGATCACATTGTTTTTATGGTAATATGGGGAGAGATGATCTTCAGAAGTTCTCCCTGAGAACAATCTTGGGTCAGAAGGAGGCTCAGGATTGTGCTTAATTTACAGGTGAGGCTGAGGGAGATAAGTGATTTCCCTAAATTCACAGAACTGAGGGAGATAAGTGATTTCCCTAAATTCACAGAACTTGAATTTAGGGAGAGAGCTCAGTCTTAGCACCTTTGGTTCCCTTTCTATAAGACCTGTGGGAAGGGTCTAGCTGATAGACTGGCATGTGGCTTCTGAGAAGCCATATGAGTGAATTCTGAACTCACTCACCCATTCCAAATGCATAATCTAACGCCTGTGCCAAAAAGCCATCTTAGGTCACCTTGGGGTTTAGGTGTGATTATGAGATGCCTTGGATACTTACGCTACTTTACCAGGCATATAAAGAAGCAGAGGAACAACAGAAGCATTCTTATTGCCATAGATAATGAATCCCATTTCCTGCAGTCTTTGTCTGAAGTATCTTGTGTTTTTTGCAAGTTGCTGTACTCTCTGCAGCCCTGAAAAGAGACAGGCGTGAAATCCATCAATTCCCACTAGAAAGAGGGAAGTAAAGGTCAGGTCAACTTGGCAAGCATCTTTAAGTCTTTCTGCAGGCCAGCAGCACTAGCTGGGAGGAGGAAGTAGGGAAGGGAGATATCTCCAGGGGAGTAGGTGTGGGCACTGATGCCCAGGTACTGCCTTGAGCCTGGAAGGCAGGAAGGCAGGAAGGCAGGTGGAGGGTGCTACGAGGTGCTGCAAGCAACTGAAGCCAGGATACGCTAGAGGGCTGGTGGGAGGCAGGGGAGGTATCTATTTTGTGTAGACTCTGTGCAAAGTACCTTAAAAACATCAACTCAAGAGAAAGGAGTGTGATAAGAAGGAACATAACCACTTCCCCCACCCCCCACACTTCATAGCAGATATTGGTAGATGCTTTTTAGCTAAGCTGAATTGACTCATTAAATTGTCCTTCATTTAAATCTCTAATCAAAGGATCCTTCATCCAATCTGAATTTGCAGGGATGGCATATTCATAGACAAAGATAAGTCCTGCTGAGATCAGGGCTGTTTTTTGAGGCATTTGGTGGTAGACTAACAGAAGGGAGGAAAGAGGGGGACCCCTGCTTTCCCAAGCCAGAAAAAAGGACAACATTGGCCCCGGCAAAGTACATACACGGGTCCATGTCAAGGTTATTGGTGCTTCAGCTCTTATAGCCTCTGTCCTAAGTGTGTGTCCCAATGCAGAGTTCACTCATGTGCGATGAAAAAGTGATGAAAGAGCAGAAAGTCCCATCCTGAAGATGCCTGTCTACTCGGGTCCTGCTTCAAAACAGGTGGGTAAGTAAGCCAGCCAAAGCTAGATAGTGTTTTCTCAATAAGAATGAATAGGATTAAACATTGAAGTCCCCTAGAAATCAGCCCAAAGTTTGCATTTGATGCAGGATTGCTGTTCGGCAGGAATGTGCCACTACAGTCTTTTGTCTTACTGGTTGTCTTTAGCGGACCTCCATTCTGAGTGGTGAGATGTTCAGACGAACTGGTCAGAGATTCTGCTCTAGAGGTTATACAATATTTTGAACATCACTCATGGGTGTTTGTAACTCTTCAGATGGAAATAGGGTAAACATTTCGGTAAACATGTCAATCACTGTCATCTGGTCCCTTCTCAGAGAAATGGCCCCAGATTGTTTTCAAAGGGTTGAGCAGGGGGCATCTTGTGCTCAGCATCCTCCTCCAGAGAACCATACTGTTTGAGTAGGGTTGGCCCTGCCTTTCCTCTTTTCTACAAGGTAGTATGAGGGCCAGTCTTAATCAGTTGGAATACTTCATCCTCCTGATTATTGGTTTGATCATGGAGCACAACTAGGGACTATTTGAGTCTTTCTTTTAGATCCACTGAGGAAGAAGTCTAAGCATGGGATAATTATCAAGCTACATCTTTGTCCTCACCTGGAGGAAGCCTGCTTGAGAATGATATTGACTTACATAGAAGCCACTGCGCAGGACACTGAGAGTCCTGATGGCATCATCTGAACCTTTGGGTCCAGCTGTGCCAGACCATTTTTTTGGACTTCCCTGCTGTGTCAGCCAGTACATTTCCTCTTCTGCCTCCTATAACCAAATGTGTCCTGAGTAATTCAGGTGGTGGCTACTAATTGGATCAGGTAGCCTCTAAAGGACAATAGTAATAACAACAACAATAATTATAGCTCACCCATATGTGATGTCACCACTGTTATAAGCTCTTGACATTTATTGATTTAGTCATAACAACAACCAAATTAGTGTAAGAACTGTAATCCTATGTTATACACAAGGAGAAGCCAAGTAATTTACACAAATTTACATAGCTGGTAGGTGGCCAAGCCAGAATTGGATTCTAGAATCCTAGATTCCAGAATCTGTGTTGTTAGCCCCTCCACTATAATGCTTTACCCAGGTAAGGGATGGTGGTCATTGGTTCTTCTGAAGATCAATAAAACTCTCATTTCTTCCAGCTGTTTGGATTATGATTATATCTTTTTTTTTAGTAGAGGCAGTTGAGAGTTGAAGGCTGAGCAAGTGTTTGACGGCCTCATGTGAGCGGTTGGGTAAGGTATCACTAGCGTAGGATATCGTTAGTTTGGAGTCTAGGGCCCCCTTCACTTTAGGTAGAGGTCCTAAAGGGCTGTGTCCAAGGAGTGAGGGTGAACCAGGTGTAGACAAGCACTGAAAGGGCACTTTCTTTACCCAGACATCTAACATTTTTTCACTAGGCTCTATCACTCCCAAAATACTTCAAATATTCCTTTAAGTTTTCCTTTGCTCATCAGGCCTAAATGAACTTAATTTCTGTGACACCTTAATTGTGTTAACAATACGGTATATGCAGAGAAATGGAGATTTAGTTGAGTGGAACACAAACCAAGGAGCAGGATGCTAAATGCCCCAATTGTCCATGCTTGTTTTCTGTTACTTTCTTTTTCCCAACTCCAGTTCTCAAGGATGATCCCTCCCCAACTCTGCCAGCTCCCAGCAGGCAGGTTGTGATGGAGACAGCATCCAGCTTGTTGTTCTTTCTTAGGGACGCTGACATCTCAGCCCCTCTATCCTGACCACAGACAATGAATGTAGCATGCCCTTTGATCCAAAGGCAGTCCACTTGGGTGTTAGCAACGAAGCCATACATTGGTCTATCGTAGGAGCTTTGAAAAAGAGACAATAGAGGAGGAGGAGCCAAGACGGCCGAATAGGAACAGCTCTGGTCTACAGCTCCCAGTGTGAGCGACGCAGAAGACGGGTGATTTCTGCATTTCCATCTGAGGTACCGTGTTCATCTCACTAGGGAGCGCCAGACAGTGGGCGCAGGTCAGTGGGTGAGTGCACCGTGCGCCAGCTGAAGCAGGGGCGAGGCATTGCCTCACTCGGGAAGCGCAGGGGGTCAGGGAGTTCCCTTTCCAGGGGTGACAGACGGCACCTGGAAAATTGGGCCACTCCCACCCGAATACTGTGCTTTTCCAATGGGCTTAGGAAACGGTGCCCCAGGAGATTATAGCCCGCACCTGGCTCAGAGGGTCCTACGCCCACGAGTCTCCCTGATTGCTAGCACAGCAGTCTGAGATCAAACAGCAAGTCAGCAGCGAGGCTGGGGGAGGGGCGCCCACCATTGCCCAGGCTCGCTTAGGTAAACAAAGCAGCCTGGAAGCTTGAACTGGGTGGAGCCCACCACAGCTCAAGGAGGCCTGCCTGCCTCTGTAGGCTCCACCTCTGGGGGCAGGGCACAGACAAACAAAAAGATAGCAGTAACCTCTGCAGACTTAAATGTCCCTGTCTGACAGCTTTGAGGACAGCAGTGGTTCTCCCAGCATGCAGCTGGAGATCTGAGAATGGGCAGACTGCCTCCTCAAGTGGGTCCCTGACCCCTGACCCCGGAGCAGCCTAACTGGGAGGCACCCCCCAACAGGGGCAGACTGACACCTCACACAGCCGGCCGGGTACTCCAACAGACCTGCAGCTGAGGGTCCTGTCTGTTAGAAGGAAAACTAACAAACAGAAAGGACATCCACACCAAAAATCCCTCTGTACATCACCATCGTCAAAGACCAAAAGTAGATAAAACCACAAAGATGGGGAAAAAACAGAGCAGAAAAACTGGAAACTCTAAAAAGCAGAGTACCTCTCCTCCTCCAAAGGAACGCAGTTCCTCACCAGCAATGGAACAAAGCTGGACGGAGAATGACTTTGACGAGCTGAGAGAAGAAGGCTTCAGACAATCAAATTAATCCGAGCTACGGGAGGATATTCAAACCAAAGGCAAAGAAGTTGAAAACTTTGAAAAAAATTTAGAAGAATGTCTAACTAGAATAACCAATACAGAGAAGTGCTTAAAGGAGCTGATGGAGCTGAAAACCAAGGCTCGAGAACTACGTGAAGAATGCAGAAGCCTCAGGAGCCGATGCGATCAAATGGAAGAAAGGGTGTCAGCCCTGGAAGATGAAATGAATGAAATGAAGCGAGAAGGGAAGTTTAGAGAAAAAAGAATAAAAAGAAACGAGCAAAGCCTCCAAGAAATGTGGGACTATGTGAAAAGACCAAATCTACGTCTGATTGGTGTACCTGAAAGTGACGGGGAGAATGGAAACAAGCTGGAAAACACTCTGCAGGATATTATCCAGGAGAACTTCCCCAGTCTAGCAAGGCAGGCCAACATTCAGATTCAGGAAATAGAGAGAACGCCACAAAGATACTCCTCAAGAAGAGCAACTCCAAGACACATAATTGTCAGATTCACCAAAGTTGAAATGAAGGAAAAAATATTAAGGGCAGCCAGAGAGAAAGGTCGGGTTACCCTCAAAGGGAAGCCCATCAGACTAACAGTGGATCTCTCGGCAGAAACCCTACAAGCCAGAAGAGAGTGGGGGCCAATATTCAACATTCTTAAAGAAAAGGATTTTCAACCCAGAATTTCATATCCAGCCAAACTAAGCTTCATAAGTGAAGGAGAAATAAAATACTTTACAGACAAGCAAATGCTGAGAGATTTTGTCACCACCAGGCCTGCCCTAAAAGAGCTCCTGAAGGAAGTGCTAAACATGGAAAGGCACAACCGGTACCAGCTGCTGCAAAATCATGCCAAAATGTAAAGACCATCGAGACTAGGAAGAGACTGCATTAACTAATGAGCAAAATAACCAGCTAACATCATAATGACAGGATCAAATTCACACATAACAATATTAACTTTAAATGTAAATGGACTAAATGCTCCATTTAAAAGACACAGACTGGCAAATTGGATGAAGACTCAAGACCCATCAGTGTGCTGTATTCAGGAAACCCATCTCACGTGCAGAGACACACATAGGCTCAAAATAAAAGGATGGAGGAAGATCTACCAAGCAAATGGAAAACAAAAAAAGGCAGGGGTTGCAATCCTAGTCTCTGATAAAACAGACTTTAAACCAACAAAGATCAAAAGAGACAAAGAAGGCCATTACATAATGGTAAAGGGATTAATTCAACAAGAAGAGCTAACTATCCTAAATATATATGCACCCAATACAGGAGCACCCAGATTCATAAAGCAAGTCCTGAGTGACCTACAAAGAGACTTAGACTCCCACACATTAATAATGGGAGACTTTAACACCCCACTGTCAACATTAGACAGATCAACGAGACAGAAAGTCAACAAGGATACCCAGGAATTGAACTCGGCTCTGCACCAAGCAGACCTAATAGACATCTACAGAACTCTCCACCCCAAATCAACAGAATATACATTTTTTTCAGCACCACACCACACCTATTCCAAAATTGACCACATACTTGGAAGTAAAGCTCTCCTCAATAAATGTAAAAGAACAGAAATTACAACAAACTATCTCTCAGATCACAGTGCAATCAAGCTAGAACTCAGGATTAAGAATCTCACTCAAAACCGCTCAACTACGTGGAAACTGAACAACCTGCTCCTGAATGACTACTGGGTACATAACAAAATGAAGGCAGAAATAAAGATGTTCTTTGAAACCAACGAGAACCAAGACACAACATACCAGAATCTCTGGGATGCATTCAAAGCAGTGTGTAGAGGGAAATTTACAGCACTAAATGCCCAAAAGAGAAAGCAGGAAAGATCCAAAATTGACACCCTAACATCACAATTAAAAGAACTAGAAAAGCAAGAGCAAACACATTCAAAAGCTAGCAGAAGGCAAGAAATAACTAAAATCGGAGCAGAACTGAAGGAAATAGAGACACAAAAAACCCTTCAAAAAATTAATGAATCCAGGAGCTGGTTTTTTGAAAGGATCAACAAAATTGATAGACCGCTAGCAAGATTAATAAAGAAAAAAAGAGAGAAGAATCAAATAGATGCAATAAAAAATGATAAAGGGGATATCACCACCGATCCCACAGAAATACAAACTACCATCAGAGAATATTACAAACACCTCTACGCAAATAAACTAGAAAATCTAGAAGAAATGGATAAATTCCTCAACACATACATCCTCCCAAGACTAAACCAGGAAGAAGTTGAATCTCTGAATAGACCAATAACAGGAGCTGAAATTGTGGCAATAATCAATAGCTTACTAACCAAAAAGAGTCCAGGACCAGATGGGTTCACAGCCGAATTCTACCAGAGTTACAAGGAGGAGCTGGACCATTCCTTCTGAAACTATTCCAATCAATAGAAAAAGAGGGAATCCTCCCTAACTCATTTTATGAGGCCAGCATCATCCTGATACCAAAGCCTGGCAGAGACACAACAAAAAAAGAGAATTTTAGACCAATATCCTTGATGAACATTGATGCAAAAATCCTCAATAAAATACTGGCAAACAGAATCCAGCAGCACATCAAAAAGCTTATCCACCATGATCAAGTGGGCTTCATCCCTGGGATGCAAGGCTGGTTCAATATATGCAAGTCAATAAATGTAATCCAACATGTAAACAGAACCAAAGACAAAAACCACATGATTATCTCAATAGATGCAGAAAAGGCCTTTGACAAAATTCAACAAACCTTCATGCTAAAAACTCTCAATAAATTAGGTATTGTTGGGATGTATCTCAAAACAATAAGAGCTATCTATGACAAACCCACAGCCAATATCATACTGAATGGGCAAAAACTGGAAGCATTCCCTTTGAAAACTGGCACAAGACAGGGATGCCCTCTCTCACCACTTCTATTCAACATAGTGTTGGAAGTTCTGGCCAGGGCAATTAGGCAGGAGAAGGAAATAAAGGGTATTCAATTAGGAAAAGAGGAAGTCAAATTGTCCCTGTTTGCAGATGACATGATTGTATATTTAGAAAACCCCATTGTCTCAGCCCAAAATCTCCTTAAGCTAATAAGCAACTTCAGCAAAGTCTCAGGATACAAAATCAACGTACAAAAATAACAAGCATTCTTATACATCAATAACAGAAAAACAGAGAGCCAAATCATGAGTGAACTCCCATTCACAATTGCTTCAAAGAGAATAAAGTACCTAGGAATCCAACTTACAAGGGATGTGAAGGACCTCTTCAAGGAGAACTACAAACCACTGCTCAAGGAAATAAAAGAGGATACAAACAAATGGAAGAACATTCCATGCTCATGGGTAGGAAGAATCAATATCGTGAAAATGGCCATCCTTCCCAAGGTAATTTACAGATTCAATGCCATCCCCATCAAGCTACCAATGACTTTCTTCACAGAATTGGAAAAAACTACTTTAAAGTTCATATGGAACCAAAAAAGAGCCTGCATCGCCAAGTCAATCCTAAGCCAAAAGAACAAAGCTGGAGACATCACACTACCTGACTTCAAACTATACTACAAGGCTACAGTAACCAAAACAGCATGGTACTGGTACCAAAACAGAGATATAGATCAATGGAACAGAACAGAGCCGTCAGAAATAATGCCACATATCTACAACTATCTGATCTTTGACAAACCTGACAAAAACAAGAAATGGGGAAAGGATTCCCTATTTAATAAATGGTGCTGGGAAAACTGGCTAGCCATATGTAGAAAGCTGAAACTGGATCCCTTCCTTACACCTTATACAAAAATCAATTCAAGATGGCTTAAAGACTTAAACGTTAGACCTAAAACCATAAAAACCCTAGAAGAAAACCTAGGCAATACCATTCAGGACATAGGCATGGGCAAGGACTTCATGTCTAAAACACCAAAAGCAATGGCAACAAAAGCCAAAATTGACAAATGGGATCTAATTAAACTAAAGAGCGTCTGCACAGCAAAGGAAACTACCATCAGAGTGAACAGGCAACCTACAAAATGGGAGAAAATTTTCGCAACCTACTCGTCTGACAAAGGGCTAATATCCAGAGTCTACAATGAACTCCAACAAATTTACAAGAAAAAAACAAACAACCCCATCAAAAAGTGGGCGAAGGACATGAACAGACACTTCTCAAAAGAAGACATTTATGCAGCCAAAAAACACATGAAAAAATGCTCACCATCACTGGCCATCAGAGAAATGCAAATCAAAACAACAATGAGATACCATCTCACACCAGTTAGAATGGCAATCATTAAAAAGTCAGGAAACAACAGGTGCTGGAGAGGATGTGGAGAAATTGGAACACTTTTACACTGTTGGTGGGACTGTAAACTAGTTCAACCATTGTGGAAGTCAGTGTGGCGATTCCTCAGGGATCTAGAACTAGAAATTCCATTTGACCCAGCCATCCCATTACTGGGTATATACCCAAAGGACTATAAATCATGCTGCTATAAAGACACATGCACAGATATGTTTATTGTGGCATTATTCACAATAGCAAAGACTTGGAACCAACCCAAATGTCCAACAATGATAGACTGGATTAAGAAAATGTGGCACATATACACCATGGAATACTATGCAGCCATAAAAAATGATGAGTTCATGTCCTTTGTAGGGACATGGATGAAATTGGAAATCATCATTCTCAGTAAACTATCGCAAGAACAAAAAACCAAACACCGCATATTCTCACTCATAGGTGGGAATTGAACAATGAGAACACATGGACACAGGAAGGGGAACATCACACTTCGGGGACTGTTGTGGGGTGGGGGGAGGGGGGAGGGATAGCATTGGGAGATATACCTAATGCTAGATGACGAGTTAGTGGGTGCAGCGCACCAGCATGGCACATGTATACATATGTAACTTACCTGCACATTGCGCACATGTACCATAAAACCTAAAGTATAATAATAATAATAATAAAAAAAAGAAAAAGAGACAATAATTATAAATTAAACAAACCAGATCTTCTTGCTACTACACTGTGGATGTGAAAAATTTAGAGAGGATGCTAGTAAACTTTAGTTGGTAGTAAGAGTAGAAATTGAAAGACACAGAAAAAAAGCTTATTAGCAGAATCTGTGAGACAGGGTAAGCCATTGGTTGGTAGAAGCTGTGGCAACCTATAAAGAAGAGAGGTGGGCAGTGCAAGGTGAGTCAGTAACAATAGGAATAGTAAGATATAAAAACAGAAGAGCTTATAGTCTAGTGAGAGAAACAGACATTAATAAAATAATCACACAAATGGATGTAAAATTGCAACTCTGATGTGCAGTGTAGAGAAATGTTATCTGGTGTTATCTGGTGTTACAAATGGATGTAGAATTGCAACTCTGATGCGCAGTGTAGAGAAATATTATCTGGTGTTATGAGAGCTCATAAGAGGGAGACTGGACCAAATCTGAAAAAAATCAATAAATGATGAATGAACAAAGATCCAAAGGATAAGCAAGTATTAACCACGCAAAAAGCTAGAGGAGAGTATTCCAGGCTTAGGAAACAGGTGCAATGGTCTTGTGATTTGTAGAAGAACACAGAAGTTGTGAACAAGGCAAGATGTGATTGAGGCTGGGACAAGATGAGGCTGGAAAGATGAATGGATTGTCTAAAAAAGAAAAAATGAGGTGAGACTACAGGAATTGAAGAATCCCACATTTAATGATTGGAAGGAGTAGGAGTAGGATGAATCTGAAAGGGAGACAAAATAGCAGCAACCAGAGAGGGAGAAAACAAAGCCGGACGTAGAATAGTGTTTCTTGGTTTTATCAACATGACAACTCATTGACAACCTTTACTTTGGAGTCCCTGGATGGAACTCTGGTTTTAAAGAAAGAAACAGGTAGTTCCAAGTATGGTTTCTTAGTTCATATTCCTTTCAAAATCCCCAATTCTAAATTTGCAATGTGAACACAAGTAAGGAATCCAGAGATGTGTAGAAACATCTGTGTACATATATATGCTTAGACACAGTCTCCTTCGTGCTAAAAAAAAAGGAATTTTAATACATGCTGATGTGTCCCTTGGAAACTTGTATGTTTACAGAGCCTATTGGAAGTGCAGAACTAGAAATTAAGAAGGAGAATATTTGCCTTACTTAGGAAAAATCACCCACACATTGAAACTGTGTTTAGAGAGTTAAGAACATAAGGAATAGGGGGAGATTGTGGACAGAAGGAAAGGAAAAGAGGGCTATGGTAAGGATTATTTTAAAGGTGATTGAAATCAAGGCACAGAGATACATCTCAGTCACCAAAATGTATTCCATATGGCCTGTCCCCGTGTGCATTCAGCACTTTTGCGGATCATTAGCTACACAATGAACAGATGACTTCATCAGGCTGGGCCTGATGATTCCTACATGTTCCCCCTTGAAGACTAGAAGGATTTCCTGGCCTGGAAGTGCCTGAATGACTTCAATTGCTTTTCCCAATGGCATTATCTTTGCGCTTGCCTATAAAGATTCATCTATCATTGGCTGCCTAGCTACTTAATTGGCCCCGGCTGTCCCTACTTCCTTGATTAACCCAAGAAACTGGATCATCAGCTAATGTCACCATTTCACTGCTTCCAGATCCTTCAGACTTGACCAAACAGATGATATCCAGAGGTATCTGACTCCTAAGAACTAAATGTTTTATTCTTCCCTATCTTTCCTATCGTTAAACCATTTAGCAAAGCATGGCTGACAAGTCATTATGACACATTTTGTGGTTGCCACGCTTTCTCATATAGGTTACTACAAATGCCTTTGAGGTCTTTTGCGTTTGCCAAGATACAGCTCCTTTCAATTACTCTATTGCTCGTTCTTTAAAATTGGAAACATTCTCCTACTCTTGGAAGGCCTGGGGACAGAGGTGGAATTTGTACATATAAAACGCTACTCATCTAAACAGGATGCAAATCATTTTATTAATTATGTTGGGCTTTGAGATTCTTGCTTGAAGAGTGATTTGCAAAAGTAGAAGCAATATTTGGTGCATGTCCTTTTGTACAGGGACAGCCATGCTAGGATGGCAAAGGGAAGCTTTGGAGATTGGGCACTGCGGCCACATCCCCTTCAAGACACTCAGTCTCCAATTAAGTAGTTTCTGATCTTTCTTCTACATATTACACAGAAGTCAGGGAAAGTCCCTACTCACATAAATAAGTGAATGAAATAATCTCTTATGTAGCCCTCTGGAGAGTTTCCGTAAGTATTTATTTTGTCATATTTTGGATTCTCTGAGGAGGCTGTTGAGTGGAAAAGGAATAGGCTTTGGAGTTAAGTGGAATGGGAATCAAACTCCACCTGGACAGCCCAAAAAGCTAAAAATCTCAGTTTTAGCTGTAAATTAGAGATAAGCTTATCTTACAGGAAAATTGGGAGAAATCAAGAAATTAATGTGGGAAAAGTGTTTAGTACTGCATCTGACATTTGGTAGGTCCTTGAAAGGGGAATTGTCATTTTCTGCTGAGAAATAGTTTTCTGCAGCCTCAGTGCCACCTCATAGTCATCTGGAGAGCTTGGCAAACCTTATGTCCAGGCTGCACACCAGACCCATTAAATCAGGATCTCTGGGGATGGGACCTGGCATGAGTTTTGGTTTTAACAAGGTTCAGCCAAGCAGACTGGGATGTCTCAGAAATAGCTGCCATTTCTGGTCCACCCCTAGGGCCATGCATGGCCTTTTCTGGGTATCCGATTGCAGCCTGGCTGAGCTATGCTCCTTCACTGGATGTGGCAAATAAAAATGGGCATATGTGGTAGCCTCTTGTTTGGCATGATTACTTCCCAGCAGTTCCTGAGTGCTCAGGTTCCTGAGATATCTTTTTGTGGGGGTGACCTGCTCTCCCGACAGCTACATGCTCTGAAGCTTTCACTCATCTTAAGATCAACCTCCCTGTCGACCCCACCCCTCTCATGAGGGTGATTAAATCGAGGGTGAACCTATCCTCGCTGATGACCTGTCTGTTCCTGTTCTATCTCTTCTGATTTCTGGCTTTGGTGGCTTTGAGAGATAGGCTAGGTTAACAGAGGCCACAAATACTTTAACCTCCCCTCCAATGCTGTTAAAACAAAACCAGCTGGGTCAGGGGAAGAAAAACAAATAAAACACAAATCCTCTTACTACAAAGCTTTGCAGTTGCCTAATAAAAACAATGGTCAGTGGCATTTCCAAAAATATGTTTAGGACAACTCAGTCTCCCAGAGGCCCAGAAGGAATTACAGATAGTGGAAACTACCAGAATGATCTGTCTTAAAGAAGGAAAATTTCTTCTCTGTTAAACCATTGGCATGCAAAAAAAGAGAAAGCATTTCCCCCCTAATCCTAAGCCAAAGAGATGGGGTTGACGAGTTTGTGAGTTTGTGAGCCAATACCATTGTCATGGTCTATTTTCTGCAGACTTTGCGATCTCATTTTCTAACAGAAAACATGAATATGCCCGGATACCATGGGATGACTTATTTTACTATTTCCCAGGCTTGAAAATATATGTTCAGAAATATACCCAGCTCATTCCCTCCTTAAATTATTTAGCATACGACCACTGTCCAGAATACAGACTGCATGACCTCAAACATGCTCCTAGGCAGCATTGCTTGGAAAATGAGGTCCTTGTCTTTAGAGATGGGAAGTCACATTCCATAAAACATTTCTCACATTTTAAGAAGTTGATATTTCTGAAAAATTAACCCAGGGAAATCAAATTGATATTAAAGAATGCCTGCAGTGGTCTAAGAATGCCTAATTTTCCCTGCCCCTCCCTGCTTCTCTATCTGCCATTTTATCCTGGGCTTTTTCCCCTGGGTTGGCGAGGGGGCAGAGGGTGATGGGGAGAGACCTTGGAGTAAAGTTTCAATGGACAGCAGGAAGCCAGCGTCTGTTATTTTAAGCACTGAACACCAGACAGGACATTTTGTTTCCAACACACTCAGGGGCAGAGAGATCTCGGTAAAGATCAAGAGGCTACAGAGCAGCAAGAATCATAAGAATCACATTAGCACTGACAAGTTTCCCAGTGGGGTGGAGAAAAGAGCATTTGGAGTGGTTTGCTAAGAGGAATGCACATTTTTATCAGGCACTGAAGCTCTCCCTTTTGATGTCGGGATTCCAGGGCTACAGCATGTTTTATAGTCACATACACATGTTCCAAGGGCTCTCCAGGCTGCTCAGTCTTGCCCCTGTGGAATGCATGCAGGAACAGGCTGGACATCAGGGGTGGGCGGCCATCTGCATGGCCTGATTTCGAGGGCCCTGGGAAAACACCCTGCCTCCACCTCCCACCAGCTGCTCACATACACTGTTAGCTATTTAATCCCCAAGCAAGGATGAGAATAGACATTTCTTGTGCACCTACTGTGAGCCAGGAACTGGGTTTTTGGGCCCACTTCACAGATGAGGAAACAGAGGCCTGGAGATCATGAAGGCATTACCCAGCCGACCTGGAAACTGGCAGTGCCTAGGAGATTATCAAAGTTGGCTCTTTGGAAAAACTGGTAAACTCACTCATGATGAGGAGTGAATTCCATCATTCACGGAGTTACACACTTCACAAATGAAAAGTACTCACTATGTACAGGAGCCAGGCCAGCTGCTGAGGTGGCAATAGAAGATGAAAAATTTCTGACACTGTTTGGAACAAATGATCTAACAGGAGACAAGGCAGATATCAAATAATATATAACCAAAAATAGGTGCCATGAGACAGATGTAGACATTTGCATAGTATTATTGCTTCCTGAATACTTATAAAGTGAATTATAAGGTATAATATTACTTTGCATTTAAATAGAGAGTAATATTTTAGCAAGCCGTTAATTATGTAATTTTACACATTAAATGAGGTAATATGGGAAGCTGAGGGCCTTCTGGGAACCCTTGTAAATCAGTGATTCTTTTTTTTAATTTTAATTTTAGGTTTCGGGGTACATGTGAAGATTTGTTACATAGGTAAACACATGTCGTGGGGGTTTGTTGTACATATTGTCTCATCAACCAGGTATTAAGCCCAGTACAATAGTTCTCTCTTCTGCTCCCTTCCCTCCTCCCACCCTCCTCCCTCAAGTAGACCTCAGTGTCTGTTGTTTCCTTCTTTGTGTTCATAAGTTCTTACCATTTACCTCCCACTTGTAAGTAAGAACATGTGGTATTTGGTTTTCTGTTCCTGTGTTAGTTTGCTAAGGATAATAGCCTCCAGCTCCATCCATGTTCCTGCAAAAGACATGATCTTGTTCTTTCTTGTGACTGCATACTATTCCATGGTGTATATGTACCAAATTTTCTTTATTCAGTCTGTCACTGATAACGATTTAGGTTGATTCCATGTCTTTGCTATTGTGAATAGTGCTGCAAGGAACATTTGCATGCATGTGGCTTTATGGCAGAATTATTTATATTTGTCCCTATTTAATAAACGATGCTGATTATTTATTAAATAGGGAGTCCTTTCCCCATTACTTGTTTTTGTCAAGTTTGTTGAAGATCAGATGGTTGTAGATATGCAGTCTTATTTCTGAGCACTCTATTCTGTTCCATTGGTCTATGTGCCTGTTTTCTTACCAGTATCATGCTGTTTTGGTTACTGCAGCCTTGTAGCATAGTTTGAAGTTGGGTAACATGATGCCTCCAGCTTTGTTCTTTTTGCTTAGGATTGCCTTGGCTATTTGGGCTCTTTTTTGGTTCCATATGAATTTTAAAATCTTTTTTTTTCTAGTTTTGTAAAGAATGTCATTGGTAGTTTGATAGGAATAGAACTGAATCTGTAAATTGCTTTGGGCAGTATGGCCATTTTAATGATGTTGATTCTTCCTATCCATGAACATGGAATATTTTTCCATTTGTTTGTGTCTTCTCTGGTTTCTTTGAGCAGTGTTTTGTAATATTCATTGTAGAGATCTTTCACCTCCCTGGTTAGCTCTATTCCAAGGTATTTTATTCTTTTTGTGGCAATTGTGAATGGGATTCTTTTCTAATTTGGCTCTCAGTTTTGCTGTTGTTGGTGTATAGAAATGCTAGTGATTTTAGTACATTGATTTTGTTTCCTGCAACTTTGCGGAAGTCGTTTATCAGCTGGAGGGGCTTTGGGGCCAGTACTATGGGGTTTTCTAGATATAGAATCATGTTGTCTGCAGAGATAGTTTGACTTCCTCTCTTCCTATTTGGATGCCCTTTATTTCTTTCTCTTGCCTCAAAATCAGTGATTCTTAACCAGAGAAACACATCAGAGTCTTCTAGAATTTTTTTTTCAAGAATACACATAGTAGGCTAGGTGCGGTGGCTCACACCTGTAATCCCAGCACTTTGGGAGGCTGAGGCAGGTGGATCACAAGGTCAGGAGCTCAAGACCATCCTGGCTAACATGGTGAAACCCCGTATCTACTAGAAATACAAAAAAATTAGCTGGGCGTGGTGGCGGGTGCCCGTAGTCCCAGCTACTCGGGAGGCTGAGGCAGGAGAATGGCATGAACCCAGGAGGCGGAGCTTGCAGTGAGCCAAGATTGCGCCACTGCACTCCAGCCTGGGCGACAGAGTGAGACTCTGTCTCAAAAAAATCTATGTGTATATATATATATATATATATATACACACACACACACACACATAGTAGACCTCCCTCTGCAGACATTCTGCTCCAGAAGGACTAGGTTCGACCTTTCAGAAAAACTCACTGGGTAACTGTGGTGTGTACCTCCAGTTAAGAACCACTGCTGAAAGTAACAAATTATATTGTGTTTGTTGATTCTCTAAAAATAATGATTGATGATAACTGAAGACACCAGAGAATAATTCAGCCTCAAGAAATTTTTGTCCTCAGTCAATAGATTTGTGCGTTAAGTTCTATCTGCCTCTATATCTATAGAGATGAGCAAGTCACTCATCATCTTTAAGCCTCAATTTACTGATCTGTTAAATGGGGATGATAGTAATAGCTACTACATCTATTTCTCAGGACTTTTGGGAGGATGATTGATTCAGCATCTGCTTACTTAGTACCTATTATTTGTAAGTGGCTGTTGTGTTCAGTGGAAGATTAAAATATCAGTGTGTCCACTATTTTCAAGGGTCTTATAAACTAGAAAAATTAATCATAACAGAAGATAGAAAATCAAGTGCCCAATGAAAGAAGTGCTCTGAGAGTTTGAAGGAGACCTAGAGATGGTAACTTAACATCTTGTGGACACAAGTTTGGGGATGGGGAGGAGAGGGATGAGTACTTGCCTAGAATGTTTGGGTTCCAGTCATGGGAAAGATCAGTAGAGTTAGATCATCATAAGCTAAAAATGCCACCTTGAGAGTCACAATTTTTTGATGGGTAATTATTAGAGAGCCCTGGAAGCATTGTAAGTAAACATGACATGTTCTGAGGGGGTTAGGAAGACAAAACTCATAGTGTATAGTACATGGATCAGGATGAAGGAAAAACTGGAGGTAGCAAGACTAGTCAGGAAGCCAAGGTGGCAGCAAATGTCTGAAATGGGCGAGGAGCTATGTCGACAACTGTTCCAATTTGTGTCAAGAAGACAAAGGAATTGGCAAAAGACAGATACTAGGCTGAGTAATCGTGTTAATGTGGTTCCTTGAAAGGGCTCTGAGAAACCGTGCAAATGAAGGTGGCCACCAGGAAGCCCCATCCAAGGCAGCTGCCTGCAGAATTAAAACCTTTTGGTTTCCAGAGCTTTGCTAGGGTAGGATGCACTGAACAGGCCTCAGAGAGGAGGGTATGGGGAAAAATTGATGGGGAAGCCCCCCAGACTTTTGCCTTGTGTGCAGGACAATGACATCTCAGCCAAGCACTCAAACAGTATGAAGCCAATTTCCTGGGTTCAAAGTAAACTCTACCATCTTGGGCAAGGTACTTCCTCTTTCTGAGACCTGTATTCTTCATTTGTAAAATGGGAATCATGACAAGGATAATAATAATAACGCCCACTTCACACTGTTATGAGGATTAAATATTAAGCAGTTAGTAGGGTGTCTGACATAACTTGAGTGCTATAGAATATATATATAGATACTTTCATACACATTTATTTGAAAAATTCTATGGTTCACAAATATTGAAAACTATTAATTTGAACCAAAGGCTGGACTCACTGACTTGGATTTGCTCTCTAAAACTGGGTCCCTCTGGTCAACGTAACTGACCTGCGGCACCTACAGCCAACCTGGCCATCCTGGTCCCCTTCTTGGTCTTTTCGGTACCCAAGACATGTCCTCCATATATTCCTATTTTTAACAATTACACGTTTATCAGAATAATTTTCATTTCCAGTGCTCAAGTTGAAGCAGATGATCACAGAGAATTTAACTACATAAAGTCCTCCTATTTTACAAAGGGCACAAAACTTTAGAGATGTTCACCAGTAATTAAGTCCTAATTAAGAGAGCCCTGATTAGGTCTAGCTACAGGTGAACATCTCTGAAGTTTTAAAAGAGATTCAAAGAGAGAGAGAGGCGGGGTATTTGATGTGAGGGAGACTCTCTGTTGCTGGCTTTGAAGATGGAGGGGCCCTCATGAGATGCAAACAGCCACCAGGAGCTGAGAGCGTTCCCACTGACAGCCAGAGAGGAAACGGGATCTCAGTCCTACAGCCCCAAAAGACTGGATTCTGTCACAGCCATGTGAGCTTGGAGGAGGTGCCTGAGCTCCAGATAAGAGATCAGCAGCTGACACCTTGATTTCAGCATTATGAGAACCTGAGCAGAGAATACACTGTGCCCAGACTCCTGACCCAAGGAAACTGATATATTCAATGGTCACTAAATTTGTGGTAATTTGTAATGTAGAAATAGAAAGCGAATACAATCTCTCTAGCCCAGACCCACACTCTGGGATTCCTCAGGCACAAATCCACCTGCCTAATCCTCCCCAGCTGTAGGAAGGAAAAACAAAGGCCAATGTGGAATACCAGGTCCCCTTCACCCTGGAAGATGCTACAGATGGAATAATGTTCTTTCCTTTCCCACTTGTACCAAACCAACATGGAATTCCATATGTATTACATCACCACTCCCCCATCTCAGAGTCCAACCACACAGAGGAAGCAAACGTGAAGAGGATGCCCTAGTAGGGCTCATGTAAAAGGATATCTTCTTTGTAGGATGGCTGGAAGGAAGTGGCTGCACTATCTTTTGCCCCAGTGCCATCTAAAAGACACACAGATTCTCTTTACATTCTTTCTAGGGAAATTTTTTAAAGACTCAAATCAACTGCAGAATTTACTGAGCTTTCATAAAAGTCTACCCTTGGCTAACTCTTTGGATAAAGTAAATGAAGGGGCAGAAGGTTCTGGAACAGTTTGCTAGCTATTTCTGCACAACCAGGCAAACTTTCCCTCTTAACTAGAGTTCAGTTCATTGGCTAATTTTGCATTTATTGGACAAACCCAAGTTGTCACACATGTAGGTAAGCAGCAACAGCAAGGCAGAGAGGCAATGTCTGTCACCTTGATTGCTAACCCTGACCTTAGGTCCACACACACAAAAAGACCAGGTAGAACTTTTTTGCCCCCCAGCACAGGTGATTAATCATGGACTGAGGCAGGCACTCAGTTGAAAGCCAGTGGAGCATAGCACCAACATCTGTTTTGTATTAGCTATTGCTGAAATGCCAGGGGCCTGAAACCATTTAGAAAACGCAGCTCTCCATGCCCTCAGCCTCTTTCGATCTCTCCAGCTGGCAACCAAGTGGCAAATGTAT
Organism: Pongo abelii; assembly: GCF_028885655.2. Classification (NCBI taxonomy): domain Eukaryota; kingdom Metazoa; phylum Chordata; class Mammalia; order Primates; family Hominidae; genus Pongo; species Pongo abelii. The sequence continues at coordinate 7,708,614 of NC_072006.2, read as the reverse complement.
TTAGAAATCAGAAGCTAGCTCCTCTGTCAACAATGCCAAGGGCCTTCAATGCCGGGGCCCTCGGACAGTGCATTTTGGGTGGAATTTTTTGTAGATGCCTCTTGTTTTCATTGAGGGACCTTAGAAAAATGGAGCAAACATCATGTCCTGGCTGAGTTGGATGGAGAGAAAAAAAGTTGTAGGAAACCAGTTTTGCATTCAGTGAACTCTCTTCCAAAGTAGACACTGAGAAATGTGAGAAGATTTTTTTTAAACCAAGTGTGAATTATCGTGGTTTTATCACCTGCACCACAGTCCTTTTCCTTTTTGCTTTTCATTCCCTCTTCCCTAGAGAGGAGACAGAATTTGAGTGACGAGTAAATCTGCAATAACAGCCACAAGATAAGTTTGAGGATGTGAATGGATAGTGTAGCTTGCAGCTCCCAACAGTTTGCACTGAAGACAATCAATGTCTTATGAGAGAAGTTTGTGAATGTATCTCATGTCAAAAATAAACAGTAGGAAAGAGAAAATTCCTCTCTTAAGAGCTAATTTCTATCACCCAGTGTACTCCTTTCTTTCCCCCCTCAATGCCCTAAATCTTCCCACTTAGTCCCTGTTTTTTTTTGAACCTATCAAACTCAAGTGTAAAAATATGTGTGCCTTGTTGCAGGGACCAGAGCAAAGGTTGTAGGTCACAGCTGGAAGGGGCTGGTGCCACTTTCTCCCAGTCCACATTGGGTTAGGGGCAGGGTCAATACCTCACCTGGCAATCTCATGATAAAATTTCACAAATAATCAGAGTAAATGAAATAATTCACATAAAGTGATTTAACAAAGAGGCATGGTTGTATTTTCAGTGCACATACATTATATTTTAAGTGTCACTCTTTTTTCCTTTATCTTTTCTCTGCAAAAGGTAAATAAAAATGATTGAAATTCAAAAATTAATAAAGTTACTTAAAAGACCTTGACATTTTAATCAACTTTTTTTCTCCTAATAACTGAATAAAAAATAGAAATTTAAGCTTTAGAACTGTTTTTTTAATCCTGTAGATACGCTGTAGAATGAATTATCTGGCGTGAACTTGCCCATCTAGACATAACAGAAGCAAACAGATTTTAGGGCTTTCAAAAGTAGATAAAATGCAAGTGATGTTAATCAGAATCATATTTTAATATTAGCTCAATCCTGATAGGAAGTCTCTAGTTTTATTTCTCTACCTGGGCTCAGAATTCAGTCTCGTGTCTGGTTACCTTAGTTAGTCAAGGGCTGGGTGCTTGACTATCAGAGGTTTGATGCCTGTTCAAATTTATTAGCTTCCTTTTCATCTATGGTCCCAAAAGTACCGAAGGAGAGCTGAGTGAGTGACTGGGGTGGACTCAAACTCATTCAATTCAAAGAATTAGCCTAATCAGTTCATGTTTTTAAATTGCAATTTTTAATTTTCTGATAATGATGCCATTTTCTGTCTCATCACATCCCCTCTTCAAAGAAAAAAAGTCCTTAATATCTGTATGCTACTATTTCCAAAATATACATTCTCCCCTCCTCTGGCATGACTTCCAGAGCTACTCCAATTTTATGTCATTTTAATTTCTTCTGAGGAATTATTATCCTCAGGGTCTATTTTCTGCTTCCAGAAAGTACACAGCTTTGGGGAACTGAGCAACAGAATCACAGCAATGATAGCAATACCTGCCATGTGCTAGGAATGAGTTCTGTGAAAAAGAAACTAGAAGTAGTTGTGGTAAAAGCCAGACTAGTAGCCCCGAGAGTCCCTAAAAAAGGAGGAGAGATCCATCTTCATTCCTTTAGACTTTATTTTTCTTTTGTTCTTAGATACTTTCATTCTATTCCGGGTCAAGAGTTTATTTATGAAGAAAATAGGAGAGCATTTGGAAAGAATCAGAAAGTCTGAGGAAAGAATGTCCTGGGTGGAGGTCAAGTACTGTGGCAAAGTCTGGTTCCTACTCACCAAACTCATTTCCTCTCCTAGGCACATTGTTAACTCCATTACCCAGGTTCCTTTATGGTTAGGCAAAGTCATGTGACTGAGTTACAGCCAATGGAATGTGGGCAGAAATGCAATGTGCCTTTCCAGCCATGGCCCTTAAAAATGTCACAGGCACAATCCTTCATGCTCCTTACCCCTTTGTCAGCAACTTTGGAAACCATGTATTGAAGCTGGAGGAGCTACAAAATGGAAGGAGGCTGGGTTCTTGGAAGAGAACTGTCTTGCCCAACAGAAACACCAATTTTGGACTTTATGTTTGGAAAAAATGAATTTCTATTGTGTTAAGCCACAGTTTTGTTGGCATTTGTCTGTTACAACAAGTAACATACCTTAACTAATACCAACCCCACAAAGAAGGATACTATGGAAAACTTACAAAGACTCAAAATCCCAATACCCCTTTATCTTTCATTGTCTGTAAAAAGAAACCCAAATTTTTCTGTGGGAGTTTTAGTTTCTCAACCTCTTGTTACTAGTCACCAAGTAATGTCACAAAAACATAGTTTCTTGATTGAAAAACATCCTAAGTGCAAATCATTATTAAGATGGAGGAGGAGGAGGAGGGAGGATGGAAAATGTCATTTTAGATGCTTAAGAATCACGCTACCCTCCTCTATTTTAGAAATGTACTCAACTTGGATAGAGAGGATTAGCTGTTGCCCAGTGCCTGCTGATTACTGTGTATGAAAAAGTCAAATACACTTTTGAGTTTCAGATTGTGTGTCCTATAGGAAACTTTAAGTGAGAGATTCAACTGCTTGATAATTAAAGGAAAAACTCCATTTTTGCTTCTGCTATTTAAGTAGCATTGCCTTGAATTATCCAGCATGCTCAGCTCACCTCCATATCTGATGGTGTCTAGACAAATCCCTAGTGTATGTTATATAAAACCATGCATTTATCAAAAGAATGAGAAAGAGGCTATAGAGTTTGACCTATGCATGCACCCATCCATGAAGTAGTTATGACAACAGTATTTGAACTAAAATAATTCTATAAGTAACCTCTAAAGAAATAACATTCTAATTGTTTATAAATGGTGACTAGATCCCTAGCTTGTCAGAAAATCTGCTTAGTCCCAAGTATAGTATTCGGTGCCCATTCACTCACATATTTGATGCTTAAGGTGCAATTAAATAAGTAATCACTACCTATTTGGAGGGCTGGGTTAGGGGTGTGTGTGACTAACATAATAGAAGTAAAAACTGCAAGGGACTGAAGGAAGGAAGAATAATTTTCTGACTGGGGCCATCAAGATAGGGCTTAGAAGGATGGCCAGGGGCTCAGGAGATAATGAATGGGGGTAGTGTATTGTGGGGAGGGATGAGAGCCTTCCAGATAGATGAAAAGCTGCCTTCAGAATAGTTGAGGAGATATGGCCAAAGCTGATGCTGAATGGGTCATTTATTCAGCCAACATGTACTACTTCAGTTTGGGGACAGTGTCTCTGCCCTCATGGCACTTGTATTTTCCTGGCAAAAACAGATATTAACCCAGAAAGAAAATTCATAGTCAAGGAGGTAATAAGTGCTATGAAGAAAATGATACTGACTGTGGGGGTGGACTGAGTAACTCACAGGAAAGGGGACAATATTTTAGAAAGGATGTTTAGGGAAGGTCTCCCTGGGTTGGTGGCAAGAACTAGAAGGGTCACTCCAGCCTGAATCCCCAAGCTGTTCTGAGTCCACATTTCCTTTGTCTCAAGTTTTGGCTCTGCACCTGTTCTAGGAGATGAGCTCGAGTAGCAGAAAGCTCAGGGGGACGTATGTTTGGAGTCAGGAGCCAGGAAGGTCTGGGTGGTGAAGGGGCAAATATGAGGGAAATATGAGAGGATTAGCTGTTGCCCAGTCTGCAAGTCTCTGGGAAATCGGGGAAGGCCTGGATTGCTTTCTTTAATTTTGTAGAGAGATTTCCTTTGTTTGTGAGGGTAAGAACAATTTGATCAGCAACAGCTGTTTACTTATCTGTGTTTTTAAACATGATCTGAACTACTTCAACGAACAGAATATATGCTTTCTTTCCCACGGTACAGAAACCAAATTGTCATCTTTAGCCTTTCTGATGTTCTCAGCAGAAACAGGGACTTCACAATGAAGGAACAGAACACTCAGTTTTAATTTTAGAATAGGGAATATCATCATAGAATATAACACTATATAGCCAAATATATTATAATATATATTATAACACCATGATTTAACCAAATATGGGTAAAAAATCCATCACTTCTGCAGTTCAAGAATGGAGAGCCTTCTCCCAGAGGCCAAAACCCAAAGGAAAAGAGGAGCATCCCATTAGCTGAAAGCCTTCATTCCCTAACCCTGCTAAAGGCAGCGTGTAATGTGCAAGTAGAATTCTACAGCCAAAATGTGGCACATATACACCATGGAATACTATGCAGCCATAAAAAATGAGTTCATGTCCTTTGTAGGGACATGGATGAAATTGGAAATCATCATTCTCAGTAAACTATCGCAAGAACAAAAAACCAAACACCACATATTCTCACTCATAGGTGGAAATTGAACAATGAGAACACATGGACACAGGAAGGGGAACATCACACTCTGGGGACTGTTGTGGGGTCGGGGGAGGGGACAGGGATAGCATTAGGAGATATACCTAATGCTAAATGACGAGTTAATAGGTGCAGCACACCAGCATGGCACATGTATACATATGTAACTAACCTGCACATTGTACACATGTACCCTAAAACTTAAAGTATAATAATCATAATAATAATAATAAAGAATTCTACAGCCAAGGCAACAACTTCTCTACAGATGGAAAGCTTTGAGTACTTCCCAATTCATCCAAGAACTAAAACCTCAGAAAGATTTATTGTGAGGAGGCCCTCTGCTAGGGAGCATTTCTATTGAATATTTCCTCCTCAGGTCTTGGTCTGATAGCAATTAGTTTTTAAAGGGTAAAGGAAGCCCAGATTGAAGAGGAACAACTTGTACCAGCACAATGATTGGGGGACTTAGTTCTAATTTGCAGACTCAATTTCCCCATCCTTCTCTTATTGGCTTTCTTAAAAAAGCTCATCAAAACCTGGATTTCCATTCTGTGATAGGCTTGTTAAGCTTTTTCTTCCTATGGAAAGTAGAGAATTGAAGTAGTCATCTGGATAGTATCTGTTTAATTGATAATGTCTAAGATAATTCAAGAAGGATAATAGTAACAGAGTAACTGTTTATGACCTTTTTGCAGCAATAATCCCTGAATACTATATTGAGAAAACATAAAATTAAAAAGAGAAAATATTGGATTGTTATTTCTTCCCGCCAAATTCCTCTCTCCCTATATAAAATATATATAACTTTTATTTATATACTATATAAGTATATAATATATAACTTTTATTTATATATAAATGTATATAATTTTTACATATATATATATGTTTTTAGATGAGGTGTCACTCTGTTGCCCAGGCTGGAGTGCAGTGGTTCGATTTCATCTCACTGCAACTTCTGCCTCCTAGGCTCAAGTGATCCTCCCACCTCTCCCTCCCGAGTAGCTGGGACCACAGGTGTGTGCCACCACCTCCATCTAATTTTTTTGTATGTTTTGGTAGAGACAGGGTTTTGCCATGTTGCCCAGGCTGGTCTTGAATTTCTGAGCTTGGGTGATCCACCTGCCTTGGCCTCCCAAAGTGCTGGAATTATAGGTGTGAGCCACCACACCTGGACAAATTCCTCTATTTCTGAGGATCTTAAATAGCTATTGTTTTCCAGGAAGAACACAAGTCATTATTTCATCTTAAGTTTATCTTTAGTTTTCTCCTGCCTTTTCTTCCAGACACATTGTCCCCTCCCCTGCCTTACCACCCAGAAAGTCCTTCAGTTTAAGGGCAGAGAGGGACATGTGTGACTTTGAAGAAAAATAGAGAATTTCATTTTTCCTAAATTTATCATTTAAGTTTAGGTGTTATTAACAATGATGCAGGTGTATTCTACTGAAATCAGATATTACACATTAGTAATTGAAATTCTATATACCTTTTCTCTTGTAAGTAAATTTCCATTACTGTTTTCCTTTCAGATATTACTGGCCACTGGATTATAAATGAATCACATTTTCATCCATGTGATACGGTTTTGTGATTCAGAAAGTTGGTGATTATCCCACCAGCCTGGCACTGAGGTAATAGCTGAGAGAGAATTGATTAAGTCAGAGACATTATGATTTTTCTTATAGCCATTTTGGTGAAATTAGAAATGTACTAGTCAATGGAGTAATCCAAATTTAAGTACTGGCCTGTTCATATAGCTAGAATCGTTCCAACTATTCCTATCTCTGGTTAAGTGTTGTATTTTGAAAGACTTAATGTTACACAAAAATTCTAAAATATTTAAACATTTAGATCTTCAGATAAGAGGGCCTGTAGACCTAAAAACTACACAGTAGCCAGTAGGCAAAGTAAGTGCTTGATAAGATATATAGTTGCTGTTTCATCCTGACATGAAATTGAAAATATAACAAGAACCTTAATATCTAATATTCAATAGATGCATCAGGTTAAGCAGATCATATTTTTTCAAAAAAATGCCAATTTCATTTCAACACCATGTCATCAAAATTGTAACGATCATGGGAGGAAGATCAGCAATGGAGGGTGATTGTTATAGCACAAGTTAAGTAGATCCCACATAATTATAGGAGAGGCCATTCTTTCTGAGTTAGGAATATGGAATATTTTGTCATGAGTCATCCTATGATAAATCAACACCTAGCAGTGTTGCCCATTGTGGATTTCCTTTCATCAAATTGATCCTACCTACTGAAGAGACAAACAATTTAAATAATTTTTATAAATGCTACCCTATTTATCGTAAGGGATAGCGGTTATTAGAGAAATGGCAGTATCTCTGACAGATGTCCACTATCAAATCAAACAATAAAATGAATGTTGTGACCATGAGCTCTTAATGACTTTACATACTTCAAAAAATTATGTGAAAGCACAGGCTTAGGGAGTGACTGTTGTGAGGCACATGCATTTCATAAGCAAAACTCTCTTTCCTATTCCTGATGCCAAAGTGGTCATGGGGACTGAAGGACAGGCAAGGTGCTAGTAGTAACTGAGTGGGCAGTGTTGATGTTTTGGTTTAAACACAGATTTAAACAAGTGGATCCAAACACATTTCATGCTTTTCTCTTTTGGGCTTTTTCTTATTCTTCTGCCTGCTCTTCTTCCTCCTTTTTTTTTGCTAGGTCCTTTACCTTTGTTTGCATCTGCCAGAATTCCATCCTCTGTTCACTTTACTTCTCCCACTGCACAGATCTGTTTCTTTTCTGTTATGTAGAAACATGGTTATCAAATTTGAGCCTGCACCAGAATCTCCTGGAGGAATGGTTAAAACAGCTGATTCAGAAATGCTCTGTTGCAGTTCTAACAAGCCCCACGTGACACTGCTGCTGGTGATGCAGGGACCACTCTTTGAGAACCACTGCTGTATGATGACCTTGTAGTCACTCCCTCCTGCCTGGCACTCCCATCATCATGATACATGAAATGATGACTGGGGACATGCAGGGGAACTTTCCCCAACATCAGTGACTCTATCATAAGCAGATAGGCATAATGAGTAAAACTAGACATGCCTGCAGACAAGAATTATAAGGAAGAAGTTGTCCTTGATGAGCAAGTTTATTTACTCAGATTGCTGATGTTAAGTATTCAGAGATACAATTCTTTTGATGAAAAGATGGCCCTAAACAGATATTTTGTGAGCATCTGCATCATGGCATAACTGACACTTAACACATTTCTTTCCAATTCAACTGGAAAGTATGTATTGAAGGCCTATGATGTGTCAGGAACTGTGTGGATTGTTATATGGTAGATGCACCTGTGCATGATACATACACCTGACAGTGATAGCTTAAGCATTTCCTGAGAATGACCCTGTATGGCAGACACACCTGAATGTGTGTTCACAGTTTGAGCGTGGCCAACCTGGAGATTCATTCCTTACCTATGAGGAACATCTGAGTCCCCAGCTTGTCCAGTGGGATGCTTGTCATACAGGGGATTGAGGCCCTTTGAATAAAGGCTGAGTAAAAGTTGAATAAAGGTTGCCAGGTGGATGTTGTTAGGGAAAGGATGTTACGTGAAAATGCTACATGAACTACACGCTTTTTACAAATGGTGGCAGTTCTCCTGTCCAGCCTACCATCACTGGACCACCCCTGCATGTAAGTTCCCCTGAATAAACCCCATATCTCGTTTGCTGGCTCAGAGTCTCTTATTTGGCCTCTCAGCTCTGGTGCTACCCCTTATCTTGGCTCACTGCAGCCTCCGCCTCCTGGGCTCAAGCGATTTTCTTGCCTCAGTCTCCAGAGTAGCTGGGATTATAGGTTTGCGCCACCATGCCCAGCTAATTTTTGTATTTTTAGTAGAGACGGGGTTTTGCCCTGTTGGCCAGCTTGGTCTCGAACTCCTGACCTCAAGTGATCCACCCACCACAGCCTCCCAAAGTGCTGGGATTACAGGTGTGAGCCACCATGCCTGACCTGTTATGGAGATTTAATGGTTTCTATCTACAAGAAATCCACAAGCCATTAGGGTCTGATGGGAGGGAAAGAGTGACTACAGGGTCATTATGCAGCAGTGATTCTCAAAGGCTGGTCCCTGGACTAGCAGCAGCACGTGGGGCTTGTTAGAATGCAGCAAGCATGTCATGCAGAAATCTCTGGGGGTAGAGGGTCCGCAAGCTGTTTTGGAAAGGAAACAGGTGAGGGTACTTGTGCAGCGGGAACTATAAAGAGAACAAAGTGTGGGATTAGGGCAAATAGTGATAGGGAAAGAGGCCTGGCAGAAAAGAGAGGAAGAACAAATAGAAAAATAAGAGAAAAACCAGAAGAGAAGAGCACCTCTACAACGAAGACAGTCTTTGAAGGCCGTTTTCAAAGAGAGAGAATGATGCAGAGAGATCAAGTTTAATCTGGCAGAGAAGCAGGAGAGTGTGCTTACAGGAGTGGCTTTAGGGGAAGCAGGATCCATGGAGCAAGGAGGCAGAGGACAGGCCAGGGACAGGCTGCAGGTGCTGGAAACTGCATGAGAAGGGTAGATGGGAAGCCAGCAGAATAGCTCACTCTTTTGAGATCTGCTGGAATGGATGGGTTGAGGCTCGGTGGCTGTTGGAAAAAGAAGGGGCAAGGGAAGTCTTTTTAGGACGAGAGAAACCAACAAGTGCACGTTTGTGAAAAGAGGCTAGTATCTTTAGAAGGTGGAAAGGGAAAGAGTCAAGCACAGAGATGTAAAAGAGATCAGAACTGTTTATTTGCTGAGATAAGAGGGATAGCGAGAAGAACTCTTTCAATAAATATTTTTGGAAACCTGTACTTGCCAGACACTGTTTTCAGTGTAATAAATAAAATAGACAAAGTGCTTGTTCTCCTGGAGTTTACCTTCTAGTGAGGGCAAACAGATAATAAGCAGATACATACACAATTTGTCAGGTATTCATAAACGCTATAAAGATTAAAGCGGCTGGGTGGGGTCCTCATGCCTGTAATCTCAGTACTTTGGGAGGCCGAGGCGGGCGGACTACTTGAGGTCGGGAGCTCAAGACCAGCCCCGCCAACATGGTGAAACCCCATCTCTACTAAAAATACAAAAATTAGCTGGGCGTGGCGGCGGGCACCTGTAGTCCCAGCTACTCAGGAGGCTGAGGCACAAGAGTCACTTGAGCCCGAGAGGTGGAGGTTGCAGTGAGCCGAGATGCCACCACTGCACTCCAGCCTCGGCGACAGAGTGAGACTGCATCTCAAAAAAAAAAAAAAAAAAAAAAAAAAAAAAAAAAAAATTAAAGCAAGGTGAGGAGAATTAGAGGGACAGGTGGATTTGCTATTTAGGATAGGGCCACTTCCCTAATAAGGCAGATTTTCAGCAGAAAGGGGATGGCAGGGAGGGAGTGGGCCATGCCGATAGGTCAGAAGAGCAGTTTTAGAGGGACCAGCAAGTGCGAAGACCCTTCTGCGGGAGCTGCTCTCTGTGTTTTAGGAAAAGCAAGGATGCCAGCTGCCTATAGTGGGCTGAGCAAGGGGAGGGGTGGCAGGATATATGGAGGACCACATCCTGAGAAGCTGTGAAGACCACAGTCTGGACTCTGCTGAGTAAGCTGAAAAGACAATGGAAAGTTCTCAGTGGGGAAGTGACATGGTATGAGTTAGTTTTTCTTCTCCTTTTTAAAAAAGATAATTTTGGCTTCCGCCTGGAGAACAAGCCATAAAAAGGCAAAAGCAAAAGTGGGGAGAATATTCAGGAGGCTACTCCAGGAATCCAGGTGAGAGGTGATGGAGAGAGTGTTGGCTGTGTGAGAAGTGACCTGATTCTGAATATATGTCAAGTAGAGTGTGTGGGAGTTGCTAATAGAGTAGGAAGATGTGAGTTTGGGGAAAAAGGGAGAACTCCAGGGTGGGTAAAGCTATTGGAAAATTTGCAGAACTAAGGGAATAAAGCAGATGTGTTGAAAGTACTATGACTTTATTGAGTGTTTAGTGTGTATCAAGCATCATGCTAAGTTCTTTATCTGTATCACATCACTTAATTCTTCTGACAACCTTAATTTGCAATGAAGGAACTAAGGCCAAAGGAGGGAAAATGACTTGCCATTCATGGAACAGATGTCAGGCCGGGCACCACTGCAGAGCACACTCTGTGAATTAGCCACATCATACAACCTCTATCTTCTCTGAGAAATGGAATTTTACCCAGAGTTGGGGAAAGAAGGTGTAGTAAGGTAAGATCAAGATTGGGAGTTTAAAAAATGTTGATTAATTACTTGAAAAATGTACATCAAAGATTTAAACATGAGTAATAAGATGATTTTTGACAATGCTTTCTTTAGGGGAGTCGGTGTGGTTTGGAGCTCACCTTCCTGAGGCTATGTGTGCTATGTCTAGATAAGAAAACGACTGAGCTGCGATCTTTCTAGACCTTTCCAAAAGTAACCTCAATCACTGAGTGATCCCTTCCGCTGCCACAACTGGTGTGGAACCAATTCCCAGCTCCCAGTCCTATGAGATAAACATCCTCATGATCTTATTTAGCATAAACATTGGCCTGAAATGGAGCAGGCTGGCAAGATGGAAGTTGAGTCATGACATATTTATTAAGCTGAGCACTGAGTTTGACACTCAGAGGAACACCAAAATAATTCAAGACACATTTCTTGCCCTTAAGGGGCTTACAACATTGGCTTGGCTGGAAGACCACCCAACATCCATTAGGATGGAGAAATCAAATCTCCACTTTTGGGCTCACTGCACTGCTCAGAGTGACAGGCCAGGAGATTAAAAGGGTCTTGGTGCATATGGAATGCATGCACGGCCTGCAGCCCCTCAGCCTGTGTGCATTAACTCCACAAGCAGCCTGGCTGTAGAGTGAAGGTGGCTGTTTGTGCATAAACATTGTCATTTCACTGGGACTGCTATTTCATCTTTGAACCTTGGCATCAAAGGAACACTGACCTTATTCCTGTAGCTTGCCTTTCTTTGAAGCGTATGGCTTTGCATTGCAGATTAAAGTGAAGACATTCATCAAGGAACAGATCTGGCCAACTGCTCCCCAAACTCAACCTGAAACAAAACCTTGAAAGGCTCCAATCACAGTTGCAGTGGAGTGGGCTGAAGATGAAGGCTCAGAGCCCGGCTCCTCTTTCTCAGATCCTGTAAGGCAGCTCTTGCATGAAACAGTGCATCCTTTGAGCTCTGGGCAACTTTACCCTGAGAGTGAGTCTATCTCTGCAGAAAGGGGTGAGCTAATGCAATATTCCTAACCTGTCCTGCTCATTTGATTTAAAGCAGCCATTGTTGCAAATAAGGCCAGTGTGATCATTCACTGTGTGCCTTTGAATGCTTCAAAAGATGTGTCAGGCAGAACTACCTGAAACTTGGCTGATAATTCTGTCACTTTTCTTTTTCTTCTACTTTCCTTTGTTTGTTTCTTTGAAAATAAACTGTCCTATATTTCTCCCTCATTCTCCTATTTTGTCTCTAAAAAAACCAGACCATACACATAGCATTCTCTGTTTTTTTTTTTCTCTTAAGATGACAAGAGGAGTAAAGTGAGAAGCTTTAAAAGTGAGGTTAAAAAAATAACCAAAGAATTCTTTAGGTATAAGGCTAAGAGAGAGAAGCAAGGGAAATATCTACTACCTCAGGGGAAGAAAAATTGATGGCAGATGATTACTGAGGAGCAAATGCTCATGTCTTTAATGTAATCTTTCTGCAGATCTTCCACTGTGATCAGATCAACAGAGCAAGTTCTGTCTGTGATGAACCAGTCCGGAGGAGGGAAGGACATGATTGCAAAGCTGCATACATGTAAAGCAACTGATTCAGATGACATATACACCAAAGGACCCCGAAAATGAGTGAAAATTTTTGTTGAGACACAAGCTAATTTCTAGAATAACTTTTTCCTAGTCACTTGTCTTTAAAACAGGACCAAAGAATAATTCTAGTCATTCTGAGACAATTCACTTAACTTGCATTTTTGCTTAAATCTCAAATAATTGATTTTCCATTAAGAAACACTTGAAGTTTAAGAAGAGAATTAATATAGCTTTGTGGGAAGCTGGTAGTTCCAGAACAGTTTTTCATACAGCAGAAAGCTTGTGGAGGAAAAGATGCCACTCTATCTCGCTTCAATGTTAAAAGGTTAAAAGATACCTGTTTAGGACAGGCACAGTGGCTCATGCCTGTAATCCCAGCACTTTGGGAGGCTGGGGTGGGCAGATCACTTGAGGCCAGGAGTTCCCAACTAGCATGGCCAATGTGGTGAAACCACGTCTCGACTAAAAATACAAAAATTGGCCAGGTATGGTGGCTCGTGCCTGTAATCCCAGCGCTTTGGGAGGCCGAGGCGGGCAGATCACCTGAGGTTGGGAGTTTGAGACCAACCTGGTGAGATCCCATCTCTACTAAAAATACAAAAATAGCCAGGCATGGTAGGGGACACCTGTAGTCCCAGCTACTTGGGAGGCTGAGGCAGGAGAATTGCTTGAACCCAGGAGGCGGAAGTTGCAGTGAGCTGAGATCGCAACATTGTACTCCAGCCTGGGTGACAAGAGCAAAACTCTATCTCAAAAAAAAAAAAAAAAAAAATTAGCTGGGCATGGTGGTGCACGCCTGTTGGTGCACGCCTGTAGTCCCGACTACTCAGGAGGCTAAGGCAGGAGAATCGCTTGAGTCTGGGAGGTGGAGGTTGTATTGAGCCGAGATCACATCACTGTCTTTCAGCCTGGGCAACAGAGCAAGACTCTGTCTCAAATTTAAAAAAACCCAAAAAACAAAAAAGAACCTCCTCCCCCTCCAAAATAAAAGGTACCTGTTTATCCAATGTCTGTATCCCTTAATTTATCCCCAACTCTTTTCAGGGGTGTGGCCATATGACTAGTTTTAGCCAATAGATTGTAAGCAAGGTGAAAAGAGTCACCTCTAGGCTGACCCTCCCTTTCTTTTTACCTTGGTAACCATGGGGGCCATGTGTTGAGATGATGAACCCTTAAGGTGAAAGCAGCCTGAATCACTGTCTTCAAGGACAAGCACTGTGTAGAGAGTTGACTGATTGGTATTAGATGTGATGCAAACAAGAAATACCTTGGTTCTGTTAAGCCACTGAGATCTACAGGGTTTATTTCTTATGGTGGCAAAACCTCCATTATCCTGACTAATCCAGGATCTTAGAGGACATCTAGTCCTACTTCACTTCTGTCATAAGGATGCTTCCTATAGCATCTCTGAGAAATGGTTCAAATACTTGTTGATCACCTCAGAAACAACAGCAAATAACAGTAGCAAGCAATTATATAATGCTTACTAATACTTGTCTCCAGACACAAAGTTAAATATTTTATACAGATTAATTTACCTACTTCTCACAAAAACCTTGGCTAATAAATATTATTTTCTCACTTCATAACTGGATGAATTGAAGTACAGAGAAGTTGAGTAACTTGCTCAGGGTTGAATAGATAAGTCACTTGTCTAAGGCCACACATGAGTGAATAGTATCACAGGAACAGATCCAGGCAGCTACCTTCAGTCTCATAACATAAGGGCTTCCTAGACTGGACTGTCGTTTTCTTTTCACAAAGACCAATCAACAAGATGCAGAGTCATAACACCGAAAAGGCAAGCCTGGAAGGGATCCTAGAGATCAGCCAATCACTGCATTTCATACGGAGGAAAAAATATCCTCCTGCAGGCCTTTACCCTGCTTTAGTGAAAAAGAAAAAGTCCTGTCTTTCAAAGAAGTGTCTTGGGGAGCACTAGGGCTCAGTAGAAGGGCCCCAGGGGGTATCAGTATGGGGGTAAGTGAAGACACTACTTTAACTAGATCAGCCTTGTTCTTATCTGTTTTATACAGTAGGCTTCTGGTAAAATTTGTGTGTGAATATTCTGCTGCTTTAATAATATTGAAAACCGATGGAGTGCCCCATACTTCTATTGAAATAGTAGGCTTGAAGGTTTGCATTAAACAATGTAGGACTTCAGGTCAGCTGGGAGGTGGGGTGAAGCACATGGATACTACAGTCCAGTGGCCAGGATAAATTGCTACTTCCATAAATGTGCTCACCAGTTTGCCTGGCAGCAAGAACTGCCTTATTCAGCACTGTATCCCCTCTGATGTGTGAAATGCGGTAGAATCTCTATAAACCATCTCTGCAAGATGGAGAGAGAGTTCCAAGAGGCTTTTATGAAACAATTTTTCAAAAAGAGGATTAATTTGGGTTGAGCAAACTAGCACAGTTTAGCTCTGGTCCCACTGGCAAAGAAATGGCTGGAAGGTTATTGTGTGTGTTTTGTCTATATATCCTCATGGCCAGTGGTGGCCTTCTACTGCGCAACCTCTGGCTATAAAAAATAAAAGGATTGAAAAATCGGATATTAAATTGGCTACTTTGGTCTTAGGGAAACACAAATGACAGCCCCAAGCAAGCACAGGCAAACATGTGCATGCACACGCGCACACACAGAATATTTGCTTCATTTCAACATAATTGATCACACAAAATTATCTAAATTTGCTGTTCACAATGAGGTAAATTAGAAAGTTTTCTTTGCTTTAACAAAGGGTTTTTGTGTGGTGTGCTAACAGCAGTTTTTGTGCATTTATCACATGGCTTGATTTACAAATAGGATTCTATAAGATGAAGGTGTGTATTTGAGAAGCAGGGAGATTAATGAGGCAGAAGGGAGACAGAGAGGTCCAGGAGCTGTGCTCTCTGCAGATCCTCTTACCTTGAGTGGTCCCATCCAGTCCCATGATAAGTTTTAGTGATCTGATGATTTGCTCTGCTATCGGTGGGCTCATGGATGAAGCATAAACAGCACTATGCGAGTGAACCCGTAAATAATCCACGAGGTCCTTAAATAAAGAGGGGAAACCCAAAAAGAAGGCAAATAAATCTCAACACTGGTGGTGGGAATTACATCTAGTCCCATCCCCATCCTCATAGCAAAAGACATTTGATCTCATGCTCAAAAGATGAATGGGGTCCAACTTTCAATGGTTTTCATCAAACTATTTATTTTTTGTATTTCCTTCATAGTCTCTCCCTCAAAAACCTAGAATCTACACCAAGCAGGATGCTGCAGGTTTGGAGTTGAACTTTAAGGCAAAACCAGATGTGTGAAGAAAAAATGATTCCTGAAGCGTTTGTTGAGTACCTACTATGTGTGAGCACTGACTTTGTGTTCAGTGCCTAAAGAATACAGGATGTGGTCCTTGCCCTTGAGAATATTACATATGATTGTGCCCATGAACAAGCATGGTAGAATAAGTCACAGTCCATGCAAACTAGGACATGCAACAGGGCTGCAAGATGCAGAGGAAAGAGAGAGGGTCCTTCTAGCTAAAGTAGATAGAGAAGGTTCCAATGAGGAGATATGATTAAACCTTGAAGAATGAAGATAATTAAGGAGGAAAAGAAAACGTGGAGGGAGGGTGGCAGAAGAGAGAAGTTGAACAAAGGAACAGAAGCAAGAAAGCAGAAGGCATGTATAGTAGAGTGTTTACAAAAAAATAGCTGTAATTCTCTCATTGTCTGTACCCATGCATCTTTGCAATCCAACTTTGCAGCTCCTTCCATCAAAAGGCGGATTAATCTGGGCTGGCCTTGTGATTTTCTTTGTTCAGTAGTATATGGCAGAGGTGATGGTGTGGTGGTTCTGGGTCTATGCCTCAAAATGCCTTGAGTGCTTTTGTCCTCTCAGAACTCTCTCCAGCTGCTATGTGAATAAGCCTGAGCTAGCTTGCTGGAGGATGATAGCCATGTGGAATAGAGAAGGACCATTCCAGCTGAAGCTACCCCAGGCCAAGCAGTGTCCTACTGACTCAACAATGGACTGTTGTACAGAAGTAAGCCCAGATGAGACCAAAGGAACTCCTCAGCTGAGCCCAGCCCACATTGTTGATGGACAGAATTGTAAGCTAAATAAATGGTGGTGTTTTTAGACACCAAATTTGGGAGTGCTTCGTTACACAGCAAAAACGAATGGAGGCAGCATGTTTGGAGGACAGCAAACGACAGTTTGAGTAGAGGCTTGTGGGAAATTAAACCAGAATATTAGGACCAGATAAACTCTGGTTATGCCTTTGGCAACAGAAAACTACTGGAATTTTGTGTATTTTGTGTAACACTCTTTGGAATGCTGAGCCACTCCAGAATGCTGGTCTTCAGTGGTAGGAGCCATTTTTCACCTATATGCCTGACTCCTGAGGCCAAATATAAGGTCCCAAGTAAGCTTGCTGAAAGCGCTAAGAAGCTCCAGTAATCTAATGCTGCAGTGGTGAGGGCCTCAGAGCTGGCATCTGCAGGTGCTCAGTTGGATTGCAGAGACCCTCCATCAGCCCACCTACAGTGTCTCATGGCCTGGGACTCTCAAAGTGTCCTGCAGAAAAGCTAATGGGCTGATGACAGGCCTCTGCATTAGCAGTGGGGTCTTTAAAGGATCAGGTGCCTTCTCTTTAGAATAATGGCACAGCTCAGAATCTCACTTAGGCAGGTGTCTTCGCTATGTCTTCCTTCCTCATGAAGGTGATTTGGAAAGAGCTCTTGGGAATCGAGATCCTCTGCTTTGGGGTAGGTTCATGTCCTCCTCACCCTCCTTCATTAGTTACATTCATTCCCACTTCCGAGCCTGGGCCTGGTCCCTGCCCATCACTTTTCCATCTCTCTTAGGTATGTGTGGGCATTGTTGCTCAGCATTTTCAACATTCACAGTTTCTCTTCCTCAGCACAGTGTGTGGCCTGCCTTACAGTGGTCGGTGAAGGTTAAATTAATGATGTGATGACTTTACCTGGTGCATGAGGGGAACCAGGGGATCTATTCTGTTCTTCCTGCTGTCTTCAATATGTCTTTCATTCGGAATCCCCCCTTTTACCCGTCATTCTTCTATGACTTCCTTTTTCCATCTTCTCCTTCACTTCAAACTATTCCTTTTGTTTTTTTGTTTCTTCCTTTCCTTCTAGCTTCCTTCCTTCCCCTTCCCTTCTACTCTAGTTCTCTCTCTCTTTCTCTCTTTTCATTTCAAATTCTTTATTTAAATCTGTTTCTTCTCTGTATTTCAAAGTATTTCCTTCCTTCTTTCCTTCCTTCCTTCCTTCCTTCCTCCCTCCCTTCTTCCCTTCCTCCCTTCCTTCCTTCCTTCTTTCCTCTTTTCTTCTCCCCCTCCCCCCTTCCATCTTTCCTTCCAGCAAGTATATACCAATAACTTTCACTGTCCTAGACGTGTGTGGGAGTCCAGGAGGGGAGGGAGGATAGAAAGGGACCATAAGGCTAGGTCCTGGCGTCCATTATCCATTTATATAAATGAAATTAAGTTTCTGCCGATTCTTTTATTTGGTGAGCCTCATGAAAAAAGCTGGGTGGGTTTTCCCCATATCCGAAGAGTATGTGCATGATGCTGGCCTGACTGAATTTATCAGCCAAGGGTATCCGGAAAATTCACTTTTGAGTATCTGAGGCACCTCAAAGAGACAGCAGCAGTCATTTGCCAGAGTAGCCACAGCCAGGGCTGTCCTTCACAGTGCCATGTTCCGTGCTCCTGGGGGGCAGCAGCAGGGATTGCCTTTCTCTATTGAGAGTGAATATCTCCCTACAGGATGCAGGGGAAGCCAACAAGGAGAGGGTGGGTGGGTCCTGGGAATTGGATGATGGAGGCTTATGTGGACCTGTGTCAGGAACAAGGTGTTTCAAGGGTGTGATCTGGCCATGAGGGATGGGGAGATTTGGATAGATGCAGAGGAGCAAAAAGGCATGGGCCTGTCCTAAAATTAGGAGTAAGGATGGCATCTTATGGGCATAGAATGGAGGTGTCAGTTGGGAAGAGAGGGAGAAGCCAGTGCTTCTGAGACAAGGGGATGAGGAGCTGTCCCCTTGGAGGGAATATAACCCAGGAGTTACAGTGCAGCCTCTGGTGACCAATAGCTTAGATTCAAATCCTGGCTTTGCCACTTACTGCTGTGTGACCATGGGCCAGTTACTAAATCTCTCTGTGCCTTAGTTGGCTTCTCTGAAAAATGAGATCATAGTAATACCTACCTTGGAGTTTATGAGGATGAAATGGGTGAATACATATATGAGATGCTTAGAAAAGCATCTGGTACACAGTGAAACAGTGAATACCTGATGCAGTTGGTGACTTTTTTTTTAGACAGAGTCTTGCTCTGTCAGCCAGGCTGGAGTGCAGTGGCATGACCTTGGCTCACTGTAACCTTCGTCTCCTGGGCTCCAGCAATTCTCCTGCTTCAGCCTCCCAAGTAGCTGGGAATACAGGCGTGTGCCACCACTCCTGGCTAATTTTTGTATTTTTAGTAGACATGGGGTTTCACCATGTTGTCCAGGCTGGTCTCGAACTCCTGATCTCTGGTAATCCACCGGCCTTGGCCTCCCAAAGTGCTGTGATTACAGGCATGGGCCACCATGCCTGGCCAATTATTGTTAATCAATGGCCAATTGAAAGATTCTTAGAACTGGGAGCATGGGGCGGGAGGAGGGGACCAAAATATAAAAGCTTCTTGGAGTGTCTCTGTTTCAACTCTCTCATTTTGCACAGGGTTACATTCTAAGGTTGTGTGACTACACATTGGTAGACCCATACCTCAAACCAAGGATTTTCAGCCTAGCTCTTCCTCCATCCTTATGGGGAGGGGTGGCAGTAGGAGTGAAAAGAAAGGAAAAGAGAGACATTTTCAATAAGGGAGTACCCAGGCTTGTGACAGGTTGAATAACCCTGAAGAGATAATAAGGCTAGAAGCTAACAGCATAGCTGATATTCCCTGGTGGCCTGAGGTTCCATTTTAAGAACTTCGTATGCATTAACACATTTAAACTTCACAATAACTCTTTGAGGTAGGTACTGTTTTAATTCTCATTTTATAGACAGAACAACTGAATCACAGAGAAGTTTACACAATTATTCCCAAAAGGTGGTAGAACAAGGATTTGGACCTAAAGAAGCTGGCTCTAGAGCCCCACCCTTAGGCCACACTCCAGAGTTCTCCCCAGAAGAGTAAGCTTGGTGTGGTGTGAGGGGGTCCAGGAGAGCACAGACCCCAATTCCACTCTCCTTACCCTGCGGTGCTTTCCCTAACCCAGAGACTGTTCCTCTTTTTGGAGCGGGTGGGGAGAGTTCCTGATCTACTCATCCATATGGTACTAAATCGCAGATTGAGTCACATTGGTCTCCAAATGTTTCGTGTCTATCTCTCTTGTTTCTCCAAAAGGGACTGAAACTTCCTTGAGAGCAGGGATGGAGCTTTACACTTCTTTTAAAATCCATAGTGGTGGATACCTAGTAGTGGCCTGCTAAATAATGACCGTCTATTGGAAAACAGAGGGGTTTTAGAGATGGAGGAAAGATGGCCAGGGGCCTCAAAGCATATAGGGTATTACTCAACTGCATTCTTAGGGACAAGTATAGCAATTGTCTCTTAGCTTGGGGGTCATCACTGACAAAGATCAGACAAGGAAACAAGACAAAACTCCCTTTGATCTTGAAAAGGGCTCTTCCCAATGTCCCCAACCCTAATTCACAGATTGAGACATTTTTTAAAGCCAAGATCATGAGCCTTCTTAGTTTGAATAAATACCTCATTGGTGCAGCATTGGTTCCTTTTAATGTTAAGACTATCTTGCCCAAAATTTTATTTTTTTTGGACTGAGTTTGCTTTCTCTCAGGGTCTGAGTTTCTGGATGGAAGTTTATTTGCTTGTGTGGTTCAAAAAATAGGGCTCTTTGAGTAACTTCTGGAGAGCGACAGGGAGAGCCTTGATTCCTGGCCACTAATTCCCCCTCTTGTTCCCCCATTGGGTGCTATGAGCTATGAGTTAAGAGGTGGCTTTGGTCTTTTGCAAGGCGAGTCTGGGTTGTGTCTTCTTCAGGGTGGGTTAGAGGTCTCCTCATATCGAGGTTTCCACATCCATTTGGAAGTTCAAAACCCTGATTGTTTTCTCTACACGTAGGCCTGAAGTTCAAGGGCAAGGGTGGCCTTTTGGGAGGAAATCAGACAGGAGACTCTTAGAATAAACATCTTAGAGCTCACTCCCTGACCCCTGCTTACTTCAAAGGGATGTTGAATACAGCCAGGACCTAGCGTGCAGGGCAGAGCTCACTTTTTAGAGTGACTCAGCTTTGGCTGGCATGCAGGCTTCTGGGGCTAATGCTCACCCCAAATTTGTCCGCCCTGTCCCAGTTCCCTTCTCCAGAATTCCAGCCCTGCAACCTGTCAGTTACAAGGGCTACCATCGCTTCATTCATTTTCAAGTCTCTGGTCAGCCTGTGGAGGCTGTGGGAGCCAGTGTTCAGCACCAGGCATGCAAGTGGACTCAAGATCCTTGCCTGGGGAAAGGTTTGGGGTCCTCGGCGTTGACCACATTTCCCAGCAACAGGATCAATACAAATGTAAAAGAATAAAAATAAGAAACCTAGTCCCATCAGCTTAGTCTTTCCTTCAAAGAAGCCATTCATGGCATGGAGCTCTGACAGGTGGAGAGAAGTAGTGATCTGGAATTTCATCAGGAAGGTCTTGAAAGGACAAACTCCTCCAAGTTAGGCTGTTCACTGCGCATCTATAGCGGCTCCAAACTCAAAGTGAGCAAAACAGCAAAACTCTGCCGGCTCTGGACAGACTGTTAGCAGTTTCCTTGGGGTGGAAAGTGGGGATCACAGCCTGGCAGCAACCTCCAATTAGCAGAGGGGAATTTGTAGGACACTTTGTGAGGAAAAGGCTCTGAGATAAAAACAAAACCTCTGTTTCCTCTGGTAGTATCATCATACTAAACCATTTTTTTTTCTCCTTGTTTCCAAATATGTTTCATTACATGTCTCATCTGGTTGCTAATATATAAAGCTCTGACCTTGACCCATTCCATAAAGATTTCCAGAACCTCCTAGACACTGTTATTGGGAATGCAGCCCCTCTCTACCAATATTAACATCATTTAAAAAGAGAGTTAAGAGCCAGATGTTTTTATCTTTTTTTCTAGATTTTTGGAGCTAACTATTTTCAAATTTCAGGGTTTACTGAGAACCCTATGAGAACAGTGAAACTGAAATTATATACAGTTTCAGAAAAACAGCAAGTCTGAATGTGTGTACTTTAACTTTTTTTATGTTCAATTTTGTTGCTTTTGTATACATTGGTTTAGAATCCTAGCTATTTTGCAATAGTCCCCAAATTTGAGATATACAGCAAAGTATCTGGGAGATTATTCATCTATCAACTATCTCTCTACCTATCTATCTGTCTTACAGTACAGTTATCAGAGTTTGAAAACTGTACTCTAATTATTTAAACATACTGGTAGAAGTAGTTTTTTCAGACAAAAATCTTTAGTATTTGCCCAATCCTAATTTAAAGCATAATTTAAACAGACTCAAAGTAAAAATTCTTCACAAAATTATCTAAAGGTCATAGGAATAAAATATATGTTTGACTTGAAATTATACATAATGAAAATTAACATAATTAAAAAGAATTAAAGGTACAAAGGAACAGATACATAAGTTCCATTAAATCATGGGCTCATTAAGCCCAAAGGAAACCAGTTTACCCAGGTTTATCACAGTCTGACCAAAATCATTCCACACAGGTGTGTATCTGACTGATTTTTAAGTCATCAGGGATACATGCATTTTCTCAAGTGCCCTCCTGCTCACCGCCCAGGTCTTGGAAACAGCCCCTATGTTTTCAAGGTTTTGCATCTTGCTGTCTTAGGGCAGTAGATCTCAGCGTAGGCTAACGAATCTCTGCCAGACACGCTCTAATTCTTGCTGCCATCTAGTGGTAAATTTAGACACTGCAGTGTAACGTGAAGGGAAGAGAAGACAGAGAAAGGTGAGGAGGAAAAAGGAGGGGGTGGGGAGGAAAAAGGAGGGAGAGGAGAGGGAATGAACAATGCGACCCTCTGTATCCAAATATGCATAAAATGAGCATTTTAAAAGATAAGAAAATGAACAGATGTACATACTTTTTCTGCATCCCGATTAATGTAAATAATGGTAATTTTCACAATTGCTCAGTATCTATGCCAAATGAATAGAAATTGTGTGGACAAGAACGCCTACATCTTAAAAATGCTCTAGCTGACATCAGAATGGAGAGCATGAGAGAGAATCATGGTGAACTGGTCTTTACTTCTGCTAGTCGCAAGCCTTTGTTTAAAGTGGGTATCAAATGAAGCTACTCTGGGGGAAAAATGTGACATCCACCAAATTTGACAACATTTCAAGAATTGGCTTGCTTCGGTTTATTCAGGTGCCTTTGGTTCAGGAAGTAGAGTTATGCTTCATTAAAAATTTTGTAGTTCAGAACTGCTGCTAAAGTAATCACAAAACCACAAGCTCACAGAGCAATGTAGCCAGGATCAGGGAGCTCCTAAATTTGAGACCCTCTGATCCTACTGCTTCGACAGTCTAGGAAGGGAACATTTAACCTTTCACCAGATTTAGCTGAATGTTGTGAGATCCTGGGCATTCCCGATGGTTTTAGCATTACCCAGCTGATTCCCACAGGCCAGTGAAGAAGGGATGAAAAACAATGTTTTGAGCCCGAAAGAAAGCAGTGCTTATTAAAGGGTAAAGGCCACTTAAAACTCTGAACATTTTAAGCATCTGTGCATTTCATGGCAGAGCCAGTGGCCAGAATTAAATCTGTTGTTTTAAAACATGAGCTTTCAACGAGAGGACTGTTTTCTGCTGCACTTCTTGGTTTGTCTAACTGGTTTACCAGAAGTCTGAACCCTTGTTCCTGTTCATCACAATAGGTAAGAAAGTGGGGATTTTTGTTGGTACCACTTGCATGCACTGGTTTCGGGCCTGGTGTGACATCCTAGGCTGAGCCAACATCACTGTCACACTGGCTCTTTGGGACAGGTGTAGGTTTGTCTGAGATAGGTGTCAGAATTTGGACAAGGCTGTCCTCTCATTGGTTGGATAACTGGCTCCTTTATCTCTCAAACCCGGGTTTGAATATTGGATTTTCTTTGTCCCTTTCCTTTCCCTCCTTTTAAATTTCTCTCAAATATTTATTGTTTTCTTTTCACAAACCTCTTGGTGATATTGGCACTAGAATGACAGGGCCAACACTCACTTAGCAGTCTAATCCCAGCAGATCAGAATTTTTAAGGCATATTGATAAGATACTAGAGAATGGCAGGATTTGACCTATGGTTTATGCAGCATTATGGAAAGAATTTTTTTGCAGAGAAAATTTCTTAAAAGTACATTCCTGCCACAAAACCCACAACTTGTAGCATAAGGTCAGCCTCTCTAATAACTAACATTACCTACTGTTGCTATTACCTTCTTTGTGTTTTTTAATGCTTATAGTTTTCAGAACATCCCTTATCACTTCTGGCTTGGTATACATTATTCTCTCTGTGTGTTAAATATGGCCCCCCATTATTGGTCTACCAGATGGACATTCATTCTAAACCATGTCCTACATACTACTTAACAGAGTTAATTATTCCTCTCCCTGGTACTTTGCATCTTATGTACACGGCCAGTGTTGCCATTTCATTATAGTGTGATCACTCATCACATGCTCCTCTTCACTATTTGAGGGAGAGCTCCTCGACATTCTGGGCCTTATCTGGCTGTGAACCCACTGTAGCCAGGCTGGAGTGATCAGCTGAGGTGTGGTGAACTGGACTGAAGCTTTCATGAAATTCAGAGAAGCCCTACACATGGCATCCCCAGGGCATTCAGGTTTTAAACAGACACAAGCAGTCCCTCTCTTACCTTCCTTCCAGCTATGTAACCTCCTGAAGCTCCAAAGCTTTTGGTGAATGTGCCCATGAGCACATCAACTTCGTGAGGGTCTAGTCCAAAGAACTCCGTGACACCCCGGCCGGTTGGGCCCACGGCCCCAATACTGTGAGCTTCATCTATGTAGAGGTAAGCCTTGTATTTCTTCTTTAGAGCTATGATCTGGGGCAGATGCACGATGGAACCTTCCATGCTAGGGCAGAAGGAGAAATGCTCATAACTAACAAATACTCTCCTGGGAAGCTCTGTCAGTTTCCCCATCAATACATCCTAGACAGTCTTCCCTGACACACGCCATTCCTTTGTTCTGAAGGCATGTTTTATTTGGCTGAGACAACCCTCTCAATCTTGTGAGGCCACTTGGGCATTTCTATGCTACTTGGATAAAATAATTTACTTTCAATGGATTTAAGTGCTTTCGGTTTCAGCTAATTCCCAAGCAAACCATCAGCTCACTGCATTATTGATCCAATTTATTTGTAAAGCTGAATAGTGTAACTAGACTGACCATTTTGGATTCTAGATATTCCGCTAGAATTGATTAAATTATCCTATAGTCATTCCCTTTATCAGCCTGACATTGCCTTTTTGGCCAGGTCTGTTTGACTTAAATTCGGGCTTGAATTGCCATAGATTAAAAGAGGGAATTAAAAAGACACAGAACTTTATTTAAGACATCATAGTGTTAATTAAAGTACAATAGGAAGTCTTTAAGACCTCTTGTTCAATACCCACTTCAAGTCAAAGACTAAGGTGTCTCCTCTTTCTGTTCCTTCAGGGCAGAGGAACAGAAAGTTGAGTGAACATCAGAATCCTCTGAAGCATTTGTTAAAACACAGATTGCTAGACTCCTACCCCAGAGTTTCTGATTCAGTCGGTATTGGATGGGCTGAGAATGTGCATTTTTGCCAAGCTCCCAGGAGATGCTGCCACCAGTGGTTGGGGACCACACATAGAGGGCCACTGCTGTAGATGAACTCTTTTGTTTTAGCCCTAAGTGTTTTATTTTTCATGATATTGTAAGTTGCAAAAGCACTTCAAGTCCTGTGATCTGGGGCAGATGCACGATAGAACCTTCCATGCTAGGGCAGAGACAGAAATGCTCTAAATTAACAAAGATCCTCCTGGGAAGCTTTGGTACGTCCTCTGGCACAAAGGGAAAAAAACGTAGTCTATGAATAGATAAAATTAAAATTTCTATTACATGGCGCCTCTGGAACTCAATGGATTAAAAAAATCTGACGGTAATCAGTTCTCAGAACACTTTGCAAGCTGTGTCTATGTTGCACACAGTTTTGACTGCATTGACAGGCAAGTTGTACGAAAACACACAGACACACTCACCACACAAAGGAACTTGTCAAACAATTCAAACAACCGTTTAGGTTAGTTCAAGAGCTAATTCATTGAATCAAACAGAGTTGAACTTCTCCTTTTTCCCCTAATTATTTATTAGATTAAATTTAATGTATTAAAAAATAAGCTTAAGTGTTAAGTCGATTCAGTCAAAACAGTCCAGCTGGCTGTGTGCACAGTTACCCAGACCAACGGGTGTTGGTTTGGAGAGAGGATATGATCACCGGGTGCAGCATTTGTGTGTTCCACAAGATAGTTTTGGATGGCCGAGTTCAGATTTTAATGAAATAAAGGCCAAATAGAGTTGTCTTTTCTTATGTAAGTTTGTGAGTTAATTCCAACATGTTCTTAAATTAATTGTTTGTCAAAATTGTTTCCCTCGAGGGGAAGACAGTCTGGCCATCTGGCTGCCTAAGCTTACTAACTGTGAACTTGGGCAATTTGCATGATGTTCTCTGCTTTAGTTTCCTCATATGCAATACAAACAGGATGATGGGCCCCTCTTCACAGGGTCTTTATAAAAATCACTTGAAATCATGCTTGTAAACTACCTGATCCATGATGGGCATTTAGTGAATCGTTACGGTCCTCAGGAGGAGGAGCTTAGGAGGAAATAGTTGCAACCAGTCCTAACTTGGGAAACTGGGAGCCCTTGACAATGTTCTGTGTTGAATCTTATAGAAGCGAGGCATGTGGGTGTCATGCTGGATGTCATACATAATAAATGGCTGCAGGTCCTCAGAAATCTAAAATTTTCTTCTCTTTAAAATGTTATAAGTTGGTAACACAAATATGCCAAAAAACCTGACATGCCACAAATAGCCATTTTTTTGTTCTGGAACTGAATTTGACAGAAGCCAAAGTTAATGGCCCACAGTGTTTGTAGACACTGCGGGCAGCTAATTAACCATCCTTCCATGGGGCTGGTCTAGCTGATGTTAGGAGCCTGCCCACCTGGTTTATATTTCTTCCTCTAAGATTAATGACTCTACAATACTGCTGACTTCTGGAGTTAATGCAGGGCACACATAGAGTCCTAGGGAGAGCTCAGCTTTTATAGAGTTATATTCACCCACACTAAGTTTTCATTTTCACAATGTGATCAAATTTGAATTGAGCCTTTTCCCATAGTGGGATATTGAGTCTAGAGCATGCATAAAAAGGCTATCTATGTTATTCCCATGAATTGCTGTCAAAAAACAGTGCCAAAAATGATACAGAAAACAAGAACAGCATTTTATTCTTTCTTCCTGAATGGAAGGTTGTGTTTTTCTTTTGACTTCAATGGAAGAAAAACAACTAAAACACAACTGTAGGTAAAGATAATTCCACGAGTTAATTTGAAGCTCTGTGCAGGGACTTGAATTATTCTTAAACCAGCAAGCCAGTGAATAATTCCTTTATATCTTTTCTATTACATAATGTATTAGCTAAGTGACAAGCCTCCTTTTTGAAATCTCCCTCTCACCACTTTTCCCTCCACATATAAACCGTATTAGCCACTGGCAGATGGAGAATTAAACCACTGGCTAGCTAACTCACATGGTGGAAAAATCTCCTTGGTGGGCCCAAAGTATAACTCAAAACAAGAAAGCAAGGTGGAAAGAGAGAAAAAGAAAGTTAAGATCAATTAAAAATAAAGTAATGAATGTTTTCTTATTCTTTTCTTTATTTGTTTAAACCATAGAGATACAGGTGAGAGTTTACCACTGAAGTTCTCAATCCTTAAATTTACATTATTTTGAGCATAGGAGAATAGCTTACATTCTTAGAGTAAATGGTATTCTGAGGCTACAGCATATGTACATATGTTTAGATATGTATTTGTTTTGGAAGAGCTGACTATTATTCCTTGATTAATTTTATTTTGAAAGTTAGTGCTCCAGCTATGCTAGTTTATGTCTCAGGTTATTTGGGACACCACACCTCAAGGACATTTTTGAATAATTTTGAGATTCTCAACCACTATGAGTTGATAAGGGATCTAGACTTCCCAGAGACATGAAATTAGAAAATGTGATTTTAAAACAATACTTAATGAAAACATACAGATCAGAACACTGAAATAATACTATTTTAGTTTTAAACCCAAAATCATGCATTCATGAAACTTTGGATTTCAAGTTTCAATGCCCCTGTATTACAGATGAAGAAACTGAGGCCTAGATAGGTTAATGGTAAAGGTCAAATAGGTGATCTTGCATTTTCCATGTTTACTTCATTGGATGTGGACACATGGGCTGACTCGTCTATTTACATTGAGCCTTTGTCCCATCAGGGCCACCTGGTTTTAATCCCAGCTCTGCCTCATCTCAGTTATCTGTCCTGGGGCAAGTTATCTAAGCCTCTGAGCCTCAATTTCTTCCTATTCACAATAACTTCAGGAATACTTGGAGGCTTACTCAAGGTTGCACATGGGAAATGTTTAGCAAGGAGTAGACACATGGTCAGTGTGAGTTTCTTTCTCTAACATCCGCTTTCTGGATGGAAGAAGAGCAAACAGCCTTGCAACATAGATGACTTATTGTTTTCTGAGTTGCAACTTCTTAGACTGAAAATCAATGTGACAATAAAGACAGCCACTCTTGGTTGTGAGATTTCTATGGGCTGGGCCTCTGCCAACACTAGCTTATATGACCTCATTGAATACTTATTATTACCAAAGTACCCTATGGAGGCCACACAGATGTAGGTGGTGATGTCAGGATTTGAACCTAGGTCCCAGGCCTGCCTCCAAATCCTGACTCCTCTATATTCTACATATGAATAATAATACCTATGAATGGTGACATTATTATTATTAGTTTTGTGGGGTTGTCTGACTTCTCAGACTGGGTATCTAGCCTTTTCTATCTTGATATCTCCCTGAAACTTTCTGATTTGGCTGATTGCTCTCTTTGGAGGTTATGAAAAAATTGATGTATGTGGGCTCTGTGGTGATGTATGTGGGGGTACTTTACCCAGGGTGGCAGACCACAAGCAAGAGAAAAAAATCTGGAAGTTAAAATTCAAAGGAGGCTTTGTGTAGGTATCAACAAGATATGCATTCCTAATATACCTCTGAGAAGTAGGAGTGCATTTGTGAACTATTGACTTCACATTCCTAACCCTCCTTTGGAAAATCCTACGGGAAATAATTTTTTTGTTGTTGTTGTTGAGACAGAGTCTCTCTCTGTCTCCCAGGCTGGAGTGCAGTAGCATGATCTTGGTTCACTGCAACCTCTGCCTCCCAGGTTCAAGTGATTCTTGTGCCTTAGCCTCCTCAGTAACTGGGATTATGGGAGTGCACCACCACACCTGGCTAATTTTTGTATTTTTGGTAGCGGTGGGGTTTCACCCTGTTGGCTAGGCTGGTCTCGAACTCCTGACCTCAAGTAATCCACCTGCTTTGGTCTCCCAAAGTGATAGGATTACAGGCATGAGCCACTGCACCTGGCCTTATGGGAAATATCTGGTGATAGTTGCAAATTAGAACACCTGTATAAAGGCTTTTCCTTTGAGGTTTAAGGCTGTAGAACTCAACTCTAGGCTATCTTTATTTTATAGATGAGGAAATTGAAGCCCCCCAGAGCTATTGAGGCTTGTCAAAGAGATGCCCTGTTACCTATCTGTGAATGTGGCCTGTTAGGTCTTGGTCTCATTTAAAGTCAACATTCCTGTGTGGGTGAAATGAAAGGAATCTTCATGTGAAGGAAAATTCACGGGAAGTGGGGACTTCACTCTGTGTCATCACCAGGTTGATTGAGCCACTGTGGTGGATGGCTTCCAAAGATGGCTGCCTGCAAAGCTTCCCATCCTTATACATACAAGCGGGTCCTCCATACAAGCGGGTCCTCCATCAGGGGGTAGGGTCTATTTCACCTTCTTTTGAATCGGGGCTGGCCTCATGATGTGCTTGAGCCAATGGGTCAGGGCAGAAGTGATAATGTCCCAGTGCCGGCAGCGTTTGCTTTTGCTCTGTTGGAAGCCAGCACCACGTTGTAAGGGAGTTCTGGCTAGACTACAGAATGAGAAGAGACTATCTATAGAGAAAGCTGTGTGGAAGAGAGCATGGCACTCAAGGTGAGAGCCAGTACCGAGGGCTAGATGTGCAAGTGGGGTCATTTTGGATGTTCCAGCCCCAGACAAACTGTCAGCTGAATGAGGTCACCTCCATGAGTGGCCTCCAACCAATGCCATGTGGAGTAGAAGAACTGCCCAGTTGGTCCACACAACCCACGGTAGCGTGGGAAATAATAAATCATTGCTGTGTAAACCATTATGCTTTGGGTGGTTTGTTACATGGCAATAGGTAACTGAGCAGTCACTACTGCTAGTGCAACCAAAATTGTGGTTTGGTACCACTCTGGCTTGGAGCTGGAAGTCCACACCTGGCTCCCTTGTCCTTCTGAAGTGGTGGGATGCAGGCGCCTGGCATGGCCACTAACAAGCCCTGCTGCTGGAGTTGTTTCTCTGTGTAACTGATGGGAATATTTTCCAGTAAAATGCCGGTAGTCTACTTAATTTCAGCCATGATCAAAGTGGTTAAGACCTAACTTTCATTTACTGGAGCCAAGTTCTGTTTATTTGCAGTTGGGTTTTGTTTACTCTGCTTAAAGGACATGCCCAGTCTGCTCTCTCTCAGCTGATCTGTGTTCCCACGAATCTAGGCCTGAATGACAGGTGTTTAGATAAGGGCTATTTGCTCCCCTCCCAGGCTGGCAGCAGGCACAAATCACACAGGGAAAAAGATCCACGCTTGAGGTTACGACAGCCCAGAGTCAATATGAGATTATTTCTTAAAATTGCAAGTTAAGGCCTACGAGTTGTCAGTTATACCAGAACAGGTTTTCTCAGCCTTGGCACTGTGGACATTTTGAGCTAGATAACTCTGTGTTGTAGGGGCTGTCCCGTGCATCGTAGGATGCTTAGCAGCATCCCTGGCCTCTGTCTGCCATATGCCAGTCACACACTACTGCAGTTATAATGACTGAAAATTGCCAAATGTGCCTAGGCTGGGGCAAGGACAAGCTCACCCTGGAGAACTACTATGTCTACAGTGCTCCCAAAGACTTCATCAACAGTACATACTCTCTGGGCTGGCTGGAGGAGGTACTGGTAGGTGATGCAGAAAGTGAGCTAGAAGAAACTGGAAATGCAAACTTTGCATTTCCCACAGTAGGACTGGGAACATCCAGAACCCTAGCCATGAGGGCAGAAGTACTGGAGTTAAAAAAGTTAAAAATAAAATGAAGCCAAGCTTCTTCTTCTTATTATTTTAGAGTTGGGAGAATTCACTTTTTTTTTTTTTTCTTAAAAGGAATAAAGGCACACTTCTGCTGCTGCTCATTATCCACTCATGTAGCAGAAAAAATGTGCACTCAGGGACTAATGAGATTAGTGGGCTGAAAGAAATCCTATGTCTATCCTCAAGTCTCCTTTGTAGCCACACTCCTCCTTGTCTTAAAGTTGAACAGCCTTCACTTCCTTCCTTTTAATATTTTTCACTTTTCTATCATTATAGGAGATATCTCCCTCAATTTGCCTAACGTCAGGATTGTTTGAGAATTGATTCAGGATTGGGCACTCTGAAATAATGTCTCCTTGGCTTATGGACTAGACATCAGCCCACTCCTACCCGCTAGCTCTGGAACAAGAATTGCACTCCAGGTTACTCCTACCTTGAGGAAAACAGGCAGACCTTTTGTATTCTGATGGCTATCACTAACCAAGTTCAGCAAGCATCTGGGAGTTGGGCATGCTGTCCAGGTAGGGGCATCCGGGCCACCCATCAACAATTTCTACCGGTCATAAAGGCAAGGAGTGTTTTGATCTTGAATAACCCAGCTGCAAAATGCCTTTGAACCTCTGGGGCAGTCAAAGGTAGTGGAATGAATCAACTCAAGTTAGCAATGCCTTGTGAGGATATTTCTGAGGAAGCCTTCACAAGCGGGCTAGCCTCCAAGCTGCTCCGTCATATATAGAGTCATCAAAAAGACAGATGACCCACATCTGACAGCTCCCATTGGTGGCTCTGTCTCAGGTCCCTGTGTAATATAACCAATTCTAAGTCATTTCTCTGTTTAGCTAGGAAAGGTCAGCATTTCCGCACTGGTCAGCTTGCTGCAGGCCTCCGAGTTGTAAAATGTGTCCTGTTATTTACATACCTGTAGACACCCTCCACCAGGATGAGAATCTTTTTCCAAGCTCTGCGGGTTCGAGGCTGGCCATAGATGACAGCATCTCTCAGGAGCTTCTCTAGGCTTTGTGTGTCTTTAAATAATACCAAAAAAGAAATTGAGTCATGAAAGGGCTTACTTTTCCTTTTCCACTTTCTTTTTCCAGATGTTTTAAGTTCAACTCAGACCTAAACTTCCAGAGAACAAATTCAGAATCAGAGAACCCTTAGGGAGAGAGAGAGAGAGGTCTATTTTTCAGTAGAACTTAACTCTGACAAGACAAATAGCCGGATTTGTACAAGTAGGCAGAGTAAACTCTCACCAGTGGGACATGGTTTCCTAGGCTCTTAAAGGCTCTCCCCGCCTGCCTTAGAGAGATTGAAATTCTACGTTAAATGCATCTCTTAGGTCTAAGCTTTGTTGCAGGCTGAAATGAACTCTGAGAGGCATAATTAATACCACTCATCAATCGTGTAGACATGAGCGTGTTAGAGTTTAGCTGAGTTTGCACGCATCTCACTTCCTACACTTTGAGCCTTGATTTCTGACATCCCCCAACCTTAGAAGTTTCAAAACTTTAAAGCAGTGGGACAATTAAGCCTCTTTTTCAAAATATTTGGAGATCTCTGAACACAATAATAGCTCACAGTTATTGAGCCCTATCTGTGTGCCAGGCACCCTTCTAAGCTCAGTTTTTGTCATACCTCATTTAATCCTCATAAGAACCATCTGGAGGAAGTACTAGTAGCATTTCCATTCTGTGGTTCAGGAAACTGAGACACAGAGGAGTTGAGTAAACTGCCTGAGGTCTATCATAAGCAACAGAATCAGGATTTGAACCCAGGTAGTCTGTACTGTAATTCACATTTGTAACACTACCCTTTGCTGCCTTATGTGAAAGCCATCGTCCCTTCTTCTCAAATGAAATGGTGATGTAGAACAAGGGAGGATGAATGTTTGGCAGAATAATCTTGTTAACTTCTAATGTCAAATATAATCAATAGTGACAATTCATTTATCTGCTATCAGAGGTAGATGACTGGGCTTGGGTTGAGAGGTCATTTAGAAGAACTTGCCTACCAACCTAGCTGTTTGCTATATATGTACATGTGTGTGTATTATTTTGTTTTTAACTTTTAAGCCTAGCAAGAAAAAAATGGCTGAGGTTTATGGGCATATTTTTTAGACTGATTATATTTCTACTTGTATTTTTTGCATTTCCTAAGCTTTCCCTTTTTTGAGAAGCTGAAACTGAAATACTTTAGGTCCAGCATCCAATCTTAATTTTAAAAGGTGGAGATGCTACTTAACTGCTGCCTTGACTGTTATGCAATGTTCACCAGGCATTAGAAACACCACTTAAAACGCTCACAAAAGGTGACATCTAGCAAAGATAAATCTTTGAGGTCAGGAGTTCGGGACCAACATGGTGAAACCCAGTCTCTACTAAAAATACAAAAAATTAAGTGGGTATGGTGGTAGGCCCCTGTAATCCCAGCTACTTGGGAGGCTGAGACAGGAGAATTGCTTGAACCTAGGAGATGGATGTTGCAGTGAGCTGAGATCACACCACTGCACTTCAGCCTGGGTGACAGAGAAAGACTCTGTCTCAAAGTAAAAAAAAAAGATAAATCTAAAGCTGCATAGTCAGTACTGGTTTTGACCACTATAGACAAAGCTCTCAAGAAGCGGATGTGCATTGGCTTATCACTCACTAGTCTAGGCTCAAATTAGCTGCAGTTCTTGGTCTCAATGGAGAACCCTTCAACTTTGTCTTTGAGTCTCCAGTCTGTGCTTGGATCTGTTTTAGGGCTTCCCTCAAAGCTGCGTGAATGCATTAGTGGCTGCATTAACTTTTCCATACTGCAACTTTGCCACACTCAATGAGGCCACAAGATAGTTCTTTGAAATAGAGTTGTGAATATATTTGTGTGTGTGTGTGTTTCTTTTTAATTATCAAGTACATTTAAGCAAACCACATTTAAATAAAGGTGACTTCCTATGAATTGGAGTGGGATAGGACAAGTAAGAATTTGATAGTGCAATATCAGAACCTCATCTCTAAGAGGCCCCTGTTAGCATGGCACCTTCCAAGCTGTCCTCAGCATCCACCCGCTAGAGACTGGATATCGGGTCCTGAAATTCAGAAAAAGTGTGTGACACGAATAAGATGCTGCATACTAGCAAGATCTCTTGGAAATCCAAACAGTAGTGTTAATACACTATTTGACTTCCTTTAACCTCCTTAAGAAAACATCATATAAATAATGGAAAAATAAAGGAAATATGTAATGAAATAATGAAGAATTAAGGGAATAATTCTTTATTCAAATATATAAAGCCTTAGGTATTAGATATAGTATGCTGTCAGTATGCTACCAATAATATCTGGCATGTTATCAGAACCAACAGATATAAAAAAAGAAAAAAAAGGTCATTTTCCTTTCATTTCTTTAGTCATTAGCCAGAAACTAACTTTTTAGGTGCTTTGTCAGTTTGAATGTGGAATTAATCAATTTCACCAAGATCGTAAGGACCCGTGAAAGAAGAATTGGAAAAATGGTGGATCTTTGTTTTATTTCATGCCACTTTCCTTTTCTTTCTTTCTTTCTCTTTTTATCTGCAAAACAGGCCTCATGATATCCTGGCATCACTATTGTGTTCTTTTCACATAATATTACCTAATTGACAAATTTACAGGGCTTTCTTCAGTTCTTGTTCTACTGGACCTGTGGGCAGCATTTGACACAATTCAATACACACTTGTCTTTTAAGCTTCTTCCCTCGCCATCTGGACACCATTTTTCATTAGTTTTTCTTATTTCTTTTCCCACTATTTCTAGTATTCTTCGTGAGCACTATTTCCTCTTTTAACACATTTTCCTTTTATGTTTTTCCTTGACTTTTTTTTTCTATTTTCTCATTAATCTTCCAGTGGTTCTCAACCTTCAGGATGAATAGAAATAATCATCCAGGTAACCAGTTAAAATGCAGATTCTCGAAATTTCTACTCAGAGATTTTGAATCAGTTGGTGTGGGTCAGGGCCCAGATGTTTGTATGCTCAGTATCCCTGGGGTCTGGAACCCATAACGCAAAGCCAGACCTCTACTTTGATCGATATAATGTTTTTCTAACCATTTTTTAGACAAATATGGGAACCTCAAACCCATTTCCAAGATGGAACTTGCTGCAGACTACATTACTGGCCCATTTTCCACCTCATTTGAGTTCCTTCTTCTGTGACTTTGCAGTCCTTTCCTCTCACCGGTGGAGAACGTTTCCCTGCCCCTTGGCTTGGGTTCAGCCAAGTAACTTGCTTTGGCTAACAGAATACAGAGTAGAGACAGTTTGCTAGTTCCAAACCTAGATCTGAAGAGGTCTTATGCATTTCTACTCTTTCTCTTGTGCTTCTGCTAGTGACAGACAAAGAAAACGCCCAGGCTAGCCCCCTGGTCTCAGGTTGACCCTGGGAGAGGATTAATGGCACGTAGGGCAGTTACCCCAGCTCACCTGCAGTCTCCAGTGAGAAATACTTGCTGATTATTATTGGCAACTGAGGTTTGTTCCAGTAATAGTTGCCTAATACAATCTCGAATGGCCCTTCCTGATATAGCCTCTGCCTGTCTTTCTGACATAGTTTGTCAACATCCCCCAACACACAGCCTCCTGATTCTCCTCCATGCTTTTTTTCCTCTTGTCTGTCTGGAGAATGCTCACTCATCACTGAAGTCTTAACCCAAACTCTTCTCGTCAATAATACGGAACAGAGTTAAGGGCTTCCTCCTTGGTGTCCCTCCTGACTTGTCTATTCTTTTTATTTTTTTTATTTTTTTTTTTTTCTTTTATTATTATTATTATTATTATTATACTTTAGGTTTTATGGTACATGTGCGCAATGTGCAGGTAAGTTACATATGTATACATGTGCCATGCTGGTGCGCTGCACCCACCAACTCGTCATCTAGCATTAGGTATATCTCCCAGTGCTATCCCTCCCCCCTCCCCCCACCCCACAACAGTCCCCAGAGTGTGATGTTCCCCTTCCTGTGTCCATGTGTTCTCATTGTTCAATTCCCACCTATGAGTGAGAATATGCGGTGTTTGGTTTTTTGTTCTTGCGATAGTTTACTGAGAATGATGATTTCCAATTTCATCCATGTCCCTACAAAGGACGTGAACTCATCATTTTTTATGGCTGCATAGTATTCCATGGTGTATATGTGCCACATTTTCTTAATCCAGTCTATCATTGTTGGACATTTGGGTTGGTTCCAAGTCTTTGCTATTGTGAATAATGCAGCAATAAACATACGTGTGCATGTGTCTTTATAGCAGCATGATTTATAGTCCTTTGGGTATATACCCAGTAATGGGATGGCTGGGTCGAATGGAATTTCTAGTTCTAGATCCCTGAGGAATCGCCACACTGACTTCCACAAGGGTTGAACTAGTTTACAGTCCCACCAACAGTGTAAAAGTGTTCCTATTTCTCCACATCCTCTCCAGCACCTGTTGTTTCCTGACTTTTTAATGATTGCCATTCTAACTGGTGTGAGATGGTATCTCATTGTGGTTTTGATTTGCATTTCTCTGATGGCCAGTGACGGTGAGCATTTTTTCATGTGTTTTTTGGCTGCATAAATGTCTTCTTTTGAGAAGTGTCTGTTCATGTCCTTCGCCCACTTTTTGATGGGGTTGTTTGTTTTTTTCTTGTAAATTTGTTTGAGTTCATTGTAGATTCTGGATATTAGCCCTTTGTCAGATGAGTAGGTTGCGAAAATTTTCTCCCATTTTGTAGGTTGCCTGTTCACTCTGATGGTAGTTTCTTTTGCTGTGCAGAAGCTCTTGAGTTTAATTAGATCCCATTTGTCAATTTTGGCTTTTGTTGCCATTGCTTTTGGTGTTTTAGACATGAAGTCCTTGCCCATGCCTATGTCCTGAATGGTAATGCCTAGGTTTTCTTCTAGGGTTTTTATGGTTTTAGGTCTAACATTTAAGTCTTTAATCCATCTTGAATTGATTTTTGTATAAGGTGTAAGGAAGGGATCCAGTTTCAGCTTTCTATATATGGCTAGCCAGTTTTCCCAGCACCATTTATTAAATAGGGAATCCTTTCCCCATTTCTTGTTTTTGTCAGGTTTGTCAAAGATCAGATACTTGTAGATATGTGGCACTATTTCTGACGGCTCTGTTCTGTTCCATTGATCTATATCTCTGTTTTGGTACCAGTACCATGCTGTTTTGGTTACTGTAGCCTTGTAGTATAGTTTGAAGTCAGGTAGTGTGATGCCTCCAGCTTTGTTCTTTTGGCTTAGGATTGACTTGGCGATGCGGGCTCTTTTTTGGTTCCATATGAACTTTAAAGTAGTTTTTTCCAATTCTGTGAAGAAAGTCATTGGTAGCTTGATGGGGATGGCATTGAATCTGTAAATTACCTTGGGAAGGATGGCCATTTTCATGATATTGATTCTTC
This sequence comes from Pongo abelii, assembly GCF_028885655.2. NCBI lineage: Eukaryota > Metazoa > Chordata > Mammalia > Primates > Hominidae > Pongo > Pongo abelii. Next base: position 7,671,330 of record NC_072006.2, on the reverse strand, counting down.
CTACCCATGAGCATGGAATGTTCTTCCATTTGTTTGTATCCTCTTTTATTTCCTTGAGCAGTGGTTTGTAGTTCTCCTTGAAGAGGTCTTTCACATCCCTTGTAAGTTGGATTCCTAGGTATTTTATTCTCTTTGAAGCAATTGTGAATGGGAGTTCACTCATGATTTGGCTCTCTGTTTGTCTGTTATTGATGTATAAGAATGCTTGTGATTTTTGCACATTGATTTTGTATCCTGAGACTTTGCTGAAGTTGCTTATCAGCTTAAGGAGATTTTGGGCTGAGACAATGGGGTTTTCTAGATATACTATCATGTCATCTGCAAACAGGGACAATTTGACTTCCTCTTTTCCTAATTGAATACCCTTGATTTCCTTCTCCTGCCTAATTGCCCTGGCCAGAACTTCCAACACTATGTTGAATAGAAGTGGTGAGAGAGGGCATCCCTGTCTTGTGCCAGTTTTCAAAGGGAATGCTTCCAGTTTTTGCCCATTCAGTATGATATTGGCTGTGGGTTTGTCATAAATAGCTCTTATTATTTTGAGATACGTCCCATCAATTCCTAATTTATTGAGAGTTTTTAGCATGAAGGGTTGTTGAATTTTGTCAAAGGCCTTTTCTGCATCTATTGAGATAATCATGTGGTTTTTGTCTTTGGTTCTGTTTATATGCTGGATTACATTTATTGATTTGCGTATATTGAACCAGCCTTGCATCCCAGGGATGAAGCCCACTTGATCATGGTGGATAAGCTTTTTGATGTGCTGCTGGATTCTGTTTGCCAGTATTTTATTGAGGATTTTTGCATCAATGTTCATCAAGGATATTGGTCTAAAATTCTCTTTTTTTGTTGTGTCTCTGCCAGGCTTTGGTATCAGGATGATGCTGGCCTCATAAAATGAGTTAGGGAGGATTCCCTCTTTTTCTATTGATTGGAATAGTTTCAGAAGGAATGGTACCAGCTCCTCCTTGTACCTCTGGTAGAATTCGGCTGTGAATCCATCTGGACCTGGACTTTTTTTGGTTGGTAAGCTATTGATTCTTGCCACAATTTCAGCTCCTGTTATTGGTCTATTCAGAGATTCAACTTCTTCCTGGTTTAGTCTTGGGAGGATGTATGTGTCGAGGAATTTATCCATTTCTTCTAGATTTTCTAGTTTATTTGCATAGAGGTGTTTGTAATATTCTCTGATGGTAGTTTGTATTTCTGTGGGATCGGTGGTGATATCCCCTTTATCATTTTTTATTGCATCTATTTGATTCTTCTCTCTTTTTTTCTTTATTAATCTTGCTAGCGGTCTATCAATTTTGTTGATCCTTTCAAAAAACCAGCTCCTGGATTCATTTATTTTTTGAAGGGTTTTTTGTGTCTCTATTTCCTTCAGTTCTGCTCTGATTTTAGTTATTTCTTGCCTTCTGCTAGCTTTTGAATGTGTTTGCTCTTGCTTTTCTAGTTCTTTTAATTGTGATGTTAGGGTGTCAATTTTGGATCTTTCCTGCTTTCTCTTGTGGGCATTTAGTGCTATAAATTTCCCTCTACACACTGCTTTGAATGCATCCCAGAGATTCTGGTATGTTGTGTCTTGGTTCTCGTTGGTTTCAAAGAACATCTTTATTTCTGCCTTCATTTCGTTATGTACCCAGTAGTCATTCAGGAGCAGGTTGTTCAGTTTCCACGTAGTTGAGCGGTTTTGAGTGAGATTCTTAATCCTGAGTTCTAGCTTGATTGCACTGTGATCTGAGAGACAGTTTGTTACAATTTCTGTTCTTTTACATTTATTGAGGAGAGCTTTACTTCCAAGTATATGGTCAATTTTGGAATAGGTGTGGTGTGGTGCTGAAAAAAATGTATATTCTGTTGATTTGGGGTGGAGAGTTCTGTAGATGTCTATTAGGTCCGCTTGGTGCAGAGCTGAGTTCAATTCCTGGGTATCCTTGTTGACTTTCTGTCTCGTTGATCTGTCTAATGTTGATAGTGGGGTGTTAAAGTCTCCCATTATTAATGTGTGGGAGTCTAAGTCTCTTTGTAGGTCACTCAGGACTTGCTTTATGAATCTGGGTGCTCCTGTATTGGGTGCATATATATTTAGGATAGTTAGCTCTTCTTGTTGAATTAATCCCTTTACCATTATGTAATGGCCTTCTTTGTCTCTTTTGATCTTTGTTGGTTTAAAGTCTGTTTTATCAGAGACTAGGATTGCAACCCCTGCCTTTTTTTGTTTTCCATTTGCTTGGTAGATCTTCCTCCATCCTTTTATTTTGAGCCTATGTGTGTCTCTGCACGTGAGATGGGTTTCCTGAATACAGCACACTGATGGGTCTTGAGTCTTTATCCAGTTTGCCAGTCTGTGTCTTTTAATTGGAGCATTTAGTCCATTTACATTTAAAGTTAATATTGTTATGTGTGAATTTGATCCTGTCATTATGATGTTAGCTGGATATTTTGCTCGTTAGTTGATGCAGTCTCTTCCTAGTCTCGATGTTCTTTACATTTCGGTATGATTTTGCAGTGGCTGGTACCGGTTGTGCCTTTCCATGTTTAGCGCTTCCTTCAGGAGCTCTTTTAGGGCAGGCCTGGTGGTGACAAAATCTCTCAGCATTTGCTTGTCTGTAAAGTATTTTATTTCTCCTTCACTTATGAAGCTTAGTTTGGCAGGATATGAAATTCTGGGTTGAAAATTCTTTTCTTTAAGAATGTTGAATATTGGCCCCCACTCTCTTCTGGCTTGTAGGGTTTCTGCCGAGAGATCCGCTGTTAGTCTGATGGGCTTCCCTTTGATGGTAACCCGACCTTTCTCTCTGGCTGCCCTTAACATTTTTTCCTTCATTTCAACTTTGGTGAATCTGACAATTATGTGTCTTGGAGTTGCTCTTCTCGAGGAGTATCTTTGTGGCGTTCTCTGTATTTCCTGAATCTGAATGTTGGCCTGCCTTGCTAGATTGGGGAAGTTCTCCTGGATAATATCCTGCAGAGTGTTTTCCAACTTGTTTCCATTCTCCCCGTCACTTTCAGGTACACCAATCAGACGTAGATTTGGTCTTTTCACATAGTCCCACATTTCTTGGAGGCTTTGCTCGTTTCTTTTTATTCTTTTTTCTCTAAACTTCCCTTCTCGCTTCATTTCATTCATTTCATCTTCCAGGGCTGATACCCTTTCTTCCATTTGATCGCATCGGCTCCTGAGGCTTCTGCATTCTTCACGTAGTTCTCGAGCCTTGGTTTTCAGCTCCATCAGCTCCTTTAAGCACTTCTCTGTATTGGTTATTCTAGTTATACATTCTTCTAAATTTTTTTCAAAGTTTTCAACTTCTTTGCCTTTGGTTTGAATATCCTCCCGTAGCTCGGAGTAATTTGATCGTCTGAAGCCTTCTTCTCTCAGCTCGTCAAAGTCATTCTCCGTCCAGCTTTGTTCCGTTGCTGGTGAGGAACTGCGTTCCTTTGGAGGAGGAGAGGTACTCTGGTTTTTAGAGTTTCCAGTTTTTCTGCTCTGTTTTTTCCCCATCTTTGTGGTTTTATCTACTTTTGGTCTTTGATGATGGTGATGCACAGATGGGTTTTTGGTGTGGCTGTCCTTTCTGTTAGTTTTCCTTCTAACAGACAGAACCCTCAGCTGCAGGTCTGTTGGAGTACCTGGCCGGCCGTGTGAGGTGTCAGTCTGCCCCTGCTGGGGGGTGCCTCCCAGTTAGGCTGCTCGGGGGTCAGGGGTCAGGGACCCACTTGAGGAGGCAGTCAGCCCGTTCTCAGATCTCCAGCTGCATGCTGGGAGAACCACTGCTCTCCTCACAGCTGTCAGACAGGGACATTTAAGTCTGCAGAGGTTACTGCTGTCTTTTTGTTTGTCTGTGCCCTGCCCCCAGAGGTGGAGCCTACAGAGGCAGGCAGGCCTCCTTGAGCTGTGGTGGGCTCCACCCAGTTCAAGCTTCCAGGCTGCTTTGTTTACCTAAGCGAGCCTGGGCAATGGCGGGCGCCCCTCCCCCAGCCTTGCTGCCGACTTGCTGTTTGATCTCAGACTGCTGTTCTAGCAATCAGCGAGACTCCGTGGGCGTAGGACCCTCTGAGCCAGGTGCGGGCTATACTCTCCTGGGGCACCGTTTCCTAAGCCCGTCGGAAAAGCACAGTATTCGGGTGGGGGTGGCCCGATTTTCCAGGTGCCGTCTGTCACCCCTGGAAGGGGAACTCCCTGACCCCTTGCGCTTCCCGAGTGAGGCAATGCCTCGCCCCTGCTTCGGCTGGCGCACGGTGCACTCACCCACTGACCTGCGCCCACTGTCTGGCACTCCCTAGTGAGATGAACACGGTACCTCAGATGGAAATGCAGAAATCACCCGTCTTCTGCGTCGCTCGCGCTGGGAGCTGTAGACCGGAGCTGTTCCTATTCGGCCATCTTGGCTCCTCCCCCCTTGTCTATTCTTTTTAAAGCACTCATCACGATGTTCGTTTTTTGCTTTCATGTCTCTCTTCCGTGAAGTCAGGGACCTCGTCCTCATCCTTCTCGCCCTAGTGTTAGTACACAGCACTAGGCTCAATCATTATCTAATGATTGCATCAATGTTCTTTTCCTGGAGAAAGAATGTAGACTAGGAGACAGGCAAGGAAATGCCACTTGCGGATAGAAATAAGAATTATTAGAAAAGATAAATATCTCCTACCTGCAATATATTTTCAAAAATTGATGGTATCTTTTGTTTTGTTTTAAACACGAGGAGACAGATATTTTTTGAACGTTCCCAAGAGCGTGTTTTAGTATACATTATTAACCACTAGATGGCAGCCAAGGAAACAAAAAGCGGCTTTCTTGTTTTGAAATTTTCAGTTAATAAACTTTCACCTATTTGGGTATCTTCTTTTCACTTTTGCTTTAGGCAGAGTTCCTAAAATACTGAAGAAAACCTTGCGACTTGGAGAACCAGTCTTCCTTTCCTATAATCTTTTATTTATTATGTCTATAATCTTTTATAATATTATTCATCATCTATAACCAAATCCTCTGAATGGAATAAAGAGATGGTGAATAAAAGCATTCCTGTTAAGAATGTTTTCCCTTTGGGACTTGGAATTTATAAGTTTTTGTGCAGAAATGATAGATGGTAAATGTGGCTCCGACGCCACTGGAATAAAAACTAAACCCAAGTGAACTAAATTAGTAGTCATTTTAAAATGAACATTCTAAGATTTGGAAAAAAATATGTAAATTCAGAGGCCACTGTGTTGTTTTTGCACCAAAAAGGTCACATACACACAATGGATTAATCCAGAATTTTAAAATGAACGCCACGAGTCCTAAAGAGAAGCTTTTCTCTATTTTTAAAAATAACACGCAAGACATGAAAACAAGCCTTTCGGTGGCTGTGCTGTGTTTTATACATTTTGCAGAGGGAAGCAAGAGGAATACCAGTGTTTTCCAAGTCAGGGACTTCGTTGTGTTTGACTTGAATGGAGATTGCCATGGGAGTGGCTTTTGGTGGAGTTCACAGCCCCCCAGGGTCAACACACCAGGATTCTTGAGCAGAAGGAAAATCAATTAGCCATTTTTTTTCTCCTGCAAGGGATGAACTCTCCGACCTCTTAGAATCACAGAAGCTACACAGGAAAAGGGAAGACTGCGCTTGGCCTGGATTCTGGCCCCACCTTAGCCCCTGGTATGTTCATCTCTTGTTCTCTGTCGTTCTACAAGGCCACAGTGCATGGGTTATAAACCCGCAGATTTAAGGGATTGTGATTTATGTTCTGTAGGCCTTATGGGATTCTACTGTTTCAGCAAGCTGCATGCTCACATCTGCAAGGGATTTTTTTAAATAATGATGCTTATTAAGGCACTTACACTTGCATTATGTTAATCCCCATGACACCTCTGAGAAGTAGGGAAGGACTATTAGGTTTTCGTTTTTTGCAGGTGAAAAAAACAATGCCAGAAGTTTTGTTAAAAAAAGTTCCCCAAACAAAAGCCCTCCAAACAAACCTGTTCTTGTTGATTTAATAAGAAAATTCTGAGATACGGAAATTAAAATAAAAGTATAAATTTGACACCATCTAGGCACACACACACGGTGCTATGGTACAGTGTGGTTGTCGAGTCATAATGACACACCACGGACTTAAAATGACCATTATTTGAGCATTAATAATGCCTTGGTGTTATTCAGCACAAAATTTGACTCACTAAGGAGGTTTCTTTTGGTTTGTAGAGGACTAAAAGGATTGAACTGGTTTGGTGGTGTGTTAGTCCATTTTCATGCTACTGATAAAGACATACCTGAGACTGGGTAATTTATAAAGAAAATGAGGTTTAATGGACTCACAGCTCCACGTGGCTGGGGAAGCCTCACAGTCATGGCGGAAGGGGAAAGACACATCTTACCTGATGGCAGACGAGAGAGTCGGAACCAAGCGAAAGGGGAAACCCCTTATAACACCGTCAGATGTCGTGAGACTTATTCACTACCACGAGAACAGTATAGGGGAAACCGGCCCCATAATTCAATTATCTCCCTCTAGGTCCCTTCCACAACACATGGGAATTATGGGAGCTACAATTCAAGATGAGATTTGGGTGCGGACACAGCCAAACCCTATCAGATGGTTATAAATATCTAGCTATAAGAAATGAAAATGTGGAGACCATGTTCTGGTGCCTAGTGCAAAACAGTCCTAGCCTTTCACCAGCATAGTTAACTGGATTACTGAATTACTAAATACTTGGAATAATCCAACTATGTGTCCAAAACTACAATCAGGCTTAGGTGACAAATGCTCTTAGCCAGCTTGAGCCTGTGCCTGTTCTTACATTCAAAACCCTAATAAATAGCAAGCCTCCTGGATCTGGAAAAGCTGAAGATGCAGCTTTGTGAAAAGAAAGCACAAGGCAGCAAGGGACCCAGAATCTTCCAAGAAGGTAGGGCATAGTTCATAGTGTGTCTTCCTGAAGAAAAAACCCAGACATTTAGCTTTCCTCTTATTTCACTGTCAAATGGCAACACTGTTGCATACATCAGGGCTTCCTCCTTTCTCTTCTCTTGTGCAGCTGTGGGTTTTCCAAAGGCCTAGATCTAATGTGAGATCTTCACTCTCTGCCCATTTCTCAGTGCCCCTGCTCCCTCTCCTCTGGATCCAGGAACGCAAGATTGGGGCTGAAACTCAGCCTCCACTTTCCATATGCTCCTGGTGTGGTTGGTGGTTTATTCTTTGTCATCCAAGGCCCCACAAAAACTACTTTCAGCTGCATTTAGAGACACCCTTTGGTTTCCTACTCTCTGGGTTGCTCAGCAAAAATATTTTTGTGTCTCCCTATCAGCGGCGCTCATATTTTGTAAATGAAAAGATGGATGGATGATGAATGAATGTTACTTTTTACTGTTCCTAGTCCCTTACCCCCCATCTCTATATCCACTCCTCTTATTCCTTTGGACATGCAGTTTCATCCTTCAAGATTCAGCCCAAATATGAAATAATAAGTAGCAGGTATTTAAATAGCTATGAATGATGACAAAGAAATTATTCTTACTTTTCAGATGGTGGTGGGGAGGACTGTCCCCCTTGTTTAGCCTTTTGGCGGAAACAAAATCACAATGACCAATTTTGTCAAGCAAAATAATTATTTTTTGGAAGTGACATTTATGGGGTCTGTTCTCCATGAGATCACAGAGGCCATTTTGACTGAAAATTTGGTGCGTTTAAGTTTTATAAAGCAGATTGTGCAAGGACTTCAGCTCAGTTTTCTGGATGGCTCTTTAAACATGTGGATAGATGTTGCATGGCCTTAGGCAGTTCAAAGAAGCAAGGGGATCTTCTTGGAAGAGTGTAAAAGACAGCTGAGAGCAGATGACCTGGGTTGGGCTTATGGGTGAGGCAGGCGCTAGGGACAGGGCCTGTTTACCCTGCAGGGGGATGGGGTAATTGCAGCAACTTTTGACTCTGTAGGCATGAGATGAAGGACAGGCAGAACCTAGAAACCAGGGTCAGGGTGTCCAATACGCTTGGGCTCTGGGCTTGATGCAATGCGTAGGATTCTGATCCTCAGGAAGGAGATTGTGGAATGAGACAAAGTACTGAGATGGGATCCCTAAATGAGGGGGCTCAATGCACGAAGGTGAGACATGATTCAGAGAACAGTTTAGGAGCCCAGTGGTTAGGATTCTCAGTCAGGTGGGTGCTGGCAGCATCTACCTAACCAAAACTGCCTTGGCCCTGGGAAAGGTGTATGGGAGATGAAGGCTACCAAGTATTACATTCATTAATCTACCATCCAGCGGCAAAAAAAGGGTAGAAAAGGCCAGGAAAGGAGGTAGCGTGTCATGCTTAAAAACGGAGACTCTGGAGTCAGACTTCGTACGTTTACCAGCTTTGACTCTTACTAGCTCTGTGTATCTAAGTCACTTCACCACTTTGTAGGTGTTTCTTCTTCAACTGTCAAAAAGGAGATAAGAGTACCAGATGCCTCATTTTGTAGTTATGAGGCTAAAATGAGTTGGTGAATGTAAATGGCTCATTACAACGAAGGCTCAATACAATTGATTATCATTAAAAGATAGGGAGGCAATTGCTGGCTTTATTAAGCAATCTAGTTTAGAAATCCAAGTTGGACACTGAAATATAAAAGACCATGGCTTGCAAAGTAGTCTAAGCCATGTTTATGGGTTTAACTTTTTACTTAAACAACCTCACTAGCCCTTGTTCTGCAGACTAGGTAGTGCTCAGAGTTTTCTGGCAAACACTGGCCTTCTTTTTCTTCCTCCTCTTGGTCTTTAGTAGGTAGAATTTTGGTTCTTCCTTTCCACTTTTTTTTTAAACCACTCCAAATTCCTGGCCTGCCTGGACCTCTGACCTCATGACGACTCTCTAAGCTGAAGAAACAGCTTTTCTCCGAGGCTAGGTTAAGAAAGTCTTTGTGACTCACTTGAGGACCGAGGTTGCCTGCTGTCTCGCTGCTCTAAGTGTGGTTCTGCATGGCAGCAGCAGCAGCAGCAGCAGCAGTAGCAGCAGCAGCAGCAGCACCCAGGAGCTTGTCAGAATGCAGGATCTCAGGCCCCCACCCAGACCTGCTCAATCAGAGTCTGCATTTTAACAAGACCCCCACGTACCTCATGTGCATATGAAAGCCTGAGAAATATTGGGGAAAAATAACTTCGTCATTTGCTCATTTCCTCAAAATGCACCAGAATCACCATGGAGAACAAATGTGTTGGTTCCTGGTTGCAGCTTACTCTGTAGCTGAGGCCGTGAAATGGCTGGAGAATGGCTGAATAGCACAAGGGCAGCCCGAGGGTTGGCTATGTCCCTGAAGCTGCCCACAGTAGAAAATGCAAAGAGATATTTTTAATACTTAGCCAGCAAGAATGCAGAGGCCAAACTTCAGCATTCTGAATTGAAATTAAGGCTACTAACAGGATAGGGCTCCATTAGCCATCACACTGGACTGAGTTTTACACAAGGGACCATAGTTTTCTGAGTCCTACATATGGCCTGGCAGCAAGTAGCTGGACTCAGCTAGTGGTTAAGAGTGTTAACAAGTGCTGTGCACATCCTGCCTATACCCTCTCAGCCCAGCTTCTTAATGCAAATGCAGGCCATTCTTTGTCTAAGAGCTCTTTTTCTGGCTGTGGGAACATAGCCTGAGTAGGGAACAGCCTTCAATCAGTCACAAGTGGGAATTTGTGGATAAATACTTCAGCTCCCTCAGCCCACAGGTAGGGATAACAGTGAGTTATCTATCCTGGCACCCAGAGTTTCCTAGTAGAATTGAGGTCCTGTTGTCCACTCTGGTCACTTGCTTGACAATGCACCATGTTGGCTGCCTTCGCGTGCCCTGCTCACCTACTGGTGCTTCCTGGCATCACTTTCTGAATAAGTGACTTGTGATTACATCCATGTTTCAGGGTCTGCTGCTGGGGGAAGCAAATCAAGACAAAAGCAGCGGCCTTGGGTCTGCATTTTGACTCCTGTGATTTATCATTTGTCTGACCTTAGGCAGGTCATGTAATCACTTTGAGGATTAGTTTTCTCTTTAACAAAATGAGGATAATGAAAAGAACTGTGTATCTGGGTTGCTGTTAAAATTAAATGAACCAATTAGCTAAGAACCTAATACCAGTGAAAGCTGAATAAATGATAGAGTAGTTATGACTCAGCTATTATCCACATTTACTATTATAGAAGAACTAATCTATGGTGATAAAAGATTCCGGTACTCAGGTGTCTTTTTTTTGTTGTTGTTATTGTTTAAGAAATGAGGTCTTGTTATGTTGCCCAGGCTGGTCTTGAACTCCTGGCCTTAAGTGATCCTTCCATCTTAGCTAACCGAGTAGTTGGGCTTACGGATATGAGCTACCAGGCCTGGCTCTAGTACCCAGTTTTGAATTTAACATCACTAAAAATGCACTTCTGAGTCTTTTCCTGTTTTTTTAGGAAATAGACTTTGGGTGTTCTGATTTTGCTGCCTTGCAGAACTTTCCTTCTATTTAGTCTTCTCAGGTATTCATTCTGGCTTTGTGGGAAATGGAGAGAGAAGAATAATGAATAGCTTTGGAGTTAATGGTCAAGCCTATTTACACAGGCTTAAAAGTTAATTATGATGGTCTGAGTAGGTTTAAGTATATCTTAGGTATTTTTTCCTACAGAGAATTCAAAACTCCAAGGGCCCAGAATTCTGATTCATTTATAGTTGGCTTAAATAACAAAGGATGTCCACTTCCACTGGTACTACTAAAAAATAGAACCTCCTCCTCTCCAATGGGCAGAAGAGTATTGTTAAGGTGTAAGGAGAGGACATGAAGCAGAGGACAGTCCATGAGAGCAGAACAAGTTTAGAGTTGCATGAAAGTCCACAATCCCAGTGTTTAAGAATGCTCTGGTGCAGGTGGCTGTTCTTAAAACCTGTCTCACAAGTTATTAGCTTCTATCTGGACTGGTTGTATGTGTCATGCACACAGAGTTTCTACAGATCCTAAACAATCCCTGTATTATCAGTCCAATCTGTGTGGATGCATATGAAGGATTAAGACATCACTGCATACTACAGCAGTTAGTATTATCTTGGGAATAGCAGAGCAAGAAACAGAGCCAGCAGCATCTGATGCTGTACATATTATAACTCTACTCGGTTCTTTCCCTCTCCTTATACTTCTTGCTTCCCTCACCTCTCAAGAAAGAAGTCATTCAGAGGACCCTGGAAATAACTCTGCTCTCAAGGGGGCTGTTTTTGTGATGTAAATACAACAGCAGCAGAATATGCTCATGTTTCAAAGTTTTGTTAAACATGTGGGTGTGTGGGAACAAGGGTTTTGTGCACCTGTGAATGAAAGCCTAGCGGTTTCCTATTGCTGCTATAAGAAGTTAGAATACACTTAGTGACTTTAAGACAACACAAACTTATCTTACAGTTCTAGAGGTCAGAAGTCTGAAATGGGTTCGACTGGGTGAAAATCAAGATATTGGCGGGGCTGTATTTCTGTCTGGAAGCTCTAAGGGCGAATCCATGTCCTTGATTTTTCCGGCTTCTAGGGAAATGCTTCCTGCATTCCTTAGCTTGTGGTCTTTCATCTTCAAAGCCAGCAAGGGCTCTTTAAGTCTTTCTCACATTGCATTGCCCTGATGCTCACTCTTTTGCCGCTCTTTTCCACATTTAACAACCCTATGATTGCACTAGACCTACGTGGATAGTCTCTGTACAGTTAGCTGTTTTGCGGCCTGAATTCCATCTGCAACCTGAACTCCCTTTGCCAGGCAACATAATGTTTGTAGGTTCTGGGGATGAGGGCATGGACATCTCTGGAGGGTGAGCATTATTTTTCCTACCAAAGAGAGCAGAAGAGCAACAGCAGCTCAGGCATAATAGACTCCCATGGGTTAGAGGACAGACTCTGACCCTAGCTGCACCCAATTCTCAATTAGTGGAGAAGGGCAGTATTTACCCAGACAGCTCCAGGTTTCACTATTAATCAGTTGTATGATCTTGGACAAGTTGCTTAATAACTCTAAGCCTGAATCTTCTCATTTGTAAAGCAGTTCCTACCTCATGGAATTCTTCACAGGGCTAAATAAATTAGAGAAGGCCATTACCTCAGTATCTGGCACAGAGGACTTTCTTAATAAATGTTAGTTGCTAGTCTAAATAACAACAGCTAACATTCATTGTTAGGATAGAGATAGTAACTATTATCTATTTTTCATGAGTACAAAGGGAGGGCATGAAGAATAAGTTACTGAATGTTTTGAGAGCTTTGTAAAATTGGGAGATAAAATTTAACCCTTAAATTGTAATTTCAGCAAAAAGTTAAGAATTTAAGGGAAAATTTTATTGGAAATAATTTGAAACGTAACAGAAAAATTCCAAGAATAAGAGTACTGCAAAGAACACCCACTTACTTTAACCTAGATTCACCTATTAACACTTTATCCCATTTACTTAATCATCTCGTCTATGCATATTTATAGCTATGTCTGTCCACCTGTGTTTAAATGTGTGTGTACACACACACACACACACACACACACACAATTTTTTCCCTGCATTAAGACAAAGTTGCATATATCATGTTCTTTACCCCTAAATAATTCAATGTGTCTTCTTTAAGAATAGGGTATTCTCCCCTTTAAGAATAGGGTATTCTTATACAATTACAGCAGGATTCAGCAAATCTTTTCTATAAAAAGCCAGATAGTTTTACTTTAGGCTTTGTGGACCACATACAGTCTCTGTTGCGTAGTCTTCTTTGTTCTTTATACGACGCTTTAAATATGTAAAAGTGTTCTTAGTTCACAGGTCATAAGTTGTCTACCCCTGGACTATGGTGAAACGATCCACTTCAGTATTTTTAATGTTGATACACTTCTTATCTAATATTATCTAATTTACCATGCATCTTCCAATTTTTCAAATTGGCCTGGTAATTTCCTTTATGCATTTTCCTGTCTCTTTTGGAATCTAGTCTAGGACCTGCCATTGCACTTGGCTGATACTGTTCTTTCTTATCCTTTAATCTGGGCCATTTCCTCAGCCTTTCACTGTCTCTTATGGTATTGACATGTTTAGAGAATACAATTCCCTTTGTAAAAATAGAACATTCCTAATTTGGGGTTGTCTAGTGATAGGATTCAGTGCTCTAACCTGCATCCCATATAAATGATGTCAAAGGCTTTTTAGGGTATCATATCTGGAGACACACAGGGTCCATCTGCCCCTCACTGATGACTTCCAGGTAATAGCAAATGGAAAAACAACAACAAAACAAAACAAAACAAAAACAGAGAATAGAGAAATTCTAAGAGAACACTGCTTTAGAGACAGATGATCTTCAGAATTATTATTTTTTTCATCCAGTGCTGTTCAAAGCTTTAACTTAAAGCTTGTATCTCTGTTTCCATCTCTACTAGACATATGAGAAGGCAACTAAATGTTTTGAGAAAAACCAGTTTAGCCAGGGAACAGCATGGTAGGAAGCAGAACTCCCAGGCGCCTTTTGTTGCTTTTTGAAGTACATACATTCTTAGCATGATCGTTCAGGTCATGCTGAGAGTCCTGCTGCTCTCTGCATGCTCCAGATTAGTTTCTGCCTGAAATAATCTTTTCTTCTTCCCTGATTAGAATTATCTTAATCCTTCAGCATCTACTGCAAACGCCATCCATTTTATGCAATTCCCAAGGAGAAATAGACTCTTCATTTTTCCATAATGTTTTCTACTGTCCCTTAGTGACACTGATGACAATGACAAGGGTAGTAATAGTAATAACATAGCAGATACAAATAATTCAGTAGTTCCCATTGCCAGGCATCGTGCTAAGCACTTATATGCCTTTTCCAACCATAGTATTATTTTTGTATCATAATTATCCTCATTTTTGGAATAGGAAAATTGAGATCCAGAAGGTAAAGTAGTGTGTCTAGGACCACAGTTTCACAGTCTAATAAGCTATAGGATGAGGACACAAATGCATGGGTCAAAGCCTGTACTTTGTTTTAAAATATTGGAGCAATGGTTTTAATTTTATATATGTTGTATGATTGTAATAATATTGTTAGCTTAAATTTACTTACAGGGAAACATACAAATATTAAGTGTACAATTCGATGAATTTAAATAAGAATGTAACCATCACCCCATCAAAAGATTGCCCCAGAAAGTTCTTTTATGCCTCTTCTCACCAATTCCCTCCCTCCAAACCAGAGACAAGCATTGTTATAATTTCTATCATCATAGATTAGTTTTGTCTATTTTTGAATTGACTACAAATGAACTCACGCAGTATGTATACACGTTTGTGTCTGGTTTATTTCACTCAAAATAATTAAAATAATTTTTCTTGAGAGTCAGCCATGTTATGTGTAGCAGTAGCTTGTTGCTTTTTTTTTTTTTTTTTTTTGTGGAGTAGTGTTCTATTGTATAAATAAATAATAGTTTTTTCTACTATCCTGTTGGTAGACATTCGGATTATTTCCAGATTTTGGCTATTATGAATAAAGATGCTAAGAACATTCTTGTACAAGACTTTTAATGGACACACACTTTCATTCCTCTTGGGTAAATATCTAGGTATAGAATTTCTGGGTCATAGTAAAGGAGTATGTTTAGCTTTATAAAACTTTGCCAAATAACTTTCCAAAGAAGTTGTGCCATTTTATACTCCACAGGCAATGGGTGAGCATTCTAGCGGTGGCTCCATATCCTTGCTAACATTTGGTGTTGTCACCTTTTAAATTTTAGCTATTTTAGTGGGTGTGAGAAAGCACTGTAGCCAAAGCCTATGCTCGTAACCACTGCTTGATGTCATCATGGTCTTTTTCACTTTATACAGTAACTTGCATGCATATCTACCTTTCCTACTAGATTCCAAGTCCTCAGATAGCTGAGATATTACTTATCACTTTTATAGTCCTTCAAAGGCCTAACATAGTGCCTGAATCAGAATAGATACTCAATAAATGCTTAACAAATTTTGGCTTGGAACACATTCTCTGCCAACTTTCGATCAAGATTGTAAAAGAGTAGAGAGAGCAAGAGTGAGGATAATTAATATGGCAGGTGTCTGGTGATATATCCCAGGGCACACTGGCAAAATCTGGGGACAGCTTAAAGGATTAAAGGAGGTTCAAAAAATAAGATTCTATGTCTTATATCTCTCAGTATACATTGTAATCATCTGGGGAACTCGGAAGAAAATGCAGATGTCTTGGCCTCAACCCAGTGATGGTCATCTTGGAGGATTTCTACCCTAAAAGCCTTAAGCTGGAGAATAGGGAATGCTTGGTCAATGATTAATGAAGCTTACGTTTAGTCTCCCAGTTGGTCATTTATATATGTATGTATGCTTAACTATCTATCTATCTACATGACAGATATTTGGACTGAGTTGATCTGAGGTGGGCACAGTCAGTGATCTTTTATGGATGTTCCCTAGATGCCACTATTGTGCAGCTAGCATTACGAGCACTGATACAGTAGAATGGAGTGAAGAAACAAAGGGTTTACATTGGTGATGATCATGTTGATTTGTTCCAAAGAGATAACAACCAGACTACGTCTCTCTCTGGAAGTGAGATTATCATGTTTAACCACATACATAGATGGAACTACAGTTGAATGACTGCCTAGCTATCCCCTTCATCCTTTGCCAAGTAGACAGAGCCTTTGATCAGCAATCATCTGTCATGCTGAAGAATCAAAGGGCACAACACACTTGTGCTAATACCAAAGGCATTCCTTGTAGTCTCTTAATAAACTTACTTGGAGCCCTGAAAGACGTCTACTCCAAACATGAATTCCCAACACTGCCAAAATGATTTGAGTCTAGATGTGACAATCCATGATATTTCAGGCAGAACTGAAAGAATTTAACTTGGCTTATCCAAGTCTAAAGCCGAAATTGAGTGTTTGATGCAAAATGGACAAATGAGGTCAGTGTATTTTGAATGACATTAAGCTAGATGTTATAGCCACCCTATAAGTCTGAGGGGGCCACAGTTTGGCTCTTCTGGAAGGTCTGGTCCTGAACTTCACTCTAAGTGTTCATCTTCACATAGCTACTGAAAGCGGCTCAGTAAGGCATAGCCAGACCTCACCCCACTCAGTGAGAGCCATAGATTTTTCATTTGAACAACTCTACAAGTTAGACAAGGGGGTTCACTTGAGAGTACTCCCATGCATTTTCTTTCCTCCCCCATGGGACAATTGTTCTTTGGTTTAAGACTGCTGGGAGGTGGGCAGAACAGAATTGAAACAATTCTTCCTCAGTTCTCTGTCAGCCTTCTTCTTGTCACTTCAAACTTTGTTACCTCCTTGGAGGATGGAGGGGAGAGCTAGGAAAGAGGAACGGGAAAAATGAAGGGGAAGGGAAGGCAGGAGAGAAAGGTGGTAAGGAAGAAAGAGAAAACAAATTTGTGTGTGTACACGTGTGTGCATGTGTGTGAGTGCATGTGTGTGCATGCATGTACATATGCACAGAAAGAAGGGAATTTTCCAATGACAATAACAAATTAGAATCACAACCTTTCAACTAGGAGGATCCTTACCTATCACAGAGTTCGACACCTCGTTTTACAGTGAGGAAAATGAATGCAAGAAAGATGAAAGGATTTATACAAAGTGACACAGTAAGTCAGGAGCAGAGCCAGACGAGAGAACTCAGGTGTCCACCACCATCCACCTCCTTCAAAGTGTTTCCTGATAATTTCCATGCTGCCTCATCAAGACCCTAAAGGAAGAAATAGCCTTCTGCCTGCTCCTCACCACCCAACCACACAAACCAGAGCCTGAAAGGACATTTCAATGAAGTCGAATAGTTGGTTTTGTTGGGTGGGGATGTGAGCATCTGTGGGTGGGCAAAGTGAAAGGAGGCATTCTTCTAAGGAACAGGCTCATTTTTTACCTGACCTTAACACAAAACTTAAGTCTTCAAACTTTCCCAAGGCAGAGCTACAGAAAGGGAAGAGTAATAACACTTCTGATAATTAAATGGCAGTCCTAAGAGATCAATCATGTATTTAGAGGCCACATTGCAAAACCACTAACAGTGACATTAATGTGTTTGGGTTACACTTAACAATTTGGATGTTTAATGCATTTCAACCATTTGTTCCAGGTCACCAGAGGTTAACAAGCCAGGAGTGAATATAAACATAATTGTGTTTCATGAGGCTACATTGTCAGCTTGAAGAACAGAACAAGGCCTCATCAATAATCTTTACTTTCTTCTAGGAGCAAGCCAGTACTTGTTGAGTAAATACATTGATACTCACTGTTGTGTTTGAAGATTCTTATGGTTGCACCTGAGAGTCGGGCCCCAAGCACAAGCGATGTGTGGTTTAACTCATCACTTAAAATGAGGCATCCCTGTGCAGAAAACAAGCACACAACACACAAGCCAATAAATAAAACCAAGGAAAAACAACTTGTGGGGCAGGAAGACACTCTAAAACCTATAACACAATTTCTAAAACTCACTTTAATTTTAAAAGGCCAAGAGTTTAACCTGGTGTCTATATGGACAAAATCATGTATAGCAGTTAGCTGATGGAGATGGGAATTGTTTTAAGAGATTACATGTTCACTGCAACATTTGCATATAGTTTTCAGTAGAGAAGTTCATCCAAGATCTTTTTTAAGCACCAGTTAGAGCCTAAAGTGTTGATCTCTGACAGGAAGATTGGTAGATTTTTGGGTGGGTTATGAACTTGTAGGGGCACTTCCATGAGAGATTATTTGGAACAGTTTTAGTTATTCCTCCTGAAAGGCAAGGGTCTTTCGTGCAGGACAATTCAAGCTCTTACTTCTGATGCTTATTTTCCACTGTATTAACATCCCATGTATGCAAAAACTTCAGTTTTACAGTCAAAAACTTTGAATTCGGAGAAGTATGGATGGCAGTTCAGTCTGAGGTATGTGGATAAAGTCAGTCTAACTTACTGCTTGTAAATTACTCTTTGTAAAATTATTCTTCTTTTTAAAGTAAACATTTCTAAATTGTAAAACTTCTTAAGCATACCAAAAATGCAGGCAAATTATGGTGGACCTTTGTCTTTTGTGGTCTTCCAGAATCTTTGAATACTCCATTATATTTCTGTAGTTTCACACACAGCATGTTTTGAGTTTTTTTGAGGCAAAAGCCACAAAAATTCCCATATAATTGTACCCTAGATATATGCATATTTGTAATTTTTCTGGTGGAACATTTAGGAGTTATTTATAATCCTCTACCTCACCTTTCCTAAGAACAGGACATTCTCCTATAAAAATCACGATTCAATGATCACATCCAAGAACTTCAATGCTTTGACAATACTATCATTTGATAGACAGTTCAAATTTAAATTTCCCCAACTTTTCTAATGATGTCTTAAAGCTTTTTATAGACATTATCATTCGTTTGATATTGTTTGATGCGAAATCTAGTCTAAGACCATACATTGCATGTAGTTGTGATGAGACACATTTTCAAAGGCATAAATTTGATTAATGTACTTGCTTACTTGCAATGAACCAGCCAACTTCCCATTTTTTTCTGAGGAACAATTTCAAACACTGGCATGATTGTCATTATATGGCTCATTGCCATTTGGCACCTGCTTTCATCTCTGGTCTTTTCTTTGACCACCATTCTGTATTCTAGTTCCTCCAAACGTATGTATTTTACACATGCTGTTCCCTATTCATGTCCTAAATAATTCAACTTATTTATCTGTTAAAATTCTGTTCTCCTCTCACCATTTTTGCACAGACATTGCAGACCTTCTCAGGAAGGGTTTTGGGCAGCTCTTTGTCCTTCCTCGTATATGGGCATGCCTTTTCTATGGTATTTGTCCTATTTTATTCAGTATATTGTTTCCCCCATTAGACTCTAAACTACATAAATTTAAAATATATAGGTCTTGCTCATCTTTGTATGTCTTCTATCTTCCCTTATATGAGGACATAGTAGATTCTCAATAATTGGTTTATTGAATGAAAAAATAAATGAGTAATGTAGGACAAATATTTTGTTCAAATAAATGCTTAATAAATATTAGCTCTGAGAAGTTGCAGATGGGAACTCAGGAGCCCAAAATTATGATTGCTTTGTTAAACTGTCATTGAAGATGAATTCTGACCCATGTCTAGGGCCGCAATTATATAATCAGCAATATCTTGATAAGATTTGCTGGACTAAGCTGGCATACTTATTCAAAAATACCAATATCCAATCAGTGTTTCTCCTAAGAAAAGAATCTTCTCAGCCATACTTCTTTTTTTTTTTTTTTTTTTTTTTTTTTTTTTGAGACAGAGTCACACTCTGTCACCAGGCTAGAGTGCAGTGGCCTGATCTCGGCTCGTTGCAACCTCCACTTCCTGGGTTCAAGCAATTCTCTTGCCTCAGCCTCCCAAGTAGCTGGGACTACAGGTGCGTGCCACCACGCCCAGGTAACTTTTTTATTTTTAGTAGAGATGGGATTTCACCATGTTGGCCAGGATGGTCTAGATCCCTTGACCTCGTGATCTGCCCACCTTGAACTCCCAAAGTGCTAGGATTACAGGCGTGAACCACTGTGCCCATCTCAGCCATGCTTCTAACAAGGACCTACTCAGAGTTACAGTTCTTAGGAGTAATACAGTAGAAGACAATTATGTTAACTATTCTCACCTTTCCAACTAATGCCGGGATATTCATTGAGTTAGTTGCGAATCCCATCCCAAAGACCATAGCTGCTTCCACATTCAGGAACTTAGCCACAAGGTCCTCCAACTCCTTGTGCTTATCCAAGGTGCCTGAACATAAAATTACATGAGGAGTGAGCCTTCTCTTTTCCACAAGGCCAAGATTGAAAACTCAAATTCCAGTACATACACATCACCAAAAGACCTATACAAGAGTGCTTGTAGCAGGAAGATTTGCCATTGCCCTAATCTAGAAACAGCCCAAATGTTCAACTATTGTAGAATGGAAAAATACAATATTGTAGAATGGAAAAATGTGGGGTATTTATATAGTGGAATTCAATACAGCAATGAGAAAGAATGAACTACTGCTCCACACAACATTGTGGATAAATCTCACAAATCTGTTCTTGAGTGAAAAAAGTCAGACATCTAAAAAAGTACAGGCTGTATGATTTCATTTACATAAAATATGCAACCAGACAAAACAAATGTACAGTGTTAGAAGTCGGGATAGTAGTTACTTTTGTTAGGAGCATGAGGACGGTTTTTAGATTCTCTGAATGTTCTATTTCTGCATTTGTTACATAGGTATGTTTGCTTTGTGGAGATTCATTGAGCTGTATACTTATGACTGGTGCACTTTTCACCATGCCATAAATGAAATATAATTTACAAAAAACCCCACAATTCTTCTCTCTTTTTACTCTACATCTCACAAGTAATTAATTAAATTATAACCCCATCAGAGTTTCCCCACACCTAAATGCAAAACAGATCCCATGATTTCCATAGATACCAATAAAACTAGTTATAATTTATTGAACCTTTGCAATGTACTAGATACTGTGTTAAGCTCACTATTTAGGTTCTCTCATTTAATCTTAGAAGCCCAATAGTGCAGGTATTTTTACTTCACAGATAAGAAAACTGAGGCTTAAGAGGTTACCAATAAAAAGCAACAGAGATAATCTAGTTTAACTCCAAAGTTTAGTTTTTACCTCTTTACAATCTCTTACATGCTTGCCCTTTGATCCCTTCTTAAACATAATCCCCTCATGCTTTGCTACAGCAAATGTTGATGCTCCCTGTATTTTCTGTTTGCTGTCACTTGAACTCCTAGGTCTGCAGAGTCCAATATGGTAGCCACCAGCTACGTGTGGTTAGTGCAATTGAGAAACTGAATTTCAAATTTTATTTTATTTTAAGTAACTTAAAATGTGAAGCTAAAGCACAGTAAACTGCATTTCACCAATTGCAAATTTATTTTTTGATAGCATTACATTTCATATTAATTATTGGAAATTTAATGTCTTTATGAAGATGTGCTGTATGTGTAAAATATGTACCATTTTCTGAAGCCATAGTACAATGACAAAAAGTAAAATAGCACATTGATTTTTTTTTTTTTTTTTTTTGAGATAGAGTCTCGCTCTGTCATCCAGGCTGGAGTGCAGTGGTGTGATCTTGATTCACTGCCACCTCGGACTTCCAGGTTCAATCAATTCTCCTGCCTCAGCCTCCTGAGTAGCTGGGACTATGGGTGCATGCCCCCATCCCCGGCTAATTTTTTGTATTTCAGTAGAGACGAGGTTTCACCGTGTTGCGCAGGCTGGTCTTGAACTCCTGAGCTCAGTCAATCCACCCGCCTTGGCCTCCCAAAGTGCTGGGATTACAGGCGTGAGCCACTGCACCTGGCCCAATATTTTTTTATAGTGATTACACATTTAAATGGCAATAGTCTGCATATACTGTGTTAAAGAAAATGTATAATTAAATTGATTTTACCTGTTTTATTACTTATTAAATATGGCTATTAGAAAATTTAAAATTACACATGCGTCTTGCCTCATGTTTTTATTGAGCAGTGCTTTCTAAATGATATAACATAACAGATAAATGTACAAGTGGAGAGATGCTGTAATTTGCACACATAGAACGTAGGAGCTGTTGCTCAGATTTAAGTTATGGAAGCATTGTTAGCATGTTTAGGACCGCTATAAACATACTTTCTTCTGCCTAAGGATCAACATAGTTTACTATACAGAGTATGATATAAGAATTTACTTAAATCGGTAAATTAATTTTCTTACTGTGCTAAAATGGTAAGAAGGTATTGAATGGTCAGTTCTAAGATTTATATTGCATTTCATGTTGAAGAGGCACTTGGTGATTTTTGCCCTTCATGAGAGGTCACACTGAGGGGCCTTGCTTTTCAAACTAGAATTTGTTTATCCCCAAAGTTATTAGAAGGCATAGTAAAACAAGTGTTCTAGGCCGGGCACGGTGGCCCATGCCTGTAATCCCAGCACCTTGGGAAACTGAGGCGGGCGGATTACCTAAGGTCAGGAGTTCAAGACCAGCCTGGCCAACATGGTGAAACCCCATCTCTACAAAAAATACAAAAAAAAAAAAAAATTAGCCGGGTGCAGTGGCGGGTGCCTATAATCCCAGCTACTTGGGAGGCTGAGGCAGGAGAATCGCTTGAACTCGGGAGGCAGAGGTTGTGGTGAGCTGAGATCGTGCCACTGCACTCCACCCTGGGCGACAGAGCGAGACTTCATCTTAAAACAAAAACAAAGGCCAGGCACGGTGGCTCAAGCCTGTAATCCCAGCACTTTGGGAGGCCAAGGAGGGCAGATCACGAGGTCAGGAGATCAAGACCATCCTGGCTAACACGGTGAAACTAAAAATACAAAAAATTAGCCGGGAGTGGTGGCGGGCAGCTGTAGTCCCAGCTACTCGGGAGGCTGAGGCAGGAGAATGATGTGAACATGGGAGGCGGAGCTTGCAGTGAGTTGAGATCGTGCCACTGCACTGCAGCCTGGGCGACAGAGCAAGACTCCGTCTCAAAAAACAAAAACAAAAACAAAAACAAAAACAAACAACAACAACAAAAAACAAGTGTTCTAGTAGTCAATCTGACTCAAGATTTGGTGCAATGTTAAAAGTTTACATTGTAATTTCAAACTTTGTATTATCAAAGATATATTATGGAACAGAAAGAGAAACTGATATTTGGGAATAAAACATGGGCATATCATTTGCCAGATACGCGTTTACCTAAAAGAGGGAAGAAGCCTCTTTTAGGTAAACGCGTATCTGGCAAATGATATGGGCTAATATCCAGAATCTACAATGATCTCAAACAAATTTACAAGAAAAAAACAAACAACCCCATCAAAAAGTGGGCAAAGGACATGAACAGACACTTCTCAAAAGAAGACATTTATGCAGCCAAAAAACACATGAAAAAATGCTCACCATCACTGGCCATCAGAGAAATGCAAATCAAAACCACAATGAGATACCATCTCACACCAGTTAGAATGTCAATCATTAAAAAGTCAGGAAACAACAGGTGCTGGAGAGGGTGTGGAGAAATAGGAACACTTTTACACTGTTGGTGGGACTGTAAACTAGTTCAACCCTTGTGGAAGTCAGTGTGGTGATTCCTCAGGGATCTAGAACTAGAAATACCATTTGACCCAGCCATCCCATTACTAGGTATATACCCAAAGGACTATAAATCATGCTGCTATAAAGACACATGCACACTTATGTTTATTGCGGCACTATTCACAATAGCAAAGACTTGGAACCAACCCAAATGTCCAACAATGATAGACTGGATTAAGAAAATGTGGCACATATACACCATGGAATACTATGCGGCCATAAAAAATGATGAGTTCATGTCCTTTGTAGGGACATGGATGAAATTGGAAATCATCATTCTCAGTAAACTATCACAAGAACAAAAAACCAAACACCGCATATTCTCACTCATAGGTGTGAATTGAACAATGAGAACACATGGACACAGGAAGGGGAACATCACACTCTGGGGACTGTTGTGGGGTGAGGGGAGGGGGGAGGGATAGCTTTAGGAGATATACCTAATGCTAAATGATGAGTTAATGGGTGTGGCACACCAGCATGGCACATGTATACATAATGTAACTAACCTGCACATTGTGCACGTGTACCCTAAAACTTAAAGTATAATAATAATAAAATAAAAAAAAGTAAAAATAAACTAAGTATCATTAAAATTAAAAAAAAAAAGAGGCTTCTTCCCAATGGGAATGGTTCCAAGAACAGATAGTGAACAGGCCAACAGCCTGGGCATGAGGAGACTAGGTTCTGGCTTTAGCTCT
The DNA here is from genome assembly GCF_028885655.2 of Pongo abelii. Taxonomy (NCBI): domain Eukaryota; kingdom Metazoa; phylum Chordata; class Mammalia; order Primates; family Hominidae; genus Pongo; species Pongo abelii. Next base: position 7,647,550 of record NC_072006.2, on the reverse strand, counting down.
TCCATTACCAGCTGTGTGGACTCTGGCTACCTTTCCTGAAAGTTTGCAGAGGGATTGAGAAAAATGCCATTTTAGGCCTTCCCGATGTTGCACGTACTATTTCCTCCACATAAAACCATTTTTTGCCCTTCATCTTTCCTCTGATGCCTTTCTCAGCTTCCCCAGGGAAAACTGGGCATTTTTCTCTTCCGAGATTGAATGACATTTATCATATGACGATTATAGCACTTATGAAGTTGAACTGAGAATGTTCCCAGGGCAATCTTCTCTAGTACAGAAAGAGTCCTTGGGGTTCAGATACTGTGTGTGAGATCCCATGACTTCCATAGATACTGACAATAGTATCATAGATGGCCATAGTGTCAGACATTCTATGATGGTGTCATAGATGTTTGTCTTGGCAACCACAGTGTCTAGCACAGTGCTGACACATAGTAGGTACTTGTAGAGTTATATGGGGTCTTTTGATGAATAATGAAGACAGGGCTGAGCTTAGAGTAGGAGATGGCACAGGGAAGAAGACCAAAAGACCATTCAATGCCTAGGCAACAAGGTGACTAGCCAGTGAATACCAGCTTGAAGACACTGATTCCTAGAGAAGTCTTCTAGTAAAGACACAGGGTGCCCACACTTTGCCAACTTGATATATTTCCCCTTTCCTGCCCAGAGGGTCAGGTGACAACTGGCCCAGTCACCCAGAAGTGCATGAACAGTTCATGATGCATCTCCGTGTGTCTTTCTCCACCCTTAATCTTTCCAAAACCTGCTATCTCAGGAGTGTATCTACAACAACTGCATCACTAAAAGTTGTTAGGATGATATGGGATGTGTTGTCACGCAATAAAACAGCCAGCCAACTCATGAGAAGTGGGTATGTCTAAGACCATTCTGAGAAATTGCTCCCTACAAGATCCTTTCCATTAGACCTGGCTTAAAGACAGGGAGGAGGCTAGGCACAGTGGCTCATGCCTATAATCCCAGCACTTTGGGAGGCCGAGGCAGGAGGATTACTTGAAGTCAGGAGTCTGAGACCAGCCTGGCCAATACAGTGAGAACCCCATCTCTAAAAAATAAATAAAAAGTAAAGTAGCTGGGCATGGTGGTACACACCTATAGTCCCAGCTATTTGGGAGGCTGAGGTGAGAGGATTGAGCTTAGGAGGTTGAGGCTGAAATGAGCTATGATCACACCACTGCATGCCAGCCTGGGTGACAAAGCAAGATCTCATTAGAAAAAAAAAAAAGAAAAGAAAAGAAAGAAAAAAAGAAAAAGAATACAAGGGAAAAGAGAGGAAAAAGGAAATGCAGGTGTCCATCTGAGGTCTGAGGTCCCCAGACACAGTCCTTTTTCAGGATTTCCAGTGGGCACATGGTTAGCAAAGTGATTTTTAGCTACTATATGCAAGACCAATTTCTATGACCAGATGTCTCACAGCTGAGTTACAAGTTAAGAGCAGTTTTGCATCCAGGGGCTTACCTTCATTTATATAGACAACAATAATCCCCAAACTCCATTACCATGGAATTTCTCTGTTTAGTGTTCATAGCTCAGATTTTATTAACAAACCTGAAAGATTCCCAGGATGGCTGAGGATCTTTCACCACTTCTACTTCAGGAAGCCATGCCTTTGAAAGTCAGATTGGACTGGTCTAGGGTGAGGTGGGTTTTTAAAGGAATAATGAAAAATCTTCCTTTTAATCAAGGGCTGCTTTTCTCTTCCTGCCCTTCATATTCAAAAAATAAAAATGTAGGAAGAGCTTGGGGAAATAAAGTAGTCACTAGCAGCTTTGCTTTCTACAAACATTAATTCAGGCCATACCCTGATTGAGTAAAGTTGTCAACTTGCAGTTCGTGGTCCAAGTACTTAGGTAATTCTGGAAATCAAGTACAACATTTTGTCTTTGGTATTTAACATTTTGGTATACAACATTTGGTATACAACATTTTGTCTTTGGTATATAAATGTTGGCATTTTTTAACTCCTAAGAAAGCATAGTTATAATGCTAGCTGAAGGTATAAATAAATCCACGATTTTTTTTTCTGTTTCTCTGTGACATTTTAGTCTCTGAAAGTCAATAACAACCATAGATTGGCTATTGACAGTGGATCTCCAAATTGCTATGTTATGCATAAAATGAATCTTATTTTTGTCCTGGTGGTCCATTTATCCAGTGTTATACTCAAAACCTGCCTTATGAATACAGTAATAAACACAAACTGGAAGTATCCTCTTGTCAGCTCTCTAAGTGGTATTTTCATGTGCTAAGTGCCACATTTGCTGCCATCAGTCAAATCAAAAATTAGATTCAAGATAAAGTACCAATATTCTATCTACGGACTGTATGCATGTCTACTGAATTTTTATTGATACTGACTGGTTCGTACTTTTTAGTCAGAGATTACTGGCCTACATATTGACATTGGTTAATAACAAAGAGTGTGGGTGTTATTAGCAAGCCTGTTTCACAACTACCAATTCTTCTTTTGTAGCCCACGTGAAGACTATTTTCCAAATTGTAACTGTAGCCACTTTTGGTCCAGAACGTCCTGTTCATAAACTGTTCCTTAGACCTGGCCTAAGAGCAGGCGGTTTATTATGGGGACCTGCCAGCTGTCCCATCTTGCCATTCACACTGTGAGTCAGAACTATGAGTTCACATCTGTGCCACTTTGCTTGAACCGGTAATTCTTGCATTAAAGTCAGCATTCACATTCTGCTTAAAGAATTCCATCTTGGAGTTCATGCTTCAAAAGCATTTGGGGTACTCTGCTGACCTCTTTGATCCACTTCCGTCCAGTCTAATGGAGGTTATGGAGCAATATTGCTTCTTGAGTGACTTTGTTTTTCTGGCCAGTATTCCGAGATAGTGTGGAAGAAGCCAGATGTAGTATCTGAAATGGTTCTAGGTCATACAGTTACCCTGAGCATACGCCACTGCTGCTGGGTTAAAGACCCTCCATCATGGTGAAGTCTGGAAAAATGGTGGAAATAACTTTCAACTGCCCACTTACTCAGGCCTTCATTTTAAACAAACCACAAATCAACCTGCTTTTTGGCAGGTTGAAACATTAGCAAATATTAGATCAGATGTAAATAAAAACCTTAAGTGGGGTACAGATATATAATTATGATGATCTTTCACATCAAACAATTCTGATGAGAGAAGATTTTCTAAGTAGACAGAATAATAACTTCTCTCTCATCCCCTGGTCTCAATTTTCTTTTTGTAAAGTTTTATTTATTTTTATAAATAATGTGTAATGAGTGTTCACCAATTACCATGATTGCTTAATTTAATCCTCATACTCTATATCCTCTCTAATCCTCACACCTACACACATTCTATGAAGTAAGCAACTGTATCCTTATTTTACTAGTGAGGAAACAGGTACGAACATGATGCTACTTAAAGGAGACAGAACTGATAAATGCAGACCATCTGCTTAACAATGTGCCAACCTAATATACTGAAATATTTTAAGCCTTATCTCAATTGTCATCCAAGTTTTTGAGGTTGGTACTATTATTATCTTCATTTTATAGATGAGGAAAAAAAAAACCTTGAGAGTTTAGTTTATCCTCAAGACCCCTTGGAGGTTCCAGGGTCATGCAGTTAGTAAGTTTAGAGCCAAGATTCAAATTAGCATGTCTGACTCCAGAGATGAAACACTTCATCACAATTCCACGGCTTTTTCCAAAGCAGGAAATTTTGGCAGCTGTTAGCCCAAGGGGTGCTAAGCATCTGTATGTTCTTAAATATATAAAGTTTTGTTGTTATAAACATCATAGGACAATTCATTGGAATATTAATGTATGTATGTTCTCCTTAAAAACTTTTTATTCCCCTCCTTCCATGTTTAGTAAGTAACCAGGTTTGGTTTAGTCTTTTGTTTGTAGAGAGGTTCATGATACAGGGTCCAAAGCAGGAATTATTTCCTTCCAGTCTTTATAGAAGCTTACACAAATTGAAGGGATAGCATTAGGAGTACTCAAAGGAGAGGAATCAAGGTATGTGAAGCAGAGAGGGTAAAGAGGATTTGATCAAGACTGGGGTCAACGGATCCATTCGTATCTCTTGATGGTAGCTGCCTGGGGACAGTTGCAAGTTGCATGAACGTGGCTTGAACGCTAGATACTGGAGTCTCTATCCTCAACATAGACTCCTCAGCCTCCAGCATAGGACAGAGACACTAGGTTGCTGGACCACAGGGCTTGTATTTAAACAGTGGGCCAACAGTGTTGACCAGTGTGGTTGTGGGACCAAGGACCAGGAGACAGCCCTGATGCTGGGAGCTGCATGATAATCTAAAAGCTTTGCTCCGTCTTGAAGAATGGGAGCCTCAATATGGACTAAAAATAGAAATCCAGATTGGGAATTGGGGCCAACATTAACTTGGTAATAAAAAAAGGAACTTGAATAATTCTTGGACTCTTGAGTTTGTGATACACGTGGCCTTTCCATTCATTAACTATGTGACCTTGGGAAAGTTATTGAGACTTTCTGGACTTTGGCATGAGCTTTCATAAAAGTAAGTTAGACTAAACTCTAGGGACCTTGCTGAACCTCAGTTCTGTTGTTTCATTACTGCTGAACCTCAGTTCCATGATTTCATTACTCCTTCTGTATTTTACTTTGACTAAATGGCAGAGAATTAAGTGTGGAAGTAGTATATGATAAGATGAGAGGCTCTATATTGTACCTTTGATGAAGATTAATACATAGGCCCCTATGTGGTCTTTTAGTTCTAGCTCTTCATTAGAAGAGTTTATTCTGCTCCTTCTTGGCTCACTAAAATAAACTCAAATTATATAGGGGCTCCAGGCTGGTGAATAGTTCAGAGGAATATACACATCTTTACCCTGAAGGATGATAATAGAAACATAAAATAGGTAGATGAAAAATAGGGAAAGTCTGGATAAACTCCTGGACCCTGCAACTTAAATCTTTTCAACCCTGGGCTACTTAACACTAGGTGAAAAGTCAGGTCACATATTTAGTTTATGTCCTGTCTATGAGAAGAAACACAGGTGTCAAGATGATCAGATATGACTTCCATTGTACTACCAGATCTAACTCTTTTGCATTATCAGGAAGAGTACAGAATAAATGGATTGGTATTACATTTCTGTCACATGGTTCTTTTGCCGCCCTCAATGCTCCTCTTCCCAAAGATAATCACCTGGATATGAGACATTAGGGGCAGATATTGATGATGTCCTTGGTCTTCTTCAAGTTGATATCACTGGCCTTAAAAGATATACACAGGTGCCGATGTCAGTGAAGTTTGTATTCTTTATATACACAGATGCCGATGTCAATGAAGTTTGTATTCTTAAAGTATTTGGCTCTAATAAGAGTTTTTTAGTCTAAAGGAAGGAGCTTGGTGTTTGGCTGATGTGAACTGAGATTTGGAAATGTGGCTCACTGCTATAAATCTAGAGGATTTATTTTCTCCAAATCATTGTGATGTCAAGTACTTGTCTAGATCAGCAAACTTTTGATAGAGATCTAGAGAATAAATGGTTTGGGCTTTGCAGGCCATATGGTTGTTGTTGCAACTATTCAACTCTGCTATTGTAAAGTGAAAGCAGTCATAGACAATACACAAAATAATGGGTGTGGCTGTGATCCAACAAATCTTTATGGACACTGAAATTTGAACTTCGTATAATATTCACGTGTCACAAAGTCTTATTCTTATTTTTATTATTCCAATTATTTAATACTGTACAAAAACAGGGGGCAGCTGTATTGGTTTAGTGACCTCTGATCTTGATGGTTTCCAGTTTTTGCTATGAGCAGTATGGGGCAGTACAAAATGGCTCTCCAGTGGGACTCAAGAGAACTGATGTCTAGTCTTCTCAACCTACAGACTGTGGAAACATTGATTGGAGAGTCATTAAAAATCTCTGGGGCTTCACGTGTCTCATCTTATGGTATTTATGTGGGAAGATGGAAGGTGGTAGATCTACAAATTCTGAAATTCTATGAGTTTCAACATTGTTTGATCATCCCAGATATCACTTTGCTGGCAAGTATTATACTTATATAAAATTACTGTCATATCTTGTTGAATTGTGCTTGGCTTTGTTAAACCTATAGGACTAAATTCTACACTTGCAAAAATATGCCTGCTAGTTGAAATTGAGCTGTGCTATAATTCCTATCACGGTCAGGAGAAGGGCAATTACGTTGTCAGAACTCTACTAGGTCTCAGGAAATTGCCAAAAGGCTTTAAGAAACCAAGATACGCTTTCATTTTTCTCCTCTCAAACAATTCCTCTGAGAGTCACATTCTCCTGAAACATACTCTTAAAAGAAAATTAAGAGGCTTGAGAGAAATGCAATAAAATCTAATTAATTGGAATCTATAATAATTTTGTTTGAGAGGAATTGGCACTATTCATGAAGAAATGTTTTGCGGTGTCTATTAACTAATTGGAGTGGGGATGTTCATTGCTAATTTAATCAAATCCACTGCTTGAAAATGTGTTTGTTACGTTGATTTACATAAAAATATGTTAATTAAAATTTCTTTTTAAAAGAAAGTTAAGATCTCTACTTGGTAGCAATTTTTTAGAAACTGCTCGTTCTTAAGGCAACTTAAAAGGCCATAAGAATATATTTATTTAAAATATACTTTAGGCATATTGCATATTCAGGCTGGTCCCTTCTTCAAAAGCTCAGGTTAACAAAACTACATTTTCGACCTAGCTACAAATCTTTGAGAAAGAAACACAGGAAGAGCCTTGATAATTTAAATTAAATGATAGCAGATAATTTGTTAGGAAGATAAATGGTTGGGAGGAGGGCTTTACAAATTCTCTAATGATTAAGAACAATATGCTGGACATCCTATAGTTCATAACCTATAGTTCAGCAATGTATAGCCAATTATTAACCAATGTTATTTCTGTATATCAGTGACAATTGCCATCAGGTAAGTTTGCATCAGCCCACTCCTTGTTCCTCTTTGCCTTTAAAAACTTGCTTGTGGCAAAGGCGGGAGGGAGCACTTCCCAAGGAACTTGGAAGTGTGTCCTGGGAAGCTGTCCTCAACTTCGGCCCAGATAAACTCTCTATATTAATTTTGCTTCAGTTTCTTTCTTTAGGTTGACAGGAGGAACTAGGATTTGAGTTCAAGCAACTTAATCCCAGAGCTTTTGTTCTTGACCATGGTGCTAAAGAACTTCATTATAATTTCAAATGACTAAATAATATTATGCTAAACAGATCCACAAAATACATTTAATCAATTTCTGAATGTTAGAAACATACTTGTTTCCCTAACTTTATCATTATTAGTCTCACTGCAATGATTATTCTTGAACATACTTATTTAAATACTTTATTCAAGTTTAAATACTTATTCATTTTTTAAAGACAAAATTGCTCAAAATAGAGTTACAAAGTTAAATGGCTGCGTTTGATACCTTTTCAAGTTGCTCTTTAATTTACTCTGTCAATGGTATATGAGAGTGCTCTTTTCTTCACTCCTTTGAAACTACGGGGTATTTTTTTTTTTTTAACTTTTGTCAATTAGGGAAAAAGGATATCTCAATGTCTTAATCATTCTTTGGGGTGATGTGATAATGACAAAAGGGTTGAGAAATGTCACACTATCCTGGCTGTGCAGTTTTGCCTGTTTTTTTTTGTTTTTTTTTTTGGAGACGGATTTTCATTAGGTCGTGATGCTGGAGTACAGTGGCGTAATCTCGGCTCACTGCAACCTCTGACTCCTGGGTTCAAGCGATTTTCCTGCCTCAGCCTTCCAAGTAGCTGGGAGTATAGGCGCATGCCACCACATCCAGCTAATTTTTGTATTTTTAGTAGAGATGGGGTTTCACCATGTTGGCCAGGATGGTCTTGATCTCTTGACCTCGTGATCTGCCTGCCTAGGCCTCCCAAAGTGTCGGGATTACAGGCGAGAGCCACTGCACCTGGCCAAGTTTTGCCTGTTTTGAACCTTATCAAAAACGTATCCTACTTCTTAAATTGGGATATTCTTTTTTTTGTTGGTTCGTGAGCGTCTTTAAGTGTTAAGAATATTAACATGTTGTCATATATATTGGGAATAACTTTTCCAGTTGTGTTCTTTGACTTTTACCTTTGTTAACCTTGTTTTCTATGTACAGAAGTTTAAATGTTTCACTTTGCTGAATCTTTTCCCTTCAGGTTTCTGCGGGTGTTTTCTCTGGTTCCCTGGGGTATTAGGACAAAATAGACTACTGTCAGAATCAGGCTTGAGAAGCCTGAAGGGCAAACAGCTGTGGCAGGTGGTTGGGTTGGGAGCAGGCTGCCTCACCTCCAACAGGGAAGAGTGCCTGCCCATTTTCCACGACCAGGGTGGCCCCTGTGGCACTGAGTCAGCTTGCAAGACCCCTCCCACACAGAGGGCATTCTGCCAGGATGAGGTGAATTCACCTGGAAAAGATGGGAGGCCAACACAGGTTGTAGAACTGAGCAGGGTTTGGTCATAAGCGACAAACTAGAAAAGAAGCATTGCGCACATCAAGGAAACTACAGTCTGACATTCCTAACAGGGTCCTCTCTGGGAACACACACAAGTGCATTTCATATTTGAATTGTCTCGGTAGTTTTATTTTACTCATTTGACATTTTTCATCAATTCATTTATTCATTCACTCATTTATTTTGAAAGCGTTTTTGGTGGTGGTGGTGGTGGTTTTTGTTTTTTCCATGTCAATCTCAAATGTATTTGCAATTTATCTAGGTGTAATTTACCTACATGTAATATGTGAGGTGGGAATATAACTTCTTCCCTTGTATCACCAACCAGTTATAACACTAATCATGAAATCATTGATCCTTCTCTCACCTGATCTGAAATACTCTTCTTATCATATACAAATGAGAGTGCAATGTTGCATCTGTTTCCAAGCTTTTAGTTTCTACCCACCCACCTCTACCCTGCCTATTGAGCTTGTGTTCAATTTACATATTTGTTTGGGGAAGAATTAATATAATTACAATACTGAATTTTCCCCTTCAAGGATATGGTATCTCCGTCTTTTTTAATAAATGTCTTCTGTTAAGTCTTTTATAAAAGTTTTGTAGTTTTCTTTCAATAGGTTCCAAACATTTTCAAAATAAGTTTATTCCCTAGGTGTTTGCTATTTTTGGTTATATTTAGTAGTAATATTATTTCCCTAATATATCTCTTACTGTTTATAGTTGATTATTAACTTTACTGTATGAATTAAAAAATTGTTCTTTATTGAATCTTTTTATGTCTAATAAATTTTTGATTACTTAAATATGTAAAGTGGAGGAAAATGGACCAAAACTCTGTTTTGAGTGGAGGGATGGGCTGACTGTCCTACTTGCTCAATTCCCTCTCTCTCTGGTAGCCCCAAGAACAGCCCCTCCACAAGTCTCACTTACCCTCCATAGGTCACAGCTTGAAACCCGGAAGGTGAACAATAAACTTATCTACAAATAATGGCTATTTTACCTCTTCCTTTGTAATGTATATACTTCTTATTCTGTTGCACAATAATCTTTCAACAAATATTCATTAACTTAGAGAATGAATAATTAATTATATTGTTTAGTACTTGCAAAGCTTATTAAAAATGATAGTAAAACAGGCATCTTCATCTTTTTCTTGACTTTAAAATAAATACTTCTAGTATTTAACCAAGAATCATAGTACAGTCTCTTTGAGATCGATATTTTTTATTCTATTCAGGAATTTCTTGTTTATATTCTATTTAAAATTTTAGAGAAATGGATAATGAACTTTATAAATGCTTAGCAGCATCTATGAAGATAATCAGTTTACTTCTTAGCTATTTCAATATTTTAAATTATCTCCTTATTGAACTATTATTTTGATCCCTGAATAGAATTACTTGATTATGTTATTCTGTTATTTGAATGTACTGTTAGTCTTAATGCCAATTTTTATATATAATATGTATAATATTATTACTTATAAAATATTTATATTTATATTTTCTTTTTACATATTTATAAAATATATATTATATATTACAAAAACATATAATACTTTTATAAGTAATAATATTATTTATATTTGATATATAAAATATATAAAGTAATAGTAATGTATTCTTTTCCGTTTATTAAATGCATGTTTGTTAGGTTTGGAGATCAAGGTTACGCTAGCTCAATCATTGTCAACTGTGGCTGCTTATCAGAATCACCTCCAGTGATTTATTAAAAATGTTGGGCTTGGGGTGGTGGCTCCTTCTTATAATCCCAGCATTTTGGGGGCTGAGGCAGGAGGATCACTAGAGGCCAACAGTTTGAGGTTACAGTGAGCTGTGATTATACCACTGCATTCCAGCTTGGGTAACAGAATGAAACTCTAACTGTTTAAAAAAAAAGTACAGATAGTTCGGCTCAATAGAAATTACTATTTCAAATTCCTAAGTTTCTGTTTTTAACTTTAATAATTCAATACTTTTGCTTCTCTTTTATCCCTTGCTATGTTGGTTGCCCAGTTTACTAGCTTTCATCTTTCCTGCTTAGTAAAGTAAGACTTACATTTTCCTCTATGTACACAACTAGCTGCTTCCCATAATCTCACACTTGTTAGTTTCTTATTAATTTTTAGCTTTATTCACAGGATTCAAGAATGTGACTTATGTAGGTTCTACTTTTTAGAATTTCATGTGGTTTTCTTTGTGGCATAATATATAGTAGATTTTTATGAAAATTCAATGAGGATTTAAAAAGGTGAAGTGTAGTGGTAATATGTTTTAAGGTTTAGCATTCAATAGATAACTATTAAATTAACAATCATTAACGATTACATTGTTAATGTCTTCTATATCATTTATTTATTTATTTTTGGCTTCTTTATTACTTTAGAAGTAATAATATTATTAATATTTTATATATAAAATATATAAAGTAATAATTTATAGTTTTCCCTTTATTAAATGCATGTTTGTCAGATTTGGAGATCAAGGTTATGCTGGCTCGATGGTTGTCAACTGTGGGAGACACCTTATAGTCTCCTATTACCATATCTTTTTTTGTTTTTTGTTGCTTCATTTATGTGGAATGTAAATTGACCCATAAAGGAGTCAAAGTCTCCCTTAATTTTGTATTCCACTATTTTTTAGTTGTACTCTAAAATAAGCAGTAGTACATCATTTCACATCTTAAAAATAGCATTTGCACTTCTGTACAGATGTGTCTGGAAATACATCATTTCCAGCTGTATTTTTGGGCTCAGTTTTAACATTTACAGGTGCAGGTTTTGCAAACAATCTTCCTCCAGGAACCTGCCTCCTGGGCTCCTCCTTTGCTGCTCCTTCTACTGACATGACCTCCCTTTTGAGCCCCTTTGGTGGTTGCAGCAGGGAGGTGGGCACTAGGTACCTGGTGGGACCTATCTTTCTATTTTTCACTCTTTGAAATAATTTTAACTTAATATCGTATATTTTTAAACTACAGCACATAGTTGAGCTTAGGTTTTTGGCCAAATCTCAGTCTTTTTCTTTTAATAGACAAATCTGTTCTAGGTACATTTTTTTTTGTCAAAATAATATCTGTCATCTATGTTTTAAGTGATTCCTTGTTATTTCCTTTTCTATCTTTCTTCTTCTGTTACACGGATTTTATTTTCCTTTTTCCCCTGGAACATTGAAAACTATTTTTAGAAGCTCTGAGGAGTTATTTTTTAGTGATCAAATGTTCATAAACTTGTAGGTTCTCAAGAAGCTATTTTGGTTACTAAAAATTGTTGAACTTCTAGCTTTCCAATTTTCATTGTTAACCCATTTGTACTGTTAAATATTCTCTTAGGATATGTTTTCCAGAAGTTACCTGTGTTCATTAGAATAAATGGCTTTCAGAATCACGCTACTGCTAATTCTTGCATGCCATGTTAAGATTATTGTTAATGTTGCAGAATACTTTAAATATCCTCTCTTTATTTATTCATTTCCTGACTGGCTGCTTATATTCATGTTTCAGTCATTCTATTTGCCTAAAATTAGGGATGGTGGCTTCTCTTTGAGTCTTTCACTATTTACTCGAAAAATGTAAAAGTCCTTTTCTTAGAACTTGACATGGAGAGCTAAACGAAATGGAGAAATATTAAAAACTGGGCGATTCAGAAGGGTGAGTAGGTGGAGAAAGAACTGGGGTTGAGTGAAAGTCCCAAATGGGACCTTCATTTCTGCCTAGTTTCTTAGGGTTTGCTAAACCTATGGAGTCGGGGACCCATGTTCCATATCTGGCTTCCCTTGTAAGTGAACCACTGCCTGTATCAAGCAGCTTTCCTTCAGCCTCTATCGCCTGTGTAGGAAGCGTACTGTCTCACTGAGTTGGGGGGTTGTTATCAGGAATGTGTCTTCTGCCTGGTCATTAACAACCCTGGTATTGGGTGTCACCAGCACCAGAGGAAATATCTCAAATGGTTACTGACCCTGTGCTCCTTATGGCTGGGGGTACTCCTCCAGTCTCTGCCCCATCTCCAAATGGGGCATCACAGGTGACCCAGTCCTTCTAAGTGGAGTAAAGCCTCCCATTTTCATCTCCACCCTGTTAACATCTCCAGCCCTTATGCCTGAAAATGAAGATAAGGAAGATGTTTTTCTTAAGAAATCTGTGCACCCACTATTAACTCTAGAGCTTTAGCCAATGAATGTCAGGATTAAAAAGGTACCTACTTTGTTCAATATGAATTATTTGTTGCACAAGTCTTAATAATTAAATAGTTTCTAAAACTCTCTACTAACTGGTGACCTAAGAGGGACATGTGGTTCATAATTCATTAATATGATAGTAAATCCCTTTTTAATCACATTTGCCTCCAATTCTTAGACAGACCTAACTGACCTGGTGAACCTTGCCTGTGTCACTGGGAGGGAGAAGGGCTGTAGTAAAAAAAGCTGAGGTAGACTGGGAATTAGGTTGGTTATTTAACTTCCTTGAGTACATCACTTAGGTGCCATGATCTCAGATTCTTACCCCAGAAGATGAGACTAACACCACCTGGGTTGCCTACACAGGTGTGTGTGTGTGTTTTTTTTTTTTAATAAATGAACACTCTCCGTCTCTCTATCCTCATGCCAAGAATTGAAAAGCACTCTATAAGAACAAGCTTGCATTATTCTTTCTTCCTGAATTGAAGATGAGTGGGTTTCCTTCTCACAGATGTTACTCCTTTGAGTAAGAGAAAAACATTTTCGCTAAAAGGAAAATAAAGAGGCAGGCTGCTCGTCTGCTTCACCTGGTCCATTCATTCATTTGTTCAGTGCAACATTCCACAAGTCCAATCCCTCTTCTCACAAAGCTTATGTTTTCGGAGCAGAGACAGGCCATAAACAAATACAAATGCAAGATCATTTTAACCAGTGATGAACATCATTAAGAAAAGTGGAAGAAAGGGCAGAAAAGGACCCGCTAGAGGAGGCACAGTGTTGCTATTTTAGATAATATGGGCAGGAAAGATCCATTTTTGTCTATTCTGGAGAATTGAAACATGCAATTAATAAACTGCCTGGCAACAGCCTAATGCTTGAAATTTCCCAAAATATCTCCTTTTTTCTTTCTGCATTTTATAACACCTTTTTAAGGGACACAGTCCAAATATGATCTATATTTGAGAGACAGACAGAAGGAATCTGAGACCTAACAGCAAAAAATTTCAAAACAGTGAATGTACATACCCATTTCATGCCTGGTGCTGGCCACACCTGTGCCATACACCTCTAAAACATCCTTTATTGTCCTCATAGACTCATCGTACTTGGCTGCAAGACCAAGGAAGTTATAGGAGCCCATGTTGATGACATCTTTGATGACTCTTCCAGTAAACCTGTGGGGAAACATGTAAATGAGCACATAATCCTCTCCCCAGGATTATGCACGATTCAAAAAATCCCTGGTGGAAGACTTGGGTTCCTATGAAGAAAAAGAGGATGAGGTGACCAAGGAGATGGCAACTCAGATCCGTGAGGTGGAAGAGAGCTGGCAGGAGGTGGTTCAGTCTGTCTTAGAGGTTGGTTTCCCTCGGAGGATCCAGACCCCCTTAGCCAGTGCCAGGCACTTTAGTCCCTGGAAGCTGGAAAAGGATGAACAGCCAAGTAGCTTCCAGCTCACAGCAGCCCTCCAACTCGGACCTGCCACAGCTCCAGAGCTTGACTGGATGGAGACAGGACAATCTCTGATATTCATTGGCCATCAGGATATACCAGGAGCTGGGAACATCCACTCAGGTGCCACACCTCCCTGGATGATCCAAGATAAAGAATGCATCTCTGGGAACCAACAAACAGGACGGTCCTAAAAATAATTTATTAAAGAAAAGGAAAAAGAGAAGTTGAAGGAACTTTCCCCAAACTGAGTTGGGGCCAATTTTGATCACAGCTAAAGGACCAGTGCAGGCTGGCTGCCCTCTTTGGACCGTGTCTGGAATAATGGATACTGCTGGCAGTTCAGGCATCAGCTCAGAACTGAAGCTGCAGCAATGAACAAGCAGATAAGCAGTCACATTAAAAAAAATGCTACTCATTCCCTGATGCTCTACCAACTACCGTGAGGCTAAAAGTAAAGTCAACAAACTCCTACCCACTTATTCCTTCCACCAAGTTCATTATCATTGTCTTTCTTAGGAAACAGACATGCCCATTCATTTGATTTAATAAAGTTTTATTTTCTCAAATGTAAAAAAAAAAATTATCCTAGTGCTGGAGAGGGCTTAGGTCTGGCCCAAATCATATATTTTCTTTCTTATTAACTTGCACTGTTGTCAGCATAAAGAAAGAAAAATAAAGAAAACCTTGTCATTTGAAGCAATTTGGATGGAACTAGAGGCCTTTATATTAAGTGAAATAAGCAAGGCACAGAAGTCAAATATCACATTTTTTTTTTTTTACCTATAACGTGGGAGCTAAAAAGGCAGATCTCATGAAGTGAGAGTAGATTGGTTGTTACCAGAGGCTAGAAAAGGTAGGGAGGAGGGGGAGATAAAGAGAAATTGGCTAACAGGTACAAAGATATGGTTTGATAGAAGAAATAAAACTCAGATCAGTAGGGTGACTGTGGTTTATAAAATAATGTATGGTCCATTTCAAAATAGCTAGAAGAAAATAATTTAAATGATTCTGGCATAAAAAAAGACAAATATTTAAGATGATGGATGCCCCAAGTACACTGATTTGATCTTTACAATTTATATGAATGTATTAAATTATTACATGTACTCCAAAATAATGTACATCTATTATGCATCAACAAAGTTGTTACCAAAAAATGGTTTTCCCTAAGAGAAAGGTACACCCATGATGAAGTTGGGCAGAGCATTGGAGAAAGATATCTTGACCCATGGATTGTTACTTAGCCCTGATTTTCCTTGGGCACTTATTTCTGACACTCATGATCTGGTTTAAATTCCAGCAAGAGCCTTCTAACGGAACAAGAACCATGGTCATCACTGTCTCATTCAGCTATAAGTAAGAGAGTAGAATTTGTCAGTAAAGTTGAAAGGGGTCTTCCTGGCTGGCTTGGTGTGTCCTGCACCTTCTGATACAGGTCTTAGGTTAATTACAGTACAAAAAACCACTCTGGCAGCTGCTTAATTACTTAACTGTGCCTTCCTCCCCTGGCATTAGGCATAAATGATATAAAACCAATGGCTTCCATGCCTTGTTTTTTTTCGATTTGTTATCTAGTGGCCACGCTAGGATTTCCTTGAAAGGTTTTTCTTTTCACCAAGCCCTTCCAAGTGGCTCTCTCACCTAAACGTCCAGTTATAGTCATCCGACACCCTCTCCATCACATCGAACAGAGGCCCTGGGGCACTGCAGATGGGCCGGTTCCAGTTGTCTCTGATTCGCATGTAAAGGTTTCGTGTATAAAAATTTTCAAAGTCTTGATACAGTGGCACAAAATCCTGTTAGAACAGAGGTAGAACGTTATCTCTGGTTCTTTGCTTTCTGGATTTCACTTACAATTGAAGCAGTGAAGAAGACCTGGAAGAGCTGTGGAAATAACACATCTACAGATATATTTTGAGCAAAGGTCAGTAGCTGAGGGAAGTAAATCTGTAAAGCTAAAGAATATGCCTTTTAGTGGGGGAATGAAAACATGTGATGAATAGGGGTAACAAAGATGTCAGTGCAATACAAGCCCGAAAGCAAGTGGAGACAACACCTCCCTGCAGTTTCTCTAAGGGTAACACAGGTGTCTTATGTCCAAAGCAGTTTCGTTGGAAAAAAATGGTTGAGATGATCATGTGTTTTCAACTTTTTTGAACATGAATATATCACTCACTGTGTTTTTAGAAGTGGGGATGAACTTGAACTGTTGGACCTGCTGGCAGAACTGCTACTCAGGAGTGGCTGGCTGTTACATGGCCCATGGAAACTAATCAGAGGAGTTCGTGGAGGCAGCGGGCCTCTCTCACAGCTGAGGTAAGAACACTGAGTTGCTATATAAAGTGTAATCCATGACTAAAGGGATCTGCAATCTAGCTGAGGCTTAAAGCAACACATGTCTAATGTCATCATTTGACTCTTAATAGTTCCCTCTTCCCGTTTAGAAAAAAAAGTATAGCTCATTGCCGGCGCTCATTTGATTTTACATAAACATGCTCTTTGAGGCTGAAGCAAATCTGACTGATTTTCAATGTGAAAATAAAACATAAAAACTGTTCTTGGAGTTAGTTCTAAATAGAACTAACATCAAAATCATCTGCATCAGAATAATCTATTTAGGAAAAATCAGATTCATCAAATGAATTTTTGGCTAACAACTGTTAAAGAATGATGCTAACATCACACTTAGGAATGCTACGTTTTCTAGGATTTGACATTTTCCATGAGCTAGAGAGTTACTATATTATGTAAGTGGAAATACCATTACTAAAACCAGAATGCTATAAATAGAGTGATGTCTTTTGTTTTCAAAGTTGATATATTGGAGCAATGCGAAAATAATACAAGTGAGATATTAATAGTTCATGGCAAGGTTTTCTTAGGATGAATGCTGCAGCCTCAAGATTCTCCTGTGAGTGTTCTTAGAGCAAACGGGAAGAAAGTTAATCCAAGGCAGAAAATGCAATAATGGTAACTGTGGTCTAAGCCAAGCACTTTGGACATTCGTGGGATTACAGTAGGAGCGAGAGTCCTACCTTGTTGGAGGAATCAGGGAAGCTTTATGTAGGAGAGTCCTTGGAGATGGGCACCAAGGCAGAATGAGATTGTTATGGGGCAGGGATGCTTGGGGAGTTCTCAGGGGAGTGGGTTTGTATGCTGGGATTGTGGAGTGCATTTGGGAAGAATTAATAAGAATAAAATATAACGCATACGCTGTCACTCTTTGCTCAGAACTTATAATGGCTCCCACCTCACTCCTGATTCAACATCCTGACTCATATAGCTTCTGGTTACCTCTCCGACCCCGTCCCCTAATGACTCCCTACAGTGTGGGTGAGGCTGCAATGTCAGCTGGGCACAGACAGTGGGAACCTTGAGCACCCGAAGCATTTGCAGGAGGAGCTCATCCTTTATCCTGCAGGTAATGAGGGGTCACTGAATAATTGGGAGTGAGCCTTCTCATTCTCCCGCCTATGCTCTTGGAGCACTTGGCTCTCCTTTCCCTTATTAAATGAAGCTGATTTCCTCAAGGAACGAGGAGACCATGGGGAGTGCCTTTGTGGATGACCGTATGCTACCGCTTTGCCCACTCATTCTCTGCACTGGTTCATTGCAGAAGATAATATGGAGAATATGCAGGTTTTGATGGCAGATGGCTACACCCAAGCCACAGACCATTCTGTCACTTTATCCTTTGGTCCTTGGTGACAACAGCATCATTTCTTGGGGAAATAGTATACTTTTTTTCATAGGAAAGAATGTTCATAAGCATATACTGTCTGAATTTGAAGGATGGTTGGGCAATTCTACATTTAAAAGTCTCACCTTGAATGCATTTTCTTTAAGTAGCTGTGATGTAGGTTTTGTTATGATTTAAAGCTCCAAGTTTCTGATAGTCAATTATACTCTTTATATGTCTTTCTCACAGGGAAAGGGACATATTTTTGAGGCCACAAGATTATATAATTCTAGAAAACTCATTCTCAAACTATTTCTTCTTCGATTCAATACATTTTTTTTCAGACTGTTTACTGCTTTGTGAATTATTCTATATCCCCAAATGTTGTGTTTCTCTATTTATAATTTTAAAAGTCTTATTTGAAACAATAATCTATAAACTTATCCTATCATGAGAAAAGAGAGAAGTAGGTGTGTAAGTAATATTTCTGGACTCTGAAGAGAATTATAATTTTAGGTTTTATGAGGAATCTTACCCAAAATAAAGTAGCAGTTGGTTTTGGAGAGAAGGAGACAAAAACCAAAGTATTCTGTCTATAAAATTAAAATTAATTTCAGATTTGGAACCACAAGATTCACAGGGCACCAGGGCTAGAGGGGCCACAACAATCACAGAGCAGGGGTCCCCAAGCCCTGGGCTGCAGACAGGTACCAGTCTGTGGCCTGTTAGGAACCAGGCCACACAGCAGGAGGTGAGCAGCGGGTGAGCAAGCATTACCACCTGAGCTCTGAGCTCCACTTCCTGTCAGATCAGCAGTGGCATGAGATTCTCATAGGAGTGCAAACCCTATTGTAAACTGCGCATGTGAGGGGTCTAGGCTTTGTGATCCTTATGAGAATCTAATGCCTAATGATCTGAGGTGGAACAGTTTCATCCTGAAACTATACCCCTTCACCTCACCTGGCTTTTGGTGGAAAAATTGTCTTCCTCAAAAGCAGTCCCTGGTGCCAAAAAGATCAGGGACTGCTGTTTTAGAGCTCAAACACCCACTCAGCCCATGAGGAGAATCAGGCCCAGAAAGGTGCGTGACTTGAACTCTGGTCAGCCTCGGACCTCACCCACTCCCCTAGACAGTGACTTCAGAGTGAATTTGGTCATACCTAGCTTCCCTCCAAAACACCAGTGGTGACAAAAACCCTGGCCCATGATATGGAAATTAGGGACAGCTGGTTGCCAGACTATATATAGTAGGAGTGTCCTTTAGTCACAGGGAACTTGGCGTTGGCTTGAAAAAACAGCCCATGGCTTCCCAGCCCATGCCACATGAAGATGCATTGTCATGGCCACCTAAGAGAAGGTCAGAAAATACTTCATCCTGTCTAACCTCTCTGCCTCCTGACTCAGGGATTCAGAATTTGTACCTATGTAGAAATGGACAGCTGGCTCTTCACTGAGATAAATACTTTGAGGGCAAGATACAGGGATTCTAATATATTCTGTGGGGTCAGAAAAGACTTCCTTCTAGGGAATAATCTTCATGCTAAATAGAAATTGTGTAAATTAAGTACTTGCAACTCCCCTGCAAAAAGGAAGGGCTAGTTTTTTTTTTTTTTTTCAAAGTACTCAGAGTTATTTCTTTGTGCATGACATAAACATTAACCCAGATCTGATACACAAGATCAGTAACCTACATGTTTCTGAGAGGGCCAATTGAGTTTGGAGACCTACTTAGAATTAAAGATCTGATCAGTGAATGAACTGACTTGCTTTTGGGCATGGCCCTCTTCTTCTCCCCACCTGCGAGGTTTCCTGTCTGAGTGTATTTCCACTCCACCCCATTCCTTTAAACAGCCAGGAGCTTTCTTCAGGAGCAGCCAACGCCTTCCAAAGGTCAATGTCCTCTAGTCCCAGAGAAGCTTCCCACAGCATTTTAACTGAACCAGAAAATGAAGCTGGACTTGATATTTCAAAAACAAAAGCATTGCAATAGGATATATCTTTATTTATCTATAGACTTAATTCGTCATTTGGCTTACCATCTTTATTTTGCTTTCTGATACAAATGGCTAGATATGATAGAAAATACCAGGCCATAAGGACACAATCATTTTGGAGAATGGAGTGTTGAAAGAAGTGAGTTAAACCTAAAAAGACCCACAAAAATAGCATTGTTTCTTCTGCAATATCATAATCTTTATTTTTCAATCTTTATATTTCTATGATAATTTATAATTTTCCAAGTGTTATAGATATTTCTATCAAACTTTTATGGATAAGTTGATGGAAAGTCAGAAAACTAGATTGGACAAAATGGGAATTATGAATATTTCCAGTTCCCAAACCATGCTCTTTCCAATAAACCCTGCTACAAGGCTTGATGCTTATATGAAAGTGGATAGAGCATATCCATAGCTCATTGTTAAAACTATTACCAAATTTGGAAGCATATCTCTCGTAGAGTGAGAAAGAATCTTTATCAAACACAAAGTTATTCATTTGCATCTACATTGACACTTCAGTTCTCACCGAATACTGTATTTTACATAATAGTCCTTTTGAGAGCCAGATGTTTCTAAGGCAGAACTTGGGATAATAACAAAATATGCTTATATTTTCCTTTTTGTTGATAAGGGTAACAGTATTTACAGTAGTTCTTCGAAGTATCAGAACCTATCTTAAAGATGGCTAAATTTAAATTTTATTCTTAAAGAATTAGATAGAGATATTGAATAAAGATGGCAGACTCAGTACTTATATGAATCCTACCACTCTTCTAAAAGTTCCATGGAAAAACCATAAAAAAAAGATATTTAGGAAACAAAATAAAGTTGTAAATGCCTAGAAAGACCATCAAGAGTGTCATCAAAGAATCAGAAATGCAGAAGAATCACAAAGACAGACATAAGTAAGATCTGATCACTGGGGAAATTAAACCACAGGAAACCATGGGTCCAAATATTTGCAGAGAAGACTGGCATGGATGTAAGCTAATAAAGGCAGCTTCAAGTTGAGAGTGAAGAGCCATAACAAGCTGACATTCAAGGTGAGGGTAGATCCCTTCATCCTCTTTCTATTGGGCTAATAAATAAGAAGTGATAATATTGGCCACAGGACAAAGCTTTGTGGTGGGCAACAGGAAGAAGAGGGAAAAGCAAAGCCCCAATGTAGAGAAATGCAGAGCCCACATAACAAGAAGACAATCTACTGGCCCTGGAAACTCACCCTGTTCCACTTCTATAGTCACTCAAGATAGGTGAACATGAGTATATATATATATATATATATATATGTAGAAGTGACATTTTTATAGAAACATAACAGAACAATGCACCCATTTAAAGGATAAACAGTTCAAAAAATAATGACCATGACAAAAAGGCAAATTAATAAGCTAGAATATTATACTGATGATTTTTTTCATAAGACAGTGAAAAGGACAAAGAAAAGAAAATATAAAGGAAAAGTCAAGAGATATATATATAGGGCAGATTCAGAAGAACAAACATCTCTCTAATAGACATGGCAAAATTGAAAGAAGGAGATTAAGGAGGAAAGGAAGAGAAGGAGGAGGGAAAGAAGGCAAAGTGTAAGAAGGAAGAGAAGGGAGAAATTTCTAGAGATGAGGAAAGATTTGAATTTTAAGATATAAAGAGTTCATCAGGTACTTATTAAAGCAAATAAAGTTTCACACTTCATAGAAGAAAATAATCAGATTGTTTAAAACTTGAACTTAAAATTCTGTGCTCTTCCAAGTCAGCAACCAAATAAAAACAAATACACACATTTTTCAGTATATGCAAGGAGTCATAAGGTTAACACCCACAGGCATTTTCTGTAATAATTGAGAATGCACTACCTGATTTTGAAATATACTACAAAGATACAGTAATCAAAACAGCATGGTACCGGCATAGAAACAGACACATAGGCCAATGGAACAGAATAGAGAGCCCAGGAATAAATTCATGCATTTGCAGTTGTAGATCTTCAACAAAGGAGCCAAAAACACACAATGGGGAAAGGAGAGTCTTTTCAATACATAATGTTAGAAAAATTGGATATACATATGCAGAATAATGAAATTGGATTCTTTTCTCATACTATATACAAAAATGCACTCAAAATGGATTAAATACTTAAATGTAAGACCTGAAACTGTAACACTATTAGAAAGAAACTTAGGGAAAAATCTTGACATTGATCTGGGCAGTGAATTTTTTGCTATGATCTCAAAACACAGGCAACAAAAACAAAACCAAAAAAAAAAAAAAAACAAAAAATTGAACTGCATCAAACTACAGAGCTTCTGCACAACAAAGGAAATAATAAACAGAGGGAAGAGGCAACCTACAGAATGGGAGAAAATATTTGCAAACCATATATCTTATAAGGTGTTATTACCCAGAATACATAAGGAATCCAAACAATTCGGTAGCAAAACAAACAAAGAAACAAACAAAAACTTGATTAAAAAATGGTCAAGAGACCCAAACAGATATTTCTCAAAAAAGACATACAAATGACCAACAGGTATATTAAAAATAGGTCAGCGTCACAAATCATCAGGGAAATGCAAATGAAAACCACAATGAGAAATCACCTCTTATCTGTGAGAATGGATATTATTAAAAAGACAACAGATAACAAGTGTTGGCAAGGATGTGGAGAAAAGAGAACTCTTGTTCACTGATGGTGGGAAGGTAAATTGATGAAGCTGTTATGAAAAACAATATGGACGTTCCAAAAAAATTTAAAAATGGAACTACCATATGATCTAGCAATCTCACTTCTCGGTGTATATCCAAAGTAAATGACATCACTATCTCCAAGAGATATTTGCACTCCGGTGTTTATTGCAGCATTACTCACAATAGACAAGATATGTAAACAACCCAAGTATCCATCATAGATGAATGGATAAAGAAATATGGTATATATACACAATGGAATACTCTTCAGGCTTAAAAGAGAAGGACATTTGCAACAACGTGGATGCACCTGGAGGACTTTATACTAAGGGCAATAAGATAGACAAATACCATATGATCTCACTTACGTGTGAAATCTAAAAACATTGAAATCATAGGAGGAGAGAGTAGAATGGTGGTTGCCAGGCCTGGGGGCATGGTGAAAATAGGGGGATACTGGTCAAAGGGTACAACGTTTCAATTATGTAGTATGAATAAGTTCTGGAGATCTAATGTACAGCATGGTGACTATAGTTAATAATATACTGTATACTTTAATAAGAAAGTGGATCTTAAATGTTCTCACCAAAAAAAGGAAGAAAAAAGTAACTATGTGAAATGATGGATATGTTATTAGCTTGATAGTTATAATTATTTCACAATGTATATGTATATCAAAGCATCATATTGTATACTATAAATATTTAGAATTCTTAAAAAGCTTGAAGTTTTTTAAAAAGGAGAAGTAAAAAATGCATATATGTTAAAAGAAAAACAACTGTACTAAGAATAAAAGGAAAAGTGTTTAAAATAAAAAATAAAAACAAAAGAAGACATGAATGTAAAACATAAATATGGCAGGAATCAGTATTATAATAGGTTTAACCATATGGAATTGCCAATGTTTGACTATTTTTAACCTATCAAAACAGCAATTTCATATGGTTTAAATAAGTGTTAATAGAATACATTATTAAAATACAACTTTTTTTGTATTTCAATCTATTTGTTGCTTATAAGAGACATACATTTTCTGGAAATGCTGAAGATAAAAGAAAGAGATGGCTATTGAAGAAAAAAAGGTACATAAATAATAATAGAAGGTAAACTAGAATATAAGGTAAAAAGCATAATAAAAGGAAAAATCCACCAAGAACTATCAGAGCCAAGGACTTTTATGTATCTGATAGTTACACAGAAATACTTTAGGAAAAAAAAAAAAAACCTTAACAAATTTACAATCACTGTGAAAGGCATTAACATACATTTATTTAAAAAAGTTCAGTAGAGAAAAAAGTAAGTTTAGAGGAGTTAAATATGACAATTAATAAGTTTATTGTAATAACAAACCCCAAAGATAATATATGTACAGTTTTTCATGTCACCCATGAAAAATTCCAAGAAATTCCAATGCAACTATCTGAGACACTGTGAAGGAGTGAATTTATTAAGGTGGTAGCATTTGAGGTTAGAATATAAAAATAACAATTGCTTTGCTATGTGTTATCAATAGCTAACTGGAAAATGGTATGGGAAAAAGATAATATTCAAATTATGTCATGATTAAAAAATTGTGTCCGGTAAGAGAAAATGGTAAGACTTTTATAAAGAAAATTATAAATTGTTACTAAAGAACATAAGAAATATGTAAAGAAATGGAGAGACAGATTTCTGAACAGGAAGACTGCTATGAAGACATCAAATTTTCCAAAGATAACCTATAGATTTAATGAAAATGGCCAGTTTTTTCCAAATTCTATACCTCACAAGCTAATTCTAAAGTATACACAGAAAGCAAATCTTAAAGAATTATCTAAAAACTTGTAGAGTTACCCAAATAATAGGAAAACAGGTCAACATTTCATATAACTGAGTTAAAAATGAACTATTTAGCAGTGCTCTGTGGCTCACGCCTGGCCTGTAATCCCAGCACTTGGAGAGGCTGAGACAGGCAGATCGCTTGACGTCAGGAGGTTGAGACTAGCCTGGCCAAGACGGTGAAATCTCGTCTGTACTAAAATACAAAAATTAGCTGGGCGCGGTGGCGCGCATGCCTGTAATTTCAGCTACTCGGGGTTGAGGCAGGAGAATCGTTCCAACCTAGGAGACAAGATCGCGCAACTGTACTCCAGCCTGGGTGACAGAGCAAGACTCTGTCTAAAAAAAAAAAAAAAAGAAAAGGAAAAAGAAAAAAAAAGAATGATTTAATTAATGATATTGGGGAAATTATTAGAAATATCATTTAAAAAAAATTGGCCAGGTGCGGTGGCTCATGCCTGTAATCCCAGCTACTCGGAAGGCTGAGGCAGGAGAATCACTTGAACCCAGAAGGCAGAGGTTGCAGTGAGCCAAAATCGCACCACTGCACTCCAGCCTGGGCGAAAGAGCAAGACTACATCAAAAAAAAGAAGAAAAAGAAAAAGAAAAGAAAAGAACTATTTAATTAATGATATTGGGGAAATTATCAGAAATATCTTTTAAAAAAATTTATCAAGTGCGGTGGCTCATGCCTGTAATCCCAGCATTTTGGGAGGCCGAGGTGGGTGGATCACTTGAGGCCAGGAGTTCAAAACCAGCCTGGTCAACATGGAGAAAACTCCGTCTCTACTAAACATACAAAAATTAAGTGGGTGTGGTGGCGGGCACCTGTAATCCCAGCTACTCTGGTGGCTGAGGCACCAGAATCACTTGAACCCAGGGGGAGAAGGTTTGCAGTGAGCTGACACCACGCCACTGCACTCCAGCCTGGGAGACTCCAGCCTGCACTCCAGCCTGTCTCAAAAAAAAAAAAAAAAAAAAAAAAATTAAAAAATAGTCCTTTACCTCACACAGCACATAGAAATAAACTAGATGGATGAATAGATTTATGGACCAAATGTTTAAAATAGACACCCCAAATCACAAAAGTTCTGAATGAAACTATAGGAACATTTTATAAACACGACTAACACCCCTTCCCAAAGAGAAAAAAAGAAAACTAACATCAAAACTAATAACAACAATGAAAACATAAATGTTTCCTATGTATGACTTAAAACATTTATGTGCGGCTAAATATAATGCAAATAAAGCTAAGAGCCAAGAAACGGAATTGGAGAAATATTTAAAATACATTTAATGGAAAAATTATTGATATAAGAACACATAGGAAGAGTTCCTCTAAATCAATTTTCAAAAAGTTTAATAAAATTATGGCACATATACACCATGGAATACTATGCAGCCATAAAAAATGATGAGTTCACGTCCTTTGTAGGGACATGGATGAAATTGGAAATCATCATTCTCAGTAAACTATCGCAAGAACAAAAAACCAAACACCGCATGTTCTCACTCATAGGTGGGAATTGAACAATGAGAACACATGGACACAGGAAGGGGAACATCACACTTCGGGGACTGTTGTGAGGTGGGGGGACGGGGGAGGGATAGCATTGGGAGATATACCTAATGCTAGATGACGAGTTGGTGGGTGCAGCGCACCAGCATGGCACATGTATACATATGTAACTTACCTGCACGTTGCGCGCATGTACTATAGAGCCTAAAGTATAATAATAATAGTAATAATAATAATAATAATAAAAAAATTATGAGCAAAGGATAGGAACTGCCAGTCTAAGAAGAGTTAAGTGTAAATAACTAAAAAGTATATTTAAAGAAGTGCAGTCATACTATTAATCAGGAAAATGCAAATTAAGACAAAAATAAATAATGTTCACACATCAGATTAGCAAAACAATTTTTAAATGTTGATAATCATCAACCTACCAAGTGCTGGCAAGGAAGCAAGCATTGTTAGATACTGTTCACTGGAGTCAATCTAGGCAAGCATTTCTGAAAGGCAAATTGGCAGTACGTCTCAGAAGTTAAAATGTGCATGCCTTGGACTCAGAAAGCCACTTCTAGGAATTATCCTAGAATAAATGCATATACTGATCATGGACAAATTATTTATTAAAATAAAACTGGGAATAAGTATATTATGGTATATCCATATATGGAGTATCGTGGAATGTTATGGAATATCATGCAGCTATTAAAAGGAATGAAGCAGTTCTGTATTGGCATATAAATATCTTCAAAGACAGGGAAAAAAACAAGTCACACAAGATGTATGATGTGATCCCATAAAGGACGGAGTAAGTACACACGAACGTAAGTGTAGTTAAGTGCACAGAAGAGACAGAAAAAATGCACGCACAAAGTTAAAACAATGCTTGCTTTTGTGCACTAATTCCATAATAAAAAGGAAAAAGAAGAAAACATTAGTTTAAGAAGTGGCTTTTCATTCGGGCTTGTCTTAACCTGCTCATTCACATATTGGCTTTGTGCAAGTAATATGTGTGTGTGTAAATATATATGTTTCTGTATTATACAAATAAAATATATATCTTGTACATATATATCTACAAAAAGATGTTGGTCTGTCTTGAGTATTCACTGTGGGAGACTATGATCTGATTTTACCAGTGATCTTATTTAGCAAAATATTTCTCGGCCTTTGGTATTTTGGGGTTGCCTTCTTAGCCTATGGCACATGCTCTGCCAGATAAAATTGTGGACAACTTTCGCCCCTTCTTGCTTTTTAGCCAGAAGATATTTAGATCCAAGCCTGGTGGGGGAGATGGGGGATTGTGCTGGCCAGTGATTCTGGCTGCATTTAAAGCTATTGGTTTCTTGGTGATAGCTGAGTCAAAGAGTGAGATATGCGGATACCCTAGGGAGGGCCATTCCAGGCAGAGGGCTAGGTAAGTGGAAATTACCTGAGGCAGGCACGTGTGGGTAGTGCCTGAAGAAGAGCAAGGAGGTCCTAGTGTCCGAAGCAGTGCTTGGGAGTGAAGAGGAGGAGAAGGGATGAATTTAGAGACGTAAGAGAGGCTGCCTTCTGCAGCCTGCTTGGAAGGAGATGGGAAGATGTTAAAGGGTTCTGGCCAGACATGTGCTGTGACCTGACTTAGGATTTTAAACATCACATTGCTTGTTAGTGGAGAAGAGACTGTTGGGTTCAAGGGTGGAAGCAGGGTACATCTCAGGTAAGAGGACATGGTGGTTTGGACAAAGCTTGTAGCAGCAGGGATGGTAAGAAGTATTCTGATAACAAATACAGTGTATTTGGAACATAGAACTGACAGTATTGGCCTACAGATTTGACTTTGGGTACAAAGGAAAGAGCTGAGTCAAAGATGACTCAGAGGTTTTTTCCAGAGCACCTGGACTGGTGGAGCTGCCATTTACTTACCTGGAGATTGTGAAAAGAACAGGTTTGGAGGGGAAACTCAACCCACAGTTTTGGATGTCACCCCATGGTGGCAGGTGGAAGGCCAAGTATATGAGCACCTAGCAGGTAGGTGGTGGAGGGGGCGAGTGGATGTGCTGACCTTTTTCTATTTTCTCAATGAAATAGGAAGTGTGAGACAAAGTAACAAATGTTAGAAGCTGTTTTTTCCTCATTTCTGCTTGCCTGCATAATTTCACAAGGCCCCTGACTCTGTGATGATATGCAGCTTTCTAGAAAGGTGCTTCGAAGACAAAACAAGGTAGAGCATATGGCCGCCCATGTCTCTTCCCTGAGTCAC
Organism: Pongo abelii; assembly: GCF_028885655.2. Classification (NCBI taxonomy): domain Eukaryota; kingdom Metazoa; phylum Chordata; class Mammalia; order Primates; family Hominidae; genus Pongo; species Pongo abelii. The sequence continues at coordinate 7,619,499 of NC_072006.2, read as the reverse complement.
TGTATTCCTCAAAAGATAAATTACTTCAGAATGTCTATTATTAAAAAGCCAAAACAATAACAGATGTTGGCAAGATTGCGGAGAAAAAAGGATGCTTATACACTGTTGGTGGGAATTAAATTAGTACAACTTCTATGGAAAACAGTATGGAGATTTCTCAAAGAACTAAAAATAGAATTACCATTTGATCCAGCAATCCCACTACTGGGTATTTACTCAAAGGAAAAGGAATTATTATATCAGAAAGATGTGTATTTATTGTAGCACCGTTGAAAACAGCAAAGATGTGAAATCAACCTAACAGTCCATCAACAGATGATTGGATAAAGCAAATGTGGTGTGTGCATAAACACACACACACACAATGGAATACTATTCAGCCACAAAAAAGAATGAAATCATGTCTTTTGCAGCAACAGGGATGCAATTGTAGGCTGTTATCTTAAGTGAAACAACTCAGACACAGAAAGTCAAATACTACATGTTCTCACTTCTAAGTGGGAGCTAAATAATGCACACACATGGATGTAGAGAGTAAAATAAGAGACACTGGAGAGTTGGAAGGGTGGGAGTGTGGGAGGAGGTAGGGGAATGAGAAATTACTTAATGGGTACAATGCACATTATTCAGGTGATAATACAAAAAGCCCATACTTTACCACTACACAATATATCTATGTAACAAAACTGCATTCTTACCCCTTAAATTCATACAAATAAAAAAAAATTAAAAAATAAATAAAGTGGGACAATCCCCCAGATAAATAAATAAATAAATAAATAAATAAATAACTTTAGCTCTTGCCTTCTCCTACACATAAGATAATGTCTGATGGGGTTAGTGGTTATGCTTCTGTAAACTATAATCAGATGTACTCTTGCACCCAAACTTAGATGTGATTTTGTGTATACTGAATCTTTACTACTTGTATATAAACTGTGAACTGAAATGCTGCATTGGAGCAGTCTGATAGGACTTGTCTAAAGGGCTACTCTGAGGCTCTAGGCTTCAGTCTACAGTCCTCAGGAAGACTGCTAAATAAAAGTAATTTTAATTCTTTAAAAGCTTATTTTTTTTCTGTAGTTGATAGAAGCAAGATTATTAGCTGAAAGTCAGGAGGTACAAGAAATGTTGCATGTTTGAGGGGAAAGGGGAAAGTACAAAGTTGCCATTTAGAACAGTCAGTGACTAGAGGCCCCAAGTAACAGTGTGATTGGCAGGCAGCACCAAGGGCTATCTTGAGGCTAGTGGTGCTGAATTTGAAGGGCGACCAGTCAGCATGGGGGTGGGTATCAAGATGAGGTCGTTTCAAAGCCCATGGAATTTAAGATGGATAGAAGAAAGGGAAAGAGAACCTGAGATATAACAGGAGAATGAAAAGATCTTAAAATCAAGGGACTGTGGGCTCCAAGGGTGGAGTTTGTGGGGGTGGTAAAAGAGACATTGGAGGCAGTACTGGAGACAGAAAGCTAGTAATGATGAATGTGTGGGGCAGAACAGCTACAACGTGCAGCCAAGCTTGTAAAGCATTGATTTGGTATTATCAGCTGTTGATCTGTAACCGTTAATTGCCAAAGTCTACCATAATAAAGTACAGATAGGCTGAGACCATCTTTCCTGTAAGGGATAGTAGGATAGCTGTCCATGTGAAAGGGGATAGACACTTGGAGGTTTCAAGGGATGGTGCTGCCTGCACCTGAAGGCAGGTGGTAGCTGAATTTCAAATTGAGAACCTTTAGAATAGCAGTGCTTCTTAAACTTTAATGTATATCTGTATCACCTGAGGATCATGATGAACTAAAGATGCTGGGCTGGGTCTGAGAGTTCTAGTAAGCTCTCAGGCGATACTAGCGATGTAACAGTGAAACAGCGAAAGAACTAACACAGCAAATTCCATTTTTGTTTAAGCAGACTTTACCCATTCCTGCACATAGGCTAGGATAATTTTAGAGTACTGAAATAAAACATAAAAACAGCAATCATGTAGTGTTTTGAAATTAGCTCTGGGATTAAAGGGAAGATATGTAAACAACTATGTTTTGTTAAAGATTTATAGGAGCATTGTGACCTGGTCAAGTCCAAAAAGCTCCAAACCTCCACAGACCCTTGCTGGTGCCCAGATGTCCATGGTCTTTGGTCACCTCTTGAACAGAGCCCATTTGTCTTCCCTCTGCCCTTAACATAGAGACTGAAATTTGCATTGACGGTTGGTTCTTTGGGACATTAGTTTACCATCTTCTTGATTTGCTGGGTCTTCGAAATAAGGTCACCTTCCTTGCTCCAACTCTATGTCTCTCAACTTATTGGGTGTCGTTTGATGAGCAGAATGAATCTGGATTTGGTTACAGAAGGATCAACATGTGGTCTCAGACTAGCAGCATTGGCTTCACCTGGGAGCTTGTTTATAGCTATGGAATCTTGGCCCCACCCAAAACTATTGAAGCAGAATCTGCATTTTAACATGATCCCCAGATAATCTGTGTGCATGATGAAGTTTGAGAAGCATTGCCCTAAAACACTGATTTGCAATTTTGTACGCGGATGAGAATCACTTGGGAAGCTTGTTTGACCAGCCCTCCCCTCTGCCCCATCTCCACTGCCAAGGCTGCATCACAAAGCAATTAAATCAGGATATCTGTGAGAAAAGCCTAGGTATTTGTATCTTTTAAAGGTTCTCAGTGATTCCAATGGGTAGCCAAGTCTGCAAACCACTGGTCTAATATTTCTATCCCATAAGCTGCATACTTATTAATATATTACGTTCCCAGAGATACCCCAATGAAACTTTGGGTTTGGATCTACGCAGGTCCAAACAGGAAGACCAGTGCCTGGGCTGTCTGTTTTGGACAAGACTGTATCTCATACCCAGTGACCTTAATGGACCTCATCCTTCAGAAGAAAGTTTCTCTGGGCTAATACTGTTAATGTATCAGGATGCAAAATGTGGATGCAAAATAACAATTTATAATTTATGCAAACATTTAGATATTTGTCCTAAAATTTTCTACAGCTACAGCTTGCTGAACCCACTTTGTTTTCGGTGGGAGTAAAAATCTCTGAAGATGGGCCAGAAATGTCTGTGGTTTACTTGTGTGGGTGCTAGGAACTACCTGGATTTCATATGAACACAGAATTACAATTGGTGCCATGTTATATCGGATTTTGCAGAACTCGTTTGATATTGGGACCATAGCGACTTGAAAAATGCGGACCTGTAGAACTGGCTGCACTTGAAGTATTTTCTAATCTCTGATGATGCTCGACATTAATTGATTATATTTGCTGACATTCTCTTCTGGATTTTGCGAAGTTGGACTGTTACATCGTTGCAAAAATAAATTATCTAGGGACTTTTGAGAATTTGTGGTTCAACTCTAAAGTTGTCTTTTATTAAAACAAAGAGATATTCTTGGCCCAAAACTAAAGAGTCACATTTAAGCAAAATATTAACTTTGCATCTTGTCCTTTTTGTTAAGATCTACTGATTGTTAGTGGAGTATAACTTGAGCTTTTTAGTGCTCTCTTGGAAGGAGGTTTTGATTTTTCTATTCTTCTCAGTTAATACTCAAGTGATTCAGATAAAGAGGATGATCAGAGCCTTTATGTTTGGGAACCAATTTCAGAATATTTGAGCTAGAAATAAAAAGAAGGAGAAATTAAATAGAGATAAGTTTGGACAACACGTTAATTTGAATGGAAGGCTGTATGAGACAAGTCATCATAGAGAAAAAGAAAATAGTGAAATTGGATTAATAAATTCTTATATTTGATTAAGAAAAGGAAAGAAGAGTAAATGAGTAAAGGTGGATATAAGAACATTCACTTATGATCTTTTAAAAAATCATAATTGTTATTTTCCATCATCACTTCATGAACGTACTCTCTTTTCTGGTGTCATTTTGCCCATGGCTGGCTTGTCATGTGGGGCAGTGTATTCTGCACTCCCAGGGACCAGCTTTTAGAATAGAATAATGCTCATTTCTGCTGAAAAGAATGAAGTGTCACTGGAAATAGGATGTTTCATGTTTTGAGCAAGAGAATTCAAAATGTGCATCAGACAGCTTATTTACAGAAAGCAAGAATACTATCAGATGTAAAGGACTGGGGATGGTATTAAAAGATTAAAGGGGGCCAGGTGCAGTGGCTCATGCCTGTAATCCCAGCACTTTGGGAGGCTGAGGCGGGCAGATCATGAGGTCAGGAGTTCAAGACCAGCCTGGCCAACATAGTGAAACCCTTTCTGTACTAAAAATACAAAAATTAGCCAGGCATGGTGTTGCACGCCTGTAGTCCCAGCTACTCGAGAGGCTGAGGCAGGAGAATCACTTGAACCTGGGAGGTGGAGGTTGCAGTGAGCCGAGATTGCACCACTGCACTCCATCCTGTTTGACAGAGTGAGACTCGTCTTAAAAAAAAAAAAAAAAAAAAAAAGATTAAGGATGGGTTGGGTGTGGTGGCACTTTGGGAGGCCAAAGTGGATGGATCACTTGAAGTCAGGAGTTTGAGACCAGCCTAGGTAACATGGCAAAACCCTGTCTTTACCAAAAACATAAAAAATTATCCATGCATGGTGGCACATGCCTGTGGTCTCAGCCATTCGGGAAGCTGAGGTGGGAGGATCACTTCAGCCCAGGTGGTGGAGGTTTGCAGTGAGCCGAGATTGCATTACTCTGCTTGGGTGACAGAGTGAGACTCCGTCTCAAAAAAAAAAAAAAGTTAAAGGGTCAGTCTATAGATGGGGAGATCAAGTCCCATCAGAAAGATAGCGACTGCAGTTAATTAGAACCTGTCACTCTGAAATGCTGTAAGTCTCTAACGGGACTCAAATTGAACAAATAATAAAAGGTATGCCATGTGAAAGGCACATTTATCTACATGAGTCTATTGACTATTGCTCTGGACCTCACAGAGATCAGATAGGATGGAAACCATTTATTTTGTAAAGAAAGGTAAATTATTAATTTATTTAGTGCAATGCATTTCTCCTGTGGGGCGGTTCGAGCAGTTCTTGTAGCAACAGGGGCAAGTGTTGAAGTGCAGGCTGCCATTTGATGTCCATAGCCCATCATTCAGAACTGATGCATCCATTCCCCTAGTTGCTAGGAGCATTGGAGGCTTACAACTCCATGAGGATTGCCTGGGTCTGAAGGGATCTTCCTCCACCAAGATCCCTGGTGGCAGCTTCTATCAATGCAGGCGTCAAAAGATCTAGCCCCCTTCCCTCAGCTCAGATGACTCTTGAAAGGCCGTCTCATCTCCAGAACTCCTTGTGGGGATTCGTTGAGGCCTTTGCTGGGTCTGCATCATCTCAATTCACTCCATCCCCTCTTTCCTCTCCAACTCCCCTTCCTCCTGAACCATGCCATTTCCTTCTCTGCCTCACAGGTGCTGATCCCAGGAGCACACCCCAATAACCTTCCTGCATTCAGGCCCCCATCTCAGAGTAGGCTTTCTAGGAAACAACTTTTCATGGGTATTTTTTTTTTCCTGATAAAATGTAAGAAATTGCTTTAGATAAACAAGAAGATTAGACCTGCTGGTTTAATAGAGCAAATACATTGAAAGGTTAGAAAATAGATTATAGATCTGAAGCCTAAGCCTTCCAAGAAATGCCACAGCTGAGAAATTTACATTTGATTCAGCCTTTGTCCCTGTGCTCTGAAATGTGCTGATTTATTATGCATTAGTTACTTGTACCTGGGGAGCAGGCAGATTGGTGATAAGAGCCTCTAGAACAGTGCAGCTGGTGGGGGTAGGGTCATGGAGATCACTGTGAGAATGCCCAAGGAGAATTCCCCTTCAAATCCCATTTTCCCAGTTACATTATCAGCTCTACTAGGACCAGAGAAACCTGCGTCTCTGGAAGCATGCTGAGTTGTCTCCTGCTTGATTTAACTGTGTCTTTATCCTTTATAACTCAAGAACCTTTATGTCCTCAAAGCTGTCTGTGGCCATCATTTTGCCAACAGAACCATTTCATTGTAATGGATGTAATGTTGCTATCCACGTATCTGCCCAGACTAGAACTTGAGATTCCCCCATTTTCCTCCTTCTATCTTATCTTCTGTACACTTAGCCACCAAGACTTATTGATACCTCCTAAATATTCTCTGTAATTAATTTCCTTTTCCTTCCATCTGCCTCTTTCCTCGTTCAAGCACAAATAATCTCTTTTCTAAACTACTGTTAACTTTTTTTCTTGTCCCTTTGCTTTTCATCTTGAATTGGGACTCTGTCTCTGAAATCTATTAAATTTTCTGAAGTTCTTCACTTTCTTTTCATCCTTTCTCTTTTTTCTCCATGAACTTACCCTGGAAGATCTTGTCTACTTCCTTGGCTTTGATTCCTGTTGACATGCTGAAGATAAACTGAAGATGTTACAGTATCCCACTGAGACTTTTTCCAGAAGTCCAGACCTTTAAGTTTAGCTGCCAGTTCTTCAAACTCAACTTGTCAAAAAATGAGTTGACCACTTTCTCCCTCCAACTGGATCTTGCTTCTCTATTACCCATCTCAGTGAATGACACCACCTTCTGCTATCTGTCATAAACCTGGATGTGGTCTTTGATTTGTCCTTCTCCCTATTTTCCTAGGTCAAATCAACCATCTCTAACTCTACCTCTTAAACATCTCCTGGCCTTTTCTCTTGTCACCACCCCTATTGTCACTACCTTGGTCCTAGGCCAACCATCTCACCTAGATTTTTCTAAACCTGTGTATCTGCATCAGCCTCTTAATTTCTTTTTTGATCTCTCTGTTGTCTTCCTACAACCCATTTCTCATAGGGTAGAGAGAATTATCTTTCTGTCTACAAATATGCATTCCTTTGCCTGAAGTCCTTCAATACTTTCCCATTGTTCTTATAATACATGTCCATGGCTTATTAAAAAAACCCATTATAGTCTGGCCCCTGCTTGCTTCTCAGCAGTCTTTCTCCCCACATACTCCCACTTTCATTCACAACACTCGGTCATTGGAATTCCGTGGTTCCTTGAATGCACAATGCTTTCTCTAACCTCTGGACCATCTTGCACCATATTCTCTCTTCTTAGAGATTCCTTTTCCCTCTTGATTCACCCTTTGCCTTACAATTTACTCATCAGCGTCTAGATCCCAATTTAACTTTCTTTTACCCAGAAGTTTTCATTAAATACCAAATCAGGTTAAACATTTTTCTCCTGGATAATATCCTAAAGAGTGTTTTCCAACTTGGTTCCATTCTCCTTGTCACTTTCAGGTACCTCAATCAAATGTAGGTTTGGTCTTTTCACATAGTCCCATATTTCTTGGAGGCTTTGTTCGTTCCTTTTTATTCTTTTTTCCCTAATCTTGTTTTCATGCTTTATTTCATTAAGTTGATCTTCAATCTCTGATATCCTTTCTTCTGCTTGATCAATTTGGCTATTGATACTTGTGTATGCTTCACGAAGTTTTTGTGCTGTGTTTTTCAGCTCCATCAGGTCATTTATGTTCTTCTCTAAACTGGTTATTCTAGTTAGCAATTCCTCTAACCTTTTTTCAAGGTTCTTAGCTTCCTTGCATTGGGTTAGAACATGCTTCTTTAGCTTGGAGGAGTTTGTTATTTCCCACCTTCTGAAGCCTACTTCTGTCAATTTGTCAATCTCATTCGCCATCCAGTTTTGTTCCCTTGCTGGCGAAGAGTTGTGATCCTTTGGAGCAGAAGAGACATTCTGATTTTCAGCCTTTTTTTGTGCTGGTTTTTCCTCATCTTCATGGATTTATCGACCTTTAGTCTTCTATGTTGGTGACCTTCGAATGGGGTTTTTGTGTGGACGTCCTTTTTGTTGATGTTGATGCTATTCCTTTCTGTTTTGTTAGTTTTCCTTCTAACAGTCAGGCCCCTCTGCTGAAGGTCTGCTGGAGTTTGCTGGAAGTCCACTCCAGACCCTGTTTGCCTGGGTATCACCAGCGGAGGCTGCAGAACAGCAAATATTCTGCCTGTTCCTTCCTCTGGAAGCTTCATCCCAGAGGGCCACCCACCAGATGCCAGCCGGAGCTCTCCTGTATGAGGTGTCTGTCAACCCCTGCTGGGTGATGTCTCCCAGTCAGGAGGCACGGGGGTCAGGGATCCACTTGAGGAGCCAGTCTGTCCTTTAGCAGAGCTCGAGCGCTGTGCTGGGAGATATGCTGCTCTCTTCAGAGCCAGCAGGCAGGAACGTTTAAGTCTGCTGAAGCTGCACCCACAGCTGCCCCTTCCCCCAGGTGCTCTGTCCCAGGGAGATGGGAGTTTCATCTATAAACCCCTGACTGGGGCTGCTGCCTTTCTTTCTGGAGATGCCAGGCCCAGAGAGGAGGAATCTAGAGTGGCAGCCCGGCTACAGCGGCTTTGAGGAGCTGTGGTGGACTCCACCCAATTTGAACTTCCCCACGGCTTTGTTTACACTGTGAGGGGAAAACAGCCTACTCAAGCCTCAGTAATGGTGGATGCCCCTCCTGTTACTGAGCTCGAGTGTCCCAGGTTGACTTCAGAGTGCTGTGCTGGCAGCAAGAATTTCAAGCCAGTGGATCTTAGCTTGCTGGGCTCCGTGGGGGTGGGATCCGCTGAATTAGACCACTTGGTTTCCTGGCTTCAACCCCCTTTCCAGGGCAGTGAATGGTTCTGTCTCGCTGGTGTTCCAGGTGCCACTGGGGTGTGAAAACAAAACAAAACAAACAAACAAACAAACTGCAGCTAGCTTGGTGTCTGCCTAAACAGCTGCCCAATTTTGTGCTTGAAACCCAGGACCCTGGTGGTATAGGCACCTGAGGGAATCTCCTGGTCTGCAGGTTGCGAAGACTGTGGGAAAAGTGTAGTATCTGGATCAGAATGCACTGTTCCTTGTGGCACAGTCCCTCACAGCTTCCCTTGGCTAGGGGAGGGAGTTCCCCAATCCCTTGCGCTTCCCAAATGAGGCAATGCCGCACCCTACTTTGGCTTGCCTTCTGGGCTGCACCAACCGTCTAACCAGTCCCAGTGAGATGAGCCCCATACCTCGGTTGGAAATGCAGAAATCAAATGCCTTCTGCATTGATCTTGCTGGGAGCTGCAGACCAGAGCTGTTCCTATTTGGCCATCTTGCCAGCCACACTGGTTATTTCCTTTCTTCTGCTGGGTTTGTGTTTGGTTTGTTCAAGTTTCTCTAGTTCCTTGAGGTGTGGCCTTAGAGTGTCTATTTGTGCTCTTTCAGACATTTTGATGTAGGAGTTTAGGGCTATGAACTTTCTCTTAGCACTGCCTTAGGTTTTGATAAGTTATGTCATTATTGTCATTCACTTCGAAGAATTTTTTAATTTCCATGTTGATTTCATTTTTGACCCAGTGCTCATTCAGGAGCAGGTTATTTAATTTCCATGGTTTTCAAGGTTCCTTTTGGAGTTGATTTCCAGTTTTATTCCACTGTGGCCTGAGAGAGTGCTTGATATTATTTCAATTTTCCTAAATTTATTGAGTCTGGTTTTATGGTCTATCTTGGAGAAAGTTCCATGTGCTGTTGAATAGAATGTATATTCTGCGGTTGTTGGATGAAATGTTCTGTATATATCTGTTAAGTCCATTTGTTCCAAGGTATAGTTTAAATCCATTGTTTCTTTGTTGACTTTCTGTCTTGATGACCTGTCTAGTGCTGTCAGTGGAGTACTGAAGTCCCTCACTATTATTGTGTTGCTGTCTACCTCATTTCTTAGGTCTGTTAGTAATTCCTTTATAAATTTAGGATCTCCAGTGTTAGGTGCATATATATTTAGGACTGTGATATTTTCCTGTTGGACAAGGCCTTTTACCATTACATAATGTCCCTCTTTGTTTCTTTTAACCACTATTGCTTTACAGTTGTCTGATATTAGAATAGCTACCCCTGCTCTCTTTTGGTGTCTATTTGCATGACACATGTCCTTTTTCCACCCCTTTACTTTAAGTTTATGTGAGTCCTTATGTGTTAAGTGAGTCTCCTGAAGGCAGCAGATAGTTGGTTGGTGAGTTCTTACCCATTCTGGTTCTGTATCTTTTAAGTGGATCATTTAGGCCATTTACATTCAATGTTAGTATTGAAATGTGAGGTATCATTACATTCGTCATGCTCATTGTTGTCTGTGTACTTTGGGTTTTTTTCTTTTTTGTTTTTGCTTTTTAACTTGTGTGTGTGTTTTTTAATAGGTCCCATGTGATTTATGCTTTAAAGAAGCTCTGTTTTCCAGGATTTGTTTCAATATTTAGAGCTCCTTTTATCAGTTCTTGTAGTGGTGGCTTGATGTGAATTATCTCAGCATTTGTTTGTCTGAAGATGACTGTATCTTTCCTTCATATATGATGCTTAGTTTCGCTGTATACAAAATTCTTGGCTGATAATTGTTTTGTTCGAGGAGGCTGAAGATAGGGCCCCAATTCTTTCTTAGCTTGCAGGGTTTTGCTGTTAATGTGATAGATTTTCCTTTATAAATTACCTGGTGCTTCTGTCTTACAGCTCTTAAAATGGTTTCCTTTGGATAACCTGATGACAATGTGCCTAGGTGAAGATCTTTTGGTGATGAATTCCCTGGGTGATCTTTGTGCTTCTTGTATTTGCATGTCTAGCTCTCTAGCAAGGCCAGGGAAGTTTTCCTCGATTATTCCCCCAAATATGTTTTCCAAGCTTTTAGAATTCTCTTCTTCCTCAGGAACATTGATTATTCTTAGGTTTGGTTGTCTAACATAATCCCAGACTTCTTGGAGGCTTTGTTCATATTTTCTTATTCTTTTTTCTCTGTCTTTGTTGAATTGGGTTAATTTGAAGACCTTGTCTTTAAGCTCTGAATTTCTTTCTTCTACTAGTTCAATTCTATTGTTGAGACTTTCCAGAGCATTTTGCATTCCTAAAAGTGTGTCCAAAGTTTCTTGAATTTTTTATTGTTTTTACTTTAAGCCATTTATTTCCTTGAATATTTCTCCCTTCACTTCTTGTAACATTTTTTTGGATTTTCTTGCATTGGGCTTTGCCTTTCTCTGGCCTCTCCCTGATTAGCTTAATAACCTCCTGAATTCTTTTTCAGGTAAATCAGGGATTTCTTCTTTGTTTGGATCCATTGCTGGTGAACTAGTATTATATTTCGGGGGGTGTTGAAGAGCCTTGTTTTGTCATATTATCAAGGTTGGTTTTCTGGTTCCTTCTCATTTGGGAAAGTCTAGGGCTGAAGACTGTTGTTCAGATTCTTTTGTCCCTCAGGGTGTTCCCTTGATGAATTACTCTCCCCCTTTTCCTATGGATGTGGCTTCCTGTGAGCTGAACTGCAGTGATTGTTGTCTCACTTCTGGGTCTAGCCACCCACCGAGTCTACCTGGCTCCAGGCTGGTACTGGGGATTGTCTCCACAGAGTCCTGTGATGTGAACCATCTATGGGTCTCTCAGCAGTGGATACCAGTGCCTGTTCCAGTAGAGGTAGTGGAGGGTGCAGTGGACTCCATGAGGGTCCTTAGCTTTGTAGTTTAATGCTATATTTTTCAGATGCTGTTAAAATTCTTACAATGCCCAAAGAATTGGTTCAAAATATTAATAGTGTCAAAGGTGAGAAATCAGATTTAGATGGAATAAAAATGTCCCAGTTCACTCAAATGCACTTTCCTTTTCAGGATAGAGCATAAATAATACGCAACTTACAACTAGAAGACCAAAGTACAGTCCCACCCAGGAGCACTCGCTTTTATATTTTGATGTTTTTATCTTCAAAATTATAGTTTAATATCTATCTCATGGGGTTGTTACAAAAATTAAATATTACAAGGTATGGGAAAAGCCTTAGTTCGGTGTGTGGCAAATAGTAGTTGCCCATGAGATGTTTGTAAAAACAGGTCCATAAACTCATGGGGAATGGAGTTTAGGAGGTGGAGATGAATGAAATTTGCCCTGAGTAGTTCCTGAGCACCTCATGCTTTCTAGGATCTGCACCTGCATCACCACTTCCGAGAACACTTTAGAGAGGAGTAGGCATTGACAAAGATCCAGGGAGGTGCGCATACGTACTTTTTGTTCTTTTCGTTCCACAGCTGCGTTGCATTTTTCTATTCCCCAGTTTCTTAAAAAGTCTCTGAGATAGCCAAACAGGGTTCCAATTCCATATCCCATGTAAGTGAAAACCATAACATGAAGGGGTGCTTCCTCAAATGATTCAACAATGAGCTTATCATAAAAATGTGGCTTCCCATTTTGCTGAAAACACAAAAGAAAATCCAAGGTTAGCATTCTCCTGTTACATATATACTATGATACTTAAAATTGTGAACTTTCAACCCTTTGAATTCCAAAGGCCATATTTAAGATTGTAAATAAATTAGAAACTGATCGTTGAAGAGGGTAATAAAAAATGCCAACTTTATTTTACAAGCCATAGTAACATAATTGATTCAAGCAAAAGTTCTCAACAGAAACTCAAACCATTGGGTGAAGAGTCAATGAGGAACAGAGTGTTTGCAAGTTGCTAAAGTATGACCCCCATAGCTTACTTCCTAATCACAAACTTGGGGTCGTTACCTTAACCAGGTGATCAAATTATATCACAAGTGTTGGAATAAGCAGCCACTCTACACTCTTGTTATGTGTAATATTTAATACACAGCAAACCTATGAAATATTTAACCTGAACTTAGTCAAGCTCTTATGTTTAACTTCCATTTTACAAGAAATACTAGACTAAAGGAACATGGTAAACGACCTTATGTGAAAACAATCAGATAATCCAGAACGTAGAATTTTCTATAGGACAACTGTCCTGGTCTTTAAAAAAAGTCTGATAAAAGAAAAGAAGGGTGGAAGAGAGGACTTATGGGAAACAAGTAAATCCAGTGTGTGTTCCTTCATCAAATTCTGTTTTCTTTCTTTAATTTTTGTGTGAAAAACCAGGTGAAAGACAAATTTTGAGCAACTGTGGAAATCCAAATGTGGACCATATATATTTGTAGGTCTCAAAGAACTTGCTTTATGCTTTAATCTGGGTGCTTCTGTATTGGGTGCATATATATTTAGGATAGTTAGCTCTTCTTGTTGCACTGATCCCTTTACCATTATGTAATGTCCTTCTTTGTCTTTTTTGATCTTTGTCAGTTAAAGTCTGTTATTCTTATTAAATTCTTATTAAAGAATTATTAATTATATTAGGAGAGATAGCGATATTTTTAGTTACATCACATAATGTTTTAATCTTTGTAGAGGCATGCTGAAGTATTAAGGGGCAAAGCATTATAATAGCTGTAGTTCTCTTTAAAGTGGTTTGTCAAAATTGCATAAAAACATAAAGCAACTTTGAGAAACGTTAACTCTTGAATCTGGATGGAGAGTATCTAGGTGTTCATTATATTATTTTTTTCTACTCTACTGTGTGTCTGAAATTTTTCATAGTAAAAAGTTTTAAAAATTTTCTGTTTTATTTCACTTTTCAGTAGAAAGTAGAGTTTTAGCACCAAACCATTCTGATGACTGTTTAATTGATTTGCACAGAGTAGCTCAAACAACATCTGGTCAATTGATTAGTAAATACATATTTCTAATATTAATATTTAATTGTTTTAGTCCTTAATAAATATTTATTCATTCATTTATTATTTCATTCAATAAATATAAATCAATCTGCAGATTTCCCATTTCTTAATGAGATGACACACAAAAAATGTTTTGAATACTTGGAATACATAACTTTTAGTGATTTACAAAAATTGTCAGATCTCTACTAATATTTAATGTACTAATTTAGCTTATACATATATATGTATTTAGATGTATTTAGAATGATTTATGATATTAAATCATGTACATTTGAAATACTGTTTTGGCGATTCTCCTAGTCTTTGTCATTGTAATCAACACAGTTTTCTAGAGCATATTATCTTCATTCCCTCTACATTATATGAGAAGCAGAATTTTTGGAATCTCTGTGATTTAGTCACTGGAAGTTTTATCCCAAGCCACAAAAATAGATGAAAAGCAAATCAGTCTGGTAGATGAATATTTTAAATCTCTACATTATTATTCTTAAAGAAATTTTAAAAGCCTTTTTATAGTGATATCTAACATTTGAATTCTTAAGTCAAAACACCACAAAATATTATTAAAATGGCTTGCCTCCTTATTTATTTATTATTTCATGTTACCTCTATAGGTACCCCAAACTAACATAGGTGGATATTCCTGTCTAGTGTGTCATCCCAAACACTACTTGATGGTATAAGCTAATGAAAATGAAAGAGCATTGGTTAATATGCAGTCTTGAGTAAAAGGTAAATGACAGGTTATACTCTTGGCTTGTATATAGGGCATTTGTTGCATGCCTTCCCTGAGCAAGCAACATGTTCAGCACTGGGGATTCAAAGATGAACAAGACAGACCCCATTCCTACTCCTCCCTCTTACTATGCCCTTACCCTAGTCATGTAGGTCTGATGGATGGCTGATCTTGCTATGCTATTTTAGTACAAACCTTTGGCTCCCTTCGTTGGCTCTGTTCTGCACTTGACGTTTAGACTACATCGATCTCCACAATTCCAGGTGACTTCCTGGCCCAGTTAAGATCCACCCCCCACATCCTTCTGCATCACAGGGACACAAAATTGGCTTCGTTGCTGGATTTGTCCAGACTCTAGCAAAGGGGACTCAGAGTCTCATGAAGGAAGACATGTTGGAACTTTTACTGATTAGATATGAAGTCAAGGAAGAGGAAAAAGAAAACTATCTGTGAGGAGCCGTATAGTATTGTTGATAAGAAGAAAGAAGGACTTGGAAGGAGGGCTGCTTTTTGGAGAGAAGACATGAGTCTGTACAGAACATGCTAATTTGGGGGTGGTGATTGCCTGCATAAATTCCCAGAGCACTGAGGAATGTAGGAGAAAAGAAAGACCCTGACTGAGTCAATTACTACGGGCCACAGTTTAAGTCATGGTTGAAGGTGAATGCGATAAGGTATAAATCATAAAGAGGGAAGAGCAGTAGGCTTGGGACAGAATTTGTGGATACAGTGCTTTTTCGGGTACCACAGAAGAAAAAGGGTGAATAAAGAGAACCCAATGTGGGTGACCTCAGAACCTTAATTTAACCTGCTTACAAATTAACCCCTTTGACTGACTTAGAGAATGGCTAAGTTATGTGGGTGTATATGAAGACAGAAAATGTGAGGACATTCAAGTCCAACCCATGGCAATCAGCAGGTTTTCTCTTCTTCCTTTCCTGGCCCTATCTTCATTTCTGAGCTTCACATGTAACCAAATCAAGTGGTGCTTTTCTCTTGAAATCCATAGGCGGTTTCTGCTTGAATTGGCTCTGAGGCAACCCTGCACTGTACATCACAGATGGTCTACCTAGATGCAAATAAAACCCTCAGTTTGTTGCACAGACTGGGCCTATATGTAACAATTTACTTGCCCCTGTGACTTTTTCTGGAAGAAAGTAATAACACAAAGGAGAAAATTTCAACAATGTCCATCAGCCCAAAGCAGTATCTATTTTCCTCTCATATAAGTAGATACATTTTTAATTTAATGTCACTTAATTAATTTTATTTGGCAGAGGAAAAATGAGATACTTTCACAGAGAAAAAAGCTATCTGGAAATGTATCGGTCTCCTTAAGAGATAGCTAGTGACTCACTTACTATATTCTTTTACTTATAATTGAAGTCAGTCACACCTCCCAGGAGGAATTCCTCAATCTGTTGTTGGATAGTTATTTTGAAATATAAAATTTCATCCTATCAAAGTAAATGAAGCATAAAATCTTGCTTAATAAGTTTGCATTTATTAAGCACTTGTTATTACTGCAGATAAGCATTGTTATTTGTAATACACTTTGACTTGTTCTACCTTTTCTTTCGCAGCCTTAAAAATAAACAGATCCTGAGCCACATTGCCTACAGTATCTAGTCATTTGGGATGCTGTGACATCCTGGGGTTTGTTTACTTCCTGTGCTTCTGTCATATCTGGAAATAAACTGGGTGCTGGAGTATGCAGGGAGCCCTTCACAGACAATTACTCTTCTGTTCAATAGGTAGCCCTTTTACTGGCTGTCCTAGGCTAACATTAGAGGAGATATGAAATCAATAAATGCCGTATGTTTTCCCCGGAATTGATAGTGCAGTAGGGTGTGTGTGTGTGTGTGTGTGTGTGTGTGTGTGTGTGTGGTGGGGACACAAATGACCATAATATAGAGCAAAATGTGAATGTCATAGGGTGATGCGAATGAAGGGACCACATCACACTGGGTGATCAGGAGTGATTCTTGAGGAGGTTGAACTGGAGTCTGGTGTTGCTGGGTGGTCAAGCATAACAATGAAGATGATTTGCTCAGGGGTCAGACCTTCCTTTGCTGCCTGTGTGACCTTGTGAAAGTCACTTAATTTTTTGAGGTCTCAAATGTCTCCAGTGCTAAGTGGGGCCATTAAAGGTCATTTTTGAAAATTAAGTGAGATTGTATATGCAGGTTACCTGCTACAATACAAAAACTCATTAAATGTTATGATTTTTGTTAAATATTCTGAATAGAGATGATAGATGAAAACTATTAGAATGGATAATGCTGCTTTTAGAGACATATTTGAGAAAAAAGAGAAAGACAATATTTTCTGTTGGTCATATATATTGACCAAGGGTATATATGGCTTCCTTGCCGGATTTGTCCAGACTCTAGCAAAAGGGACTGAGAGTCTCACGAAGAAAGATATGAGATCAAGGATATACATTGACCTAGGATATATTGATCAAGAATATAATGTATCAGCTGGGCGCGGTGGCTCACGCCTGTAATCCCAGCACTTTGGGAGGCCGAGGCAGGTGGATCACCTAGGGTCAGGAGTTCAAGACCAGCCTGGCCAACATGGTGAAACTCTGTCTCTACTAAAAAATACAAAAATTAGCCGGGCGTGGTGGCAGGCGCCTGTAATCCCAGCTACTCAGGAGGCTGAGGTAGGGGGAATTGCTTGAACCTGGGAGGCAGAGGTTGCAGTGAGCCAAGATTGCATCACTGCACTCCAGTCCGGGTGACAGAGCAAGACTCCATCTCAAAAAAAAAAAAAAAAAAAAAAAAAAAGAAACAAGAAAAAAGAATATAATGTATCAATACCTAGAGAGAAGAGGGAGAATGAGGGTCCTCTAAGGAGACAGCAAGTGGGAGAGGGAGGAAGAGGTGAGAGACTGAAGAGTGACACAAAGTTGAGATACTGAAGTTCAACAAGACCGTTGTATATGGGGACTCTCACAAGAAAACTTGAGTAAGTAATTTTATCAAACTGTTATCCCTGCAATTTTATCAGACAGCAGGGACTTAAGGAGAGAGAGAGAGAATGTGAAGGCAATGGGACAGGGAGCTGAGACGACTTATTAAAGAAGTATAGTGGTAGGGAAGAGGACAGAGAGAAGGTGGTGACTTTGGTTACTAATAGTGAGGGGAGTTGCTTATTTTGCAATAAAGACTGAATGTATATAGGAGCTTAGAAAAATATTTAATAGATTAAGCATAATTGTAGAAAAAGGTAAGAGACAGTATAATTCCTGGAACACCACCCCTTGAGGGATACAGGATGAAGAGCACATGTGACTGTCCTGGCCACAAGGACGCACACTATCTCCGTAGCACTTTGAAAAATGTGTGATGCAGTCACTTCTTGTGCTCTAGCTCTTTAGGGTATGATACAAAAGGATGAGCAAATCTAAAACCAACTTAATGTTGCCAATTCACCATCCATTCACAAACAGACTTTTGTTTTCAGAGTGAGGCAGCCCATGCAACATGACACATTCCATTACACTGCTAGGTTAGTCCTTGAAAAGAAAAGTCAGGGTGAGAATGAGGAGGAAGAGGAGGGTTTCAGGCCTTAGTTGCTCTACAAGGGCGGGAAGGTTGGGGATAAGATTGGCTCAGGGAGGATGAAATGGCAAAGGAAATCTAGAGCACTGGAGCTAACGAGGGGGCCATGTTCCTTTCTGAAATGGAATGTATTTGGGGTTTTCCACATCACGATCAAGATTGGCATAGATCCTTCTCTGAGGGAGAACACAAACTTCCAAGGATACTGATGTTTAAGACTAAGTCTCTGCCTACATTGTAGCAGTTAGGTTTTGAGTAGGGAAACAGAACCACTGTGAGTGTTATAGAATAAGAGACTTACTTTAAACATTATATGATGTTCAAACATAGAAGCCTGGTTAAAAATCTATGGAAGGTAGACAATTTCCCTGCTGGTGGCATAAAGAGCTTCAGAGATCATCTTCACAGTAGACATAAAGTATAACTGGTAAAAATTATAAAAATATAACTTTTTAAGTATTTGGACATTGTCTTAATGGCATATAGCAAGTGAAGAAATATTTATTGAAGGAAATACACTAAATATCAAAAAAGAACACTGAGAGTTTGTGGCATTGAGCCATGACCTACTCTCTCCCTTTATCTCCCAGTTCATCAAGTAGAAACATTCTACTTTGAGCAGGTGGCCAAGAAGTTAAGGCTTCCTCTCCTCTGCTTCAGGCAAGGGTTATGGTATTTCTTTGAGAGGGGCAAGCTACCACCATTTCTTGTCACTCTCAGTTTTGTTTTGCAGAGGCTAAATTCTGTGCAAGTGTGGCTGAGAGACTGAGGGTTTGCTTCCTCTAATGAACACCCACTCGTAGGGTAGAGACTCTGTATCAGACATGGCATGCTGAGAATACTGGGGCCCCAATTACCCTTACTCCAGCACACTAGCAGGATAGAGGTTCCATGGTGGAAGAGGAAAGCCAAGAAAACCAGAAGGTATTTCCCCGCCTAGAGCTACTATCCTTTCCCTAGCTCTGAAGCAGTGATTCATTGGCTTTGCCCAGTGGGAGAGAGAGCTCCAGAGCATTCCCCAAGATAACTTATTTTATTTGGTACAAAGAGTAGGGAAGTTCAAGATTAAAGGGTGCTCTGGAAAACAGTGGAGATTCTGGTGGCAAGCACTTTAGAAGAGACTGGTAGCTCGGTAAAAGCAACAAGCTAATCTTCATGTAGGTAGTTTAGCCAGAGAGAACCAGGGAAATTGATAGCTATGAAGAGCCCTCTTAAGATCAGAATAAACCTCAAAGGCTAAACATACCAAGGATCATGAATTTAATCGGATCAGATTGTGAAGCAATTTATGCCCCGGGGCACTGTCAAAACCAATAGAGCAATCAGGCAGCAAGTAGTGGAGTGGAGACTCACAGTTGAGAGTGATACCAACAGAGGAAGATACCTTTACAGAGTGATTTGGGAAGGCACAGTCATATAGAAGCTTTCTAAAACCACTGTCACTTCAATGACATGCTGAAGTCTGCACTCTCTAAGG
This sequence comes from Pongo abelii, assembly GCF_028885655.2. Taxonomy (NCBI): domain Eukaryota; kingdom Metazoa; phylum Chordata; class Mammalia; order Primates; family Hominidae; genus Pongo; species Pongo abelii. Next base: position 7,600,210 of record NC_072006.2, on the reverse strand, counting down.
GGCAACCTTAGAGGTTTTACACCGTGAGGTAAATACACTTTATGAAAATAGATTATCTAAGTCACTAAAAAAATAAGCAAACACAACAAAGACAATCCTCTGGTGGGGGTAGGGGGGCAGTGATTAGTATTCAGAGTTGCTACAATTTATTTAAAATTTTCAATTTTAAGCCAAAAATATGAGTCATGTAAAGAAACAGAAAAATGTGATCTACATAAGAACAACAGATATTGCTTATGAGAAGGACCAAGATGTTGGACTTAGTAAATACAGCCACGTGGCTATTACAAATATACATAAAGAACTAAAGGAAACCATGTTAAAGGAGTAAAAGAAGGTATGATGACAATGTCTTATCAAATAGAAAATATTTATAAAGAATAGAAATTACAATAAAAAGAACCAAGTGGGAATTCTGAAATCGAAAAGTGTAATAACAGAAACAAAAACTTACTAGAGGGGCTCAATAGCAGATTTAAACTGGAAGACCAAAAAATTAGAAAACTTTAAGATAGCGAAGGAGAATTTATACATACAAAATACAAACAAACAAAAAAACCAGAGGAAAAAAATGAAGACAAATGAACAAGGCCTCTGAAACATGTGGGATACCGTTGAGTTCACCAACATACGCACAATATGAGTGTTAGAAAGAGAGGAGAGAAAAAGGAACAGAACAAACATTTCAATAAATATTAGCTGAAAACTCCCTAAATTTGATGAAAAACATTAATCATACCTATGGAAGCTTAATGATATCCAATTGAATAAAGGCAAAGAGATCTGTTATCAGACATATTATAGTAAAAATGTTAAGAGACAAAGACAAAATCTTAAAAGCAGCAAGAGCCAAACAATTGATCACATAAAAATCAACCCCAATAAGGTGAACAGCTTTCTTCGGAGTAGAAAAAATGGAAGCCAAAAGGCAGTGGGATGACATATTCAAAATGCAGAAATATTTTAAGAAGTCAACCAATAATCTGATGTTGGCAAAACTAGCCTTCAAAAATGAAGGCAAAAATAAAGACATTTCAGGATAAACAAAAACTGAAAGAATCTGTTAATAGCAGACCCACCTTTCAAGAAGTACTAAAGGAAGGTCTTCAGACTGAAAGCAAGTGACTTCAGACAATAATTCAAATCCAACCAAAAAAAAAGGGGGCACAGGCAAAGGTGATTATGAAATTATTAAAGTAGCTCATGCCTGTAATCCTAACACTTTGGGAGGCCGGGGCAGGTGGATCACGAGGTCAGGAGATCAAGACCATCTTGGCCAACATGGTGAAACCCTGTCTCTACTAAAATATGAAAATATTAGCCAGGTGTGGTGGCTTGCGCCTATGGTCCCAGCTACTTGGGAGGCTGAGGCAGGGGAATTGCTTGAACCCGGGAGGCAGAAGTTGCAGTGAGCCGAGATTGCGCCACTGCACTCCAGCCTGGAGACACAGCAAGACTCCGTCAAAAAAAAAAAAAAGTATAAATACACGTTTCTTCCCTTCCCTTTACTACTATTAAATAATTTTAAAAGAAATTGTATAAAACAATATGTATAAATTCATTGTTTAACTTACATATATAGACATATGTTATGCAATAACAGCACAAAGAAATTGGATGTGAGCAAAACTGTATTGAATTAAGGAAATTATACAACATGGCAATTAGAGCCCACAGCAACTAATGAATAAAACCAGAAATGTTAAATAAGAAGATAAGAAAGATGATGTAACAAACTCTTTCTTTCTCAATATGTATACACACACACACAGACACACACACACACGTACATGCATACACTTACATATTTGGCATCCTTTCTTTTCCAGCTTCTTAAAAAAGACATAAAATTTTACAACCTAACATTTATAAGATTGTACTGTTGATTTTATAAATATATAGATGTCATATTATAACAGTAATAGCATAAAAGGGAAGGTAGGCTATATAGAAGTAACATTTCTATATATCACTGGATTTAAGTTTGTATAAATTTGCAGTTGATTTTGGTACATTAACATATGTATGGTAAGCCCTAGAGCAACTAAGAAAACTCAAAAAAAGTGAAAAATTATTAAAATAATGAAAATATCATACTAGAAAATATTCACTTAAAACACAGAATAAAGCACTAAACTAAGAATGGATACACAAAAAGGACATGAGATATACAGAAGGCAAAAAGCAAAAATACATAAATGAAACTATCTCAATTATAACAGAAGATGTGAATGCATGAAATGATCCAATCAAGTACAGATTGTCAAACTGGATGAAAACAAAATCAAATCTAACTCTAAAATGTCTAGAGTAGATACACTTTCAATTCAGAGATGCATACAAGTTAAAAGTAAAAGAATGGAAAAAGATATATTATGAAAACAGCACCCGTAAGAAAGCTGAAATTGCTATAGTAGTATCAGACAAAATAGATTTTAAAACAAAACTGTTGCTGGAGAGATGGATACTTTATAATAATAAAATGATTAATTCATTAGGAAGATGTAACAATAATAAACATATATGCATCTACCATCAAAATCTCAAAAAGTGCAAAGTAAAAACTGATAGAAATAAAGAGAGTAGAAAATTTCATAATAATATTAGAGTCTTTAATATGTTACTTTCAATAATGAATAAAATAAGCAGGCAGAAGACCAACAAGAAAACAGAAGACTTGAACAATAGTATAAACCAACCAGACTTAAGAGATATCTATAGAACACGTCTCCCCAAAACAGCAAAACACACATTTTTCTAAAGCGCATATGGAACATTCTGCAGCTAGTCATAAAATAAGCCTCAATAAATGTAAAAAGCTTGAAATTATGCAAAGTATGTTCTCTCCAACCACAATGGAATTAGAAATCAATAACAGAAAAAATGTGAAAATTTACAAATATGTGGAAATTAAACAACATTTTCCTAAGTAGTAAATGAGTCAAAGAAGAAATCAAGTGAAATTAGAAGACACTTTGAGATAAATAAAAATGAAGACATGTATACCTAAACTTATTAGATATAGCTAAAGCAGTGCTGAACAGGACATTTACAGCTCTAATGCCTCTATTTTAAAAAGAAAGATCTAAATCAATAACTTATCACCATATTTAAGACGATGGAAAAAGTAAAACAAACTAAAGCTAAAGCAAACAGAAAACAATCACAAAAATTAGAGTGGAAATTAATGAAATAGATAACAGAAATAAGTTGGCTCTTCAAATAAATCAACAAAATTAACAAAGCTTTGCTTGGATGGATCAAGCAAAAAGAGAAAACAGCCACATTGCTAAAATCAAGAAAGAGGGACATTGCTGCTGTCCTTACAGAAATAACACTGATTATAAGGGAATGTAATGAATAATTATATGTCAACATATTAGAATTAAGATGAAATGGACACTCTAAGAAAGACACAAAATACAAAAAACCAACTCAATAAGAAGTAGAAAATCTGAATAGACCCATAAAAATGAAGACATTGAATTAATAATTTGAAACTTCCCACAGAAAAAGCCCAATCCCAGATGTTTTTGCTGGTGAAAAAACATTTAAAGAATTAATGTCTATTCTTTACAAATTCTTCTAAAATATTCAGAAGGAAAAAACACTTCTGAATGCATTATATGAGCCTTATCTTACCTTGGTGACCAAAATTAAACAAAGACATCACAGAAAAAGAAAACTACAGACCAATAATATATCAATGGTGAAAATGATTTTTACACACCATGCGGCAGACAGAACACACTTAATAATAAATATATATATATTCATATATATATATATATTCATAATTTTCTCTGTATTTCCTAGCCTTTCTTGCAATTATCGTAGGCCATGTGACTCATTCTGGCTGGTGGACTCTGAGTGGAAATGGCATGTGTCACTTCTGGGCTGAGGCAGTCATGAGCTGGTATGCCTCATCCATCTTTCTCTTCCTCTACCGTTGAATCTTGCAAACCACCAGATCCAGACGGAAAAGCTACAAGGTGAAAGTGGTTCCGGATCTTCAATGAACTTTACATGTTTGACAAATAAAACTCATTGTTAAGCTAGTGAGACTTACGGCTTTTCTGTTGCAGCAGTTAGCATTATTTATCCTGATTAATCCACCCATCCAAAATATTTCTGCATCTCTAAGACTCATTTTATTCTTGATAACCTGAAGGAAAGTTCTGTTGTAGGAGATGAGCCTTCAAAGATTGTAAGAGATTCAGACTTCATTCATAGTTATATAGGAGCACTTCTCCCTCAGACTCTGAATAAGCCTTGTGGTCCAACTGTCATTATTACAGAAGAAATGAAACATAAAAATGGGGCTCAATTTGGGTTTCATGAGCATAACACTAAGACTTGAGTGCAAGTGTGGCTTCACAAGACCACAAATTCTCCTTTCAAACAGATCATCTGGTGGGGTTTGTTATGTGATGCAGACTGTTGATTGTCTACCTTATGGTCATATTCTTTATTTGTTGCAAGAATAGCCTTGATGTTCAGTTGAAGGTGACCTTTCTCTAGCCTCAGGGGGGTAAAGCATAATTAGTCCAAGACAGCCATAGTAGTCTTGCCAGTGACTGGTTTAGACATGGGCATGAAGACCAGTCTTGGCCAATGGGAAGTGAGGGAAGGTCCATTGGGTGACTTCTGAGAAAGGCTTTATGTAAGAATAAAAATAGTTGGGGAAAAAAAGGAAAATGTCTCTGTTTTTCTCCAGACATTGTTGTGTCTGATTGGGATTTCTGGAATTACAGCAACCTTCCTGTGGCCATAAGGGGAAGGCATTTTTTTATGCACAAAAGATGGCAGAATGAAGAGACGGAAAATACTCATTTTCGATTACATTGTTGAGTTACCGAATCAACAAAGCCAAGGACTACCCAATACTAGACTTGCTATGAGAGAATAACGAAAGCCTCATTTTAATCTACCCACATTTGAGGCTTCCATTACTTGCAGTGGAAATGATCCATCAGTCAGTTCCCATCAGAGTAACAAAAATTGTAAACTAAATATGAGACTAACGGATGGGTCTCAGTGGAGGGGGCAGGACTGATGGCTATCTAGTACACACTGATATACTCATCTCAGTTGTTTATGTCCCAAATCAACTCTGATTGGTTAATGAATGCCCTAATCTGATTGGTAGTACCATTGACCCTTGAACAAGATGGGGGTTAAGGGTGCTGACCTTCTGTGCAGTCAAAAATCCATGTGTAACTTTTAACTTTTCAAAAACTTAACTGCTAATAGCCTGCTGTTGATGGGAAGCCTTACTGATGAATAGCAGATTATCGCATATTTTGTATGTTATATATATTATATACTATATCCTTATAAAGTAAGCTAGAGAAAAATATGTTATTAAGAAAATCATAAGGGAGAGGACATGTATTTTCTATTCATTAAGTGGAAGTGGACCATCATAAAGTTCTTAATCCTCACTGACTTCACACTAAGTAGGCTGAGGAGGAGGAGGAGGAGGAGGAAGAGAAGAGGTTGGTCTTGCTATCTCAGGGGTGGCAGAGATGAAAGAGGAGGATGAGGTGGAAAGGGAGGAAGGAGAGGCACACTCAGTGTAACTTCTATTGAAAAAAAAATCAGTGTATAAGTAGATCCTAACAGTTCAAACTTGTGTTATTCAAGGGTCAACTGTGTAGGTTATGCACTTCTAGCATGTATTTTTTTTTAAATCATCGCCTAATGGTTGCTAAAATTCAGTTCTTTCCTCAGTAGAAAACTCTGCTTTTAGTCTAAAACATTTGAATGTCTGATTGATTTCAAAGCTGCCATTTATTTCTCTTCCAAGTACTTTGGAATGTCAATTAGATATGACTGAAGTTATACAAGTGATATAGCACCAAAGATCATGAAAATGGAATGATACAAGAATGATGAGAGTACAGTTCTACCTTACTTGGAAGGGCATATAATACAACTTAATTTGCCTTACTTAATTAGGGTGAATTAATTTCTCTAAATTGTCTGGAGATTTTAAGAAATGAGTATTTTAACAATAGCTTTATGACATGTATTTTATAAAAACAAATGTTCAGAAATGCTTTATAAAACTCAAGTCTCAGCCCAGATCATTTGTTTACAAATAGGAGAGTTGCTTCTTTTAGAGTGTGTCACTTGATTCTACATGTATACAGTCATGTATGATAAACCTATTTGCACACAGCACCTTCCTGATAATTTTTGTTTTGGAAGGCACCAGGTGCAATTAATCATTGACCAGTTGACAGTTTATTGGCTGATAAATTTATATGGACATAGCACCTTCCTGATAATTTTATTTTTGTTTCGGAAGGCACCTGGTATAATTAATCATTGACCTGTTGGCAGTTTATTAGGAGACTGTGTAATAAAATAATGTTTCACATGATAAAATCCAAGCTTCAAGAAAGCTCCTATTTAGCAGAACCAAGTAGGATAGCTGGAGTAGAAGAAATCTAGTTGCTCAGTCAACCCAAATTGTTCAGGCCACTGAAATCTACTAATATGTAAGACAACTTACAGTAAAATTTACTTTTTTGACAGCGTCAAAACTCCAGCACCAAATCGATTTGAAATATTTTGTTATTGTCATTATTTTCTTACCAGTTCAACACTAAATCAAGCCTCATTGAGTGTCCATTTTACCAATTGTTCTGCCAGAACACAGGAAATGTCCACAGAAACACTGAAAGCTGACAAATGGTACATAGAGAGATGTTCAGGGAACAGCTGTGAGAACTGGAAGGAACATGAAGCTAACACTGGCTGGAAAAGGCAGGGGAAGTTTCATGAATGAGGGAAGAATTGATCAAAGGCTCGACAGTTGAGGAGTGGAAGGATAGGCACAGTAGCAGTGAATAGAGAGAAAGATCCCCAAGATAGAATTGAGAACATCAGGATAGATACCCATCACCTTTCTCCTGGACCACTGCAATCACCCCTGGGTGGTCTCTTTATTTGATTTTGACTCCTCAACTCTACAGGTGCTAGACAACTCTTTCTCTAGCTCTAACATCCAACCATCATTTATAACAGCATTTTTTTGGTGAATAACAAAAAGTATGTATTTGCATGTAGAACTGACACAAATGATACACTATTTAGTTCTTGATTTGGGGTAGTTTAATTTTATGGGTGATGGTAAAGTTTCTCATTGGGTTAAATTTCATTGAAGGTCTCTGTACTTCCTATATCTGTGTGTTGGCATCTTTCCCCAGATATAGATGTTTTCAGCCACTGTCTGCAAATATAATTTCTGGAAAATAAATTTTCCAGTTAGAGGAGAAAAGATAATTAAAAATAATAAAGAAAGACCACAAGAATTATGGGACACCATCAGGAGGTCTAACTCTTATCTGCTCCCTAGAGATGGCCATCAACAAAAGGAGTTTTGAAAAAAATAGTATGTACGTTTGCCCTGTGCTGGGGATTTTCATGTCAAAAGCTAGGATGTAGCAATCAGTGGCAATATCTTTCTTTTTCCTCACTGTGTCCCCAGTGTCTGCACATGGCCTCACACATGATGTGGGATAAATATTTGCTGATTGAATCAACTTGTTAAGTGCTGTGAGCAATACTGAAGTGAAAAAACATTTAACTTGGGAAACTCAGCACATATATCAAATACATTTTTTTTTACCTTTCATATGAATCTACCTATGTCATGACAAAAACTCTCCTTGGGAATTGTTGGTTTTCAGTATAGAGCTTAGTTATTTGGTACAGAAGACAATAATCTGCCTGATCTCTGATGTTCCACCTTCCATTTATTGCCTATGCAGTATCAAATGGCTTTCACTTCACACTCTGCTTTTTATTCCTTCCTAGCCTTTCTTCATACCATCACTTTTCAGTAATTTCTTCAGTTTCTTCTCTTTCTTCCCAACTGTTCTCCCCTTTCACCTCTCCCTCACCTCCACCTCACATACAGACACATACAGACACTCTGCCTGCCTTAACACACAGCTCTGGCTTCACTTCCTAAAAAGCTCCAGGCTGGATGTTCTCACTGCATAACACCATCATTACACTCACCACCTTGTATAACAATAATATTTTAAAGATTTTTTAATAGGCAAGTCACTTAATAAATATTTTCTGTTCATTAATGAAAGAACAGAAAATAAAAGATCACTTGCAAAAATAATAGCTTCCATTATCTCTTATTATCTTTTAAATATTTCAACACTATTGTCTGGTGTGACAAAGACCGGCTGTTCACCAAACCCATTTACCTCTCCTCCTCACAGCTAGGCTACATTTCTGACATCCCTTGAAGACAAATGTGGCCATATGACTGGGTTCTGAGCAATGTGAAGTGAGTAGAAGAAAAGTGTGTTACTTCTTTGCCTAGCTCATAAAAGCCTCGCTTCCCTGTTGCCATCTGAATGTTGATGGCCAAGATGACCTTGGAAGCTACACATTAAAGATTCCAGAACTTTGTTAGCCTGGTTTTCTGAAGAAATGTGGGGAACAGAGTCCTTACCGCCTCCCAATTCTACTTCTTATCACTACCAATTAAATTTATTATTAATAGAAATAAATTTCTGTTGGGTTATGCCATTGGGATTTGGTGGCTTATGTATTATGACACCTAGTATTACCTTAATACATACATACTATAAGAATATTGTTAAATTCCTTCCTTTCTAACCTTTGCTTAGAAGGGTTTGGTAGAAGTCTGAGAACCAAGTTACCTCCTCAAGGAAATGTCTGTATTAGGAAACACCTGGTCTGATCAAAATTCAAATCAAGGTCTGAGGAAGTTTAAGTATAAAATTAACTGTAGAAGACCCAAGTCTTAGTTCTTGATTCATTGAGCATGCCTTTGTAAGTGTTAGGCTTCACTGACCCTAGAAGTCAAAGAGAGTGATAAGTTACAAATATGGAAACTTTGAGGGGTCAAGTTTTCCTATATTAGCTACTCCAGCCATTTCATTCTATTGATTAATCAGGTCAGTTCATAAGAGGTTAATTTAATTTCCCATCATCTTGAGTTTCCCATTCACCACCTGAGAAGTCAGCCAACAAAACAGTGATGATCTGAGGAGGGCCAAGGCTTCAGCAACATGCAGCCGGATTGGTGAGTAAAGGATGAAGGATTCCCACAAAAGGCAGGATTGCATGGAAGGGTCTAAATTGAGTCCCCAGCAGAGTGTTGAGTGAATATCTGCTGAATAAATGAGTGAATGAGGGAGAGCCAAGACTGGGAAAGTTAAGAGAGGCGGTAAAGACCTTCCAGGATAGGAGGACCAGTGTGGGCACCCATTGGTGGGTGGAAATGAGGGAACACGGCCTTGCATGGGCCTCTGGCTGGGCCTTGAATGGTATATACTTGGTGATAAGCTGTATAGAGTCCACTGGAATTGAATAATGGAACGCCTTTGATAGCAGGGTAAGCCAGACTTTGTCTTTCAGGTAGTTGTGAAAGAAAGGTGTGCTTTCATTGGGATGTTCCCTTATCAGAACTGCAGAAGAAATGCAGGGCAGAAATATTTGTAAACTGGACCCCACTTGGAATGACAGCTAGGGTGGAGGCTCTAAGTCAATTGGACTTACTTCAGCTTTAGAGCTAAGTGGCTATCCTTCACCATCCTGCAATGGCTGCATTATTCTGATCTTGTTTATAACTGGCTGGCTCACTTGAGGAACACAGAGCTTTTATTAAGTTATTCTGATAAATCAGAGAAAACAATTCACTATTGGTTTAATATCTCTGAGAATAACTACCACCTTCTTGACCAATTATAATATGCCATGTGGGAACAATGTTTATCTCTAAGGTGCTCAAAAGCTTTTATGGACATGCTCTTATTTACTTACATGCTATTCCAAAGAAGTAGGTGGTGGATCACTGTAATGGAATTAGAATCATCTTCACGTAATAAGAGAGACACAAGGACATTAAGCAACTTGCCTAAGGTTATAAAGCGGGAAAAGACAGGACTAAGTTGATCCTCTCAAATCCACATACCAGGGTTAAAGCCCGAAAGAAACATGAAAGTTAGATCTTTAAGACATGACAAACTGGAACATAATTCAGAAATAGAGTAGCTATGGGACTTAGTCTTTTTCCTTCTCAGGTGAATACTAGTAGCTGCAAACACTGTGCAAAGCTTGACTTCCATGTGCATGTACCTGTGTCGAGCATGGGAAAGATCACTTGGGTAGTGTCTTACAGCACCCACCCTCATGGAGGTCATGGGCTAGCGGAGAGAAACCATGTGCAAAATAGAACAAAAATAGAAGCTTTTAAGACTAGAGAGCAAGAAGTCTAACCAAGTGCCATAGTAGTGGTGAAAAGGAGACAAGGAGTTTGATAATTTACTTCATATTTATACATCTGTTCATTCATTCATTCCAAAATTACATACTGAGCACCAACTCTGTGCCAGCTAGTATGCTAGGTTCAGGTGAAATGGTATGAGCAAGAGGAACAGAGGCCCTGCTCTCACAGTTTAGATCTATGCTGTTCAATACAATCGTTGCTAGCCATATGTCGTTAGTTATATTTAAATTTCAATAGTTAAAATTAAATTAAGTTTGGAGATTGAGATCTTCAATTGCACTAGCCACATTTCAAGTGCTCAATATTCTCATGTAGTTGGTGGCTACCTTACTGGACAGGACATTTATAGAGCATTTCCATCATCATAGGAAGTTCTATTGTTCAGAAGTTGGCAAATTATGGCCCACAGCCTAATTTTGTAATAAAGTTTTATTGAAACACAGCTATATCCATTTGTTCATGTATTGCCTATGGCTGCATTTCTGCTACAGTGGCAGAGTTGAGTAGTTGTAACAGAGACTGAATGGCTTACAGAGCTGAAAATATTTACTATCTATCAAAGGCTGCCAACCCTTGGTCTGGAAGGAAATACAGATGAACAATACTTAGAAAAAGGAAAATTATAAGTAATTAAGAGTGCTGTGGAGTGGTTATAGGATGGGATCTGACCTAGTTCAGAAAAAGAGAAGGTCCTCCCCAAAGAAAATGAAGTTTTAAATAAAATCTGAAGAATCAGTAGGAGTTTACCAGGAATAAAAAGTCTTCCAGGCAGAAGGAAGTGCTTGAGGAATGGTAAGGAGGGTGTGCGGTAGGGGTAGCTCATGGATAGTGAGGGGCAGGCATGGCTGAATGTCAGTTCCAGGAGGAGGACCTCCATCCACTTTGTCCATTGCTAGTAGTACCCCAGTTCCTAGAACAGTGTTTGACATGTAACAAGGGTCCAATAAATATTTAATGAATGAAGGAACAAATGTAAGAATGAATAGGCTGAGGAGGTGATGCAGGGCTGGTAAATTGTGTTAAGGATTGCAGCTTTGATCTTAACACAGGAAGCTACTGATGAGTTTAAACAAATGGTAGCCTGATCAGGCATGGTTCTTGAAAGGGCCATTGGAAGATGATGTGGTAAATAGATCACCAGGGAGCCCCCATATTCAGTGGTTCACAGTGATTTGTGGTTAGTCATTTTAAAATCTCTTTTATATTCATGGTGGAAGAAAATCTGATGAGTCCAGCTTACTTAGTTGGTTCTGGAATTTCGAGTCTCTGACCAAAATTCAAAAGGCTAGTCTCCTAAATTGCACAGGAATGAACCAACAACAGAGATGTGTTTTGACATCACAGTGTGGTGTGCCCTGTGGCATTTCTTCACAGTAGGGGCAGCCAGTGACTCATGGATGAGTTATTATGAGGGTGGGGCTCCTGGAGGCACATGCAATGTGGTTCTGACAGTCATTTGGCTGAGCTCAGTGGACTGAACTTGGATTACAAACCACAGTTTTTCTTTTTGAATCAAAATAAACCAATTTCTTCTTGCACCTCCTTGCTGAGCTACTATACCTAGGTCCTACCCAAAATTTCCTGTCCCCTGATGCTAGACCAAACAGGGACTGCTATTCAGCCACATGTAGAAGCAGAAAGCTCTCTGACCTAGAAAGAGAGAAACTTGCCAAGGATTCAGTGGCTGTTCCCTTCTCTGTGTGTTTATTAGGAATTGGTGTGTGGCTGCACATAGCCTATTACCCCATATAACCTGGTTCATCTTTTGGTTTCCTTTGAAGACAGAATGTATCCTTACAGATTACACTTAGTTGAAATATACAGATTCCCTGGCTGAAATCTTTTGTTTGCACTGAAAGCAGCACGTTATTTTACTTTTCATGAAAGCCTTTTGCTTCCATGAAAAATAAGTATATTGTGTCCAAACAAGAAATGCGCTAAGAAAATGACACCACAACAATTTATTAATTTGCTTCCAAAAAGTCTAATAATATCCATGATCATAATTATAATTATCTGATTGTTTTCATCAAGTGCTATATAATATAGGAAAAAATAACCTCTCCCAGAGCAAGGCTAGTCTTGACTACCAGTACTCCTGAATCAACCAGCTTTGTATAACCAGGCATGTTTTAGCCATCATAGCTCCTGAGCTGAAAGAAATGAATAGGTGAAAAGCATGAGTCATCTGACTGGAATATTAAGATTGACATTATACTTAACAAAAGCAAACTGATGTCTGTGACTTGTTTAATTCAACCATTGAATCATTTTCTCAGGTCACCATGTGGAGTACTTTTATTTCTGAGTACTATACTCAGTCTGTAGGGACGTGATTCAGTTGTCTTGCTAAGAATGAACCAATGGGAAAGGATGGATTCTTAAAGAAAAGGCTAGCGCCTCCTGTCATAAGCTAACAAACTAACCTGAGATGTACTTCAGTTGTGGGATATCTCCAGCTGCCCCACATCATTTGCATGGGTGGACAAATAGTGTTAATGTCAAGGGCTCCTACGGAGTTTGTTTCTGGTTTTGTGATGTGTAAGGGAGTACAGTGTTAGAGGCAAAGGGCACAGGCATGTCTTGCCCTGGATTGGCCGTATTGAGATCTTGGGCAAGTGACTATACCTGTTTGAGTCTCTGTTGCTTCCTATTTTAAAATAATAGCCAAATAGCTTCATCAGCAGTAAAGGATATGAGTGTCCCGAGGCTGTGTTCCGGGTCTGAATATAACACTCTTGTGAGAGAACAAAGCATAAATAATTCAGCTTTAAAGGAAGTGGAAGCTAGTTACTATTGTTGGCTTTGATCCTGGTTTTGACAAAATGCAAAACCAGTAGAGAAGAATAGTCCATTCTTATCTTGTATCTACTTGTTGGTTAGTCTAATAATTCCTAGATACTAGTCTATAACACTTTAAAGACATGTACTAAAATTTTCACTGATGCATGGTAAAATTTAAAAATGATATATATATGTGTAACATATAAGTATATTATGCTTACAAGTATATACGTATATGGACATCTTCCTAGGGACTGTCTCTTAATCAGACATCATGTCCATAATATCTTTTAGGGTGAATTTATGACAATAGTGATAGTAGATAAGGGATTATTAGATCTTTTGAATCATGGCAGAATAAAAACTTTGGTACAATGTAATTCACTTAAAAAAAACTTACAGGTCTACGAAATTCTGAAGTCTGATTCCACTGGACTGAATCACCAGACATCAGCCCCCTGAGCTTTCACACTTTGTGAACAGAAACTTCTGGTCCTGTTGAGAAATGTATTACTAAGATCTTAAAAAAAATCACATAACATGGTTCTCTGAGATCTGATATCCGTTCTGCCATTATTATTATAATATGTAAGAAGTTCTGGAGCCAAGTTTCCTTAGGACTAATTATCAGAGTAGGTGGTTGAAAAGCATGTCATGTTGCAAGAACCCAAGAGTTCCAACCATGTCATCAGTGCCTCTGCCTTGGGCAAACTCAACAAAGGAACCAAGGCATGAATTGACTCGTGTGCCCTTGCTGGGTCTAGAAGTTACCATTCATAATGTCACGTTTGTAAGAATAGAGCTGAGGCTGGTCAAAGACTCAAAAGAAGGTAATTCTAAGAAATATACATCATATAAAACATAAAGATGTGATGACAAAAGTAAATAATTGTTTAAGGGAGATTTGTAGAAAATTTTGCTATCTGATATGCCATGTAAAATCACTTTGCTGCCTAGCTATAAAAGTCTTAGGTAGAAATCAGTATTATTCTTTGAGGCTTTTAGAATTGCATGGATTTTTAAAATTTTAGTAAGACTGATTCCCAAAGCTGTTCCTATGAGCAGTCTAATAACTAAGTTGACACTTTTGAGTGTGTGTGTGTGTGCTGAAATAAATTACTGAAGAACAGAGGCTCTGATTTTTTTCCTTCCTTCCTGTTCTTATGAGGGGAAGTTGAAAGGAGGTGTATGCACTGAATAAGGGCTTGACAGGTGTCTGCTGCACCCAGCCCTGGAAGGCATTCCTGAATGTAGAGTCGGCATGTCTGGCATTATAATATTATCCAGCTCTGTCTCTATTATCCATGTGGTTTTGATCTCACTTTTCTGAGCCCCATGTTCTCATCCTAAAACAGGTCAGTAGCATTTGTTCTACCTACTTCACAGCATTGGATCACTTCCTGGATGACTGAGGGTACAATGAGATCCTAGATATGAAAGGGATGTACAGACGTAAGGATCATTGTAGTTGATGCTGAAGGTTAAAGGGGTAAAAATTGGCTGTGTTTTATAAAAATCACTGTCTTAATTTTGGGTTCTCCAGAAGCAAACCTCTATAAAAGATTCAAATACAACCTGTTTATTTGGAAGGTTATCCCAGGAAGCACTGTTAGAGGAGGAGAGATAAGCCAGAAAAGGGAAGGAAACCAATGAATGGTGTGCTCTTAAGGCAGTTACCAGTGTGGGCAGCTGGAGCTCACTTCCACTGGGGTCTGCAGGAGACAGTGTAGAACACACCTAAGAATTATCTTTCTTGAAGGGTGAGGCTGCTGGGGTATTTATCATCCAGCTCCAATCAGTCAAAGGTTGAGCACTGCTTTTAGGGGGTGTTGATTCTCCGGTGCTTTTGGCCTGGTGCCCACTAGGGAAGAACAGGCTCCAGTTCCTAGAACAGTGTCTGACATGTAACAGTTTTTCAGAAAGTTCTCAGAAAAAGGGCATGGGAATTGGCCGTTGGAGATGAGGCTGTGCACATGGAAATGGTAACCGCCAAGAGCGGAAGTGGACATGCTACCAGCAGGGTCTGCTATGGTCATCTGAGTTTCAACACTGCACTTTGTTCACACCTCACCTTAATTTCTTAATATTATTATACTCTACTATTCAGTTTGTTTTTATTTGAAGATGTATTGATGTTTTATTCAAGTATATTTCTGTCACTGTGTGTTAAAGGTTTCTGCAGGCCAAGGACATGAACAGACACTTCTCAAAAGAAGACATACATGTGGCCAAAAAGCATACGAAAAAACCTCAATATCACTGATTAGAGAAATGCAAATCAAAACCACAATGACATACCATCTCACACCAGTCAGAACGGCTATTACCAAAAAGTCGAGAAATAACAGATGCTGGCAAGGTTCCAAAAAACGGGAACACTTACACACTGTTGGTGGGAGTGTAAATTAGTTCAACCATTGTGGATGACAGTGCAGTGATTCCTCAAAGAGCTAAAAACAGAACTACCACTCAACCCAGCAATTCCATTACCAGGTACATGCCCAAAGGAATATAAATTGTTCTACCATAAAGAAACATGCACACATATGTTCATTTTAGCACTATTCACAACAGCAAAGACATGGAATCAACCTAAATCCTTATCAGTGACAAATTGGATAAAGAAAATGTGTTACATATACACCATGGAACACTATGAAGCCATAAAAAAGAACGAGAGTATGTCCTTTGCAGGAGCAGGGATGGAGGTGGAGGCCATCATCCTTAGCAAACTAATTCAGGAAGAGAAAACCAAATACCATATGTTCTCAGAAGTGGAAGCTAAATGCCTAGAACACACGGACAGGTAGAGAGGAACAACACACACTGGGACCTAATGGAGGGTGGAGGGTGGGAGGAGGGAGAAGATCTGGAAAAATAACTAATGGGTGCTGGACTTAGTACTTGGATGATGAAATAATAAGTACAACAAACTCCTGTGACACAAGTTTACCTATATAACAGGCCTGCGCATGTACCCCTGGACCTAAAATAAAAGTTTTAAAAACAGGTTTCTGCAGGCCAACCAATATGCAACCTCTTGTCATATTCTGGCACTGTTTCACCAAAGAAGGGGCAGAGAGGGACAAAAGGCAGATTCTTGCAAGGGTCAGTATTAGTAATAGTGCACATTTGTAGAGAATTTCCTCTGGTGCCTGCACTGTTCTAAGGCTTTGCATGCATTATCTTATTAATTTCTCACCACCATCCAATAGGGTATGCATTACTATTAACCTCATTTACCAGGTGAGGAAACTGAGGTGCAGAGAGATTAAACTGCTTATGCAAGGTCACACCACCATGAAGCTGGAATTCAAGCTCAGGAAGTGTGAAAATGAAGCCCTGCTTCCAAGTTTTACGTAATGATTCAGGTTACTAGGGTGATAAGGCTGCAGGGTGAGGTTACGTGATATTAGGAGTCAGAAGATCCTGCTTCCACTACCTGCCAGTTGTGTGGGTGATCATCTGATTTCTTCAAATATTGGTTCCTTATATGTGAAATTTGAAAGTCTATTGTAAGGATTGACAATATTTAAAAAAGGGTGAACGTATAGTAATGTCCTCATGTATGGTAGCAGTTATTACCTCTATAATTATTTTCTCTGACATGGTGATCTGTGACATGCAGAAAAGGAAGTTTTCTACATATGGCTCTTATTTTGGGCCATAGGAAAAGAGTGCCTTTGCTTGTGACATGAGACAAATAAAATTTCACAATATCAATTTTGAAATTGATACTAAAGAAATTTGCAATAGCAGACATTATTTTAAGGATCATCAAACTATTATAATTCCTGGTCTTTGCTTTCTTCATGTGTTCAAGAAGACAGGGGATGGAGTGGAATTGTAAAGATTACTGAACTAAGTTCCTTTCCTGCTAGAGAGATTATACTAAAGACAAAAAGGAAAATAGCTCCTGATCGCTGTGGAATTATGAGTGTGTAGCAGGGGAATTTCTCTAGAAGACAGCCTTCTGGTGAGCTCTTCCTTTACTTCATTAGATGATGATTTACACATTAGCCAGTTCTCTTCTCCAGAGATTAAACTCTTTAATTTTAAGTGAGCAGTTTTAGTTCATCTTTCCACAGTCAAAACTACATTAGGAAACTTTCTCCAAAAAAGTAATCAAAAGCCAATGCAGGTCAAAACTCATTGAATGATATACTTCAGATTTGTGCATTCCATTGTATGTAAATTTTACCTCAAAAGAAAAAAAACTATAGAAAAATATTGAAGTTAATGGTATGCATGCTGAAGGGTTTAGAAGTGAGGTGTATTTATTCTACAACTTTGTTTGAGATGCATAAAACATATGGATGGATAGATAGATAGGTAGATACATAGTAAACATATAGCAAAATGCTAACTGTAGAATCTAGGTAGTAGATATATGAATATTTATTTAGAATTATATAAGGTTTTCTATACAAATGTTTACAATAAAATGGTGGAGGAAAGGGTATTTCATCTAGTGATAAAAAGACAGGTCCTGTGACTAGATTGCACTGCTAACTATATGTTTTATCTCAGGCAAATTTAGTTAACTTTTGCATGACTCAGTTTAGTCATCTAAAAAATGACGATAGTAACAGTATCAAACTTACATGGTTGTTGTGAGGGTCAACTGAGTTAGTATTTGTAAAGTTCTTAGCATGTGATGCAATGTAAAAGTTTGTTAAATAAAAGTTTTAAAAGTCATCTCATATATGGGTCATTCATAGGAAAACAGATCGCATTTACTTTCTTGGACACTCAACTCTGAGAATGCAGAATTTTATTAGAAGCTGATGACAGCCCAACACACCTTGGGAGATTAGTCATTTTCCCTCTAATCCAGGCATATTTCATCTCCTGCTAAGATGCAGCAGGAAAGATCAAGATGAATTAATAATATTTCATTTCTATTTTCATTTTCTTCAAAAAGTTCCACTGCTTAAAGCATGCTCCCTACCTCCAAGCTTGGAGTATATCATATCTGGATAGCAATACAGAAGCATGTTGCTACCTGGTCACCAAAGTAATCTAGTGACTTTGTGATTTTTAAAAAGGTGGTGGTAAATAGTAGCCATGCTGTCCAACAAAGCTTAGGAAACCTGTGAATTAATTAATAAGAAGTTATATACTTTGAAGTTTACAAAGAAGTCTGTGGATCATATGAGCAGAGCTTTCTTAGTCTTTTAGAGATCTAGGCATGTTAAATGGGAGTTCTTGCAAAGAACAGACTTGTAAAAATGGATAGTCTTTATTCATTCCATAAATATTATTGAGCTCCTATTACATATAGGCTCTGGTCTAGGTATTAGAGATTTAGCAGTGAACAAGATAGGAATTCCTGCCCAGGTGGACCTCACAGTCTAAATGTGGAGGCAGGCAACAGATAGGAAATAAATTAATGTGTGCATGCATGTGTGTTTATGTGTTAAGTATATGTGTGACTCTGTGTGTGTGTGTGTGCACGCACGTGTGCAGATGTTTTTAAATGCTAAAGAGAACAACTAAGCAGGAAAGGGGCCAGGAAGTCGGGGGTGGGGGGTTGCAATTTTAGAAAGCATGTGAGCCTGAGTCCCACAGAGAAGGTGCTATGTGAGTGAAGACTTCAAGTGGGAGAAGGGTGAGCCCTGTGGATGTCTGGGGAAAGGGTGTTCCAGGACGGGGGATGAGGAGTGCAAATGCAAATGTTGCAGGTGGGAGGATGCCATGGATGGCTGGCTCCAGGAACAGTGAAGAGGCTGTGCAGCTGGGGACAGAGCGAGCTCAGGGAAAGTAGCAGGAGATGAGTCACAGATGATCTGGCCAGGCTGTGGGGCCTTATGGTCGTGGTAAGTATTTTGTTTTTTGCTGTGAGTGAAATGGGAGCCATGAGAAGGATTTGGGCAGAAGAATGACATCTCTGGATTTTATTTCAGCAGCACTGGCTGCCGTATAGAGAAAGTCTAGTGGATTGTGGCAGAGGGGAAGGGAGGGTGGAAACAGGACATGGTGGTTTTTAAAACAAGCTCATGAATTCTTTGCTACTCTTCCCATTAAGAGACAGGCTAGTCTCCTCCCCTTGAACCTGGTGGGCTTGTTTATGGCTGCATTGATCCAGTTCACAGTCCTGGCTTGTCTCACCCTTCAGTCTTCCCAGCCCAGGTGCCAGGTGTGACACCGAGGAGGCAGTCTGGAAAGTGGACCCTCCTGGCCCAGCTTCTCCAGCCCAGCCAGTTGAGTCATCCTAGCTGAGGCCCTAGACACCATGGAGCAGGGGAGAGCTGTCCTCACTGTGCCTTTTCTGAATTCCTGACCAGCAGAATCCACAAGCATAATAAAATCATTGTTTTATGCCACTGTATGTTAGGCTGCATTCTTATGCAGCAATAGACAGTGGAACACAGATAAAAGAGATGGAGCTCCTGCAATATTTTAGGTGAGAGTTAATGGGGGCTAAGACCAGGGAGTTGCTGAGGGAAAGGTGAGAAGTGGTCAGATTCTAGATGTGCTGTGAAGGTAGGCTCATGTTTTACTGAGAGATAGAATGCAGAATAGAATGAAGGAGAAAAGTCACGAATGGCACCAAGGTTTATGGCTTGAGCCACAAGAAAGAGTTGCCATTTATTGAGACGGGAAAGACTGTAAGGGAAATAGTTTTGGAGAGCGGGAGGAGGAAACATCAGGAGCGCAGTTTGGTATATATTAAGTTTGAGATGACTTTTGATTATCCAAGTGAAAAGATCAAGTAGGCAGTCAGAAATGCCTATTTATGCGTATACATTTACATATCTCTATATATCAAGTAGTCAGTTGGAAATGCCTATTTTATACATCTATCTACTTATCTATATCTATCTATCATCTATTTAATCTATCTATCATGATGTGTTAGAAATAAAGCTTGAAGTTGCAAAGGAAATGACACTCTGATAGTTGATTTCTCAGCAAGGCAAAGTTTACTTCTGCAGAAGGGTGCTGCTTGTTAGTTTGATCACCATGAGAGCACATCAAACCAAGGAAAGCAGCAGATTTATCCCTAACACACTGGGCTCCTACTGCTGTGTGCAGTCTCCATTGGCTAGAGTTGGACCACACAATCTACACTGAACCCAGTTGGCTAACTTGAGACGTGCAGGGATGCAGTTACACTGGCAAGAAAACAGTTTTGGTGGGGGTGGGGATGGTGGGAGGGGATTGGTGGGGGGGGGCTGTTGTGGTGGAGGGAGGTGATTTACAGAGTGAGTAGCACATGTGGAATGTAGGCTCTATAGATAAGACTGAGAGGAAGGTTGTTTCCCAGGGCAAGGGAGCACAGAGAGTAAGGGAGTCTGGCCTTGAAAGCAGGGAAAAAAGGACAAGCAAACTTAAACAAGTTAACCCTTTGAAGAAGAATGTCTTACTGTATTTAACATGATGAAACAAGATTGATCTTCATGAGAGATATGCAGTTAGAAAAGAATAGAGGGGCATAGACTAAGCCTTGGGTCATTCCATTGTTTAAAGGTCAAAGAGAGGAGGAGGAACCAAAAATAGAAAATGCATAGGAAAAGCTAGTGATAAAGAGGAAAATCAAGAGTGTAATACCCTGGAAGTCAAGAGAAGAATGTGCTTTAAGAAAGAGAGAGTGATTATTTTTCACTAATGCTGCAGACAGGTCAAGTAAAATGAAGATTGAGAAGTCATCATGGGATGAAGGATTTCAAGGGTTTATGGCTGTCATTTATTGAACATCTACTATATGCTGGACATCGTACTGATTAGTCTTATAATAGCAGTAGAGAAGAAAGAGGTGACTGCAGGCTAATGTTAATAGATAATAATCATTTATTGAGTATCTACTCTATGCCTGATAGTTACTGGGAGTCTTACATATGCTATCTCATTTATTCTTTACCATAGCCTCATAAAGAATGGATCAGAGACATAAAGTTACCTTCCTAATATGGCCCAATTAGTAAGTGGCAGAACCAAGATTCAAACCCAGTTATATCTGATATCAAAGCTAGTGGTCTTTCTACTATCATTCCTTCTTAAGGAGTTCACATTTTCCTGGGACATCCTAAGGGGTGCGGGAGTGTGAAAAGCTACCACATAAACATCTTTCTGCGGAGTTCCATTTTCTTCAAAGTTTTAAAAGAGTATATAAAAATAGTTTTACAGCAAAATAAATATTAATATATCATGTAATAAAATGCAAACTTCTAATATAAACGACAAAATATAGAGAAAGGGTCTCACTCTGTTGCCTAGGCTGGAGTGCAGTGGGGCAATCACAGCTCACTGTAATCTTGAATTACTGGGCTCAAATGGTCCTCCCACTTCAACCTCCTGGGATAGCTAAGGCTACAGATGCATGCCACCACGTCCAGCTAATTAATTTTCTTTTCTTTCTTTTCTTTTTTTTTTTTTTTTTAAGAAATGGGGTCTTGCCATGTTTCCCAGACTGGTTTCAAACTCCTAGTCTCAACTGACCCTCCTTCCTTGTCCTCCCAAAGCTTTAGAACTATAGGCATGAGCCACCACAACCACCCTCTAAACCAATTTTTAAATAAATGTCTAACACACATGGGGCTTGCTGCCTGAATCACTTTGTGTTATGTGTGATTTTCTCTTTTTTGGTGGATTAATTTGTGAATCCTTTACCCTGTCTTCTCTGGAACAGTTGATTTGCTGTTTTTTTCTAGTTAGATTATAAGTGCAGAAATAGCCTAGTTTTATACAAAATTTCAGAGCCAAAGTTTATAATCTGGGGATCTGAGGAAGTCAGGGAATACATACATTCTCTATGTAAAAAATTTTATGGTTATGGACATATTAATTTTCATTAGAAAGTATATAACAGCTTCTCAAAGGAATCCTTGAACTCCAAAAGACTCACAACCACAAGACAGACAAATAAGAGCTGTGTATAACCCATAGGTAAGAGAAAAATTAAGACTTGCACATAGCCTTTTGCTTGGGCAACCTTTGAAGGTCCAGTTAGACCAGATTTGGAGAACAATCTTGGTGACTAGACTTCATGAATACATCACCTAACGAAGGTTTGTGTACCACTGCCTGTGAAATCTGAGAGATGTGGTTTGGTCGATAAATATCACCAAGTCTCTAACACTTTGATGAACACTTTGGGACTTAATATTTTAGATTTGGGTTAGTCAAGGAAATCTAGTGTATGTAGCTGGTCATAAGAGTTCCTCAAACCTGCAGAGTCTAGGGTAATTGTTAATATATCAACTCAGGAAAGTGAAGATGGAAGACTCATCTATCACTTTTTGAAATATAAAGTAAATTAAATCGAGGTGAGCCAAATTCTCTGAGCCATTTTTCCTAAACAAATGAGAAAATAGCACTCTACTTAGGACTTCTTAGCCTATTTCCCACACTCTGTTTGCCTACAGTTTAGAGGTTACAAATTGGTGTTTGTTAGCAGTGTTTTCTTTAAATCCACAGGATTTGAATTTTTAAAAATTAGATGTCAACACTTAGAAATCATGAGACCTCCTTTCCTCAATTTGGATTTCCAACTTCTTTTAAAAGTTGGAAAAACTATCAAGATGGAGCCTGTTCTGTCTCATGGAAACACCAGGCTTTGTTCAGTTAAACCCATTCTTACCATCTCCTACTGTCCTACACAAGGCCCTGCTAGCTCCTCTAGGCTTTGCAATCTCAAACTCCGCTGTGCTCAGATGATCTTCAATGTGTCAAAACTCTTAAGGAGAGCAGGATTCAGATGGCACTGTGACAGATAGATGAAGTAGATTGTGGAGGATAATTTTGAGTATTTCTCTGAGCTATGCTTGTAGTGTTTTTCCCTCAAAATAGTTAGTTTGAACTCCAAATCACCTGGAAAAGATTTCTAATATGGTGGCAGTAGATCTTTCTGTCATAAATTTATGGATTGTTATACCTTAGAATTCCAGTAAAACTACATTAGTACAGGCCAACTGAGACAAAGGTAGGCATACTTACTAAAAACATTAAGTACATTTCAAAATCAGCATAGTTGACTTCTTGCAATTAATTAGGTTAATATCAATTTACCTCAACAGTGAGAGAAAATTTTTCCAGGAAGCTTTAACCAATAGATAAAATTAATTTGTAATTGGCAGATATTAAAAATACTTAAATATGTTTATTAAGCCAATGAAACACCTGAAAACACATACTTTATTGAGTCAACTCTTTCTTCATAGACAATGTAATAAATTACAGACCTCCTAAGGGTTAATAATTACACTTCAGATTTGGCAATTTTCAAATGGGTGTGCTTTTGCATTGGTGACATTTAGGTTCATTGCGTTTGGCTTTTACAGCTGGACACTCATCTCTGGTTAAGGGCTTAAGCATACAGTCCTTATGCCAAACAAAACAGAAATTTATAACTTATGAAAATGTGTCTTTGCCAATGATTAATAGCAAATTCATGGTCAAAGCAAACTCTTGAAATGTAAATATAAATGCAAGCATTGAAAATGGTTCTGAGATTGCACAATGATTTTCTAGTCATTTTAAGGAAATATAATATCCATGTATTCAGTTTTTATTGCTGCTTAATAAGCCACCAGCAAACTTAAAACAGCAATTATGTATTTGCTCAAGAATTTTTAATTTGGGCAGAGCCCAACAGGGACAGCTGGTCTATGATCCATGCAGTATCAATTGGAGCAAACACACCCTGGGGCTGAAGGATTCACTTCCAAGATACATCACTCACACAGTTTAGAAGTTGGTACTGCATCTCAGCTAGAAACAGAGCAAGGATACTTGGTTTCTCTCCTTGAACTTCTTCTTGGGCTGCTTGGGCTTCCTTAAAGCATGGTGGCTGGATTCCAAGAATGGGCGCTCTACAAGGACTGGGTTCAAGCCACAAGTCTTCTTGTCACTGACTCTCAGGAGTCCCAGATTGTCCCTTCCATCACATTTTTGGTCAAGTAAGTCATTAGGTCTAGCCCAGGTTCAAGTGGATTAGAATTAGATTCTACCTCTCAATGGGAAATACTCCAAATAATTTGTAACTATCTTTCATCTACTGCAGGAGTGTTCAATCTTTTGGCTTTCCAGGGCCACACTGGAAGAAGAATTGTCTTGAGCCACACATAAAATACACTAACACTAATGATAGCTGGTGAGCTAAAAAAAATCACAAAAAAGATCTCATAATGTTTTAAGAAAGTTTATGAATCTGTGTTGGTCTACATTCAAAGATGTCCTGGGCCAAATGCAGCCTGCAGGCCACATGTCGACAAGCTTGATCTATTGCATCATGTCTAAGATATCAGTATTGCCAGAAAATATTGTACTAAGTGAAGTTTCTATTCAGGGAGGCCATGTACTCTTGAAAAAAGCTCCTGAAAGCCAGACTATCTCTCGAGCTCCGACTGGGGCTAAGTGTGAGTCCACATGACTCAGAGTCACATGAGGTCAATTTTCTTTAGCTTAGAGTTGTTCAAAGTGAGGTATGGGGGTGACAGGTTCACTAATGTGGTATGTCTGTGAGTGAATAACATTGCCTATTGAAAGCGCAGATATGTGACAGTTTGGTGTCATTTGTGATAAGCTAAAATTTTTATTAAGAATGAAAAATCAGGAAAACAAAACAACTCACCATTCTTTTAACTTACATTGACTCTGCCCTTTAAGGCTGTGTCTGTTGGCCCCTTCTCTCTGGAAATGGGTATGAATCCCACGCCTAACATATTTTGTGTTTACAGGGGAAGTGTGGACTAAAGGATAAGAACTTAGGTTCTAGGATTGGACAAACTTGGTTTCTATACCTGGTTTTGATACTTATAAGTTGGTGACCTT
Source organism: Pongo abelii (assembly GCF_028885655.2). Lineage (NCBI taxonomy): Eukaryota > Metazoa > Chordata > Mammalia > Primates > Hominidae > Pongo > Pongo abelii. The sequence continues at coordinate 7,575,363 of NC_072006.2, read as the reverse complement.
GGTTGAGTTACTAAAGCTTTCTGTTTCCTCACCTATAAAATGGGTCCAAAAATAATACCTCATAGGAATGTTGTGAGATGATGAACATAAAGCACTGGGAATGCCTGGCACTTTGAAGAACTCAAGACACGTTAAAGATTATTATAATTATTATGTTCTTGATTACTTCCCAAAGATTTAACTATAGGCCAACATGCATTAGCTATTGGAGCTTGATGTCTTTCAATATCTGTAGTCACAGTGAAAGCATAAGCACCTTTCTTTTTAAAAGTATATTATTGATACCTTAGACAACTGGTATTATGTTCAGTTGTTAAATAAAGGTCTCTAAGCCTATTATCATAGAAAGTAGACAATATCATGGGGTCTTGGACAGTTGTTGAAGTAAGAAGTTAGGATAAGGTAGATAGTCTAGAGTTTATGTCCCAGTTTTGTTCTAGCTGTGTGACCTTGGGGGAAGTTATTTATGTTTTCAGAGCGTCAGTTTCCTCATCTATATGAATGTCGCTAATAATATCCACTTTGCGTTACTGCTAGAAGAATTCAATGAGGCAGATTACATAGAAGGACCTGGCATGTAGCACCCATCAACAATTGATTTATTAGCTTTACCATTATTATTATTAAACTGATCAAAATAACTAGATTATTCAAACTAAGTTTCAACTTGACTTTGCACTTAATGCACACAAACTGAGAAAATGGACTTTTCTTTCTTTTCTCATGGAAACTGATTCTAGCATATTCCTTTCCTTCCCTTTCCTGACTTCTTTTCCCTTCTTTCTCTTCCTTTCCTTACCTTTTGTATTTCAAATTGTATTTCCCTCATCATAGCTTTTGTCCATTCTTTTCCCTCTGGTGTTTGGCCTCTTTTTGTATTCATTTCTAAAAGTTATTTGTATAATCAGAAAATTGCATTTTATGATATAAATTGTAAACATTTTCCTGGTCTGTAATTTGCCTTTTGGTTATTTCACGGTGTTATTTTTGTTTTGTTTTTGCCATGCATAAATAAATATTTGATTTTTATGTAGTCAGATTGTTGACCTCCTATTTTGTGGCTCCTGGGTATTATATCATAGTTATAAAGACTTTTCCCATGTAAATATTATTTTAAAATTGATATTTTCTTATACTTTGATAGGTTAACAATTACCTATAATATTTATCTATCTGTTCGTGTACTAATAGAAAACCATTCTAATTCTTTTGGTGCACAACATGATTTACTAGTTGGTAGTGCTAGTCACCCTCATTATTATTATTATTTATCTAGTCACCCTCATTATTATTATTATTATTTATCTACTGGACTCACACAGAAACTGATAGGTTAACTTAGGTAGAATTAATGCATTTTTCATCCTGAGTCTTCCTCTACATGTGTTGTATGCCTTTCCATTTATTTTCAGTTTCCTTTCAGGTCCCTCAGTAGCATTTTCATACTCCCTTCCAATTGATTTTCATTTTATTTAAATCTATTTCCAGGTCCTTCATGTTTCTGGTGCTAAAATTGTAAAGGAGTTTTTACTTCAGTTATGCTTTCCAATTGATTTTTATGCATTACCCTTTATGATGCTTCTTGCCATATTAAGTTTTAGATTTTTTTATATAGTTAAAATTTGCTAAGCTGTTCATGGTTTCTGGTTTTTCATCTTGCTTGAGTGCAAAGGGAACAAATTATGGCAATAATATTTACCCTTGATATATCCCTTTTCTCCTTTGCCAAACACAGTGGGTAAGCTCTGTTTATGTTGCTTAACAGCATAATCCTGTCTTGTATGATGATTAGCCCATTAGATCAGGGCTAATTCATAAACCATGCTCTAAGAGTCACCATAAATAAAGCTTACACATTTTGGGAGAAACCGTATCTGATCATGCTAATTCCCTTCTCAAACCTCCGTCACTTGCACATATAAATGGTTATAAAAGACACTCTTGGTGCATCCAGACCTTCTTCTACTCTGGTGATTTCCTACTGCAAGCACCTGTAGCTCAGCTTGAGGGCTTTCTCTGCCATAGGAGTGTGCTCAGTCCATGTGTGGAAAGTCTACAAGTGCTGAGCATCCCTCAGCTGATTATGGACTGGAATTGGTTGACATTTATCCCTTTTTTTAAATTTAGACAGCTTTGAGATGTGTTGTACACCATCTCCCAGATGTCCCTGACAAGTCTCAGTCCCAGTTGCCAACAATGGTAACTTGTTCATGAGTGTGTTGGCTTCCTTCCCTTCTGTGCCTCACTTCACTATTTTTCCTCTGTGCTTCCTGGGTTCACCTCCCTAATAAATTTCTTGCACTCAAATCTTTATCTCTGGGTCTGTTTCTTGGGGAATGTAAACTAAGACAAAGGCATTTTACAATCTTTTCCCACCTGGTTCTCTCCATTAAGCATCCTGAACCCCCTACCATGAACTCATCTTTCATTGGCCAAAGGCATAATGCTCTGATATTTTATATCCTTCTAACAGCCTTTCCCTCTGCTGGAACGCCTTTCTATGCCTGTACAACTGGCTACTCTGCTTTCAAGACTTGGGTCAAATGCCTCTCTGAAGCAAGTTGTCTTCCCAGCCTAGGTCAGACACACATTCTTCTGTGTTCCCATGCAAGGTCCATAGGTCCATATATTTCTATTGTGGTGGACTATTTCCAAAGATGGTCACAATAATCTCTCCAATCCCTTACAACCTTTTTCAGTGTGACTTTGTAGCTTCTCTCATGAAAAAAGCAGCATCTGTTTCTCCTCCCCTTGCATCTCAGCTGGACTATGACTGGTTTTGTCTACAGAATGTAGCAGAAATGTCCCTAGGACATAAAAGAGGTCTTGTAGTTTCTATTTTTACTCTCTTAGAAGCCAGTCATCCTGTAAAAAAGTCTGGGCTACTCTGCAGAATAATGAGACCACATGCAGAGGGTGTCTTGGTGAAGTAGACACAAGGTGCTTTGGACAACAGCTGGTACCAAGGTCTGGGACATGTGAATGGGGTCATCTTGGATGCTCAGGCAAGTTGATCTGCAACAAACACCACGTAGAGCAGGGAAGGGCAATCCCTAGCAGCCCCTGCCTGAATCATGAACAATCCAATAGTCGTTGTTTCAAGCCATTGGGTTTTGGACTGGCTGTTACATAGGAATAGATAACTGTAACATTTACTATAGTACTTACCATTAAATACTATAATTGCTTGTCTTTCTCATTTATACTGTGAGCTATTTATAAATGGAGGGAGAATATTTTCATCTTAATGACTGCAGCACCTGACACACAAGAATGCTTTATAAATGATGAGCTCATGAAAAAATGCGGATTCCTTAAGGAGTTCATGGAGAAGCCTTGCCACATTGGGGACTGTTTTAAGGAAATAGGAGCCAAGAAACAAAGGCATTAGAAAGTGAACACCAAAGACAAGACTAAGATGAAGATTCAGAGCAGTTGAAAGGGATTTCCAAAACTTTTAGTTTATGAATTCTCCTAGTAATTGGCGAGAATATTGACCTCTATTTCAATTGGGGGTAGCCTAGGTGAGCCCCACAGACCCAGGTACTTACCACGGCTGTCAGGCAGCTACCAATGTTTGCAATTAAACTATCAATCAGTCATTGCTCTTATTCTCTAGAAGAAGTTTATACTACAGCAGAAGAGTAGCTCTACCAGGATATTGCAGGCTTCAAGAAGATATAGAAAGGTGGGGAGAATAGAAGTTCAGCTTAAATGGTTCTAAAACTGGAAATGATTTCCATAATAATGTGGCTTAATCCTTTCTCTTCTTCCAGCATCTGCTGAGCACCACCTCAGCCACAGCACTGCTTCTCGCTGTCTGCGATGAAGGCTCACTGAATTGAGAAAAGTCTCTCAAAAGTCATATGACCTGTTGTGCCTCACAGCTTCCTGGAATGCTTCATGACCTTTCTTATGCCCTTTACTAGCAACTCCTACATTCATCTCCGGAGTTCCTTTCCTGTCTTTTCCTCATTTGGCCCTCAGGAATAAGCTCCCTATTTTTTCTGCAATTATAATGTCTCAAGGTTCAATCTGAGTCTTCCCTGCTCTCAGAAGCTGTCACTGACCACCCCAACCTGTGATTTCCTAGAACGTACTGAAAAAGAAACTGCCTTTAGAGCAACATGGATTTGGGTTCAAATCCTGGCCATGCTGATTGTGATTCTTCAGAAGTTCCTTAGTGATTTATCTTTCCCCATCTGTATAATGGACAGTATACTACCACTTCATGGGGCTGTTTTGAAGGTACAGGAGATGCCTGCCTGAAGTGCTTAGCCCTTCCTGATACGTAACAGAACATTGATATTTATTATTATTTTTGATCTTCTGCAACTTCTAGTACTAGTATCCATACCACTCATCTGTCCTCAAGTTATGTCTGCTTTATGGCAGCTCTTGTCCTTGCACTAGCATTTAACTTTGATGTGATTATTTTAATGCTGATATAAGCTTTCCCCTAACAGATAAATTATGAACTTCTTATTCATCTTTATAGGTCCTAAGAATAACAGATGCTTAATAAATATTGGTGAAAAAAAAAAGCAACCTCCTGTTAGGGCTCATTACCTATATCTGGTAATGTTACAACATTCAGGTCAAGAACTCAATAAACCTTGAATTAGAGTAACTCTAATCCCCAAACGTTTTTGTTTTCCAGGAAAGGGAAGATTAGGAAAACTTTATGATTTTTTTTCATCCTGCAGGTTTAGTTTAAGAGAAGAAAATACAGACCCTATCCTCTTAAGAAACTACTTCCAGGAAAATGCAATGGAGACAGAAGGTCTACCTTCCTAGGTTTTGGTTTTCCAAATAAAAATTTATGGCCAGGTCAAAAATAATTGCTGGGAATTAAAAAGCAATTATGTGGATAATAGTTGTAAAGTAATTATATAGAATTAAGTAAGGAATAGGAAATTCCTATTCATTAGGAAAAATTTTAATTCAATAAAAATTATAAGAAATATCAAGTTTATAGATTAAGACATTAAGCACCCATCTGTCTGTAGTGTGGATATGCTCATAAGGAGGGAGAACAAATCCTCTAGTACAATAGTGTCCTCTTAGGAGTAAAAGGTAGGAGGCCATATTGGGAATAAACAAATAAATGGACTTAATCAGTGATGAAAACCAGTTTTTTTGCATTCTCAGGACATATAAGGTTTAAAGAAAAAAAAAAAAAAACAGGAAAAATAGTCAGGCTCCATAAAAGCTCCAGAAAGGGACTCTAGAAGGTTTCTAAGAATGGAAAGGCTCTGGTCCTTGCCAGCCTTGAGACTGGGGCAGCAAGCCTGCTGCATGCTGGAGCAGGGATGGCAGCCTACGCTGGACCAGGGGGAAGGAGGACTCCAGAGCACTGCCTAACAGTAATTTTCATATTGTTTGTTATGCCAGGGAACACTTTGTCAACAGAATCTTGTAGGGTCCCCGATGTATAAAAGAGATAACCGTGTTGCTGTGTGGTTGCAAATAGGTGGGAAGAGAAAGGGTGGGAGGATTGTTGGAAGGGCTGGTAGGATCTTAGATGCTGCAGCAGAAGACCTTAGGCCAGGCAGAATGTGTTTGGGAGACCAGCAGCCTAGGATTCTGTAAGCCTTTACAGACTGCTTCTATCCACAGGCAAGGCTTTTGGTCTAGGCCTAGTTTGTTAAAGGGCCTCAAGGATCAAAACTAGTGGCAAAGGAAAATGAGAGTAAAGACAACTTCGTTCCCATCATGGAGCGGACAATAAGCCACGTTTGCCCTATTACACTATGATCTCAGCCGGGTATTTTGTTTTTCTGAAAAATATTTTTTAAGCCATAATTTTGAGGCTCTCAATGAAAGCCAATTGTAGCTTAGTGACACCTAAATATGTCTGAGACAAGAGGCTCCGGATGGCCCTTCAGGAAGGCAACAGCAGCCCTGATGTTTTTGACTATTCTTAGGGAAGCCTCAGTGTCCAAGGATATTTACAGTCTTGCAGCTGCACTTCATAATGAACCTTTAGAATCCTGGGTTTTATCCTTACTTAGGAGTGGTTGTAACTGTCTAAGTTTCTAATCTCATACCTCGAATGTGATTATGAAACCAAGATAAAATAAATAAAAGGGAGAAAAGTTAAGAAGGAATCTCTTCCCAGATGAGATCCCTCATGGTCAGAATAATCACAAGGGTAAGTAGGTGAATAGCCTGTGAGTTACAGGCATTCCAGAGGCAAGGATCATCTTGAGTAGTGGCCTGAATTGATATTTAGTGATGCATAAGTGGTGGATATTACTGCAATTTCCTTCATGCAACTGATAGGAGTTGAGCACCTTCTCTTCACATTGCTCCAGGTTTCAGATCTTCAGGTGGGACAGGCCAGTTCTGAGGTTTCTGATAGACACCTCCCAGGGTTGGACAGTGCCTTTTGTTAAGAGGGGAATGCTTTTGGGGACCACAGCCTGTTTACACACAACTCAGGCTCCAGAGCTCCTTTAGCCTCTTCCGATTGCACACACGAATGTAATTCACTGAGTGGAGGACTGGCCCCAGCCAGACCCACCCGTCCGGTGATCTTAGAAAAATCTGCCTTTCCTGTGGGTGGATACTTGCTCTCTGGATGATCAAATGATGGAAGATTGCATGGGGCTCCCTGTGCCACTTCTGTTTCCAAACAGGAGGCTACCTGTTTGACTACTTGGGCTTGCTCCTCAGGCAGATGAGCTAACTCCTGCTGCTCAGAGCAGAGTGACATGGAGTGTCCTGTGGGGAGTGGGGAACTGCCTTACATAAGGACCCCACAGACCCAGGCTCTCTCTTAAAACAAGCTGACTACTTTCCTCGAGTTCCTCCTGCCTAGTACACTCTGCAAACATCCCGGTGCAATAAGAGTAAAAAAAAAAAAGTGTCAAGTTGGAAAATACAAGTTTGTTTTAAAGATGCTGTTTTGTTTTCTGAGTGCAGTGTGTCACAATGAGCCCTGCTTTCTGAAGTGTTTTGGAAAAGAATGTCTGTGACATCACATTTCAAAGAAATACTGTGGCCTCAAATCAAGTAGTGAGCTAAAACAATGCTCTACTAAACACCAATAATAACTCGCCTTTCAAACAGAGATGCATTTCTCATGGACCTGGGAAGAATGCCATCTCCACCACATAATGTCAGCAAAATGTACTTTCACTTCCTCTTTTTCTTCTGAAGCATGACGGTTGTAGCAGGTCTCTTGGACTAAAATATATGCAAAGAGTTGGAACCTTCATAATTCTTCCCTCCCTGTAAAATGCTTGAGACAAAAGTCTAGTAGGTACATTTGTATTTTAGGGAGCCTAAAGCTGTGTGAGTCTGTGTGTATCCTCTTTTGCATACAGAAGACATTTTCTCCTTAATCCACACCTAAATTTTTTGGTAGCCAAGCACTTTCTATTAACAGAATCAACAGTCAAAACATGTAAAAACACTTCATAAGAGGAACTCTAAGTTAGGACAGCCCCAGATATCTTCACAGAGAAATATTGAAATGTTTAGGTAATTCAGAGAAGAGTAGGGGAGAGTGCCTCTTACCTGGGCTTCTTTCACTATTCCATTCTTTGTGCAGTTTCCGCTTTGCGAGCCATTGCTCTGTTTCTTGTGATTGTGAAGTTTCCCATTGCAAACGGCACCACCTCCAGGGTTAGCCATGGGTGTGAAGTGACAGAGCCCGGGATAGGTTTTCCTTCAGAGGTCTCTGCAGGCTGTACTTTAGTCTGTGAGGGGATGGGATAAAGCTCTTTGGGGCTGAGCCCTTAAAGGAATCTTACCAATCAGGCTTTTCCAGAAGAAGAGCAACAGCCTATCTTTTTGCCAGATCGTTGAAACTAAAACAAATGGTTACCTTTATACTTCTCAACTCCAGTCAAAATGTGAACTCCATGGCAACAAACCTGCTTCCAAAACTATAAAGGAGATTGTCCATGCTGGCTCCTTCTGGGGACTGAGGGAACCTGGGGACTGAACAACCCAGTGGCAAAGTGTGAGGAGGCGGGCTGGGAGGTGGAGAGTCTTTTAAAGAAACACACACACAACATGCTCACAGAGTCTTCTAAGTAACTGAGTTCTGAGTTAACCTCTTTTTCCCACCCCCTCTCTCCTGCATGTAATTGTGGTTTTTGGTTGTAAACCAAGCTCAAAAGTTAATATTTCTTTTTGCTATAAAATAACATTCAGAGGTGGTTGCCAGGGGCTGGAGGGATGAGGCAAAGGGAAGTTATTGTTTAATGGGTACAGAGTTTGAGTTGGAGCAGATGAAAAATGTATAGTGATGGATCACTGCACAACAATGTGAATGTACTTAAACTAAACTGTACACTTAAAAATGATTAAAATGGTAAGTTTCATGTGATGTATGCATTTCCATAATTTACAAATGATTTGAAAAGATTTTAAAAAACCCAATATTCAAAACCCACCTATGTTAAAATCAGTACTAAAATAAGGGGGTACCAATCCATCAAGAATTCCAGTAAGACAGGTGTTGAGGAGACAGAATATTTGGTGACTGTGTTATCTTTATCTCGTGACCTTGGGGGAGGTATTTACCCACTTTATGCCTCAGTTTTTCCATCTATAAAATATCTGCTGAGGTAGAACGAAAATTATGCTGTAGCTTGGGTTTGTTACCGATGCAGGTGTGAGGTGGTTGAAGACTGCAGGGTCCCAGTCCTGAAATATATCTGGTTTACTCACTAACTCTTATTCTGTCAATGCATGAATCTTCAAAGCTTTGTTTCTTCCTATCATCATCAAATGGCATGGTGACATGATTTGTTGGAGAGTCATTACAACCTGTTGAGTCTTCCCAAGTCCACCCTTGTGGTTTTCCTGAGTCAAGACTTCTTTAGCATCAGACTCTAAGAAAAGAGACCAATTTACTGGTGCAGTAGACAAAAACAAACAATCAAACACACATACACAAACAAAAAGACAGAAATGGCCTCTGTTTCCGGAGCCTCATGTCCTGTACCTCAGCTCCCTTGGACAGGGTTCATTTCTACTCCAGAATAATGTAGCTTTTGGAGGTGGACATGCTAATGCTTCTCCTAACCATGACTTGCATATGAGGGTACCTGCCTTTACCATCCCAAGGAATGCTGGAGGAATAAGATAAGGCCTGAGGCCAAGGGAAGAGATGGAGTTAATATCAAGTGTGTTCAGCCCAGTTTGTGTCTCAAGTTCAAAAATTTTATCTCATTTCTCTCAACCTTTATCATCAAAGTAGAAGTAGATTTTCACTGGTCTGTCCCTTCCATGGCTGTTTCACTGGGATTTGGGGGCTAAACTTTTGTAGGTTTATTTTCTTCTAAGATTTAGGAAATGGAGAGATGAAGAGGTAGAGGGGAGCACTATTGTTGGCCCAACTGCCTCATGTTACTTAGAAAGACAAGTTGAAGAGAGGGCGTTATTTTCCCTGAGCTCTATTGCCCTGTGCAAAGCATTTTTTAATAAAGATTTTGAAATAAAACTTTTCTAACATTAGATGTCTCTTTTCTTTCTTCTTTTCTTCTTCTCCATCTCTTTCCTCTTTTCACATTTGTCCTTTTCCCTTTCCTCCCCCACCCTCCTCTTCTTTTTCTTCTTTTTCAAATTTTCTTTTTACAAGGGACAAAAGGCATATATAAAATAAATCTTAAAACACAGCTGAATTCTGCTTTATCCTTTTCCTTCCCCTAACTGCAATTGCTAAGGTTAGGTAATCACACATAGATTTCTGAGAAATATCTACTACGTGCTCTCACTCTTGAAACTTTTCTATTTTACTTACCCTATTGGAATGTGTGCATTGTTGTGTGCACAAAATTATATTAACACACCAACCATTTGGCATCAGGCACTGCTGGTATGTATAGTCAGTGGTGACTCATTGCTTCATACCATCTCCAGTTAAAATAAGCGAGGAGTTCTGTTGAAGTGAGTGGTAGGTTTAGGTTTAAGGTTTGGATCAATCCTAAAACACAGACTAAATATTGAGAAAGATATTGCATCTCTGAACAAATAAATACATTTTGGATCAACTAGTAACCTCAGAAAATGTTTGAATAAGTACTATGTATTTGCTGAGTCCTTGGATATCACAAGGAATAAAACATACACAGTCTCCACTTTCATAGAACTAAGACTCAACAGTACCCACATGCCTTCTACTTAGGATATCTTACTATTAAAGGTAGAAATAAATCTTCCCAATAGTACATTAAAGGCAAAGATAAAATTATCAATGGCCTTGTGGTGTTCTCCAAAGTAATGGTTTTGCCCAGATGCCAGATTCTCAGCTCCTCTCTTAATGAAGCAGCCAAAAAGGGAGATAACAGTATGAGGATAGGCAAGAGAGGGAAGGACAGAGGCTTGGCAACGTGTTGTGAAAACACTCTTGGAACAACTTGGGGATAGAGAGTTGGCAAAAATGGGAGGATATGAGCAGAATGAACTGTCAGAATTGTTCAGTGTACAGAAATCTGTTCATTCTCAGTGACTCAATTTTTACCCATGTAATGGAGAGTGATGCTCATGCAAAACTGAATTTTCAACAGGTTAAGTGACTTTTCCAAAGCCACAGAATAATATGTGGTAGAAGTGGGTCATGAACTCAAGAACGTCTGGGTCTAAGTGAGTGCCGTTTTCCTTACACCATGACACCTCTTCTTCAGCTGTTGACTTGAGAACCATCAACCACCAAGAAAAGAAATGACAGAATCTGTTATTACTTGGGAGATTTCATTGGATTGGCCAAATAATGAATAAAAATGCTTTATTTGCCTTTTTGATGTTTAAAATTTGTGATATAATAAATTTTTTTACAAATGACTAATGACATGTCAATATCTACTAATAAGTCTACATGGAAGTACTTAAATTTCCCAAAGAGTTCAATCTGGAAGAATTCTCATCGTAGAGACAATTTATTTCCATAGATTTTCCCATGAATAGGTTGTAAACGTGATGACCCAAGAAGGCCAGCCGCATGTAAGTTAATATTAAATTTGAACTGACCAATAAGTCACGAAAATTACCTGAGAAAACCCAGAAAGTGATCATGTCAATTTATCTGATATCAGGTGGAAATTATAACTCTTAATCAAGATCAAGTTAATTTTAGTTTTCACACTTTTTGGTTTTGCACACTGTTGTGATTGGAAAATCCATGCATAACACATATTTAGCATCACATATCTTTGCCCTGAAATAGATCATACTGACACAGTCAGTCCCTCATTGATATCCTTTTGACTTAGCTTGGAGGTCCCTGATACACGGTGTCAGCTGTTTTCTGTGTTTCTATGCCCAAGCAGGTTCTCTTACCATGGGGTATTCTCTGCTTCTGCAGTGTGGGCCAGGTGTGCTGGGAAATTCACATCCTTGAGAGCAACCCTCAGCCAACAAGGGACAGAAGTTGGTGCATAAACACCCCATGTTATTTTCTTCTTTATGGGACAATTCTGAGGCATGTTCACAGCCTCTGGGGAGATCCCAATGGGACTGTGGCTCTGTTGCCCTCAGTAGTAACCCTCTTATAAAAACACCCATTATTAAGTTTTCCTCCCTTCCTGGTTTTACTTATCCATGCTTCCTGAAAATACCCCCCCAATAAACTACTTGCACCTAAATCCTTGTCTCAGACTCTGTTTGTGGGAACCCAAATTAGGGCAACCAAGTCCATATTAGCCCATCAGGTCTTATCGATCAGAGATCAAATTGGATCTTTTGAATGATCAATATTAGACTGTTCTGAAGATTGAGAGAGCTATCATATAGAAAAACGTAATACATTCATTTGGGTAAAACCTCATAAATTCTAGAGACGGACAGAAAATCTGCACTCTTGTGTCTCCCATAGGAAAGATTTGCGGGATTTATGTAAGAAGAGGGTGTCTACAATTTAGTTGGGGAAGAAAAGTCATTAACTTTGAGTTGTAATATCATAAAAACATCACATATTTTGAATGAGAAACAGGCTCTAGAAAGTCTTTTAAAATGTGCTTTATCTGTAGAAAAATTAAAACTAGCTTACTCTTTAGTTAATACTTTGATACAAAGAACCCTTTTATGTTTCTAGCTAGCATGGGATGATAAATGGAAATTAAATGCTTAGCATTCTTATTCATTTTCTGTTGCTACTGTAAGAAATTATCACAGACTTAGTTGCTGAAACAACACAAATGTATCATATTAGAGTTCTGCAGATCAGGAGTCTGACATGGGTCTCACTAGGCTAAAATCAAGGTGTCAGCAGTGTTGATTTCTCTTTGAAGGCTGTAGGGGAGAACCTCTTTTCTTGGCTTTTCCAGATGCTAGAGGTGTCCACATTCCTTTATTAATGCCCCCTTCCTCCATCTTCAAAGCCAGCAATGCTGAATCTCTGTGACCTTTCTTCCATCATACATCTCTGTATATGTATGGGACTATGGCCAGGAAATGTTCTCTGATTTTAAGAAATCATATGATAGATTGTGACCATCCTGAAATCCAGGATAATCTTGGAATAACTTCAATTACATCTATAAAGTCCCTTTTAAAAGTAATTAATTTAAGTTAACAACCTGAAATTGTATACATTAATGTTGTGCAGCATGATGGGTTTTGATACATGTATACATTGTGGAATGGCCAAATCACGCTAATTAACATATGCATTACCTCTCCATAATTATTTTTTTGTGTGGTGAAAACACTTAAAATTCACCCTTTTAGCAATTTTCAAGTATACAATATATTGTTATGAATTATACTCATCATGTTGTATAATAGATGTCTTGAAGTTGTTCCTCCCCTCTAACAGAAATTTTTCATTATTTGACCAGTATCTTGCAAAGTCTCTTTTGCTATGTAAGGTAACATGTTCACAGGATGCAGAGATAGGGTGTGGACATCTTTGGAGGATCATTACTCTGCCTACTACAGTATCTGTTACTACTAATTAAAAATTTGCAGCTAGTCAGAGGATCTCATTATTTAGTTTATTGCTCTAAGAGTTTTCTTCTGGTTGTTTTCTTCCAAGAAATGTAGAAAATGTGTATTTTTAAAGACTCTCATAGGTTAATTTTCAAGTTGAGCAGCTGAAATCTTTTTTTAGCAGTTTTAAAAATTGCAGGCTAATTTACATAGACAAGGATACACAGACTAATTGCACAGCTCAATGAATTTTCATAAAGTGAGCACACATGGGAACTGTACCCAGCTGAAGAAATAGGACATTTCTCGCATCCAGAAGCCCTCTTCAGGCCCTGCCCTACTCTTCACTCCTTAATCACACAAAGAAACCACTACTTTAAGCTCTATCACCATAGATCAGTTCTGCCTCATTGTTTTATATAAAAGAGTCATTCAGTTCATATTCTTTTGTGTCTGGCTTCTTGCACTCAATTATTAGGTTTGAGAGAGTTTTCCACTTTGTAGTGCTTAGCAATAACTTGTTCATTCTCACTGTTACATAGTATTCCATTTTAGGAGCATACTATAATTTATTTAATCATTCTATTGTGGACATTTGGGTTGTTTCTAGTTTTTAGCTATTAAAACAATTGCTACTGTGAATGTTCTAGTATAGACTTTGGTAGCCATAGACATACATTTCTCTTGGGTACATACCTAGAAGTGGAATCATTGGAACATAACGTGTGTAGCTGTTCAACTTTGGAAGATACCAATTGATATGGTTTGGCTCTGTGACCCCACCCAAATCTGGTCTCAAATTGTAGTCCCCATGTGTCGAGAGAGGGACTTGGGGGGAGGAGATTGGGTCATGGGGGCAGTTTCCCTATGCTGTTCTTCTGATAGTGAGGGAGTTCTCATGAGATCTGACGGTTTTAAAAGTGGCAGTATCCCCTGCCCTCTCTCTCTTTCCTGCCACCATGTAAGATGTGTCTTGCTTCCCCTTCACCTTCTGCCATGATTGTAAGTTCTCTGAAGCCTCTCCCGCCATGTGGAGCTGTGATTCAATTAACCCTCTTTTGTTTATAAATTACCCAGTCTCAGGCAATATCTTTGTAGCAGTGTGAGAACAGACTAATACATGGATCCATGGCTTTCCAAGTGTTTGCACAAGTTTATGCACCAACCACTAATGAACATCCCAGTTGATCCACATCCTCACTGACACTTGGTATAGTCAGTCTTTTTAAAATTGTAACCAGCCTGGTGAGAGTGTAGTCATGTGCTTTTTTGTTGTTGTTGTTTGTTGTTGTTGTTTTTAAGGTAGAATTTACATATGAGGAAATGCACAAATCCGAAGGTACAATTCAGTGAATTTTGTCAAATCTAAACTTGTTTGAACTTTAGTGTTCCAAGTCGTATAATTGTGAATTTTCCTATCAAGAGGGCTTGGGGGAATTAAATCCTTTGTGGCTAAAGAGGGAAAATTGTATTTACCTTGTGCTCCCACACCCTTCTTCCAGTGACAGGCATGGGTGAGTAATCAGGATCTGTGGACTGCTGGTTTGTGTTGTTAGTATATTACCTACCGCAGAGGGCATGTACCTACTGACCTGAGGGGCAATGGTGTGGAAAAGGAAAAAGGCGAAGCAGTGGCTTTTGAGTGTTAGAAACGTTGCATAGTGACCCAGCCTCAGAGAGTCTGCCTGTTCTGCCCCAAGGTCTTTCTGTGGGTGCCAGGCCACCAGTATGTGATAAGAATGAATCCAAGAGCATTGAGATTTCAAAGTTGCCTCTTTCTTTCTTCTTGTTGCTCTTGTCACATTTCTGTAAAAGTCATGTATGATAAGGTATTTATGGCATGGTTAAAACACATTCTTTTCCATGCCCCTGTGCACGCAGGTCCGGATACTTCAGGCTTAGCTTCACTACAGGAAATGTATCATGCAGTTTTAATTTGTCTGCAAGTAAGGAAGACGGAAAAAACAGCTGGCTTATAAAAAGATGGTGAGCTGGATGTTCTCCATCAAATGAAACACCCTCAAATTTCATTTCAGTAATATGTCAGTCACTCATGGAGGCTGGGTGTCATGGATAATTGGCTCTGCTAAGATCAGGCACATTAATCTGAATCTTGTTTATTTCCATTATAAAAGAGGATCACAACCTCTGAGGGCTAACATAAGGATTATAGGAGAGAACTTCAGAAAGCATATGATACAAAACTTTAGCATCTCTCTTCCTTCTTTGTCCAGGAATATTGTTACTGACAACATAATGACATTCTTGGACCTAAGAAGAAAGTTTCAGTGACCACATGCTACAAGTCTGGCTGATAGAAAGTCTCCCATAAGAGGGGTCAACAGCCAGGACTGTGGCCCTCAATCTCTCTCACAGTCTTCACACTTATACCCAAGAAACCAAAAAGAGGCCTGGACATTGGCAGGGACCATATCACTCAAAGTCTGATGTCTAAAGTGCTGCTATCCTCAGATCATGCTACCAAAGCTACTGTGATCACCACTCTTTTCTTGGCAAAGGACAAAGAGCATGGAACAGTGCCTATGGGAAGGTTATAGGCTGGGCCTGGAAGCAACACACACTGCTTTCTCCCAGTCCCACTGGCTGTATCTCGGTTATGTGACTAGACTTACTTCAAGGAAGGCTGGGAAATGTCGCCTACCCTGTGTCCAGAAGGAAGAGGGGAATGTGGGTTTTGATGACCATCAGCTGTCTTAGCAACAGAAGGTTTATACCTTGACCTAGGGTAACTTTTCTTACATTCATAGGAATATAGTAGCAGCCATAGTGAGGCAGCAAGGTAGGTAAGAATTAGAGGCTCTTGAAAAATATTCATCCAGTGCTTTTAGTCCTGTTGCTTAACATCTATTCCTAGACATCTTAAATGCATAGACTCTGTGGGAGACATTTATGTAGCCTGTCCCCTGATTTACTAGGAAATTTATCTGGACTCCTAAATGCGATTGGATCTTTTTATACCCCTGTTGGACACGATCTGGTTAAAAAAGTTCACCTGGTTATAGACACATGAAGAGTGAACCCGTTCCAGGGTGGCCTGCCTCAAGAGTTAAATTCTGAGACAATTCTGGGGTCTTAGGAAGGACAAATTTTCTAAGCTTCCAAGGGCTTGTGGCTGACCCCTTCTGATACTGACAGTAAAAGAGGTACAGTAGTGTGGATCCTAAGAGGTGGCAAAGCACTGGGCCTTCTGGGGGGCTGAGTCTCTCCAAGCACAGCAATCATAGATATAGCATCTATAAATCAGGTCACAACATAGCTGTTGAAAAAATATAACTTTTTCTTAGAACTTAATTTTAATTTTGAGGACCCCACCTGCTTTTCACTTTCCACCAGGTGGTTGAGATAATCTCAGTCCATTGGCCCAGTTATAAGGAGCATTTATGAAATCAGGTTGCTCTGGGAACAGCAGGTTTGAAGCATGACAATGTCTTTGGTCATTGACATATGCTCCTAAGCATCATCTCACATTTCCTCTTCCTCCTGCACCCTGAAGCTCTAGTGGCTTTCTCTCTGCTTTCCCTGCATCATGTGGGAAGGCAAGGGAACAATTCAGCTCTGTTCCTTCCGTCAGGCTAGGAACCAGGGATCAGGGATCCCTGCAAGTCTGTCTATGGCTCCATCCACCTAGACTCCCTCTGCAGCAGTTTTCTCTCTCCAGGGACCTTCCTCCTTTCAGGGTAACTGCGTGGGAAGCAGAGCAAGCCCCTCCCTGCCACCCACGTGTGCCTCTGCTCATTACTTCTTTACCGATTACTCTTCTCACAACCTGGAAGCATCTCTCTTTTGGTCCCTCAAGAACATCCCTTTCTCCAGAAACCTGCTGCTGTCACTCATGGGTGTCTCTGTGTTACCCCAAAGACTTCAAAACTCCAAAAGAGCTTTTTTTTTTTTTTTTTTTTTTTTAAATGCATCTGCATTTTACTCTGCAACTCTCCCCTCCTGGTACAATGAGAATAAAGCAGCTCAACAGCTAGGATGAGGGGTGAAGGAGAGACTGATCATCAGTTAGTATATTAGAATAATATTCTGGTCAGGCGTGGTGGCTCACGCCTGTAATCCCAGCACTTTGGGAGGCTGAGGTGGGCGGATCATGAGGTCAGGAGATCGAGACCATCCTGGCTAACATGGTGAAAACCCGTCTCTACTAAAAATACAAAAAATTAGCCAGGTGTGGTGGCGGGCGCCTGTAGTCCCAGCTACTGGGGAGTCTGAGGCAGGAGAATGGTGTAAACCCTAGAGGCAGAGCTTGCAGTGAGGTGAGATCGTGCCACTGCACTCCAGCCTGGGTGACAGAGCAAGACTCTGTCTCAAAAAAAAAAAAAAAAAAAAAGAAAGAAAGAAAAGAATAATATTCTACAACAATAATTCACCTACCTACATATCCATCCTTCTTTACAAAATGCATACACACAAAAAAGCAAGGAAATGTATTGTCCTATTATAGCACTTGAAATGGATATGTGTGAGCTTTGCATTTCAAATTGTCTCCATTCAGCTACATATACACATATGTGTTACACAGTAGGTCATTTTGTAAGAAAAAAAAAAAAGCTCCGGCCTTGGAAATGGGCAAGATAAGTTACCAAGTGCCCTTTTAGTAGAGGGCAAAACATAGTATAGTGAACTCTTGGAGGATCATCAAATACTACAGGAGTCTGCACCTCTTTATTGACTTTCTGTTGACTGTTTTACAATTCTGTAGGGATAGAAGTTAATGTGTAGAAAACTGACAGCAACACTAATTATTCTTGTAGAAAGCAATGCAAATGATTTTTCACCAGTAGAGATACAATTTGATTTATGTCAATTGGATAAGATAACCCTAAATATCATTAGAATAATTTCCCTAGAAAACAATATTTAGTTTTGTATTTATTAGAAAGTTCATTTCTGCATTCCTGTCTCTCTTTATAAATATATCTACATCTATCTATATTTTTCTGTTTCTCACATTTTCATTTGATCCAGTATTTATATATTGCTGTTTATTAAGTTGAATAAAATCTTCCTTGGATAAGATAACCCCAAGCATCGTTATAATAATTTCCCTAGAGAACAATATTTAGTTTTGCATCTATTAGAAAGTTCATTTCTGCATTCCTGTCTCTCTTTATAAATATATCTACATGTATATATATTTTTCTGTTTCTCACATTTTCGTTTGATCCAGTATTTATATATTGCTGTTTATTAATTAAGTTGAATAAAACCTTCAATGTGTTCATTTTATATTTACATAAAAGTCAAGGTTTTTACTTTTTGAAAATTATACTTTAGTGATTTACAATATAAGCCATTTCTTTGTATAAACTGCCATTCTCTTCCCCTCTTTGACTTATATTCCAAGAAACTTTCTCAGGGTTTTTCCACATTTCATTTAGCCTTCACAGTAATCTTCACAATAACAGGTAATAAAATTTCCATTTTACCCATTAAAACTTGAGGCTTAGAGAATGGTTTTGTTGTAGCTCCAAGACAGATAAAAAAATATTTGGTAGTAGAGCTGGGGTTTCCAATAAACATTGAGCTTACTTGAAAGCCCCTGTGCCTCTCATGTGTTACTCTGGATCATTTTAAGGCCAAAATTGCTGAGGACTGTACAGTCTTAAAAGTAAAAGTAAAAGTATCACAAGACCTTATGCTCCTCTTTTTAAGCCTTTTGAAGAAAAGGCAAACTGTTAACTTTGGAGGGTATTTTTAGGGACAGGATCTTGCTCTTTTGCCCAGGTTGAAGTGTGGTGGTATGATCTTGGCTCACTGCAGCCTCGACTGCCTAGGCTTAAGTGATCCTCTTACCTCAGCCTCCTGAGTAGCTGGGACCACAGGCACATGCCACCACACCTGGATTTGTATTGTTTGTAGACATAGGGGTTTCACCATGTTGCCCAGGCTAATCTCAAACTCCCAGACTCAAGCAATCCACCTGCCTTGGCCCCCACAAAGTGCTGGGATTACAGGCTTGAGCCACTGCATCTAGCCAACTTTGGAGATTTTAATTTAAAGCAAATAGCAAAGCAAAACAAAACAAAACAAAAAACACACAAAAATGTAACAAAATCAAAACAACAACAAAAATTCAAAGCAGCATTTTTCTCCCTCCACCATAGAGGCTATAAGATATTGGACATGGACGTCAATTGCTTGAAGGAATGTATGGTATTTAAGAGGCCTAACAGTCAACAATCTAATGCTGGTGGCAAGGTAGGCACATGTAAAATAAAAAATATTCACAAGATTGAAAGATTCAGCCAGGATTTTTTTTTGAAAATTAACGGATAAAATATCATGATTAATTAGTAATTGGTGATCAAATGTATTATGCCTCACCTTAGTGGAAAGAGAAAAGCATAGATGATAATGTTTTATATCTGCTTGGTATTCAGGTTAAAAGATGGTCAGTTCATCTTATTTTCCTTTTTCTCCACTCTCTGAATGGTGAGGAAGCTGTGATTCAAAGATGAATGATACTAGCACTGGGGCACTTCTTCTCAGTACGTGCATAAGAATTCTTTCTTTCTTCAGACTGGCTTGACTACATTGACTATTTTTTCCTGCCCTGAACATGTGATTCATGACACTTTGCACAGCTGCTATAAACACAGTTTTCTTAAATTCCAGACACAGTCAATGTGTTAAATGAGTAGAGTAAGGGCAGGATGAACTACATAATTTGCAGACATGGCACAAAATGAAAATATAGACCCCATTTGAAAGAAGAAACAGAATGTTCTTAGTGCCCTAGAAGTTCCCAGATGCCCTCTCCACTCCCAGCTTTCCTAAGGATACCCACTATCCTGACTTCTAATAGCATAGGTAAGCTTGGCCTCCTTTTGAGTTTATATTAATGAAATCATGCATGATATCTGGCTTCTTTTGCTTAATATTATGATTGTGAGATTTTCCATATTTTTATGTGTAATTGTAATTTGTTTATTCTCATTGCTTGATAACATTCATTTTATAAAATCTTAAAATTGTTACTACTGGTATCATAGTAAGTTTCCCTTTTCTCAACACACACACAGTGACGAATTCACTCTACTCAGCATAGTGGTGGGAAAAGGAGGGTTGTATATTAACTGGGTTTTGACTTTTGAATAGGCTATCAGTTGCCCAACAGCCATTACGTGTTAAATTTCCAGAAGATATTGGTGATACACTGAATCGTATCACCTTCTTTTCCAAATGGAAAATTGTTTTCTTCCAATTAGTGAAGTAATGCACATAACTTTAGCTGGTAACATATCAAATCTGTATTCAACCTGTTTTTCCAGTTCTGGCAACCTGACAACTTTCTCTCCTTTCATTTCCAAGTGATTGGTTTCTAGTTTTTGCCAATTCGTGTGATGATGATCATGAAGAAATCACATGTATGTGACATACAGAAAAACTCACAGAAGTGAATCACAAGTAAGATATGCATTGATTATACTTTAGCTTGTTTTGAATGTAAAGATATGTCATCAAATATTTTCTTGTAATATTTATGAAGTTTCTCAAACTGTATTATTTGTACTTTTTAATGAAAGGATTATTGATATATAATTCACGTACCATACAATTCACTCATTTAAAGTATACAATTTGATGGTTTTGGTATATACAGAGTTGTGCAACCATCGCCTCCATGAAGTTTTAAAATTTTTATCACCCCCTAAAAAGACTCCTATACTCTTTAGTATACTAGTCACTCCCCATTTGCTCTCCACCTCTCACACAAACCTCCCCTTACCTAAGCAACCACTAATCTACTTTGTTTCTATAGTTTTGCCTATCCTGGATATTTCACCTTAATGGAATCAGGGAATATGTGGTATTTTTGCAAATGGCATATTTCATTTAACATAATGTGTTTAAGGTTTATCCACACTGTAGCATGTATTTGTACATTACTCCTTTTTATGGCCAAATAATACTGCATTGTATAAATATACCACATTTTGTCTATCCATT
This sequence comes from Pongo abelii, assembly GCF_028885655.2. Classification (NCBI taxonomy): domain Eukaryota; kingdom Metazoa; phylum Chordata; class Mammalia; order Primates; family Hominidae; genus Pongo; species Pongo abelii. The sequence goes on along the minus strand of NC_072006.2, from coordinate 7,554,504 downwards.
TATCAACTGATGAATATCTGGATTGTTTCTGCCTTTGGCTAGTAGGAATACCGACAGGTTTTCGTGTGAAAATATGTTTTTATTTTCTTGGGTATACAACTAGAAATAGCATTTTTGGTCATGCGGTAACTTTATGTTTGACATTTTTAGGAAATGCCAGACTGTTCTCCAAAGTGGCTGCACTGTTTCGTATTCCCACCTGCAAAGTATGAGAGTTCCATTTTCTCCACATCTTCATTAAAATTTATTATCTGTCTTTTTTGATTAAAGCCATTCTAATGGGTGTTAAGTGGTATCTCATTATGATTTTGGTTTGCATTTCCCTGGTGGCTAATGCTGTTGAGAATCTTTTCATGTGCTTATTAGTCATTTGCATATCTTATTTGGAGACATGTTTATTTAGATCTTTTGCCCATTTTTAACTTTGGTAATTTGTCTTTTTATTATTAAGTTGTAGGAGTTCTAGGTACTAGAACACATTCTAGATTTTATATACAGGTCCCTTATGAGATATATGATTTGCAAATATTTATTTCACATTCTGTAGGCTGTGGTTTTACTTTCTTGGTGGTGTCCTTTGAAGCACAAAAGTTTTTATTTGTGATGAAGTCCTATCTATTTTTCTTTTGCCATTTGTGCTTTTGGTATTATTGAACTTTATTCTTAAGTGTGACTTCAAAGCATTTTTGAATTGTTAATCCTTAAATTTCATTGTATTTTTTTTCTGGAACTTGTACGTTTACTATCATCTTAGGAAAGAATTTTGGATGGCAAATCAGACAGTGCTTTTATACATGTTTTTGGAGGTTGAAATTCATATTTGTTGCCTAAGCCTGGCTTAAATGAAAACTTTTTTCTAAAGTATTTTTTTTTTAAAGAAAGGAAGTAATGGTACCCAAGGGATGAATGACCTTGGAATCAACTACACGATAAGAATGTCTGGTGGGTGATTGGCATCTGATTATCTTGGCAGCCAAAAAAAGTTCTGGAGGTAATTTGTCTAGTAATGTGTACTTACTAATTCTGGGTCCCAGGTTGGACTAAGCATTGTGGGAGTCTGATGAGCAATACGGGATGAGCTCTGTTCTGTTTAGGGTTTCATACACTAGGTGGAGGAGACACACGAGGAAGCAGTTCATGAGCACACAGGAAGTAATTCATGAACATACAGGAAGCAATTCATGAACAATCTTTTTAATTCCCAGAGTATCCAGTTTAATGCTCTTCAAGTAAGTCTTCAGTAAATACTTAGATAATTAACTGAAATATCATATAGAATCAGGGAATTATACAGTACAGACTATAAGCGTGGTGTGACCTTGAGCAAGTCACTTCACCTTTCTGAGCCGCCATTTGTTCAACTGTAAATGGGGAAAGTAAAAATGTTTAGCTCAAAGGGCTGGGCTGTAAGAAAGAGCAAATGAGGGAGACACTGTCTACAAGTTTGCGTGTAACTGTCAAGACTCACAGCTGCAATAGACAGAAGAACAGAGGCAGCAGGCAAGAGTGGTTCAGAACATGGGTTTTGAAATTAAAAAGAACTGGATGAAATGTGGTAGCTATGTGCTCTTAGAAAAGTTCTCATCTGTAAAACCTACTTTATAGGACTATTGTGTGGATATTTTAAATGAGGTAATATGTACAAAGACTGAGCACTGGCGGATCTTTTAAGTAAAAAAGGCAAAAGGTACAAAACCTAAAAGTATCTAGTTCTCCCAAGGATGACAGTGTGTGTTGGGAAATAACAAAAACATAGGACAGAGAACACTAAATTGGGGAAGGTCTAAATTGGAGAACTTAAACCAAGCCTGATAGGAAGCCACTGAAAGACTTTAATTAGTGTCTATTTTTTGATGCTTGTCTCAGACAGGAGAGAAGGCGATCTGTTATATTGAAGAAAGTCCGGCGATGGTGACCTTGAGACCCGGTTCTAGTTCTAGTTCTGCCACCAGTTAGCTGTGGATCTTAGACCAGTCATTTAACCTCTCTAGGCCTTGTCTCTAGTTGAGTTTATTCTGAGAAACAGTAAGCTACAAGTTGATAGATCTTGCTTTCCTAATGATGCCTTAATCAGATTGCTGCTGAAGTTTAGAAAACAAAGGATGTTGCATCACTTTGGACTGCAGTTAATTTTCTAACATCCACATAGATGGTGCTTTTGAACATACTTGATGGTTTATATGAACATATGAGCATAAATAGAAATCTAATTCTGACCAAAGAGATGCTTGGCAAAATGTTCCAGGTTGTTCCTGTGTCTTTCAGTAATGTGACTGACATTTCTAAGAAATTCCTGCAGTGCATTTCTTGAACATTCAGGGAAGTATAACATACATAGAGAAAGTGCTCAAATCCTCAGTTTCCTGCTCTTCTAGTTTTCATGAACTAAACACACCCAGGAATCAGTTCCTCAGTCAAAAACAGAAAATGACAGGGGCCTTAGAAACCCACTTGCTCCCTCTTCTAGTCACTATCTCCCCCAAAATAGCCACTGGTTTCTAGAAGCATAAAATTGTTTTAAAGTGTCAAAAAACTCATGAAAAATAATGATTTCTGAATGTTTAAAGGTGTTTAAATGCCATTCATAAACCAAATTCTTTGCTTGTGCCTAGCTAAGTAGGTGCAACACATTTGGAAAATAATTTGGTAATATGTCTCAACACCTGTTAACATGTTTATACTATTCTGTTTTTGGAAATGTATCCAAAGAAAATATTTCAAAAAGAATTATTTTGCATTCATGAATATTTTCACTCCACAGTTACCTCTAATTACTAAACCAGGAGGTAACCTAGGCATTCAAAAATAGGTGAATTATTAAGTAGTTTATAGATCCAAATCATAAAACATTAAGCAGCTTTTTAATGGAAAAGTACTTACCTTATTAATGTTTAGTAAAAATTAAAAGTGAAAAATTGTAATATGCTAGAACCATATCTGTAAGACTCAAATGCATATGAGCAAGATCAGGAAAATATTTAGAAAAGGATGCTGGTTCCTTTCTACATCTGTTCTATTACAAAATTGTTAGTGTAATTAAAATCTGATGGGAAAAATAAGCAATGACTCAAGCTCAATTTTGAATGTTGCTGTACTTTAACATTTTTGTCATTTGGATAGCTGTCGGTTGACTTTTAGTTTTAAAAAAGTCTTTGCAATAGCATGTACAAGCTTTTCTATTTAAAATATAGAATATTTTAACTATAATCTGTTGTAGGTTTCCAAATAGCTAGAATAATTTGAGTGTTTCTGTCATAAAGAGAAGATGGTGAGTGTATAAATTGCTACAGCACTTAGAAAACAAACAATCAATAATTGGTAAACTAAGAACGCATGTGCCCTTTTACCCAACCATTTTGCTTTTGGAAATCGATCCCATGTTAGTAACAGTGGCAGGACTCAAAGATATGTGTATCAAATTTAGCAAGGTGTCATAAAACTGTTTGTAGTATAAAAATAAACAGTTACAAACAAAACAAAACAATATACCTGGACACAGACTGAATGTCCATCAGCTGTGCAAGGATTGGCCAAATTGTGGTACATCCATAGAGTGAAACATTTTGCAGGTATAATAAGGAATAATTAGATCTTCAAGACTGACTTGGAGGAATACCCATGAATGATTGCTAAAGTGAGATGAGAAGGTTGAAGAGTAACATAAATAATACAAACTCATTTTGTAAAAATATTACAAAACATGATACACATTTGTGGAGTCATGGAGAAATATGTCTGACTACCTTGGAAATAAGGATCTACATATTAACTTTTTCTTAATATATCTTTGTACCAGTGAGCCTGAATACATGTTATTGTGTAATTTCTGAAGAGAAATTTAATCTTAAAAAGTTGAAACTTTTGGCTGTGCATGGTGGCTCACGCCTGTAATCCCAGCACTTTGGAAGGCTGAGACAGATGGATCACCTGAGGTCAGGAGTTCGAGACCAGCTTGGCTAACATGGCGAAACCCTGTGTTCCACTAAAAATACAAAAAATTAGCTGGGCATGGTGGCGGGTGCCTGTAATCCCAGCTACTTGGGAGGCTGAGACAGAAGAATCACTTGAACCAGGGAGGGACAGGTTGCAGTGAGCTGAGATCGTGCCATTGCACTTCAGCTTGGGCAACAAGAGTGAAACCCCGTCTCAAAAACAAACAAACAAACAAACAACAACAACAAAAAAAACAAAACTTTTTAAAAGTCATTGATGTTTCCAAAGCACTTATACTTGGGTATTGGACAAAAAAATTATGTGACATAAATTTCTAAGTATAGAATTGTTACTAATGTGACTATTTCATCTAATACGAAATGGCATGCATGTAAGAGTCTACATATGATTCCACCTGTGTGGTTTCATGAACAATCCAAACACTAGTAAAATAACATAAAACCAATGAAGAATATTTTATTCAATGCTTATTTTTGGTGCATATGAGAACTATTTTTGCTTGATTTTTTAAAAAGTAGAATTGTATAGCATCCTTAGTTTTTTTTGGTAAGTATAACATTTTCCTAAGTGTTAATCTTTAGATTTCTGACATTTACAAATACTTGAGCCTCACTTTCAGTTAGTAAAATGCTGCCACCCCTTCCTCTGTTTACTTCGGATGGGGTGGGGCAGAAACTAGCACCCAGATGTGACTGCTGGCATTCCCCATCCTTAACCCTGTTCACACGGGCTCAATTTGCTTCATGGAAGGGGTGGGGCTCCCATCAGCCTCATCCCCAGCAACCACTTGCTTCATGGTGACAGACAAGAGTTCTTGGTTCCCAGAGCCACAAAGAGAACAGAGGAAACACTTAGAGGAATAGAAGATAGATGTCTGGCCCCTGGGATCTATAACAGGTAAAGGTCCTAAAATTTTTATTTTTCTCTTGCCAAAAGCTCATGTGATGAAAGACCTCTTGCAATCAGCTAAGGGGCCAAGGGGCATCTTTGATGTGCTGGCGAAACCAGTGCCTGTGGGAACAAACTTGGTTAACTTCATTTTAAATTCTAGTAAAAAACATAGAACATGAAATCTGCACTCTAAACAAATTAAATGTATGAGTTAATTAATTTTTTTTTCCACTTGCACTTCCTTTTCAGTGTTTACTCTTCAGATGAGAAAGCTCTGACATGTGATTTTCACTTCTTTATCCTCCAAACCATAGAACAATAAATTATGGTGTGTATCACCCTGAATTATGAAGAGCCCAGATTACAGAAAAAGAGGGTCTCTGCCTTGGGTCTCAGGGAACACTGTACCTCCAACAGCCCTGCTTCTATTACTAACATGGGATAGATTCCCAAAAGCAAAGCTCCTCTTCCTGAAGACACAAAATATCCCACATAGACTGCCTGTAGCTATTGAGACAGCTTTGATCCTAAAGACTGTTAATAAATTACTTTGGAATTCAGCATTACAATAATTTAGTTTTTGAGAGGGACTCTTCTTAAGGGTTCCATTTAGTTTTCAATTGATACTTTTTTGTTAAAAAAGGGTAATTGTAATAAAAAAGAAATATTTTTGCATTGTAATTTTCCACTTTATGTAATGATATATTACAATCATCCTATGAGGGAGAAAAAAGCAGATATTTTTATTCTTATTTTATGAATCAGAAAACTGAGCCCAGAGAGGTGAAGCTACTTGCCCAGGATCTCATCCAGTGAACAAAAGCAGCACACACAGTTTTATCTGAAAGTATAAGAGGCAATCTCTCCTACTCAACAGCATATGGGTGAGAATGATACTAATGAACACTAATCAGTTGTTAATTCTCTCTAGGTAAGGCTTAGAGCCTCCCTACTTTGGTAACTCCATCGGTGTCCTGAATTGGAGCAAGAAGGTGTGGCATTCTACACCTAAACTCCCCTGTGTCTTATACATATGTATATCAGTTGTTTGTGTTGGAAACTGCCTGAATAAATACACTCGCTGTAGAACAAAATAAACAAGAATACAAATGTGGCATATATTCACCCAAACATACATATATTTATAGTCACATAAAGGCCAACCCTCATCAGTATGTAATGAATGCAGTATTCGTGGAGGTGATCTTTTAAGTAAAATGTGTAAAGGGCAGCAGATGTGTTTTGACAGCCGCAGATAGAATAAATTATATCTCCTAGAACCTCTTCCTGGCAATTGGCTCAGTGCAGTAGAAATTGCTGTATGTTATTTTCGGAATCCACTAACATTGCTCCATTCAAAGAAGTTATTGTTCTTATCTTGACTGGTGCTATTTTGTGAGGAAATGCTCATGGCAGTACACAAAGAAGATGCCGGAGGACCCACAAGAAAGCTAGAAAGGTGGAAACCATATTTTATAATACACCAAGTAGTTGAATTCCACAAGGACATTGTATTCAATAATAAAAAAAAAAGAAACAGGGTTTTTTTTTTTTTTTTTTGAGACAGAGTCTGACTCTGTCACCCAGGCTGGAGTGCTGTGGCACGATCTCGGCTCATTGCAACCTCTGCCTCCCGGGTTCAAGCGATTCTCCTGCCTCAGCCTCCTGAGTAGCTGGGACTACAGGCACATCCCATCACACCCCGCTAAGTTTTTGTATTTTTTTTTTTAAGTAGAGACGAGGTTTCACTGTGTTAGCCAAGATGTTCTCCATCTCCTGATCTTGTGATCCACCTGCCTCAGCCTCCCAAAGTGCTGGGATTACAGGCATAAGCCACCGCGCCCGGCCTTTTGGTTTTTAGCTTAACCTGGATTTTAGAGGTTGCACCAGCACCAAATGCTCTGCAAGAAGGACAACCTCTCTCAAATTCCTTCTGAATCTTTTTGGAATGTCTCTGCAGCTTTCTTACATACATTTTGCAAATAAATCCTCTTGTCTTAGCGAAGGGGACACAAGAGGACACACACTGCACATTTCTTTCCCAGTGAAGAAGGGAAAAAGGCGTCACTCTGCTTTGAGTCCTTGTGCTAATCAATCCCTAACTATCCTAGGGCATGGCCACTACTGCCTTGGGCCTGGAGCCTGCCAACGTCCTCACGAAATCAGCTGATCTGTAATATAGAGGCTGCTGACATTTGTGCTGAGAGTGCCAATTCCTGGTTCTACTGACCCCAATGCTGTTGGCTAATTGTTCTCTCCAAGTGTCCTGGAGAGTGTAATAATGCAATTTTACCTTTTCATTTGCTCTTCTATGAGAGTCTCTATCCACCCTTTGATCTCAAACATACTCAGGGGCTACTTCAAGGAAGTTACTCCCCTAAGTGTGACACTGCTCCAGTATCCTTGAATCAACGTTGTGGCTTAGACTTCCAGATCTCCATTAAATCTGTCTTAGTGGTCCCACCTCACATGCCCTCCAAACCTGTGTGGATACACTTGAGTCCTTAGAACAAATACAGTTTAGACACAAAGAGGACCCATCTCCATGGACTAGATGCTCAGGTGTCAGAAACATTTCAGTTTTAAAGCCAGCCTCCTTGAGGCCATAAATACGCCAAAGGGAGAGTTATCTGGTAAGTGTCCACCTCTAGAGGTGATGGGGGGAGACTCGAGAGGCATATACAACAGCATCTTAGGCTCTTTATAACCACATTATGCTTGAAGGGTAATCAGACGTGCCCAGAGGCCAAGCATCCCTTAGAAGAATTGGTGATGTCTTGGGAGCATGGGGGCCTGTGGTGTCTCCTCCAGTCATTTCTAGAACAAACTTGGGAGTTTTCATTACACTCGTCAGTTCTCCATTGCTCTTATCTGCGGGCTTGCTGCCTTGTCAGGGAGGTGATGTAGAACAGAGTTTATTTTTCCCCTTAACCTCCTTGATTTGCCAAGGACAACTGATTTCATTTGTAATTCGGTATCTGTTTAGGTAAGAGTGGCCTTAGATTTCACTTGCAGAGCAGAATGGAGGAGAGAAAGATATGAGTCCGGAGAAACTGGTTCTACCCAGGGCAGAAGTGTCTTTTTGATGTCTGAAGGCTGGAGAGCCTCATGTGCTCCACCTTGTACCTTTTGGGCACCAGGCCGCCCCACAGCTTGCCTTTATCTTGATAATACTTTGTTAAGTGCTCAACTATTCCATCAAGTCATGTTTCTCCAACTTAAGCGGCATTGCTATATAAGCTTTGAAATATTTCTCTGAAGTCCTCAGATCTTCGTGTTTAAAGACACTCCCCAGGCTTCCTTCCCTTGTACTCACTGAGTTTGTATTCACGAAACCTCTTGCCATCAATACAATCATGTCAAATGTGTGCTGTTATATTTAAATCCTAAGCATTCTCATCACCATTGTCTCAACTATTGATATGATTATTCCAAATCTGGCATGGGGTGTCATTTGATGTCTTGAGGTAATTCATCTTTGTCTCACCCATTGAAGGCACACAGTAAGCAACGGCCAAATGAATAAATGGGCCTCAATCTACTAATCTGTGAAGTGGGGAGGTTGGAATAGCCTATGATAAGGTCTTGCTCAGCCCAAACATTTGATGATTCCTTAAGGCTATGTCATCATAGCTGCTAAGGGGACTGTGCCACGCATTGGATAAACGAGTTAGACGTGACTGCACCCTGTGATTCGATTTCTTCCTCTGATAGAGGACATTACACATACATGTAAGGTCATAGAATGAAGACAAGTTCATGGTACATAGAATTGGCTTTAGGATGAAAATGTTTCCTTTTGAAAGGTAAACAAATGTTTTCAGAAAATTCTTTAGAAAAGATAATGTTTTCAGAAAATTCTTTAGAAAAGACAATGAAAAGAGGCTAGGCATGGTGGCTCATGCCTGTAATTCCAGCACTTTGTGAGGCTGAGGCGGGTGGATCACCTGAGGTCAGGAGTTCAAGACCAGCTTGGCCAACATGGTGAAACCCTGTCTCTACTAAAAAAAAAAAAAAAGCAAAAATTAGCCGGGAGTGGTGGTGAGCACCTGTGATCCCAGCTACTCCGGAGGCTGAGCCAGGAGAATTGCTTGAACCTGGGAGGTGGAGGTTGCAGTAAGCTGAGACTGCACCATTGCACTCCAGCCTGGGTAACAGAGCCAGACTCCATCTCAGGAAAAAAAAAAAAAAAAAAAAAGAAGATAATGAAAAGATAATTTGTTTTTACATCTTGAAGTAGCCAAAGCTTAGTTTAATTCTCCCATTGTGCATTGAAAGCATCTATGTAGGACAAGAAAATTAGAGATCTCATATACTACCTGAGAACTAAACTTAATAAAATTGTATTGTATTAGGCATTTTTGTTAAATAAGTAGATTTTAGCTGCTCTTGTCACACATACAAAAATAACTATGAGATGATAGATATGTTAGTCTGCTTCAATAAGTAACCATATTATCTATATGTATCCCATAACGTCATCTTGTAAGCCTCAAATATATACAGTAAAATATATTTAAAGAAAGCATCTCAATTTCCTTCAGTCACTCTCAAGGTGATAGGTTGGTATGTTGGACTGTTATTTATAAGCTCCCAATGAGAAAACTTATATACACATGTTAGGGGGCTGTTTCTGATTTGAGATATTTACACCTAATGTGGGACAAGCTACATAGCTTTGGAGGCAAACCAATATGGGCTTGAATTCTGGATCTGATCTGTTACCTACCAACCCTGAGCTTTTAGCCACTCCGAAACTCGATTTCCCCATCTGTGTAATGTATAGTATGTATATGATTTCACCTATGTTTCTAGACTTTTGGGTACCCTATGGTGTGTTTATTGTACTTTTTTCCAACTAACAAATACACAATTTTAAATTTAGTGCCTACTGTTTGAAAATACAACTGATATGTTATTTAAAAATAAGTTTATCCTATGGTTTCCAATTTTTCAGACAGTCAATAAGTGGAAGGAGTTTCCATTTATAGAAGTGACATGCCTGTTAATGGGAAATAAAATACTATCCTTAAAGAGAGGACAAAAATCCCAGGAAATGACCCAGAAATACTCTTGGAAACAATAAGTGTTTAATTTTCCCTAAACTAGAAAACTGGTCATTCAGGACGGAGTGCAGAGGAACTAAGAGAAATAGGAGTAATAATGATTCCTATGGAAGAAACATCCTATAGTGACACTGGGGGTCTCAAAACTACCACCCCTCATGGCCAGGTTGAAAAGCTCTGGATGGAACAAAAAGAGAAGGAACCCTGGGCCCATGGAATCCCCACCAGGCCTACCAGGTTAATGCTGCCTTTCTCTCCATGCCAATGAGGAAGGTCCTATGGTGCACCACGAATAATCGTGTAATATGGACCCCAGACTGTGTCCCCAAAGTCCCCATTTATACCACTTTCATCATCAAGTCCTCAGTTACCAGTTGAGGTTGCTTTTCCTTCTAATGAGATTTACCTGTTATAAGGACCCAACAGCATAGAAACAGAAAATCTTAACCTGTCCAATCTCCTACCTGTTTATATATGTGAATTTTGAGTAACTCATTCTTCCCATTTAGACTCCAGGAAAGGGATTTCTATTTTGATGGACTTGAACACTCTTCTTTTGCAGTTGGAGAAACTGTACCCAGGACAGCCATGTGACTTGGATAAGCAACTGGCTAATGGCAGAGCTGGAGTTAGAACTGGTTTCTCCTGACCCTAAGTCCAGGGCTGTTTTCATACAACTGTGCCTATCCTATGCAGAATGTAACTCTACAAAGAGATGCAGTTTAAACACTCATCCATGTTCCTCAAGGAAATAGACATTTTGTGTGTTCAGTTGCAGCAGCTTTGGGAGGAGACCCTCTATGAATGGGCCTACTGCTGAATGGTTGATTCCCTGAGGTTCCAAGGAGAGATTAGATGCCAGAGATAACAAGGAGAGACTCCATGATGAGAGCTCAGGTATAAGTGTTTGTAGGTCTGGGCATGAAAGGGTCTGGGCATGAAAGGAAGCCAGTATGAGTCAGAGCAGGCCCATTAGGGCTGGTAGGTAAGGCCAGGGCCACAGAGATAAGATTTATTCTAATGAAGCCATTTGGGGAATGCCTCCTGCCATTTCCTATGCTCTGTTTCTGATTTTGGCTTATGCAATCCCACAACCTATGCTAAATCCTTTGTTGTGATGTGTCCAGGTAGATGCCACACATCCAGAAATTCTTCTCTTACAAAAAAGAAAATGAGCAATTGAAATGTGACTCGTGATTTTAAAAGTGCACTTTTATTTTCACTTAATTTTAATTTATTTAAATAGCCACTTGTGGCTAGTGGCTATATTCTATAACTGTGCAGAAATAGACCTTCATTCACCCATTGATGGTGCTGACACATAATGTTCCTATGAGGTAAAACTTAGAATTCCATATAAAAGAGGAGAGGAGATGCTTGGTTACACAATTCAGAATGCCATAGCCAAGGAAAAAGTCATATAAAAGAATTGCTCAATTACCACATGTGGCTGGTGGCTTCTGAATTGGTCAGTTATCATCACAGAAAGTTCTGTTTGGCAGCACTGATTTATTCAATAAGGATGAAAGAAGTGGGTTGGGCAATTTACCAGATTAGATTAGATACACTAAATAACTCTTCTAACTGAAGCAATGAAAATGTTGGATGGAATTTTTTTTTAAAAAAATTATATAAGTACTTCATTGAGTTGGCATTAGGAAAAAAAGGATCTGCAAGCTGCAGCCTCCACATAGAAGAGAAAGCAGAATCCTATAATTCAGGTAAACACTGCAGCTGGAGCTTCCTTAAGGGATTCTAAGAAGCGTGGGGGAACTTGAGCTTTTGATTAGCTCTCTGGATACAGGGTATGGGAGGTAAATTTTAGGGCCCACTCAAAGTGAAAGTCTCTTAGGAGATTGCACAATGCTTGGATCCTTAAGGGCTATGCCCCTGGAGGTAAGGTGAACTAGGAAAGAAAGTCTCTCTGTGCAGAAAGGAACATCAATAAAGCTTGTGGTTTTTAACCTCAGTGCTGAATGGAGGGAAGAAGTCTCTTCTAGAAATATGTAATCATAAACCAGCTCTGAAGTGGGTTTTAGTTCATTTTTACACTGCCTGTGCAGTCTGGAAAATGTCACTTAGATCTTCTAATGTAAGTGGTAGCAATTTGGTAATACCCTTAGGCACCTGGCAGATGAAAATGTATATCCTTTTGTAAACCTCGAATTCAAACTCACATTAAAAAATTCCCAGAGATTAAATTTCAAATAAAAATTAGTAGCTCACAGTTCAAAAATTCACAATGCACAAGGAAAGGTGATATCACTGATGAAAACCAGCAGATAGAAGAAAAATGGCCTGATATAGAATATAGAATAATATATGCCAATTAATTTGAAAACTTAGCTGAAATTGGTAATTTCCAAGAAAATGCAAGTAATCCAAACTGGACCCACTGTCAAAGGAAAACCTGGATATAGCTAGAAACTTCGAAAGATTTACATTTGAAGCTAAAAATCTTCCCACACAGAAAGCACTAGCCCCAAATTTTCAGTGGAAGCACTAACCCCAAATTTTCAGTGAGGTCTACTAGACATTCTCAGGAAAAATAGTTCAGGTATTATACAATCTATACCAGAGTATATTAAAAACAGAAACGCTATCCTACTGATGGATGAGACGAAGTAACTTTGATACCAAATTCTGACAAAAACATGAATATTACAGGGTAATTTTACTTACTAGCACAGATAGGAAAACCTTCAACTAGATATTAATGAACCAAATCCAGGAAAATATAAAAATTATAATATTTATCATTGCCAGGTTTGCTTATCTCAGTCTGATATTAGATAACTTATCAATGTGATTTATTTCATTAGCAAATTAAAGGAGAAAAATATCTGATCATCTCAATAGATGCAGAAAAATCATCTGACGAAATTTACCATTCATTAATGAAAACAAAACACAAAACAACCTCTCAGCAAACTAGCAAAGGAAGGGAACCTTCTTAACCTGATAAAGGGTCTCTACCAAAATGTATAGCCTACTTAATGGTGGTAGATTGAAAGCATTTCTTGTAAGATTAATAGCAAGAAAAAATGCCTGCTATAGTAATTTCTTTTCATGATGATACTAGAGATCTTGGGAGGATCAGCAGGTAAGATGAATATCTGAAAGGCTAAAATAAAATTTTCATTATTCATAGATGATACAATTGTCTATATTATACACCTAAAAGAAAGTTTAGTTAAATATTAGAAATAATAATAGAATTAATAAGGTAGCTGGATACAAATTAAAATATAAAATTAATTGAATATTCATAAACCCATAGTGATTAATTGTATGAAGCAATTTTAACATATGCCATTTAGAAAAAGAAACATAAAAATATAAATTACTTGGGATTGATATACTAAAAGTTGTATAAATGCTTTATGGGAAAATAAAATATATTGAAAAACATTTTTTAAAAATCTAAAGTACAGAATATACAACATATCTAAATGAAGGATTCAGTATAGCAAAGATGTAAATTCTCACCAAATTGATCTGTATATTTAATGCAATTGCAAGCAAAATCTAAGTAGGGTTTTTTAGGCATGAAGCTTGAAAAGATGATTCTAAAATTATCTAAAAGAATAAAAAGGTAAAAATAGACAAAACACCCCTGAAGACAGAACAAGTTATAGAGACTTTTTTCTACTGAAATTGAAAAATATTATTATTATACTAATTGAGATAGCATGCTGTTCATGCTGGAATAGACAAATGGTCCTGTGAGATATAATACAGAGCTCAAAACAAATTTCTGCCTGCCTGGAAATTTGATTCATAAAAGAGCAAGTATAGTCAGTGTTAGACTAGATTATGCAGTAGTAACAAATTACCCCTCACATTTCTCAGAGTACAAATCCAGTGTGAGTTGTGTGGAGTGAGTGGATGTGGGTATGTGCTCTGCTCCTGAGAATCACTCAGGGATCCAGGCAAACAGAGCCTTCCTGGCCTTGTAGTTGTACTTTTGAGAACCCTGTGGCTTGTTTTGTCACTGTGGCACAGATGGCAAGAATGAGAGGGTCATGTGCCAGCTTGTAAATTCTTTGGCTTAGAAGTGACCCATCACAGGCCTTTCCTCATAAATTAGCCATGTGATTCTGTGTAACTCTAAGGGAACTGAGAAATGTGGAGGACCATATAGAAATTTCATAAATAACAAATATAACTGTTTGTGAGTATCAAAGATCATGAGCAAACTGATAGCCTCTTTTATAAGTGGTTTAAGACAAAACTTGAAATCTTGGGAAGAAATAGTCAGGTGGCATAAACAAAAATTTTCACAGCCAAAAAAAATACAGATGGCTCAAAATATATAAAATAATCCTAAAATGTATTTGTAGTAATAAGAATTAAAATTAAAACCAAAATCGATCACCATTGTATACTACCATTTTGGTAAGATTTTAAATGTTTGAAAATGATTAAGATGTAGGGGAACTAAAACTTCCATCCACTGTTGGTTGGGATGTAATAAACAGTACAAGAACTTTGGAAACCAGTTTAGCATCTAGTATGGTACAGAACCTATGCATTTCTGTAATGCAAGAATCTATTTCAAGAGACAATTGTGTACAGTACTCATGTAATAGAATATGTGTATAATAATGTTCATAACATCATGATTCAGATTAACCCCAAGTTGAGAACCACCTAATTTTGATTAAAGTAAACTGAATCAATAACTAGTAATATAGTCACACAATGAAATAAAATTCAGCAGTGAAAAATGAATAAATACATAACAGCTAAATGCCTCAACATGCATGAACCTCAAAAACACAATGTTGAATGCAGAAGAACGTCTTAGAAGAATACTTATAGCATAATTCTATTTATATAAGTTCAAAACCAAGCAAAACTAAGTTATATGCATACATAATGTATATCATATAAAATTATATAAAAATCATATCTGATATATGTATTTACAGATACATAGATAGGAAAACCTTTAAAAACTGAAAGAGAAAAATGATTCACACACAAATCAACATCAGGAATGAGAGAGGGATGTGATCTGAAAGAGACATACAAGGAAGGTTCTAAAATATGGGTAATTTTAAAACTGGGTGATGGAAACACACCCAATTCTTTAAACTGTATGTATTACATACCCTTGTATATTTGAACTCATAAACAATAGTGAAAGTTCTGAATTACCTAGAGTCATGTAGGAAATAGAACTGCAACCCATTTTCACCATGTCAGTAGGCTTCTTCTGCCACACGCATTCCTCAGCATCCATTCTAAGATGGAAATTTTCTTCCTTTTTCCTCACCTATTCCTTGGTCATCACCACTTTTTATTAGGTTGGTGCAAAAGTAACTGTGATTTTTGTAATAAAGTAATGCAGAAACTGCAATTACTTTTGCACCAACCTAATAATATGTTACCTATCTTCCAGAAATCTATGGACATCTCTTGTTTTCTAACTACAGTTCCAACTCCTAGTCTCCTGTTTTAGGATATTATAATCTCTCTCTCTCTCTTTCTCTCTCTGTGTGTGTGTGTGTGAGAGAGAGAGAGAGAGAGAAAGAGAGAGAGAATTCAGGGCACAGAAGAGAACTTAGAAATCCCAATTTACAGAGCTATTGTATCCATAAGGCAAGAACAGGATGCTATAAAATGGAACCAAGTGTATGAAAGAATCATTTTAAGTAAAAGAGACAAAAAGTGAAGACATTCTTGAAATGTAGAACAACAAGAAAAGAAGACAGAAAGTTGTAAAGAAATAATAAGAGACATAAAGGATATATCAAGGAGGTACAACAGTGAGCAAGTAGTTATGCCAGAAAGAAAGAACACGGGGAGTTGAAGGTTCTAAATTACCTAAGAAGCAATATAAAAATATTTTTCAGAGCTGAAAGAAAACAATTTTTTTAAATAGAAAAGACCCATATCTAGATCCTGATTATGAAATATGAGAACACTAAGGATAAAGAGGAAAAAAAGTTATTTCAGCAATAGAGTTATTATTAAAAGCATAAGATACTGGGAAAATAAAGGAACAGTGCCTTTGGATTATTGCAGAAAAATAATTTTCCTTCTTCCCTTTATTTTTTCCTCATTTACGCCTATCCATCCATCCATCCATCCATCCATCCATCCATCCATCCATCCATCCATCCACCCATTCATCCATTCATTCATTCATGTATCCATCCTTCCATCCATCCATCCATTCGTGTTTCCATCCATCCATCCATGCATCCATCCATCCATCCATCCATCCATGCTAACTCATCTTTCCTGGTTTTTCTTTCATAGTCTATGCATTCCTGAGCTGTTTCCTTATAGCAGTTGCTGTGTGCATTATAAAGAGATCTGTCACGTTTTTCCTCTTAAATCCAAACAATATTATTAGTTCTTCTAGTATGACATTTGTTTGTTGGACTGTTTTTAGATCTGTATTGGAATTTTTGTCCTTGTGGTTTGTTTTTGCCAAAATATATTGTTATAATGAACGTTATACTGAATCTTGCTTTTTTTCTTACTTAATATATCATAAACAGTGCACAATGTCAATATGGAGTTAATTAACTCTACTCATTCGCTTTCTAATAGTCCCTTGTAGGGATTTACCACAATTTATTCATCCACTTGCTCATTAAGAGTCATTCCATTTATTTCTAATCAAGTTCTAGTCTCTTCATGTAGTAGAGGTTCAGAGAATTAAGTGGCCAAAGTGGGAACCTGGAAAGATCCAAATAAGTATAGTGTATTTCAGGAGATTACACTGCATGACACTCTCCACTCAATCAACTTTCTACACAATATCCCATTTCTACACAGATCTTATCACTGCATATTTGCTTATCGCTGGAAAACACCCTCCAGGTAGCAGCTTAGCTTTCCCTCTAGAGAGAGGTACATGAGTTATACACGGTGCAAGGATATATTTTCCCTCTTGGACTCCAACTACTTTTAAATCATGTTTTCTTCCCAAGCAAGTGACTAGAATGATAAACTCCACAGATCTTTATCTTGTTTTTAAACATAACATACAATGCTGACTTCCAAACAGGTAATCTTAAGTATATACATAAAGCTTACCTGAGTGAGAGATGATGAATTGTAATTTAATTTTGCTTCCTAAGCTAATTGCATAAGGCTATATGCTACCTTTTTTTAAACCTGAGTTTTATCTACTCAATAGATAGAAAGACATGTTTCAGTGAGCATTATATTACTTCGCAGTGTGAGAAATAAGTGCAACCACATCAGTTTTATTTTCAAAGCCAATTTTATGAACCATGAGCTTAATCAAAAAGACATTCACTAGAGTCTACAATAAATACTTTAAATGTAAAAATATGGTATTTGAGAGTAATATTGGCTTTGTCTGCAGCAAGACTAAAATAATGTCCTTTTCTTTAAATTCACCACTGTTTTCAGAATTTTTGGCCACAATTTAAATATTAATGTTATCACATTAATTGTCTTTTACAGAAATTAGTAAATTGACTTAAAAATCTAAGTACATTTATTTTCACCTATAGTTTTTTTTTATTGCTCACTAATAAGCTTTTTTCCAACCACTATTTCAGCCATTGTATTAATTTTGATTGATTCCACAGATAATAGAAATAAGTGTTTTTATTTGTAAGTTTTATTTTCAGGAAGGGTGAGTGACTGCTACATTTTCAGTGACCTAGAATTTTTTTTAACTAAGACAGAACTATTACAAAATAAGATGCACAGGTATCACATGTTCAGATTGTGAGTTTTAGACAATTGTATAATATATGTACTACTACCCCAAATAATATGCAAAGCATTTGTATTGCTCCAGGGAGTTCCCTCATGCTCCTTCCAGTCCAGTCCCCACCCTTCCCTTCTCATCTCTCCCCAGGAAGCCACTATTTGATTTCTATAATTTCTATAAAAGATTAGCTTTCTCTGAATTTAGATTTCAAACATGGTAAGTGAAATCACAGAGCACATACTCTTTATTTACTTAACACATTTTTGATACTCAACCATGTCGTGGTGTATCATAGTTCATTCTTTTTATTGTTAAATATTCTATTATATGAATATTCTATAATTTATTTAATATTTGTTGATGGACATTTGGGTTATTTCCAGTTTTTAGATATTTTGAACACAGTTGCTGGACATATTATTTGTACAAGTTTCTCTGTGGACTTAGGTTTTTTTGTGTTTTGGGTAAACACCTAGGAGTGAAAATGCTGGGTCATAAGGTCAAGTTAAACATTGCAGGAAATTGCCAAAATGCTGAAAAGTGACTCTTCAACTTTATACTCCAAGCAGCGGTGTACAAAAGTCATAGTTGTTCTATACCCTTGCCAATGTTTGCTGTTATAATGCATCCCATGATAAATGTAATTTCCTGGTTCTTCTTCCTGTCTTTTATTTTATACTTTTTCAGTTTCTCGTACTTTAATTGATCCTACACTGTACACCAGGGCTCACTGTTCTAAGGCACAGCTCTTGTTAAGGTAATAGCTCAAAGTCTTCTTATGGTTTCCTAGTCACAACCTTAGCCTGACAGTGAAGCTTCTCTGTGATCTGATCCTTACTTACATCTCTAATTTTATTTCCCAATCTCCAAAATGTAAATTCCACACACCCTGCATTCCAGCCAAACTAGCTATAGCTGGCTATTTCCTAACCTGCTCCCCAGTTCTTGCCTCTCTGCTTTTTTCATGCTATTCTTCACCATCAAGTCCTTCCCTACTATCTCTAATCTCTGCAGCCTATTTCTCCAGAGTCTCGGCTCAAATTGTAACTTGCTATGATGCTCTCTGCTCCAAACAGAAAAATCAAGCTTCGGAATCCCTATAGAACTGAATTTTTGCCTTTGTGTTAGGCCGTTTCACCTTCAACTTTTATTAGAGTTCATTTTCTCTATGCCTTTAGGTCCCTTCCTAGCTGTAAGCTAGTTAGAAGGTGAGGATAACACCCCATTTCTTCCCTGCTCATAGCAGGCCCTCAATAGCTCTTAACTGAAGAAATGAATAAGCTGAGTGAGTTGTAAGTGGGAATGGTGAGTGCTGTTTATTACCAGTGGTGGCCACTTATTTTTAAATGGCTGTTATCTGGGTGTGGGAAATGAAATACACACCCTACCCTCCTCCCAGCCTGTCATGTTCATTGCCTGATAAGTATGTGAGCCGAGGACATCTACTGAGGTGAAAGTCTGAGCTCTGTTGTTTCCATTTTTGGTTTGTTTGTTTTTTTCCCTCTCTCTGCCAGCCCCTCTCTTCGCATCACTGTAGGAAAGGAATCAGCTCTGAATCTTAGTTTCCCAGCTTCAGGGGCTAGTGGGTCTGTGGAAACAGTAGCTGTTGAAAGTAAATACTTTTTTGTCTTTTGAGGAAGTCTAAACCAGCGGTTCTCAAACTTTTTGGTCTCAGCACCCCTTGCCACTGTTGAAAGTGACTGAGGATCCCAAGGAGCTATATTCACACTGGTTTTTATCTCTCAGTGGCTTTGTGTTTGTTTTATGAATCTCTTTAATAGCTTAAAGAAGACAGCTGGATTCTCAGGTCTGCTCTGTGTTCATTCATTCTATCCTGGTATCACATTATGTAGTCTCTGGAAAACTCCACTGTACAATCCTGAAAGAATAAAAAAGGCAAATGATGCCTAACACTATAATATCAATATTTTTGATCTCTCAGACTCTCTGAGAGGGTCTCAGGGACCTCAAAACTTCTTGGAACATGTTCTGAGAGCTGCTGGCTTAATTTGAAGAGATTGTGATGTCCGTGGCTGGAGTGAGTATAATGGGGAAGGGAAGATGCCTTTAAGGAAGAGAGAAGGGTAAACTTTTTCTTTACTGGAAAGGGGCCTACATCCTCTGGGTGGCTACATTCTGGGAAGCAGCCAGTGCTTCATGGGGTATGGTCATGAGGTCCATCTAAGAAGGCTAGGTTGGGGTTGGTTATCAACCTCGGTAAAGTCTCCCAGCCCCTAACTAAGGCCTGAAATCTCAGCGGTGTCAGGCTCCAGGAAGAAGGATGGCTTTGGTCCAGGAGCATCTCACTTGTGACCAATGTTGACTAGAAGGGCCTTTTCAAGTGTGCTCAAAATTTAAGTTTTCAGGAAGCAGAGTATGGCCTCCCATAAAGTTTTGAAACTTTTGAAGGCAATTTTGATTAATTAGGAAGGGTGTGCTACTGGCATTGAGCCATTTAGCTCTGTCTGTGCACTGAAGATGCTAAACACCTCCAATGCACAGATCAGTGCCCCACAGATTTTCAGTGGCCCCAGACATTCATGAGGATAAAAAGCTTGCTTATAATCTTTCTAGTTTGGAATCTAATTCTGTATAACAAATGAAAAAAAGCATTTTTTTGCATAATTTTCATATACTTTAAATTTTTCAGAAATAAATCATTATGTGAATCATGGGAAATTCTACTTTGTTTTGTTTGGAATATTATCCAGATTATTTTACCATTTTAGAAAATAACATTAAGGCAGCAATACTTATGGTAATTGAGTCACCACTACTACACACCTGGACTCATCTGCCTTTGTAGCTGTGGCATTATATATACAGATACAACCCTCATATCATTTCATCATATCTTCAAATTTAATCATACTTGATTATTTGCAAATTTATATATATTTATTTTTATTAGACATTTGTCTTATGTTTTATTTGTATTATAGTTTAATATATTGATGGTTTTAAAGATTTTGTGTCTAGATAGGTCATGTGATCTATGAATTTTATTTCAACATTGTAGGGAACATTAAAATAAGTTTGGTGCAAAGAAAGTGGTGAATCTGAATCTGATAGGGAACCCTAGAAGGAGGAAACTGAGGAGGGAACCCTACAAGCTTCATATGACCTTAGGTGAAGGCAGGTTGCAAGTGAGAGAGAGCACCAATAATGACTTCAGTAGATACAACATTGGTTTATTCATGTTTTCCTTCAAAAAATACATTATATTAAAAGAACATAACAAAAAAAGAAAACTACAGAATAATATACCTGTTGAATACAGATGCAAGAATCCTTAACAAAATACTAGCTAACCGAATCCAACAGCATATCAAAAAAGATAATCCACCATGATCAAGTGGGTTTCATACCCGGGATGCAGGGATGGTTCAACATACACAGCCACACAGCCAATAAATGTGATATACCACATAAACAGAATTAAAAACTAAAATCACAAGATCATCTCAATAGACACAGCAAAAGCATTTGACAAAATCCAGCACTGCTCTATGACTAAAACCCTCAGCAAAATTGGCATAGAAGGGGAATACCTTAATGTAATAAAAGCCATCTATGACAGACTCACAGCCAACATAATACTGAATGGGGAAAAGTTGAAAACATTCCCCCTGAGAACTCGAACAAGACAAGGATGCCCACTCTCACCGCTTCAATTCAACATATTACTGGAAGTCCTAGCAAAAGCAATCAGACAAGAGAAAGAAAGAAAGGGCATCCAACCAGTAAAGAGGAAATCAAACTGTCACTGTTTGCTGATGATATGATCGTACACCTGGAAAACCCTAAAGGCTCCTTCCAAAAGCTCCTAGAACTGATAAATTAATTCAGCGGGCTTCATGATACAAAATTAATGTACATAAATCAGTAGCTCTTCTATACACTGACAGCGACCAAGCTGAGAATCAAATGAAGAACTCAACCCCTTTTACAACAGCTGCAGAAAAAAAAAATACTTAGGAATATACCTAACCAAGGAGGTGAAAGACCTCTACAAGGAAAACTACAACATACTTTTGAAAGAAATTATAGATAACACAAACAAATGGAAATATATCCCATGGTCATGGATGAATAGAATCAATATTGTGAAAATGACCATACTGCCAGTAGCAATCTACAAATTCAAGCAATTCCCATCAAAATACCATATCATTCTTCACAGAACTAGAAAAAAAATTCTAAAATTCACATGTCACCAAAAAGGAGCCTGCATAGCCAAAGCAAGACTAAGCAAAAAGAACAAATCTGGAGTCATCACATTACCTGACTTCAAACTATACTATAAGACCATAGTCACCAAAACAGCATGGTACTGGTATAATAGGCACATAGACCAATGAAACATAATAGATAACCCAGAAATAAAGGCAAATACTTACAACCAATTCATCTTTGACAAAGAAAATATAAACATGAAGTAGGGAAAGGACACCCTAGTCAACAAACGGTACTGAGATACTTGACAAGCCACATGTAGAAGAATGAAACTCGATCCTCATCTCTCACGGTATATAAAAATTAACTCAAGATGGATGAAAGACTTAAATCTGAGACCTTAAACCATAAAAATTCTAGAAGATAACATTGGAAACACCCTTCTGGATATTGGCTTATTCAAAGACTCCATGACCAAGAACTCCAAAGCAAATGCAACAAAAACAAACATAAATAGTTGGACTTAATTGAACTAAAAAACTTCTGCACAACAAAAGAAACAATCAGCAGAGTAAACAGACAACCAACAGAATGCGAGAAAATCTTCCCAATCTATACATCCCACAAAGGACTAATATCCAGAATCTACAAGGAACTCAAACAAATAAGCAAGAATAAAACAAACAATCCCATCAAAAAGTGGGCTAAGGACATGAATAGATAATTCTCAGAAGAAGATACGCAAATGCCCAACAAACATATGAAAAATGCTCAATATCACTAATGATCAGGGAAATGCAAATCAAAACCACAATGTGATATCACCTTATTCCTGCAAGAATGGCCATAATAAAAAAATAAAAAAATAATAGATGTTAGAGTGAATGTGGTGAAAAAGGAACACTTTTACACTGCTGGTGGGAATGTAAACTAGTACAAACACTATGGAAAACAGTGTTAATATTCCTTAAAGAACTACAGAGTAGAATTACCATTTGAACCAGCAATCCCACTACGGGGTATCTACACAAAGGAAAATAAGTCATTATATGAAAAAGATATTTGCTCATGCATGTTTATAGCAGCACAATTCCCAATTGCAAAAATGTAAAACCAGCCCAAATGCCCATCAATCAATGATTGGATAAAGAAATTGTGATATATCTATAT
Source organism: Pongo abelii (assembly GCF_028885655.2). NCBI lineage: Eukaryota > Metazoa > Chordata > Mammalia > Primates > Hominidae > Pongo > Pongo abelii. The sequence goes on along the minus strand of NC_072006.2, from coordinate 7,531,539 downwards.
CTATACCTATCTATATACCACGGAATACTACTCAAACATAAAAATGAACAATATAATGGCATTCACAGCAACCTGGATGAAACTGGAAACCATTATTTTAAGTGCAGTAACTCAGGAATGGAAAACCAAACATCAGATATTCTCAATCATAAGTGGAAGATAAGCTATGAGGATGCAAACACATAAGAATGATACAACAGACTTTGGGGACTTGGGGGACAGGGTGGGAGGGGGTGAGGGATAAAAGACTACACATTGGATACAGTGTACACTGCTTGGATGATGGATGCACCAAAATCTCAGAAATCACCACTGAAGAAACTTATTTATGTAACCAAACACCACTTGTCCCCCAAAAACCTATTGAAGTAAAGAAACCACAATGAGATACCATCTCACACTAGGCAAAATGGCTATTATTAAAAAGTCAAAAAATAACAGATGCTGAGGAGGTTGCAGAGAAAAGGGAATGCTTATACACTGTTGGTGGAAGTGTAAATTGGTACAACCATTGTGGAAAGCAGTGTGGCAATTCCTCAAAGAGCTAAAACCAGAGCTACTATTCAGCCAGGCAATCTCATTATTGGGTATATACCCAAAGGAATATAAATTGTTCTATTATAAAGACACAGGCGTGCATATTTCACTGCAGCAGTATTCACAATAGCCAAGATATGGAATCAACCTAAATACCCTTCAATGGTAGACTGGATAAAGAAAATGTGGTATGTATATGATGCAGCCATAAAAAGAATGAGACCATGTCTTTCACAGGAACATAGATGGAGCTGGAGGCCATTATCCTTAGCAAACTAATAGGAATAGAAAACCAGATTCTGCATGTTCTCATGTAAAAGAGGGAGCTAAATGATGAGAACACATGGATACAAAGAGGGGAACAACAGACACTGGGGCCTACCTGAAGGTGAAGGGTTGGAGGAGGGAGAGGAGCAGAAAAATATAACTTTTGGGTACTAGGTTTAGTACCTGGGTTAAGAAATAACCTGTACAATAAACCACCATGACACAAGTTTACCTATATAACAGACATGCACATGTACCCCTGAACCTAAAATAATTTTTTTTAAAAAGAAAAAATAATACATTACACCCATCATAAAAGAGTGAATGGTGGAGGTGATCATTTATTTTGGACTTTTATTACTGGTTCCATTCAAACCTAGAAATGCAGCTCAGTTCTGTCCTGGACATTCACTGTCTTTGTTGCTACTAATAGCTACCTCTATTTCTAATTCCGACTATGTAGTTTTAACCAGGAGACCAAAGGCACGTGGCAGCTCTAAATGATTGAAACGGATGATTTGAGAGTCTGTCGTAGCCTACTGGAAGAGGGAGTTTATACTCTTTCAAGGAAGTTTTTTGTTTGTATAGATTTCCACAGAGATTATTTAAAACTAGTTATTTAGAAAGTTTTCAGGCCCACTTACCAGATACCACTTTGTATCAAATGCAGGAGTAGTAAAGGGAATTTTTTCAAAAGGAAAGAATGAAAGAAAAAAAGAGGACTCTAGAATCAGACAGACTTGTGTTTCTGTCTCACTCACTAACTCTAAGACCCTGAACTCTAAGACCCTGAACAGAAAGTACTGAATACTTTCTGAGCTCAAATTTTCCTCATTTATCAAGTGAAGGTGATAGCAACTTCACTGTCTTGTGACAATTAGATGAAAAAAAGTAAGTACTCAAAATAGGTTAGAGTTTTCCTCTCTTCTCTAGTACTGCACACTGATCCACAAGTCCAACTTTGTTCTTTCTAATAACTGTTGTCAGTGTAAAATGTAAAAGATGTTGAGGAGGACATTCACCATTGCTCCATCTTGATGATAATGAACCAAACCTAAGGACAAAGTGAGTTAAATGCCAACCTTCTAAAAAGGGCTGCAAACCATTGGGTCCAGTCCCTGCCCTGGGTTGGCCACGAGGAGGGATGGGAATCCCTCATAAGGCTGGGGGTGCCTGGGAAAAGGAAAGGTAGGATCTCATTCCCAAATGGACATCTCCGAAGGCACGCAGGATTACTCACCTGCCCCAGAGCATAACTGAGGAGGGGGAGAAAGGACGGGACAGGAGAGAGAGCAAGGACCAACGGTGGAGATCCATGTACACCTACACTTGGAATGCAGTTCCCTGGGTGGTGTCACAGAAAGGAGCCAGTTTTGGGTTATCTTGTGAAATCTCCACTGAAGATGGCTGAGAACAGGCATGAAGAGCTCCCACGGCAAGCAACTGCTGTGGTCTCTGTACCTAATCCTGAGGGGTCGTGAGCTTCTCAGACTTTATCTTGGTCATAACAGTGAAAAAATGTAGTTGTTTCAAGGGCCAGGAAAATTCAAAATGACTAAGCTTAGGCTGACATCTTGTGGCTCAGCCTGAAATAGGTGCTTCACTAAGAAATTATTTGTCAAGACTGGCAAAGAGAGGTGGCCTGCGAACAGGAAAAAAGGACATAAAAACCCACTTATTATTTTGGAGAATATGATGCTATCCTTTAATGTATTTTAAAGGATATCTGTGAGAAAGATATTTAACTACAGATTTAAATTTATTTTTGGCTGATACACATGGCCTAGACAATTACTGAAAAAATGACTTATTCTGCTTCCAATCCATTTCCAGCATGAGAGGTCACCTTTCCTTTGTTGTCCAGTGGTCTACAAGCTGACCCCTCTGTGATGTCAGCAGGTATTCTGAGAACACTGAGGAGTGCTGGAATGTTCCATGTGCCCATCTGTGCCCTCAACACATCATGCTCCAGACTGAGGCACCATCTATCTCCTTCTTCAGGTCTGTGACCCCTCCTTTTTTTTTTGAGATAGATTCCCATCACCCAGGCTGGAGTGCAGTGGTACGATCTTGGCTCACTCTGCCTCCCAGGTTCAAGCAATTCTCCTACCTCAGCCTCCTGAGTAGCTGGGGTTACAGGCATGCACCACCTCACCAGCTAATTTTTGTATTTTTAGTAGAGACAGGGTTTCACTATGTTGGCCAGGCTGGTCTTGAACTTGTGGCCTCAAGTGATCTGCCCACTTTGGCCTCCCAAAATGCTGGGACTACAGGTGTGAGCCACTGCTGCTGGGCCTTCTGACCCCTTCTTCACACCATAATTATTTGCCAGGTCTGACCCACAGACCCTGGCTGAATGACAGATGAACAAATGCACTCAGACACAAGTATCCAGTGAAAGAGTGGGCTAGGGGACCAGGGCTGCCTACAGACTCCAAAGAGGGTACTGTAAAGAGTCAGCAGCTGTGGCCCTGACCAGCTGGCACTGCAGGCATTTATTCAGTATAGATTTAATGACAAAGGCCTTGAGTCAATACACTTGTGGGTAATTGCGTGTGGATGATTAAAGGCCAGGTTTCTGGAGATATGAGTAAACAACCTATTCTGATAAACTCCCCTGCGTTCCTTTGTACCTACTTCTCACCCTTTGCCCCAGGGTAAGAACTGCTCATTCTTCCCTGAAGCTTTGCAAAACCCCCATGGCCTTCCAAGAAGGTTTGTGTTGATACAATCCCAGCTTCTCCTTGTTAAAAGAATTCCTCAGCTGCCATTTATCTCTGATTTCTCTATAGGCACAGCTCCTAGAACACTGAAGACCTGCTGGGTTTCACACTTGTGTCCCGAAAACCGTCCAAGTTTTTAATGTTCTCCAGAGTGAAAGACCCCCAAGTCTTGCCTTGGTTATTGCCAGAGGAAGGAAAACATCACTTTGCACCTTTTATTAACCTCTGCAAGGATGCACCATCCACAACCATGCCGTGCACATTTTAAGAACATTCTGATGCATTTGAATCTAGAGACTTTTGACAAAGTTCAGAGTTTCCCAAAGGATAATGGGCTCCTATTTGATTTACATCTCATGATGAAAGTGGTTCACAAAGAAGGTTCTTCTCAAAGCTGCGAGTCTAGCTCAAACTCCTAGTTTCAGTTTTTACCTTCAGACTTACATTGAAAGGTATGTTCAAAATGAAAGATTCTTTTTTGATCTCACTATATCACTATGCGCTGGTGGCAAATAGCTTAGCCTTTGTCAGCCTCCGAATGAAGACAGCAAAACTTACTTCATTTTGTGAGGATCAAATGAGATAATTTATGTGAAAACATCTTTAAACAGTAAAGGATTATATAAACATGAATGTCTGCTGACTTTTTAAAAAAAATCTTCTTAACTCAATGTTTCTGAAGCTAGTAAATTAGAGTTATTTAGTTACAATGCGTGGTTCTGCATAAATGCAGGAATATTGGGGGAAATGCTAAAATTACTCTTCATGCAACTTACTACTTTATTTGTGTATGTTGGGATTAATATTTTGAGACATATTCACACATTTTTCTCTTTTCTGTTTCTAAGTATATGGCCTTCTCCATAGTCAGCCTGAAGCATCCATTGCCTTGGGAAGATTGGTGAAGTGGAGGGTAGGGGATGGGAGGATGAAGAGACATTAGAATTGCTATAGCAGAAATCCAAAGAGAAAAACGTGACTTGCAAAATTGTTCTTTAATAAGAATCTTGAGAGTCAGCCTCTGTTATGAAAGAAAAGATTTTCTAAGGTACCTGTAGGCCCCATTGAGCAGACTAAGAGTTGCACCTACAGGCTCAGATCACAGGCTTTCTTCTACAGCAAAGAAGACCCCTCCTGTCTAGGACCACTAAGAGAGGAGTGGTTGGATATGCAGTGGAAGAAAGAAAAGCCCAGTGGGATAGGATAGGCTATAATACAATACAGATGAGAGCCAAGCCTGAAGATCATCACCTTACATATCAAAGTCAGAAGAGGAAGGAAGGCAGATGTTGGAGGGAGTGGACATGTCAGTTCTTGAAGTTCTTACCCCCAGGAATGTGGCAGGTTAATTTCATCCAGAGAGGTATAGAGTAGCCCCAGATTACTGGGGCTGCAGCCTGTTTCCTTGGGCTTCTGCATGGACTCTAAGGAAGGAAGACTCTGCAGGTGGCCACTTTTAATATGGCGATGGGCAATGGTGCTCCTACAGTGGCCAAAGACTGATGTAATGGTGAGACGCATGGTCAGACATGTGTCTGATACCCCTTTCAAGACCTATTTCCCATTCGGGACCCTGGGAGTAGAAAATGTCACAGTGATAAAGGCATAAGAAGAGAGGACTTGACACTGAATGTCCTCAAGCTGTCCTTAGTTCACATATGACATGAATGGGATCCAGATATACCCACATATTCTTAAAGAGAGGAAATAGAAATAATGGTGAGAATGGTCAAGGATGTTGCAGAAAGGTTATCATGGTGGGGAAAGAAGCACCATCTTGGAATCATCTGGGTTAGGATTAGGAACTTGTACTGAGAGAGATTCACAGCATCATTCGGAGCTAATGTATTGATGGGGGCCCAGTCAAGAGAAAGAGCTGGGTTCTGTTCAGCTGTGCATTACCTGAGTGACAGCTACCAGCAGCTGGTGAAAGCAGGGTGTGCTTGACTCTTGTCCTAGGACCAGCATGAACTCTGATGCAGATCTGAGATGCTCCTCCCCCATTCCGTGACCATGAGATGCTTGTGCCCCACACCCTCCATGTCCAAATGCCCAGATGCTCTCCTGCTGAGGGCAGAGAAGGGAGAGAGTGGCACAGTCTGACAGATTGGGTGTTTTACATAATGAATAGTTTATGCATGATTAAGATATTAAATCAGACCTAGGTTACTAGACTGGATTATGTCCATTACTACCACTCTAAGATATAGTAACTGAGAGATGGCAGCAGGGTGGTGGTTTTGCCATGCTGATGATGTTCTATTTCTTGCTCTGAGTGCTGACTCCCTGTCTTTATTTTGTGAAAAATCATGGAGATATATATTTAAGACATTTGCACAGTCCTTTAAATATGTTAGGCTTCAACCAAAAGGTTTGAGAATTCTAATGCCTCTGAACCTACTTGTACATTCACAAGGACATACACATACAACCCAGCAGATGGCACTTATGAGAAGCCAAAAGTCCATTTTAGAGAAATAAAGATGCTGTCTTTTCTCCACACATTTGAGTGCAATGTGAGTAAATGTGTGACTTTACTTCCTGAGCTTTTGCTAAAGAAAGTGGGTCAAAAATCTGTGAACCTAGAAGACTCTCCAAATGCAGTGGCAATGATGCCATAAGGAAGAGTTCAGTCTCGTTTTATATTTAATACTCTCCAAGTAGTAAGTGCTCTAGAATCAACTTCAGATGACAGAAATTAGAGATTTAGTCATTATTGTATCTGTATATTATAACTATCAATGTGTGAGAAAGTGAAACACAAGTTTTATATTTTATCATTTTTATATATTTTTAGATATAGCACGTAGTTTCAAATATTCTTGGAGGCCTTAAATTAACTTTAGCTAAAATCTTCCCTGAACTGGCAGTAGTCTTATAATGCAGCAAGGTATGGTGGGAAGAAGAAAAGAGAAAGAAGAAAGTGGGTCAAGTCCATACCTCTTGGTGTGACATTAGTTGAACTATGTAACCTCTCAGGATGCTTCTTCACCAGTGAAATAATCCTCACAT